>NC_139217.1:276662117-277267950 GCF_055691185.1 Crinia signifera | reverse complement strand
TCGAATAAAGATTGCATGCAGATCGCACAGGTTTTTTACCTTGCGATCCTGATACGCGCTCCTGTGGCAGCACAAATCGAAACCCAGATAGACAGGGCAGCAATGACTATATAGTGCAGATCGAATGTAGATAGCATGAATTGTATGTAGATAGTACAGATATAGCAAAGATTGTATAGCAGTCGAATCTTATGTCGAATAGCAAGGGAATCTCACCGTGTGTACACACCATTAGCAGGACCAGTCAGGAGAGCAAGAATGGGAAGGTCACCAATAATAAATGATTTCACGCAGCTGTAGCGCTGAACATAGCTTTGGCATCCAGACTATTGGTTACCACAGCCACCACAGCTGTCCAGTTGCCTAGCAACAAATGGTACCATCGGGCATTGCAGCCAGAAGATTTAGTGTTCTAGTTGCCTGGTAACAACTGGGGCCTGCTGAGGAGACAAGATATGGCGGCAGATTGTGGCGCTGAGAGGGCAGAAACAGGAATTCTTACCTGTTGCATACAGTGAGAGAGAGTACTGACTGATGCGGTCTGCTGTGCCTTCGTCTTGGCCAAACATAAGATATTATTTTTAAGTAGAGATGTCTCCAAAACATTTGACAGCCGGATAGCCAATAAGATCCCGTTTTGAGATCCAGGTAATCCAGGTAAATCCAGACCTGTACATCTCTATTTTTAAGCTATCATTTTTTATATTTTTTAAGGTGAGCCATGCCCCTTCCCAGTACCAGGGCCCTGCAGAGCCATTGACACTCCTGTACATGGCAACTGGCAATCATGTCAATCACTAGAAAAAAATAATACATTCAGGTTTTGATCAAAGATGAAAATTCAGCTGAACTTCTTTCAATCAGTACTGCAGCAATTACCACCATGACAACAATTCTTCCTGCATTACAGATGGGACCAGGCCCAGTGTTGCCGCCAGACCGACATCCGCAGGTTTCTGGCGGATGGCGATCTGGCAGCAGGGGACATGACATGGATGCGCGAGCGTCTCATAGGAGAATGGGGCAGAGAGTGTCGCACGACCCATTCTGGCGGATGGCGCACACTGGTGGACGGCTCCATCTGTATGTGACAATACTGTGTAGGGCAGCAGAGGCAGTAATAGAAACTTGGATGGGCCCATAGATTGTAAGCTTGCAGCAGGGCCCTCCTACCTCCATGTCTGTCTGTTGTTACCCAGTTTGTTTTATCACTGTTTACTATTGTAAAGCGCAACGGAATCTGCTGCGCTATATAAGAAACTGCAAATAAATAAATAATAAATAGCTATATGGAGGTATATGAGGCTGTATGGACACACATCATACTGTATGTTGACAGAGGAAGCCATATAGTGCATGTATACAATGTATATTATATATTATGTATGAGTTACACTCAGTATGTATTTTTTTTATATATTAGTAAGCATTCTTTTGAGTGATGATCCATTTGATATGAAATATATATTTTCACCTTTTGCAACACACTTTACTGATGGGACGTAAAATCAAAACACAAATTAAACATTAGTAAAGTGTTTTTTAAATGCATACCAATAAAATGTAATACTCGAGTATCCCGTATCCGAATATCCGTTATCCGAATTATTCCGAAATACGGACATTCCAGAAAGTGAAAAAAAAATTTTTTTTTGCTAAAAACTCACTGGGGACATATGTAACAGCATCACTGGGGACATGATATGTAACTGGCACTATATATGTGCAAGACAATGATTGCTTGGCATTCAAATTCAGTGCTGAGATAGTACACACATTTTGTTTCACGTTTTGAAACCTTGTTTTTTTAACAATTAAAATATGTTTGTGTGTATTTTATGTGGTAATAAAATATATTTGTGTGTATATTATGTGTTTATACAGCATAAATGCAAGATACTTCAAAATACATCATTGAAATATTAAAATATTCCGAAATACGGAATAATCCGTTATCCAAAATTCTCCTGGTCCCGAGCATTTTGGATACGGGATACTCAACCTGTAGCTGTTTTCCTTCCTGCAATTGAGCTAAATGAGAACAATTGAACTTATTATGCACGGCGACCAAAAAGAGAAAAGGCAGTGCTGACTTATTATGCACGGCTATCAAATTATTTTCATATAAGATCTTTCACTATCTCTAGCACATCACCAATGCTGTGTACTGTATGAATGGAGTTTTGTACAAAAGCTATTAACATAATTTAGGATCATGAGGTTTCAAGGAGCTTAACCCCTTCCCGACATTTGACGTATATATACGTCATGGCCGGGATGTACTTCCCGACACATGACGTATATATACGTCATGACTTTAAACTGTCACCGCGTCTATAGACGCGGTGACAGTTTAAACATGTCTGCTGTCCCTGACAGCAGACATGTCCCAGCATGCCCAGGGGGGGTGGCGATGCCTCCCCCCGTCGGCGATCGCTGTGATTGGCTGTTCAATGTGAACAGCCAATTGCAGCGTTTTCCTGTGTTACCGGCGAATCAGACGCTCTGTAACACAGGGATCAATCACCGCCGGGGGTGAGAGGGTGTGAGGGGGTCACCGGTGATGACCACACCTCACCCCACCTGCCCCCAAGGCTGTGATTGGTCCGTCGGACCGACGGACCAATCACAGCCATGGCACGTGATTTAAACTAACGGTGACTGCGCTGCAGACGCCATTCCGGTCTGGAATTGCGTGCAGAGCGGTCACCGTGCCAATCTGTCGTGATATACTGACCTGATCCTTGCCTGATACTTACCTGATCACCGCTGGTAGCATGCTGCCAGCAGCTGGATGCTTCCTGGATCTTGTGACTTCCTGTGTGCTGCTGCTGCAGTGTCATAGAGTGTCATAGAGTGACAGATAGTGAGAGATAGTGACAGAGAGTGATAGAGAGTGCTATATTTTGTGTCTGCTGCCCCCCTTTTGTGCTGATCAGTATATCTGTGCTGATCAGCAACTTTTTGGGGGTGCAGGGTTTTTTTTTTTATATATATACCTGTCAGTTGCACCAAAGGTTGTGCTACCTGTGCAACTGACTGCTGCCCCCCCTGCTGCCCCCCTTTTGTGCTGATCAGTATAAATTAACTGATCAGCAACTTTTTGGGGTGCAGGTTTTTTTTTTTATATATATACCCTGTCAGGTTGCACCCACAGTTGTGTGCCTGCTGCCCCTCACTGCTAATCAGTGTTGCATCATTGCATCACTGATCTGCAGTTTTTTTTTTTTTGGAGAGTGCAGTGGGGTTTTGTTTTTACACCCACGTTGCTTTTGTGGGTGTCCTGTGGCCGCTGAGCGCTGATCAGTGACGTACATCACTGAACAGCATTTTTGGCACAGGGTTGATATAATTTTTTTTCTGCAGTTTTTTAAATTTTTTTTTTTTTTGGAGAGTGCTGTGGTTTATTTTTTTTTTATTGTTTTTACACCCACGTTGCTTTTGTGGGTGTCCTGTGGCCGCTGAGCGCTGATCAGTGACGTACATCACTGAACAGCATTTTTGGCACAGGGTTGATATAATTTTTTTTCTGCAGTTTTTTTAAATTGTTTTTTTTTTTTGCAGAGTGCTGTGGTTTATTTTTTTTAAATTGTTTTTACACCCACGTTGCTTTTGTGGGTGTCCTGTGGCCGCTGAGCGCTGATCAGTGACGTACATCACTGATCAGCATTTTCGGCACAGGGTTGATCTATTTTTTTTTTTTTTTGGATCAAATTCCTGTTGCCTTTGAGCGCTGTTCAGTGACGGACGTTACTGACCAACATCTGTGCTCAATTTTTGGCGCAGGACCTTTTTTTTTTTAACCCCTTCAAGGTTGTACCAAAAGCTGCCTTGAAGTTGCTGAGTGACGTACATCACAGATCAGCATTTTTGCCACAGGGTTGATCTAATTTTTTTTTTTTTTTATTGGGATCAAATTCCTGTATAAAGTATTTTTTTTCTGCACTACATACACACTACACACTACATACCCCCCGTGTTGAAATAAAGTTTGTACCCCCCCTACACTATACACATGTTGAAACATTACACTTACAGAAACACAAAAATAAAAATGTCATCCCAAATGTCATCCCAAATGTCATCCCAGTCATCCAGAAGAATGTATTCAGCGGAGGAGGCATATGCCATGCTTGCCTCTGACTCTGACACAGCCAGTGATGCAAGCGGGGAATTTGAAGGATTCGTCTTAACCTCATCTTCTTCCTCTAGTGATGAGGGACCCCCTCAAAGACGCCCCCGTAGAGCAGCTGAGACCCCCCCAAATGATTGATCCCGTATGGACCCCACCACCAGACAATTTTGAGCCCCAGGTTCCTGAGTTTTTGGCCATCCCAGGAATCCAATTTGATTCAACAGGTCTCAGAGAAATTGACTTTTTCAAATTATTTTTCTCTGATGATTTTATAAATTTAATGGTGGACCAAAGTAATTTATATGCCCAGCAGTTTATTGCTCAAAACCCCACGTCATCATTTGCTAGGTGGACCCCTGTAGATGCAGTAGAGATGATAACGTTTTGGGGTCTGGTGTTACATATGGGCATAGTAAAAAAGCCAGAAATTAGGCAATATTGGACTACAGATGTTCTGTACAGCACCCCACTTCATCGTATGGCCATGACTCAGACTCGTTTTGAGACAATCCTTAAATTTTTACATTACACCGATAATGCACAGTGCCCACCCAGAGATGATCCCACCTTTGACCGGCTATTCAAAGTCAGGCCGGTCATTGATCATTTCAGTGCCAAATTTGCAGAGATGTACATCCCTGAAAAATTTATTTGTATCGACGAGTCCCTTATACATTTTAAAGGAAGGGTTAAATTCCGCCAGTACCTTCCCAGTAAGAGGGCAAGGTATGGCATAAAAATGTATAAACTGTGTGAAAGCACCTCAGGGTACACCCACAGGTTTAGGGTATATGAAGGGAAGGATTCAAGAATTGAACCGCCAGAATGCCCCCCCTCCCTCGTAGGTGTTAGTGGAAAAATTGTCTGGGATTTAGTGCACCCCTTCCTGGATAAAGGTTATCACCTCTATGTGGATAACTTTTACACTAGCATCCCCCTGTTTAAGGCCCTTGG
The DNA here is from genome assembly GCF_055691185.1 of Crinia signifera. Lineage (NCBI taxonomy): Eukaryota > Metazoa > Chordata > Amphibia > Anura > Myobatrachidae > Crinia > Crinia signifera. Next base: position 277,262,861 of record NC_139217.1, on the reverse strand, counting down.
TTCAAGAGGTACAGCAGCTTGCGGTACTGTGCGCAAGAACCAAAGAGGCCTCCCAAAAACGCACATTGCCCAAGTACTGAGAAGGGGTGAAAGCAGGGCACAATCCACCGAAAATATGTTGTTGGTCAAATATTAGGACAAGAGGGATGTCCTTATACTGACAACAATTCATGGAGACAGTACCACCTCTGTCCCTGTATGAGGTACCAGTACCCACACCTCAAAACCTAATTGTATCCTAGATTACAATAAGTACATGGGCGGAGTGGATCTTTCAGATCAGGTACTGAAGCCGTACAGTGCCCTGCGGAAAACAAAAATCTGGTACAAGAAGCTGGCCGTGTATATCATCCAGATGGCACTGTATAACGCTTACGTGCTATTCCGTTCTACCAGCCAGAGGGGGACATTTATGCACTTTCAAGAGGAAGTCATAAAGGGCCTAATATTTGGGAACCAGCAGGCAGAGGGCCCCAGTACTTCTAGTACTGGCCCCCGTATTGTACCAGGGCAGCATTTTCCTAACGAAATCCCCTCCACTGCAAAAAAGGGCCGGACACAAAAAAGGTGCAAAGTTTGCTATAAAAAGGGAATAAGAAAGGATACTATTTTCCACTGTGAAACTTGCCCCGACAAACCCGGCCTATGTATAAAGGAGTGTTTTAAAATATACCACACATCTATGGATTATTAGGTTCATCATTTCACCGTGCTTCGGGGGTCTTGCTAATGCCACATAGCACCCACCATTCATTCCACCAGAATCTGAGCTGCAAAATCCAAAAATCACTCCTTCCCTTCTGAGTCCTGCCATGCACCCAACTGGTATTTTTTGGTCACATATGAGGCATTGCCATACTCGGGAGAAATTGGGGCACAGATTTTGGGGTGCTTTTTCTCCTTCATTCCTTGTGAAAATGAAAAATTTTGAGCCAGAACTGCATTTTTGTGTAAAAAATTTAATTTTTCATTTTCACTGCCCAGTTGTACCACAATTGGTGAAACCCCTGGGGGTTTGAAATGTACACTATACCCCTAGTTGAATTCCCTGAGGGGTGTAGTTTGCAAAATGGGGTCACTTGTGGGGGGGTTCCACTGTATTGGTGCTTCGGGGGTCTTGCTAATGCGACATAGCACCCACCATTCATTCCACCAGAATCTGTGCTGCAAAATCCAAATATCACTCCTTCCCTTATGAGTCCTGCCATTTTTTGGTCACATATGAGGCATTGCCGTACTCGGGAGAAATTGGGGCACAGATTTTGGGGTGCTTTGTCTCCTTCATTCCTTGTGAAAATGAAAAATTTTGAGCCAGAACTGCATTTTTGTGTAAAAAATTTAATTTTTCATTTTCACTGCCCAGTTGTACCACAATTGGTGAAACCCCTGGTGGTTTGAAATGTACACTATACCCCTAGTTGAATTCCCTGAGGGGTGTAGTTTGCAAAATGGGGTCACTTGTGGGGGGGTTCCACTGTATTGGTGCTTCGGGGGTCTTGCTAATGCGACATAGCACCCACCATTCATTCCACCAGAATCTGTGCTGCAAAATCCAAATATCACTCCTTCCCTTATGAGTCCTGCCATTTTTTGGTCACATATGAGGCATTGCCGTACTCGGGAGAAATTGGGGCACAGATTTTGGGGTGCTTTGTCTCCTTCATTCCTTGTGAAAATGAAAAATTTTGAGCCAGAACTGCATTTTTGTGTAAAAAATTTAATTTTTCATTTTCACTGCCCAGTTGTACCACAATTGGTGAAACCCCTGGTGGTTTGAAATGTACACTATACCCCTAGTTGAGTTCCCTGAGGGGTGTAGTTTGCAAAATGGGGTCACTTGTGGGGGGGTTCCACTGTATTGGTGCTTCGGGGGTCTTGCTAATGCGACATAGCACCCACCAACATTCCACCAGAATCTGTGCTGCAAAATCCAAATATCACTCCTTCCCTTCTGAGTCCTGCCATGCACCCAAATGGTATTTTTTGGTCACATGTGAGGCATTGCCGTACTCGGGAGAAATTGGGGCACAGATTTTGGGGTGCTTTGTCTCCTTCATTCCTTGTGAAAATGACAAATTTGGAGCCAGAACTGCATTTTTGTGTAAAAAATGTAATTTTTCATTTGCACAGCCCAGTTGTATCAAAATTGGTGAAACCCCTGGGGGTTTGAAATGTACACTATACCCCTAGTTGAATTCCCTGAGGGGTGTAGTTTGCAAAATGGGGTCACTTGTGGGGGGGTTCCACTGTATTGGTGCTTCGGGGGTCTTGCTAATGCGACATAGCACCCACCAACATTCCACCAGAATCTGTGCTGCAAAATCCAAATATCACTCCTTACCTTCTGAGTCCTGCCATGCACCCAAATGGTATTTTTTGGTCACATGTGAGGCATTGCCGTACTCGGGAGAAATTGGGGCACAGATTTTGGGGTGCTTTGTCTCCTTCATTCCTTGTGAAAATGAAAAATTTTGAGCCAGAACTGCATTTTTGTGTAAAAAATGTAATTTTTCATTTTCACAGCCCAGTTGTACCACAATTGGTGAAACCCCTGGGGGTTTGAAATGTACACTATACCCCTAGATGAATTCCCTGAGGGGTGTAGTTTGCAAAATGGGGTCACTTGTGGGGGGGGGGGGGTTCCTAACTTTTAGCATCTTATGGTGCCTAGAAACCTACATGGTGCCTAAAAAATAATCTCATAAAAAGGAGGCTCCAAAATCAAGTAGGTGCTCCTTCTATTATGAAGCCTGTGGTTTGGTCAACGTGCACACTAGGGCCACATATAGGATATTTATGAAAACAAAAGAATTGGGGGAATCAATTTTTAGTCACATTTCTCTAGTAAAATCTACTGTGTTCCTTAGAAAAATGTATTAAAATTGAAAATCTGCAAAAAAAATGAAATTTTGAAATTTCACCTACACTTTGTTTTAATTCCTGTGAAACACCTAAAGGGTTAACAAACTTCCAAAATGCTGTTTTGAATACTGTGAGGGGTGCAGTTTTTGAAATGGCATCATTTATGGGGGTGTCTCACATACAAGTCCCTCAAAGTCACATCAGAACTGAACTGGTCCCTAAAAAAATCAGTGTTTGAAATTTTCTTGAAAATTTGAGAAATTGCTATTCATATTTTAAGCCTCCTAGTGTCCAAAAAAATTAAAAGGAGGTTGAAATAATGATGGAAACATAAAGTATACATATGGTCTATGTTAGTTATTAACTATTTTGAGTGGTATGATTATTTGTCTCACAAGCAGAAAATTTAACATTTTGCAAAGTGCAAAATTTTCAATTTTTTTATGACATTTTGGTATTTTTCACAAAAAAACACAGACTGTATTGACCAAAATGTACCACTAACTTGAAGTACAATGTGTCACGAGAAAACAATCTCAAAATCACTGGGATAAGTAAAAGCAAAAAAAAGTTATCCCCACTTAAGTGATACCTGTCATATTTGAAAAAAAGGGCTCTTTCAGGAAGGCAAAAACAGGCTGCGGCGGGAAGGGGTTAAAACCATCTGCTAATTATTTTGAGAGAATCATCAGCAATCATCAAAATTTATGAAAAAAAACCTAATTGTAAAATGGATGCAGCTAACTGTGTTTGTCCAACTGAAGAAAGATATAGGGGAATATTTACTAAAGATTAATTTTCATTTAGAAACATTATGGTGGTGGTGGTGGGGGGAGGTACTCAATTGCGTCTATATTTCCAACAGGCGTACATATTGTTCTAGGACATTTTGATCTAATTCAACAATCTGGAAGCAGTTTTCCACAATGCACATTTGACTTTAAACAAAGTCGAATTTGCACAAATGCGAGTCCCGGCTGGTATTGAATACTGATGATGATGAATATTAGCCAAAATTTAATAGGGGTAAATCGAATTTTGCACTTTGCCATAACCATATTGTGCTGTTGGTGGGTTAGGAGTTTTATATACTTAAAACCTGGAGTGTAATGGCAGAGTTTGGGATACTCTGCATTACCTGATTATAGCTCCAAACTGCCAACAGCTTGAATAGTGCAATAGTGCAATAATGCAACTGTATAAAACTTGCAGGTGGTACACCACTCTGGAATATGTTGGCACTAGGGTGGCCAATCCTGAGAATGGGATGATCCCAGGATTTGACAAAATTGCCAAGATTTCAATCACGAGATTGGAGTTTCCAATCCTGGGATTAGACTGCATAGCATCTGAGCACTTTTTTCCGATCCCCGTCATGCAGCTCTGTGCAGCTGCCACTCACCTGCTTCCGGCATCACCTTGCCCCCAGCATCCCACTGTTGGTGCCCCCCGATTGGCATCCCTAGTTGACACTATATAAATTAAGATTAAAAACTTAACACCTTTGCAACCCAAAATTATAGCAACACAATAAGATCAAATTTTTGTTTCTGATTTCAAACTCTCAGTTCAATCTTTAAAATAAGATGATATATAGGTAATGTACCCCTATCAGCCAGAACAAATGTAGAAGTAAAGGGCAATTCATCAATGATAGAAATATTGGCTAACTACGATAATTATTTTTTTTACTGAGATATGCTTTGTTAGACATGATGGGTATGGAGTTCATGTACCCAGATATATACAATGCATAAATAGTATAGTAGATGTCACTAGGGAGTTCTGTGGTCGTATACAATCTGTAGCAACTTTGAACTTCTGAAACAATTTTTATCACATAGTAAACTATTCCTTTTTAATAAAAAAAAGACACTAAAATTAACTAGGGATGTGCACCGGCCACTTTTCCCATTTTGGGTTTTGGGTTCTGATTACCTTCAGGTTTTGGGTTATGTTGGGTTTTGCCAAAACATCCCCTCAACGTTTTGGGTATTGGGTTCTGATTTTTTTTTTTTTTAAAAGCATAAAAACGGCCAAAATCGCTGTTTTTTTTTTAGGCTGGTATTAACGTCAATAACATTACTTTCCACTCATTTCCAGTCTATTCTGAACACCTGACACCTCACAATATTGTTTTAGGGCAAAAAGTTGCACCGAGGTAGCTGGATAACTATGTGGGTGGCACAAACACGTGGATCATCTAGGAGTGGCACTGCAGTGGCAGAAAGGATGGAAGTTTTAAAAACTAGGCCCCACAAAGCACATAATGGTCAAAAAAAGGGGTGCAAGATGGAATTGTCCTTGGGCCCTCCCATCCACCCTTATTTTGCGGAAATAGGACATGCACACTTTAACAAACCAATCATTTCAGCGACAGGGTCTACAAAACTGTGGCTGAAATGGTCGGTTTGTTTGGGCCCCACACAAAAAAGCAATTAATCTCTCCCTGTATAAATTGGCTCTACAGACAAGATGTTGTCGTCACTCATTATCCTCCTCCTGTGATTCCTCGCCCCCTTCAGTATGTACTTCCTCAATCTCACAGATTATCAATTCGTCACCAGTGGACTCCGCAATCACAGGTCCCTCTATAATCTCTGGAGGCAATTGCTGGTCTTCATTGAAGAATTGATAATTAATTTTTATGAACATCATCTTCTTCACATTTTGTTGAAGCAACCTCTTTCGCCGCTCACTGACCAGTTTCCCCGCTGCACTATAAACTCTTTTGGAGTACACACTGGAGGGGGGACAACTCAGGTAAAATAGAGCCAGTTTATACAGGGGCCTCCAAACTGCCTTTTTTTCCTGCCAGTACAGGTATGGACTATCTGACATGTCTACTTGGATGCTTTCACCAAAGTAATCCTCCACCATTTTTTCAAAGGTGACAGCATCCAATGCAGTGACAATAGACACGTCAGCAATCGTTGCCAGGTCCTTTAGTCTGGACCAGATGTCCAAACACCCTCCTGCCTGCCCTGCATCCCCGCCAGCGGGTAGTGTGGGAAATCGCAGCTGTTTCCTTGCAGCCACAGGTGTGGGAGAAAATGAATGAGGAGCTGTGGCCATGTCACGGTCCCCTTCAGATGACAATCTCCTGACCAGCAGGTCTTTGCACCTTTGTAGAATTGTTTCCGCTGGAAACAGAGACACAACATACGCTTTAAACCGAGGATCGAGCACGATGACCAGAATGTATTCCTCTGACTTTAACAGACTGACCACTCTTGTATCTTGGCAAAGTATACGGAGGGCTTTATCCACAAGAGCGACATGCTTTGCGGAATCGCAATGCTTTAGCTTCTCCTTCACTTTCTCCGGATGCTTCTGCAACAGCCTGATCAGGGGAATCACCTGACTCAAGCTGGAAGTGTCGGAACTGACTTCACGTGTGGCAAGTTAAAACGGCTGGAGAACCTTGCACAATATGGAAATTAGCCTCCACTGCGCTTGAGTCAGGTGCATCTCCGCTCCTCTGCCTATGTCGGCTTGGCTCCACTGCCATTAAGAGTATAAAAGTTGTTGATAGAAGATAGAAGTGGCCTACTAGGTGAGAAGTAGGAGATATAATTCACTCACCTGGTGAAAGAAAAAAGACAGCACCAGCTGCAGCTAGAGGTTCTTGTGTAAAAAAGCTAAAGCTTTCCACCTTGCTGTCCAGGTCAGTTAAGAAGCCAGAGCGTCAAGTTGAAATGCGCTTTGTACTCCATTTTTTAGGAGAGAGCTAGCAAGCAGTGTGAAAGAGCTACCCCTGTGTGCCTCGCTGTTGTACTGAAAAAGATTTACAATCATTTGTGGTGTACAAGCCTTTTCCACCTCTGCGTGCCACATATTAGGCATTGGGCCCAAGAAGCTATGATCACTGGGTCACTATACGTACTCCACAGTATCAGACAGAAGGGAACAGTGTGCATGAAGCATGACACAGGGACCTACAAGGTAGTGAATTAAAAGAAGATAGCTAGAACTTTGTTTGTGAGATTTTTTACTACCAATGAGCACTATTTAACCATGTTAGCCCAGCATCTCAATAAAACATGACGCAGGACTCTGCAGATTGCCATCCGGTAACAATCTCAGATATGTCGAAAAGAAAACACATTGATAATCAACCTCAGATTGAATCTTGTGACCTTGATGTAGTGATGAGTTGATCTATCCATACACATGCTTTTCCAATTATGATCAGGAAGGAATGATTTGGTTGTGAAACACCCAGTTTAGTAGTTTTAACATAACTTTTCTCAGCTTTTTTCAATTAATTTAAAAGAGGCAGAGGTCAGATGGGAATGAATACAGACATTTTATGTAATGTCCCTATATGTAAACATTATTTCAAGATAAGGCAAATTAATGTAAAACTAGATTGCCTTTTTTGTTTACATTTTATGACAGGCCCTTTCACTACTATTTAACTTTATAGAGCTGATTGTTAGGTGCAAGATTATTACTGTGGGTTACATTACTATTTATCACATGCACTATTTGCAGAATGCTAAACACACAGTTTTATTTGCGTTAAGGAAGAGATAAAATGTTTCATTAAGTGGAAAAATGGTATACACTGGGGTAAATTTACTAAAGGGTCTAAAAATGAAAAGATGTGATGTTGCTTATAGCAACAAATCAGATTCTATCTATCATTTTCTAGGATGCAATAGAGAAAAAAGTGACATCATCTGATATGGGCAACATCTCCCTTTTTCATTTTTAGAACATTTAGTAAATGTATCATTGCATTTTACAATTGTTCTTTCACCTATAGTAAAAGTTATGTTCTCCAAAGGAATTGGAGTATCATAAGCAGTGGTGCAAGTGTGGCGATGCAGGGTGGTACGGCATAGGGTGAACCTTGTCGGCTGCCTGCTCTCTACGTTCTGCATATGCCCCGGACTCTACTCTGGCTCTGGCTAGACTCCTCACTCCTCGTGTCTCCGGTAACTCCTCCTCCTTTTTCACGAGCATTTGCTGTGTAATTTAAACTGTTATACAAGGGCATCACAAATTTATCCCCACAAATAAGATCATCCTGCCACAGATCTACTCACTTCCCAAGTGTAGTGGGTGGCAATTAGGAGGAGGGTCTATTTTCTCAGAATTCCTTGGTAATGCAATATAGTCCCAAAAACTTAACATGTAGGAGGGGTTAAACAATTAAAAGGTTAAAGGGCTGTAAATTTGGTTATGCCCCTTTTGTCATGTAGCCACTCCCCCTCGTATCATATGACCATGCCACTGACCACACCCTGACCATGCCCATTTTCGGCAGCACGGCACAGTACCACTCACATTTTTTCTACTTGCACCACTGATCATAAGTACTCTGAAGTTTGGAGTACCTTCATGTTTTCTATGTCAATTGCTAAACCCTGATCAGATCTATTAATTTCTAACACGTATTCTGAAGCTGACCATACATCTCCAGATCGATTGTCAGATTGGGGTGGTTGGAACAGAAACCTGGTATTAGCTGAATGACAGTTTTTGGCAGTTTTCCAGCATTTCAAAGCAAATGGTCAACTGTCATTTGCTTTCATCTATCACCAGGATTTTGTTCCAACCAGCCCAATCTGACAATTGATCTGTAGATGTATGGGGCCCATTACTCATATCAGATGAATAAGATCTGCATAAAAAAATGGCATAAACTTTATGCCACGCTTTAAAACAAGTCATCCGAGAGTTGTTAAGCTTCTAAATAAGCTCAACAGCAAGGACATATTGCCTTTTACCTATTCACACCCAAACACACTCACATACTTTACAGAATTAATTAAATACAGTATATGACTTGCATGACGTACATTTACTATAAAATAATATATACATAACATGCAAAATACAAGCAGCGGTACTTGTGTACTAGCACGGCGCCCACGATATTTGGTCGCATGACATATAATCGCATTGCATAGCATACACCCATTGCACTGCGATGCGATTTAAAATTGTACAAGCCCCCTATACGATGTTTAATTGTATAAACACCCTAATGGGGGCTTACAATGTTAAATGCACCCCCACGCCACCCCCACTATGAACGTGAACCAGAAGCGTGGCGAGCGCAGCGAGCCCGCGAGGGGCGGCAGTACACGTCCTACAACTTTTTCATACCCCCACTATCCACGTCGGCGTGGAGATGATCTTATATAGTGTGGCGAGCGTAGCGAGCCACCGAGCCCGAAGCGTGGCGAGCGCAGCGAGGCCCGCGAGGGGACGCATATTACTTTACATGTATTCCGCGTCCGCTCGCCACGCTTTGGGCTCGGTGGCTCGCTGCGCTCGCCACACTATATAAAATTAACTCCACGCCGGCGTGGATAGTGGGGGTATGAAAAGGTCGGAGGACGCGTACCGCCACCCCTCACTGGCTCGCTGCGCTCGCCCCACTTCGGGTTCACGTTCATAGTGGGGATGGCGTGGGGGTGCATTTAACATTGTAAGCCCCCATTAGGGTGCTTATACAATTTTACATTGCGATTTTAAATCGCATACCACACCATACAATTCGATGGTATACAATTTAAAATTGTATAACATCGGCTGCCATCGCATCGCATGCCTTATGGTCTGCGATGCGATGGGCGCCGTGCTAGTACACAAGTACCCAAGGAGCAAACCTTCTGGCATGTGCAAGATTTTGAAAAGAATTCACCGTAACAGAGGATAATAGCATTCTTCTCTGCAGCTGTCTCATAGCTAAAGAGAAAGGGTTATTAAGCAATTAAGAAAGACTGATAAAAAGCATATTGAATTACCAGTGACATAACAGAAAGGTGCTGCGACCACATGTATATAAAATAATCACCCCAAAAGACATGTGAATATTCACTTCTATGGCTTGTTTATACTGCACATGTCCCATCTCCCTGGCCATCCTTCTAGCCTGCAGCCAGTCGGCAAATGACTGTCAGCATACTGATTGGTGGATGGCTGGAGCTATCCACCAATCATCATGCAAATGGTCATTCACTGCATAAAAGCATGTAGAGAGAAGGAGCAGGACTGCAGAAGAGGCAAGTTATGAATTCTGTTAATTTGTTGCTATGACTGGATGTGTAGGGGCCCCAATGCATTGCTTTGTTCAGACCTACAGTACAATGTCATTAAGATGGCCCTGCAGCAGGTGATACAGGTTGAGTATCCCTTATCCAAAATGCTCGGGACCAGGAGAATTTTGGATAACGGATTATTCCGTATTTCGGAATATTTTAATATTTCAATGATGTATTTTGAAGTATCTTGCATTAATGCTGTATAAACACATAATATACACACAAATATATTTTATTACCACATAAAATACACACAAATATATTTTAATTGTTCAAAAAACAAGGTTTCAAAACGTGAAACAAAATGTGTGTACTATCTTAGCACTGAATTTGAATGCAAAGCAATCATTTTCTTGCACATATATAGTGCCAGTTACATATCATGTCCTCAGTAGTGCTGTTACAAATGTCCCCAGTGAGTTTTTAGCAAAAAAAAATTTTTTTACACTTTCTGGAATGTCCGTATTTCGGAATAATTCGGATAACGGATATTCGGATACGGGATACTCGACCTGTACTTTATTTAATTCCATAAGCTACAACATGTAGATAAAAAAAAAAAAGATCTTTTTTTTAGACCAGAGGTTTTCAAATTGTTGGTCATGACCCCAAAGTCAGTACCCACTATCTCAGCATGGGGTCACAACCACAAGTTGCTGACCTTCAGGCTAATATCTCTCCTGATCTTTCAGAAAGTGAACCAAGGAGTCAGAAAAAAATCAGTTGGATTGTACAGTATATTAGTTCAGACTCCTTGGATCACTCTAATCATCTCCTGTCCCAACCTGGATCTCTCATATACAGATAAAACAGGCAGCTTGCAGCCAGACTCAGAAGAACCAGCTCTTGTTTAACAGGACTCTCAATCTGTGAAAAAAACACTTGTAAGTAAAGGCAGCATAGGTGGAAGGGGGTCATCTGCGGGCACCAGTAGGGGCAGTTCTGGAAGGCAGCAGCAGGAGTATGAGGGGGAAGGTGGGGAGCACTGAACACAGACTCAGGGCCGGCGCCACCACTAGGCAAATCTAGGCATTTGCCTAGGGCGCCGGCCACTGGAGGGCGGCATTTTGTGCCGCCCGGTTACCTGTCCTACGGCGCTGTGTATTTACATCTGGCGGCGGAGGCAGCGGGGGTCCCTGCAGTCCATTAGAAATCACGAGCGCTATCCGCCGGGCTATGCGGAAGCGCTTAACTTAGATTTGTACTAGGACTTAAGCTGCCCATACACGCTGCGATCCCGGCGTGCGTTGTGGGCTTAAATAGCATCCATCACATCGCAGTGCATGCCTTGTGCATGCAATGCGATGTGATGAAAAGCAAGTACAAAAATATGTGCAGCACATACTTTTTGTACTGTGCGATGAGGTGCCGCGGGAGCGCGCACCTCAAAGCACACATCGTACCGCTGGGATCGCAGCGTGTATGGGCGGCAATACTCCTTGAAAACAGAGTCCTTGCCTCCTTCACTGCCGTCCTGTTGTTCCCTGTCAAAGTTACATTTGTAATATACATTTTCAGCATTGGGTGGTACATTGGGTCCCTTACAATCTTTTACCTTGGGAACTACAATATATCTATGTGCTATGACCTGTGGTATAACGTTAAATAATATGAACTAGGGTACTGTAATGTGGTACAGCATGAAGTAGAGGCACTATAATGTGCCTTAATATGGACTGGGGGAAGCACTGTAATGTGGCAAACTGTAATATGAATATTATGTCATAATGTGAATTGAGGGGTTATATAAGTTAGATAATTAGCATATATATATATATATATATATATATATATATATATATATATATATATATAGACGGTAGAATCCCAACATCGAGAAGAGACCAAGCACGGCACTGGAGGACTTGTAAAAGGTGTTTTTTTATTACCTCAACGTTTCGAGGCTGGCTGCCCCGTCGTCAGGAAAAGTACACACAACACTAAGCTGTTACCAGCTCACCTTATGTGTACCTGTGCTCCCGCCTGCATCCACCGTCCACCACGCCTCCAATCACCGATCTGCACCCAGCTGGAGTGGCGACATGAGATGACATCAGCGCCAGCTTCCAGCTGATTGTTGCTACGCAACCGGGTAACAGAACTGCGAGCCGGGGGCGGGGGGCGTGCGTTAGCCTGCAGGGAACACACGGTTACACAAAAAAATCAATACAAACAAAATGAAAGCATACACATACATTTAAAATACATGTATATAAAAGTAGACACACAATTACAATGTGCCTGGAATAAAACATAGACATAAAAATACAGATATAAAGATAAACGTACATTTTAACCCATCTGACCAATATCGCCATGTGTGTATACATCTCTTCACATCAATGTGTTCCACATGATCCTCTCGTTCAATCCCCTAGGACAAACCGTGTCCAATTTGTGGATCCACATAGCTTCCAACTTCAATAATTTTTTGTTGCGATCACCACCACGTATGCTATCAGGTATCTGGTCGATAATCATATATCTCAAAGTGCATAGTTGGTGATTATGCTGTTTAAAATGTACAGCAACAGGTTGGTCGCAAGGTTTACCTAATAAAGCCGCTTTAATAGAGGAGCGGTGGAGAGCCATCCGCTCCTTGAACTTTCTAGATGTCTTTCCCACGTAATAGAGTCCACAAGGACAAATAATAATGTATACTACGTAACGTGAGTCACAGGAAAGAACATGTTTAATTTTGAATTTAAAGCCAGAGTGTGGATGGTTAAAACTTTTAGCCGCTATCAAGTACCCACATGTTACGCAATTAGGGCATTTATAACACCCAGGTTTTTTCATGGTTATAGCAGACTCAGTTTTAAATCCACTGATATCTGCATGAACTAACATATCGCGTAAATTCCTTCCTCTTTTGTAACATGTCAATGGTTTGACATTATGAAAGCATTTTAAACTCGTATCTGTGGATACGATGGGCCAAAGTGTTCTGGTAGCTATAGGTAAAACTGCACTCGATGTAACATAAGTGGTGATGATGGGAAAAATGTCTCCATGCTTTCTGTCTGAGGGCGTCAAAAGCTTATCTCTCTTTAACATCAAGACTTTTGATTTAGATTGAAGCAATGATTTCAAGGGATAAGCCCTTTCATGGAATTTATCTATCACTTTATCCAGTTCCATTGGTAGGGTACCCCAATCGCTGCAGATACGTGCCACTCGTATAATTTGCGAATAGGGTAAACCCCTTTTCAATGATGGTGGGTGATGGCTATTGGATGTTAATAAAGTATTCCTGTCAGTGCTTTTAGAAAAGACAGTAGTTGACAAATGCCCATTAGATAGTGAGACACTGACATCTAAAAATGCAATTTCACTGGTACTCGATGTATACGTGAATTTGATAGGTGTATCTAAATCATTGATCTCTTTCATCATGACCTCGAACTTCTCAAGGCCCCCAGTCCATAGCATAAAGAGGTCATCAATGTACCTGCAGAACATCCGGATGAAGGGGCTAAACCTGTGTTTAAAAAACATTTGTTGTTCAAGTTCAAACATATAAACGTTGGCATAAGCCGGAGCGACGGCCGCCCCCATCGCACACCCGGATGTCTGCAGGTACATTTTACCATCAAAAGCAAAATAATTGCGTGTAAGTATCAGCTCCAATAATGACAGAAACAGTGAAACATCGAACCCAAAATCATTCACCTTATTGCACAAAAAGTTTTTCATAGCAATTAAGCCCTGATCATGCGGAATAGATGTATAGAGGCTGGTGACATCCATTACACATAATAATGTGTCGACTGGAATGTCACCAACCCCATTTAATCTATTCAGAAAACTGGTGGTATCCATGAGATACGATTCCTGAATCACAATGTGTGGCTGTAACAGCGTATCAAGCAGCTGTGACGTAGGTTGATACAAGCTACCCCTGGCCGAGATTATCGGTCGACCAGGGGGCTCCACTAGCCGTTTATGGACCTTTGGAAGTGTATATAAGACAGGCACGGTAGGATGTAAAACTTTCAAGGCAAGGCAACACTTCTCATTAATCAGACCACCCTTGCATGCATCATCAAGGATTCTAAATAATTCAGTTTGAAAGACATTAGAAGGGTCATTAGGTAATTTGCGATAAACTTTAATATCAGCTAGTTGCCGATAAACCTCGGCGCAATAATCATCAAGATTCTGTATCACTATACCACCCCCCTTGTCGGCAGGGCGTATAGTGATACTTCTGTCCACACTTAGATCATGGAGAGCACGTTGCTCATTCTTGGACAGATTATAATGATTCACAACATTAGCTGTAGTATATTTAACCATAGTGTCCCCCAAAAGTCTATTAAATGTCTTTAACGAGGCATTATGACTGATAGGATCAAATGAAGAAATCTTTTGTTTTCTCACAAATAAATCAGTCACAGAATCTTTGTTACCTGATGGTCTGACGTCCTGGAAATGTTCTTTAAGCCTCATATTCTGTGCCAGTTTATGGCAATCAAGTTGCCAATCAAAATCATTATGTTTGTTTGTCGGTATTAACGAGAGTCCCTTGTTAAGAACAGAAAGTTCGTCGGGAGAGATAGTTCTGGTTGATAAGTTGAACACTAACTCTTTCCTTTGCCGCGTGCTCTTGTAGAGCCTTTCGCACTGGCCGCCACGTCGGGTGTTTTGATTTTTGCACCTTTTCCTCTGGTGGTTCTCCCTAAAGGGGGACGCTTGCCGCTGGATGTATCATCAGAATCGGGGACAGCAAAATCGCTGTCACTCTGCGAAGTAGATGGCTCGTGGGTAGGTCTGTCGCGACCGTTATGCCAGGTACGATTTCTCCTTCCAGGCCCGCCTTGTTGGAATGGCTTATCGGTCCCGGTAAGCCAACGATATACGTTGTTGTATTCATAGTCCTGTTGGACTGCAGACAACTTAGTTTTTTTGAATTTCAATAACTCAGCCTTATATGTGTCGATTTGCTGGTTAAGTTTAACCCACAATTTGTCATGAGCACGATCAGCTATCAGAGTTTGGTGTTCATTGTGAAGAATAGTAATTTTATCTTTTGTTGCTTTTAACTCTTTACCCGCATATTCAATAACCAGAATCATTAAATCCAAACTGCACTTATTTAGTACAGCAACCCAGCGCCGACAAAAATCAGTGCTGGTGCGCCCGATGGTCGTCACGTTCCGGACTCGAAATCCGCGGGGAATTAACTTCTGTCTGAAGTAGTCGGACAATGATTGTCCATGCAACAAATAGTCTATTTCCCTTTTGCGAAGTTTCAATAGACGGTGGTAGATGTCATCAACATTGACTGTGTCATATTCTTGACCAGCAGAAAATAATATATGGGAGACCTCATCGTGAATGAAGGTCAGAGTCTCACCTATAGGGAACTCAGTTGATCCAGATTCAATCCCATAGTCAGGTTGTTGGTTAGATGTACCAGACTCCATGTCTGTACAGGTGGTGGAGATCAGTCAAACAATGAAGTCACTTGTCAGAGGTGCCTTGTCCCTTTAAGGTGCTATATTGCAAACACCAACTTGCATAGAGGACTTGCGGACCGGCACTCCACTTAAGTTGATTCAGCTGCCAGCGTGCCTTTGCAGAAATGAAATAGACGGTAGAATCCCAACATCGAGAAGAGACCAAGCACGGCACTGGAGGACTTGTAAAAGGTGTTTTTTTATTACCTCAACGTTTCGAGGCTGGCTGCCCCGTCGTCAGGAGGAAAAGTACACACAACACTAAGCTGTTACCAGCTCACCTTATGTACCTGTGCTCCCGCCTGCATCCACCGTCCACCACGCCTCCAATCACCGATCTGCACCCAGCTGGAGTGGCGACATGAGATGACATCAGCGCCAGCTTCCAGCTGATTGTTGCTACGCAACCGGGTAACAGAACTGCGAGCCGGGGGCGGGGGGCGTGCGTTAGCCTGCAGGGAACACACGGTTACACAAAAAAATCAATACAAACAAAATGAAAGCATACACATACATTTAAAATACATGTATATAAAAGTAGACACACAATTACAATGTGCCTGGAAAAAAGCACGCGGCAAAGGAAAGAGTTAGTGTTCAACTTATCAACCAGAACTATCTCTCCCGACGAACTTTCTGTTCTTAACAAGGGACTTTCGTTCATACCGACAAACAAACATAATGATTTTGATTGGCAACTTGATTGCCATAAACTGGCACGGAATATGAGGCTTAAAGAACATTTCCAGGACGTCAGACCATCAGGTAACAAAGATTCTGTGACTGATTTATTTGTGAGAAAACAAAAGATTTCTTCATTTGATCCTATCAGTCATAATGCCTCGTTAAAGACATTTAATAGACTTTTGGGGGACACTATGGTTAAATATACTACAGCTAATGTTGTGAATCATTATAATCTGTCCAAGAATGAGCAACGTGCTCTCCATGATCTAAGTGTGGACAGAAGTATCACTATACGCCCTGCCGACAAGGGGGGTGGTATAGTGATACAGAATCTTGATGATTATTGCGCCGAGGTTTATCGGCAACTAGCTGATATTAAAGTTTATCGCAAATTACCTAATGACCCTTCTAATGTCTTTCAAACTGAATTATTTAGAATCCTTGATGATGCATGCAAGGGTGGTCTGATTAATGAGAAGTGTTGCCTTGCCTTGAAAGTTTTACATCCTACCGTGCCTGTCTTATATACACTTCCAAAGGTCCATAAAGGCTAGTGGACCCCCCTGGTCGACCGATAATCTCGGCCAGGGGTAGCTTGTATCAACCTACGTCACAGCTGCTTGATATGCTGTTACAGCCACACATTGTGATTCAGGAATCGTATCTCATGGATACCACCAGTTTTCTGAATAGATTAAATGGGGTTGGTGACATTCCAGTCGACACATTATTATGTGTAATGGATGTCACCAGCCTCTATACATCTATTCCGCATGATCAGGGCTTAATTGCTATGAAAAACTTTTTGTGCAATAAGGTGAATGATTTTGGGTTCGATGTTTCACTGTTTCTGTCATTATTGGAGCTGATACTTACACGCAATTATTTTGCTTTTGATGGTAAAATGTACCTGCAGACATCCGGGTGTGCGATGGGGGCGGCCGTCGCTCCGGCTTATGCCAACGTTTATATGTTTGAACTTGAACAACAAATGTTTTTTAAACACAGGTTTAGCCCCTTCATCCGGATGTTCTGCAGGTACATTGATGACCTCTTTATGCTATGGACTGGGGGCCTTGAGAAGTTCGAGGTCATGATGAAAGAGATCAATAATTTAGATACACCTATCAAATTCACGTATACATCGAGTACCAGTGAAATTGCATTTTTAGATGTCAGTGTCTCACTATCTAATGGGCATTTGTCAACTACTGTCTTTTCTAAAAGCACTGACAGGAATACTTTATTAACGTCCAATAGCCATCACCCACCATCATTGAAAAGGGGTTTACCCTATTCGCAAATTAAGATACGAGTGGCACGTATCTGCAGCGATTGGGGTACCCTACCAATGGAACTGGATAAAGTGATAGATAAATTCCATGAAAGGGCTTATCCCTTGAAATCATTGCTTCAATCTAAATCAAAAGTCTTGATGTTAAAGAGAGATAAGCTTTTGACGCCCTCAGACAGAAAGCATGGAGACATTTTTCCCATCATCACCACTTATGATACATCGAGTGCAGTTTTACCTATAGCTACCAGAACACTTTGGCCCATCGTATCCACAGATACGAGTTTAAAATGCTTCCATAATGTCAAACCATTGACATGTTACAAACGAGGAAGGAATTTACGCGATATGTTAGTTCATGCAGATATCAGTGGATTTAAAACTGAGTCTGCTATAACCATGAAAAAACCTGGGTGTTATAAATGCCCTAATTGCGTAACATGTGGGTACTTGATAGCGGCTAAAAGTTTTAACCATCCACACTCTGGCTTTAAATTCAAAATTAGACATGTTCTTTCCTGTGACTCACGTTACGTAGTATACATTATTATTTGTCCTTGTGGACTCTATTACGTGGGAAAGACATCTAGAAAGTTCAAGGAGCGGATGGCTCTCCACCGCTCCTCTATTAAAGCGGCTTTATTAGGTAAACCTTGCGACCAACCTGTTGCTGTACATTTTAAACAGCATAATCACCAACTATGCACTTTGAGATATATGATTATCGACCAGATACCTGATAGCATACGTGGTGGTGATCGCAACAAAAAATTATTGAAGTTGGAAGCTATGTGGATCCACAAATTGGACACGGTTTGTCCTAGGGGATTGAACGAGAGGATCATGTGGAACACATTGATGTGAAGAGATGTATACACACATGGCGATATTGGTCAGATGGGTTAAAATGTACGTTTATCTTTATATCTGTATTTTTATGTCTATGTTTTATTCCAGGCACATTGTAATTGTGTGTCTACTTTTATATACATGTATTTTAAATGTATGTGTATGCTTTCATTTTGTTTGTATTGATTTTTTTGTGTAACCGTGTGTTCCCTGCAGGCTAACGCACGCCCCCCGCCCCCGGCTCGCAGTTCTGTTACCCGGTTGCGTAGCAACAATCAGCTGGAAGCTGGCGCTGATGTCATCTCATGTCGCCACTCCAGCTGGGTGCAGATCGGTGATTGGAGGCGTGGTGGACGGTGGATGCAGGCGGGAGCACAGGTACATAAGGTGAGCTGGTAACAGCTTAGTGTTGTGTGTACTTTTCCTCCTGACGACGGGGCAGCCAGCCTCGAAACGTTGAGGTAATAAAAAACCACCTTTTACAAGTCCTCCAGTGCCGTGCTTGGTCTCTTCTCGATGTTGGGATTCTACCGTCTATTTCATTTCTGCAAAGGCACGCTGGCAGCTGAATCAACTTAAGTGGAGTGCCGGTCCGCAAGTCCTCTATATATATATATATATATATATATATATATATAGCTTGCAAAAAAAGCGTCACTCCAGGTACTTCGTTCAAACAATAAGTTTACTGTAGGTCAACAGTGTTTCGGGCCGGAGCCCGTCTTCAGGACATAAACATGTTTATGTCCTGAAGACGGGCTCCGGCCCGAAACACTGTTGACCTACAGTAAACTTATTGTTTGAACGAAGTACCTGGAGTGACGCTTTTTTTGCAAGCTATCAGTACGAGTGCTGGTAACGCCAGCTCTTAGCGGGCACCCAGGCCAAGGTACCAGAGTGGAGCAGGGGCAGGTGAGGAGTGCCGGACTTCCGACTACATATATATATATATATATATATATATATATATATATATATATATAGCAGTCCAAATTTGCCGGCACTCGGTCTCAATAAGCAGCTTGCCCTGGTGCCAGGATAAGTATAAACAGGTTCCAATCCCCCCAGGCTTGGGAGAAATAAACGGCACTCAGAGACGGTTATAAATAACAGCAGGTGTATTGAGGAATTATTAATAATTATGGTACTTGTGAGTTATCCGGGCGTCCGATTTTTTGATTGTATGCCTTAAGTTAAGGCATACAATCAGATGCGATGCGATGCGATATCGCATCGCATCGCATCGCATGCGACCATCGGATGCGATGACCCGATTTTTCCATAGGAATCAATGTTAAAATGATTCCTATGGAAAAAGGGGTCCTTTTCATACCCCTACTATCCAAGTGGGCATGGAGTTGGATATAAACCTGTGGCGAGCGTAGCGAGCCACCGAGCCCGAAGCGTGGCGAGCGAAGCGAGCCCCGCGACGGGACGGTATTCCGTGTCCCCTCGCGGGGCTCGCTACGCTCGCCACGCTTCGGGCTCGGTGGCTCGCTACGCTCGCCACAGGTTTATATCCAACTCCATGCCCACTTGGATAGTAGGGGTATGAAAAGGACCCTTTTTCCCATTGAATTTCATGTTAAAATGGACTCAGTCCATTTTAACATTGATTCCTATGGAAAAATCGGGTCATCGCATCGCATCGCATCGCATCCGATGGTCGCATGCGATGCGATGCGATGTCCCGATCCGACCCGATTTCAAAATCGGACGCCCGGATAACTCACAAGTACCATAATTATTAATAATTCCTCAATACACCTGCTGTTATTTATAACCGTCTCTGAGTGCCGTTTATTTCTCCCAAGCCTGGGGGGATTGGAACCTATATATTATATATATATATATATATATATATATATATATATATATATATATATATATATATATAGTTATATAATGTGTACTGGCATCCCTAAAATATGATATAATGGGAACTAGGGGACTAGTTTGGTTCATAAAATAAACTCTGAGCCTATTATTTGCATGAAATCAACAATTGTTTGAGGGAGGTTTCTCTTTTGACAAAAATAAACATACTGGGCCTTATTCTGATCGGAGCGGCCAAACGTGCGTACGTTCGCCATTAACGTACGCTAGCCGTACGCGGCCGTTAGGGTTAGGTCCACCCACAAATCAGCCGCTTACGTACGGGCAGAAATACCGTAGAAGGGGAGTGGCGTACAAATGAGCGTACGGCAACGTACGCGGACGGCCCAGCCCTTGCACTCCGACAACAGGCGTACAACTGAGCGTACGGCGCCGTTTACGGACGTCTTTCGTCCGTCTCCCCACCGACTTCTTGCGGGGATCTGAGCGTACACCAGTTTGCACGGACGGGTCCCTATTGTTTTCAATGGAAAACACAGCTTATGTCACCGCTCGTGAGAGTGAGCGTACGTCCGTGTACGCTGCCATACTCTTCACATATATGGACCTGCAAATCTTGCCTTTCAACTACAAATCTGACAATTGATTAATTAATCTATTTGTTATTCAATTATTGATTTCTATTAACTCAATTGTCTACCTTAATAAAGACCTAATAAAACAACATTTGAACCCTCATTACATGTATATTTGTTATGTTCTAATGTTGCATTTTAATCACTATCTATGTGTCCCCATATTGCTGTTAATTGTACATCAAGTTATGTTGGTGTTTCTGTATATGTACTAAATATGTCCATAATTTCTTTGTCCACAATGTGTAACATGTATACCTACCCTGATGTTATGTGTGATGTTTTAATCTAACAACATTAAACATTCATGCATTTTCACTATGTGTTATTTTACTCAAAAACACACACATTCACACATCAATCATTACCCCTCACCTCAAATTACAAGTATAACTTACAATACACATCTGTATGTACCTACCCTTACAAGCCCTCTAACATATTTATTAATAAAAACACAGGCAATTAATAAGACAATATAAACTTTTATTTTGAACAAAAATAATAAGGGGGGGGGATAAAAATAAATTAAATGCGGGCCTCCAGAAGGCCAAAAAGGATTTGGAGATAGAGGAGTGTCATGAATATCTCCTGAATAAGGGCTGCCACCTCCTCCTGCTGCTGTTCAGTGTCTGTAGTGAAGGGATAAAAAAAAAAATTAATATATAACATACACAAATGTTTGTTGTATTTGTACATAATAAAAAGTGGTGAGTTATGTGTGAAGGCCACATACATTTTTAAACTACATTGAAGATGGGTCTGCTGTAAACACAGTACTAAAAAATAATATGTTAACACACACATACTGTACATAGTAAATAACATTAATTCAATTACTCCTTCTTGAATGTACAGATGTGTCCACATACATCTTGGCTTTTTTTCTCAATTTGTCACAACATGTAAAACACGGCTTAGCTGTTTTTCCAAATGTAGCAAGTAGATAGAGTCTAAAAAATTTCTGAAGCAGTAGAACTTGTATAAAGTAATAGATTAGAGAAGAAAATTTTTTGAAAAATCACAAAGCGTGACTTTTGCAGAGTCCAAGGTGTGCCATATTGCGCCATACATGGTGCAGCAAAACCAAGATGTACGTGGTCACATCTGTATGTATGCTGAGACCCAATTGGTAGTTTGGTTTTGGGGGAATCACCTCTAACCTCACAATTAGGCTGTGCTATTTAAGGGTTATGACATTGTGGCGGCTTAAGCACTCCTTACTATTTTAAATGTAGGACATTGCTGTACAAATTATAGGCCTACAGCTATGTTTGTAAAGCATGCATCCGCATGGCCTCACACACTATTACCAAAACAATCTCTACATTTATGTTGCACCAGTGCCAGATTAAGCCTTTGGGGGGCCCGGGGTACTTTAGACCGGGGGGCCCCCTTGCACTTGTCATTACTGGCCGCACACTGCATGGGAGAAAATTATACTGTCAAAACACAGAGTAAACTTGGTTAATGGTTAACTGCAGGGGATATATATATATATATATATATATATATATACACACACACACACACACACACACACACACACACACACACACACACACACACACCACATGAAAAGCCTGTGTTTGTCCCTCTGCCCCTTACTCTGGAGGAGACCTCACAGTCCTATTGCTGCCTCTGATTAAAAACCCTCCCATGACTAAGCTGCTGCTGCTGTTCTCCATGGACCTGAGAAGCATGTAATGAGCTCCACCAATCCGAGCTCAGCACAAACTTCTCAGCCTCTGTCCTCTGGTGCAAAGTGTCAGGGGACTTAGTCAAGTCCCAGAAATGCACTGCACACTTGTGCAATCAGTGTGCCTTAGCTCCCGATGTTCAGCACCATAAATCATTGTCACATTGGCAGATAGGTGAAGCTGCAGCACTACCCCACCCATGGACAAAACCTTTAGCAAAAAACAAAAAATACAAAACAAATCAATTATTTTTTTTTTAAATACATGCCAACCACAGGGGGCCCCTAACTAGAGGGGGGCCCAGGGGCACTGACCCCTTGTGCCTCCATTATAATCCGGCCCTGTGTTGCACATCATGCTGGGAACTGGAGTTACCCAACACCTGGAGCCACATAACTACCACACCACTAATGTCGGATATCTCATTGGATGTACTGTTATGTCAATTATTCAAGGGGTGAGGCATGGCCACACTCAAAAATATCACCAAGGGGACCCTTGTTCCTGGAGAAGGACAGGACACACCTTATGGTCGGCCTGCAGTGATATGTTGCAACTAATGTTGATGTTGGATACACATATGTGGTTGTTGTGATTTTTGATGTGTAGAGGGGAGGGGGAAGGGGATGGAGAAATGGTGTGGGCCCCAGCTACAGCCAGTGTCTCCTCTTCTTCCTCCTCCTCTTCTTCCTCCTCCTCTTCCTCCTCCTCTTCCTTCTCCTCTTCCTCCTCCTCTTCCTCCTCCTCTTCCTTCTCCTCTTCCTCCTCCTCTTCCTCCTCCTCTTCCGGCTGCTCCTGGGCTGCCTGGTCCCGGCGTGCCTGCTCCCGGGCTTCTCTGCGGGCTCTTGCCCGTGCTGAAATGTTCATGTTGATGGCATAGAAATCGAAGATTGGGTTTCATAAAAAAGGGGGAAAGAAAAATTCACATTAGTCATGCTCATAACCTTCAAAATTATCATTGCTGTGATATTTCAGACATTTATCATGCAAACTAATTGATATCCTACACCCAAAAACTGAGCAACTACTTAAACCCCCCCCTATACACCCCCTATACACCCATATACCCCCCATATACCCCCATATACACCCCATATACCCCCCATATACCCCCATATACACCCCATATACCCCCCATATACACCCCATATACCCCCCATATACCCCCCATATACCCCCATATACCCCCATATACACCCCATATACCCCCCATATACCCCCATATACACCCATATACCCCCCATATACCCCCCATATACCCCCATATACACCCCATATCCCCCCCATATACCCCCATATACACCCCATTTACACCCATATACCCCCCATAGACCCCCCATATACCCCCCATATACCCCCATATACACCCCATATACACCCCCATACTCAGGAACATATTTATAAAAAGTACACAAAACATTGCTAAAAAACGCTGACATACTAGTAATCAAAACTTACATCGGGCAATATGGCGGTGAAGGCTGCTGAGAAAAACTGGCTGCCGCCGGCGCAGGTCTGACCAGCGCCGCTCAACCTGCCCCAGGCTTCTGTGGACGCCGGTCGTCGAGAATATCAGGCGGCGGCAGTATACGCCCGCCGCTTGTCCGCATTGCTTACATATGGGCCCCTGGGCCCCAGGTGACGGTCCATTACGTCAACCAGGGCCAACAGCTCAGGGGTGGAAAACGGCCTAGCTCTGTTACAAGTCATAGTGCCTATGGCGCAGTTAATAATTGCAGGTACATATATCACTTTTGGTGCTTGCTGATTGGTCGAAAAAATTGTTTGTTTGGTATTAACTTTATTAATCCCTCTTACATTAACAAACTGGATGCGAATAGAAACTTACGCGGACCGTTCCGATATACACACACCACAACCAACAGCATGCATTCAATGAAGAGAGAAGTACTGTATTTACAGTGTGCGGAAAAAAATACACGCAACCCTCTACTTATAACTACGCTGCTTAAAGGGGGCACGATACACCGATATCCATGGAGAGGAGTACTGTATTTACAGTGTGCGGAAAATAATACACGCAACCCTCTACTCATAACTACGCTGCTTAAAGGGGGCACGATACACCGATATCCATGGAGAGGAGTACTGTATTTACAGTGTGCGGAAAATAATACACGCAACCCTCTACTCATAACTACGCTGCTTAAAGGGGGCACGATACACCGATATCCATGGAGAGGAGTACTGTATTTACAGTGTGCGGAAAATAATACACGCAACCCTCTACTCATAACTACGCTGCTTAAAGGGGGCACGATACACCGATATCCATGGAGAGGAGTACTGTATTTACAGTGTGCGGAAAATAATACACGCAACCCTCTACTCATAACTACGCTGCTTAAAGGGGGCACGATACACCGATATCCATGGAGAGGAGTACTGTATTTACAGTGTGCGGAAAATAATACACGCAACCCTCTACTTATAACTACGCTGCTTAAAGGGCCACAATGCGACATGTTGCTGTATGAAAATTTCATACACATTACATATGTAAGGAAAGCATTGTAACGTGATGTTTTGAAATGTGACTCACAAGGCATACACGAACTCCAACAGATACCAGCTGACAACAGTCATCATTGGAATGACAGGTGCACACATTTCACGATGTAGCCCACAATGCTCCACATCCTGTGTATGTGCATATACAGGTGATTGATCAGGTGCGTTGAGACCTGCGTAATTTAAGCGGGAATTATCGGCGGGAAATATCGGCATAAATTTGCATCTACATTGCGTGGAAAAATATACGCCCCCTTGTTCATGGCGGGAGATTAACATATAAATATTCAGTCAGATGCAGCCCACAATTGCTGCAAACATGTCTGACTCAGACGATTCCGCAGCTGAGGACGCTCTGCAGAGAGCTACAGCACAATCCCTGCTTGATGCACTGAACAAGAGGGAACAGGAGCGGAGAAGGAGGGCCCAAGAGAGGAGTAGCCTGCAAGATCAAGCGGGCCCCTCAGTAACAGGCCCTGTTGAACCTCCACCAGCTCCACAAGGGCCAAGCAACCAGCCAGAACAAGAGGTTGCATCTCTCCAAACAGGTGTGACCCAGCAGGTGCATGGTGAGAGAACTGGGGCCACCAGAAAACGAGCTGCAACATCTAGGGTGAGGACTGAGCAGGATACCACCACCAGAAAGAGAAACCCTGCATTTGTAGAGGCCGAAATGCGAATTCTAGTGCCCAGGGCACGTGAATGGATTGAATTGGCAACCAGGAAGCCTAGTGCCAGTGCAAGGAGAAACCTTTGGGAGAAGATCACAGAGGAAGTGAACCAGGTGGCACCAGTGGTCAGAAATTGGGACGCGGTGAAGAAAAGGTTAGTGTGTTTGTCAGGGCTATTTTTCAGCAGTCTCCAGCAGGAACTGAGGCCCTTATTCTAGTTCACTCTTTCTGCCCAAATATTTCTTAGATGGACAAAACCATGTGCACTGCAGGTGAGGCAGGTGTTACTTGTGCAGAGATAATCAGATTTGGGTGGGGTTTTACACCTGCCTCACCTGCAGTGCACATGGTTTTGTCCATCAAAGAAATATTTGGGCAGAAAGAGTGAACTAGAATAAGGGCCTCAGTTCCTGCTGGAGACTGCTGAAAAATTGCCCTGGTCTTTGTCCCCCTGATGTCATATGTGTGTACATATGTTACATGTATGTTTTGAGACTAATAGAAAGGTGTGTTTGTAGATAGTGCTACACTTCAATGTCACATGTGAACACAACCATGTCTAATAACCCACATTGATATATGAAACATGCACCATTGGTGTGATGTGAGGTTATGGGCACAGTTCTGCTCATGTTAAGTATGTGATGGGACAAGAGAAAGTGTGTTTTTGAAAGAGTTGTTGTAACATGTTCCATATGATGCTACTGAAACAAGAATGAGCAAACTGTGCACATGTAGCTGGTGAGAAACTACACATCCCAGTATGCCATTCCATAGTTAAATTACTCCATAATAACCACATTGTCAAGCTATGGTGGAATGTGTAGTTTCACACCAGGTGGAGGTGCCTAATTTGGCCATGGATGATGTCATTTCTGCATAGTGATGTATGTATGTGCATTTAGTGGCCTAATGAATGAGATGAGACACTGAAATGCCTCCTAATTGAGACATGAATGTGTGTGTGGGACACATATGGCAAAAAAACATAAGATCACCCACACTAGAAAATGTCACGTAGCTAGGGGTACCACATAGTCCCTTTAATTCCGGACACATATTAATTACACAGGTTCTGTGGCTGGCTGACTTCAAGACTCCACTTCACCTAATTTTAAACTGCCACAGAACCTGTGTAATTAACATGTGTCCGGAATTTAAGGGACTAGGTGGTAACCCTACACGTAGCACAGTGGTGCACATATCTCATGGTGATATTTGTATTTTTAAACTTGTAGGTGGACTGACTTCAAAAGTACACTGAAGAGGAAGATGACTGACCGGTACAACCACAGCATGTCCACCGGGAGAGGTCCTATGCCTGACCATTTGGAGTATACCCCCCTGGAGCAGGACTCCTTGGACGTGATTGATGTGGGGGAGATCAGGGGGATCTCCAATATGGACAGTGAGCTCCCGGCGGAGGTCTTTGATGCTGCTTTTGATGGTAAGTCACAGTAATGCATTGTATTTAGAAAGATATTTTTTATTGCGTATGTGATGGTGACATTGTTTTCAATTCTTATCCTAGAAGAAGCAGAAACCCAGGATGTACCGGCAGCATCTTCCTCTGCAGAGCCACAGGTGGAGCCAGTGGTCCATCCTCCACCAAGAAGACACCCCCAGCCCCAGCCACAGGAGACATGGGAAGAGAGCATGATGGTGACGCTGGAGAGGATCGAGCAGCAAGGGGTGGATGCTGCGATCCGTCAGCAGCAGGTGGCGGAATTTCTGGCGGAGTGGAAGGCCACAAACAGGCTGCAGTGTGAGGCCTTGACCCGCATTAACGACACTCTGGCGGCTGGCATAGTAAGCATTGGCCAACACCTCAGCCGCCAGAATGAACTTCTTGCGGAGCAGCTGTCCACCGCCAGGTCCCTAAGGGACAATCCCCCATCTGCTGCCCCACCCCAAGCTGCTCCCCAACCTTCCACCTCTGCTGACCCTCCTGTGTCGACTAGGGGAAGACGCCGCAAGGCAGCTGAGCCAAAGGCCCCTGTCCCCAAGGCCCCATCTAAAAGGGGGAAAAATGGCCCAAATAATGAGACCTGGTTCACTTCCTCTGTGGTTGGACCCCAAATGTTTAAATTGCACTGGAAATCCGCTTCCTGAGTTGGCCATCTATCCATTTGCGTGCCATGGGCATGAAAGTTCGTATTTTGACCTCTACAAATGCAGGATAAATTTGTGGTGGTGTGTATCTTGCTTAGTATTCACCCTGGTTGTTGCAGTACGTATTCTGGTGTCCCCATTTCTTTCACCATTGCATTTGCAGGGTAACACATGTTTGGAGATATGCAACCTCTTGTTCTGGCTGTTTTATTATTTGTGTGTCTATTTTATTTGTTTATTTGATTTCTCACATTAAAGTGTGAAATAAGCTGTGATGCTGAACAGCAAATAAATTTATTTTACAAATTAAATCAAAATTGTGGTATGTGTCATTTCTTGTGTGAAACAAATACTAGATTTATGTGTACTTACTGACCAGGGTATTTTTGAACATTTGTGACAGTGTGGTCGAAGTTTCCCATGTGTAACCCTCTCCATGGCCATTCCCATGTTCCTATCCAACTTTTCCCTGCTAATTAGTTTGTGTCAGCACATGTGCAGAGCAACTTAATAGGTGAGAAAGCAGTTTGTGTGCAGGTGAGGTAGCTCCTACAGTAGTAGGTAAAAGCAGGTCCAGAACAATGCTTTCCTCATGGAGTGGGTGAGGCAGACAAACAAGGGTCAAAAGGTACATTTGTGTAGGAATGCATATGTGTCCTCCCTAAAAAAAGATGTGTGAATGGGCCAAACATGATAAATTAGCTTGTGAACAAACATGCATAACTTTTTAAATATATATGATTTTACAGTGTCATAAGCAGATGTAGGAATCCTTAGTTAGAGAGATGAGAGTGCAATAATGTGATTGGTGGCATCTTACATCCAGAGTGTAGTCAAATCCAAATCATAGCAGATGAGATAGTGGTACAGGTCATTATTTTGGGTACTATACAAAGATTGTGTGCAAAATAGTGGTCATGGGCTTAAAACATTGCTGAAACATCCTTTGTAGGTGTTAGATGTGGTTTATGTTATTGTATCCTAAATACAAAACCTATGTTAGTATTAGAGTGAACACGTTGACACATGTCGACTTGTGTAGATTGAGTGTGCTACTGCGTAAAGTCTATGAAAGCACGTAGTGAATGTGTCTAACTGTTTAGCAAATAGCTACCTTAGCATATATAAGCAGGTCTTAAAAAGATTCTTACCTTAAATTAAACAAACCTTTAAATGTCGAGAAGTATATAAAGATAAGCTTCCAATGTGTTTGAGTGCTGTGTGTGGCTTGCAGGTAGTGAAATCATGGTTTGGACTTAATAGACTGCAGCATTGCTTATTACATTCAGGTGTATGTGTTTGAGTAGGAATCAGCGTTAATTAGCAAACTCAGGCGCACGCTGGCATGCGGTATCTGTAGGGGTGGTTTGAGCTGGCGGTTGGCGGCCGCCTGTTTTGTGTCCGAAATGAACGGTGCCTTAGTCGATCGTGCGGTAGTAGCACCGCTCATTTTTGGTGCACACCCCCGTGTACGCCCATATTTACGCCCATTTTCCCTCATTATTTCGGCCGCTCCCCTCTTCACGCCCCTATGCCGCCCCCAATACCGTACACTCGCGTACAGGTTTTTTCGCACGTAGAGACCCCGTCCGTAAGCGTTGGTGAGTGGTCGCGCCTGCGCATTAGCGAATGTACGCATGCGCAGATCATAAAAACCCCCGGAACGTACGCGTACGGACCGGCCGCACCAACCAGAATAAGGCCCACTGTACTGTATGTGAAGCAGAATAAATATGGCATTTGGGGCATTGTCCAGAGTTAGAGTCTGAAAAATCCGACGGGAGCTGCTCCATCTGTATCTCTGCTGGGATCAAATGAGTTTCCTGCAAAGCAATGTGTATACCTTGTTTTTTTGAGGTACATGAGAACCTTCGCTTAGCTGGAGAGTTGATACCATCGACATTCCATGTGTAGACATAGTAAACAGTGGGATATATGTTTCACCAAGATACCCTGGTTAAAAAGGGAGGAAACGAGAGGAATTGGGAGGAAACGAGGGAGGAGAGTGACAGAGACATGGGAGACAAACACACATATAAATAAGAGAACAAAAAAAATACAATGCCATTCGATGGAATCACAGAATAACATTGATAGCAATGGTCAATAGAATTGAGGATTGTGAAGAAGGGAAACAGTGGTGGGGAGAGAACGCACAGCATGTGGGTCCAGCAGATTAGGAGAACACCAGAAGGGATTAATTGTCTGGAATAGTGTCATTGGGCATGGGTAGGAGAAACGGGGTCACAGATGTCTTGCGAAGCATGCGAGGCCAGTTTGTGAAGATATGACTGTGCATCATTTGAGGACAGGAAGTCCTTATGGGAAAAATCATCATAGGTAAATGGGCAGGTAGAGCAAGCAGAATTTTTGGCCCTCAGTAAACAGTTTGGGGCAAATAGGGGAGAAGGCTTTATGGGCCCTAGTCAGCTTCACTGAATAATCTTGGAAGATAAGCAGCATCTGTCCTTCCCAAATGAGATCCTTTATTTTGCAAGATGCTGACCACCTAGCTTGCTTGTGTAAAAAATTGAGGCAGTTAAATAGTGTGACTCAGGGTCTGGGTTTAGTGGGAGAAGGGATCGGGCCCATCCTGTTTACCCTTTCAATGAATAAGTCTCTGCATTCTTGCTTGATTCCTAAAAGGGGTTGGCAGGGTGTTTCTTGCAAAGTGTGTGAGAGCAGGACCTATTACAGATTCAAGGATACCCACTATGCGAAGGTTATTCTTTTTGGGTCTATTTTGGATCTATTTTCGATATGGTCTAGCTTGTTCCACACCTGATAGTTATCAGAAGTGAGGCTTTTTACAGAGCTCATCAATATCATGCGTTGCAGCACCCAGTATGTTTTCAGCTTGAGTGACACGCTTAGTCATTGTATGTAACTGAGATGTAATATAAGCAACTGCCTGCTGGAGGAGAGGGGCCATAGTGGACCTAATGGTGTCCACTACCTCCCCATAGGTCCCCAGTGCATCAGGAACTCTGCATACCATAGCTCTAGCAACAGAGTCAAACTCATATTTGGTCTTCTTGGATGCCGGGGAAGCTGCTTCTGGGTCCGTGTCAGGCGCCATGTTGGCTGTGGTGTGCCGTTTTTTGGTGTGTGGCGGGTTACCGGGCGGCACTGCTGGTGTCACATAGCGATCCATCACTGCCTGGGCATATGTCGGGGCAGATGTCCAACAGGGTCTGCTTGAATGGAAGCTGCAAGCAGCCTAGATAAGGTGCGGTAATGCAGGGGTTTGTGGAGCTCCGGCAGCTGGAACCGGAAGTCACCTTACTCTAAGGATGACATTTAATGAGATTTAGTCACTTTCCAAAATTGCCCATTATCGCACTTTTTGAAATCATTTTTTTGCCGCAAAATCGCATATCTAATAAGCTGCGTGTTCCAGGCAAAAAAGTGTGATAAAGAGCGATAATGGGTGATTTTTAGTCATGAAAATTAGCGATTTTTTAGTCATGAAAATGTGTGAATTTGAGGAAATGTGCGAATTTGTGTTAAAAAAAGAAGAGAAGGGAGGGCAGCACTGGACCCTTGGTCGGTAAGTATATTGGTGTAAAATTGAGTTGTGTGTGTGTGTAATAAAGTTCTAATTTTCTGTGTGCATGTGTGTTTTATTTTAACATTATTTTTACAGATGGACAACAAGTCCCAGCAGGCCCATTAATGCCCCGCATGCTGGGACTTTTGGTTTGCCAAGTCCCAGCATGCGGGGCGGCCTGCTGGCACTTGTAGTTCACCTGTATAAAGCAATGTTATGTATGATTGTTTTAACCCTATCATGCCGGTGTCCACAGCCCATGGACGCCAGTGACAGCCCCAGGCTTCAGCCCTGGACGGGTGAAGCCTGGGGGGACCCCTTTATTATTGGGGGGGTTCCCACTCCCCCAGGTACCCCGTCTAAGGCTGACCAGCCATGGTGCTCATGGTACGGCCGTGGGACCTTATGTAAAAAGTGTCCCCGGCTGCGGCATGACACTGCGGTCTGTTGGAGCCCGGTGCTGGTTTCAAAAGACAGGGGACCTCCAGAATTTTTGTCCCCCGTATTTTTGGAACCAGGACCGGTAACAAAGAAAATGTTCAATGCCAAACAATTTACAAAAACTGGCAACATGTCATATACCACCATGCCAAGGAAAGGCTCAGGCCAGAGCCTTTGTTTTCAAGTGGGGGTCCTTCTAGTGTTACTGCTCTTTCATGCACTAGAATGCCTATTGTAATAGACAGTTCCAAACAAAGGCCCTTATTCTGGTTGGTGCGGTAATGTCCATGTGCGGTCGGTCCGCCGATGTTTAGTGTCTGCGCATGTGCAGAGGCGTCTCTGCGCATGTGCGAACGGGATGCACGTCCAAATTCCGCATGAAATGTGTACACTACGAACAGGGGGTGGAGAGGGGCGTGAAGGGCTGTTTGGGCTCATTAACATATGCATACGCCCCGCGTTTCATGGGCGTTCCCATGAAAACGCTGGGCGTACGTATGGTAATGCGGCCGTGACGCACGTGCAGGGGGCGGACATATGACATTGCCGGATGTCAGCTGCCCGCCCAGATCCCTGCTTTTACACGGAGAAATGCCCATGTGGTCTGAGGTTGCGGGAGCTGCCTGACCACTCGGTCCTGCATTCGATGGTCTGCGACCATCGAATGATGGGGGAGGTTCCCTGAGATGGAGGAGGTGTATTCATGAGAAATACACTTGCGGTCCGTTCGGACAGCTTCTTACCGCATTCAGACGGAGTGAGCGATCCGTACGAAAGGCGGGGTTTAGGACGCACGGTCCTGCCCACATATTCGGCTCCGTCCGCACAGACCAGAATAAGGCCCAAAGTCAGACATCTTTTTCTGTAGTCTGAAATGTTGATGCAACAAATTTATTCCCCCAAAAAAGAATACTGAGGGGGTTATTCAGGTTTATTCACTCGGATGTGAATTTGCACCCTTGTGAGTCAACTAGAACCCGCCCTACGAATGATGGTACATCCGCCTTCCCCCCCCTCACATGCTGCGTATGTTTGCATAGGCTGCGAATGGATGTTTTACATAGACATCCATTCGCATTCCAGGGTGAACCGCCCACATCTTTCAATGGTCGCCGACCTTCGAAAGATGTGGTGCGTGCATGCATACATATATAAGGTACCTTCCAGGTCACTTATATATGCATCCAAGAAAGGGGAACCACCAGTAATGCTATAGCTGCTGTATCAGGAGGGTGTAAGGCTCCCAAATATACAATGGAGAAAGAGAAAAAGTGCTGGGATTTTCCTGAAGAGAATTTATTACAATGTATATTCAATGAATAAAAAAATGCATAAAAATAGCACACATAATACAATAAACATGAGAATTCTCAATTGATATAAAATATTAAAAAGGGATGATTAGGAGTTTTCCAGCTAACTTTCGAGTTTATGGAGAATTAACTTTTGTAACTGAATCGACACCAGTAAATAATTACCATCCGGTATGAATATCCTTGTTTAAAGGTGAGTATCAAAGTCCTGGAAGATTACACAGTTGTAGGATTCCCAAAGTTCACACGATGACAAAATGAAGCCGTTCTTAAGGTATGGCGTTACCTAGCTTAGTAGCTGCAGAATATGGCTCAGTGTGGGGATCCAAGATGGAAGAATATGGACTGGTCCGGATAGAGTTGAATAGGATATCCAAAGATTTGTAGCTGGAGCTGGTGTGAGATGGTATACTCTCCAATGTTAGACTGCAATCAAAGCTGCTTTTTGGAACACGCCGAAACGCGTTGAGCCAACAAGCAGCTTTGATTCCAGTCTAACATTGGAGAGTGGAGACTAACATTTTTGTATTTTCAAAACCATTTCTGCACTTTGAAAATGGGGAGTAGTCCCTGAAACGTCGGTCATCTGTTTCACCTTTTTTGTGATGTTTACTTGAAAATCTTTCAAGCTTTGGAGTGCCTCTCTTGTTTACATTGGACTATATATATATATATATATATATGTGTGTGTGTGTGTGTGTGTGTATATATATATATATATATATATATATATATGTATATATTTATATTGTTGTTTATTTATTAAATTCTGTCTTGTTAAGCTCCAATAAAACTGTGCCCTAAAACATAACCCAGTACTGTTTTAACGCTGCAGTCACAGTGTTTATTGCTCATTGGCCCAGTATCTACACCACAAAGATTCACACTCAAACCACAAAGCCGTAATAAAAATGTAACCAAAGAGAATGAGTGCCTTAAAGTGTCAGAGGGGGAGTTTCAATTCCCTTGTTATACTGTTGCTGCATAGAATGCACTGTGCTTGGACAATACAACATTATGTAATATGTCTGATGACACCAGAACTTCAGATATATCCAAACATATCTGGAAAAACGAGGGCGAGTCTTGTCTTTAACTAATAAACTCTGTTCCAAGACTGCTAGTAATATGCTTTAATGCATACTTCATTCAAAACTGCATCCTTGTGTTAGGATTCTCAGAGGTGACCTTGGGGTTAAACCAGAAATGTGTCCAAGATATTGTAGCCAAAGAGCACGTAGAACCTGACCCTGACTCTGTTAATCCCTTCACCTATAATAGCCATGTTCGAAGGGGTAAATTAGATTCACCCCAACCCCGGTGCCACCAGGACTTTGCAAGGAAACAAGGTGCCCAACGCCTCCAGAGCGGACAAGAGGGAAACTAACTAAAACCCGTGAATGCAACAGTACAAGAAGATGTTATACGTAGAGATAATACTTCCCAGCTAAACTTATGGTGCAGAAATGCAGGAAGGTGTTAAACATAATATGTCCCGGCTGACCTCATAAATGCAACAATGCATGAAGGTGTTAATAATATACAAAACCACCCATGTGGAGCTGGATGGCAAAAACATAAGTCAGAGAGACCATATAACTCCACACAGATATATGCTAACAATGGACAACAGAAAAACTACAGGAGATAAAATGAGCACTTATCTCTGTGTTCAGACAGGGTCTCCCAGACTGCAGCAATTGTTCACTGACACAGGCAGGATTTCATAGGACACCTGGCAGGAGTGCCTGATGGAATACTTAGGACTATAACAGAACAATGACAAGACTTTAACAAGACTTAAACATAGTGCAGCTTGTAACAGTGACCCCTTGTTAAAAGCTACAGCTTGTAACAGTGCCCCCCCCCCCCTTGAAGGTGGCCACTGGACAAAAGAAGACCGAATAAAAATACATTTTTACAAGCAAGGCAAAAGTCAGCACTTATTTTTTTTGGTCTTCTTTTTCCCCTGTGCCCGCTTGGAGACACCAGGAAAGGAAGAGATCTCTGGTTTAAAATAATCTTCAAAAATATAGGTCGAGCAACCAGATGATCCTTCCCTTTCCTACCTGAATGCCTAGACACATTAGGAATCTCATCTACTTCAGAATCTGAGAATAGACCATAGATGTGTTCCATTCCCCTAGGAATTTAAACTTTAGGAGAGTTCCTCTAGGGAGAAGACAGTTGAGCACATCCATCAGCAATAACTATAGACTGGGATTTGTGTGCTGACTGACTGGAGTTCTTCACTGGGGTAATGGCACTAGAACCCTCTCCTGAGCCTGTGACTTTTAGGACCCCCTTAGGGGTTATGGCCATCAAGACCTCTTCTGGGGCTATGACCTTCAGGACCCCTCCTTGGGCAGTGGTCTTCGGGACCCTATCTGAGGTTGGGCCTTGAGGACCCCTCCTGAGTTTATGGCCTTCGAGACCTCTTTTGGGGCTGTGACCTTTGGTACCCCACCTGGGGCTGTGGTCTTCGGAACCCCTCCTGAAGCAGTGGTCTTTGGGACCTCAGCTGAGGTAGTGGCCTTTGGGACCTCTTTTGGGACTTTGACCATCGGGACCCCTCCTGGGGCTGTGGTCTTTGGGACCCCTCCTGAGGCAGTGGCGTTCAGGACCTCTTTTGGGGCTGTGACCTTCAGGACCCCTCCTGGGGCTGTGGTCTTTGGGACTCCTCCTGAGGCAGTGGCCTTTGGGACCTCGGCTGAGGCAGTGGCCTCTCTCAGGACTGCCATCACTTCTGCCATGACCTCACCCTCTCCCTCCTCCCCTCCTACATCTCCACTCCCCTCCTTCCAACCCCTGTCCTCATTTTACCCCACCACTGCTGCTGAAGTCCACTCTATCCTTCAATCCGCTTCTCCCTCCACCTGCCCGCTCGATCCTATCCCCTCCAATATTATCCGTCGTCTCAGTCTGTCAGTCTGCTCTCACCTGGCTCACCTCTTTAATCTTTCCCTATCCTCTGGGATCTTCCCTTCCTCCTTCAAACACGCTCTTGTCTCCCCAATTCTCAAAAAAACAAATCTGGACCCCAACTCTCCTTCCAACTACAGGCCCATCTCCCTCCTCCCTTTTGCCTCCAAGCTCCTAGAACGTCTGACCTATAATCGTCTCCTAAGCCACTTTACTGCTAACTCCATTCTAGACCCCCTCCAATCCGGGTTCCGCCCTTTACATTCCACTGAAACTGCCCTGACCAAAG
This sequence comes from Crinia signifera, assembly GCF_055691185.1. Taxonomy (NCBI): domain Eukaryota; kingdom Metazoa; phylum Chordata; class Amphibia; order Anura; family Myobatrachidae; genus Crinia; species Crinia signifera. The sequence continues at coordinate 277,226,645 of NC_139217.1, read as the reverse complement.
TCACTAACGATTTACTATCGGCTAAATCCAAAGGCCTCTTCTCTATCCTCATCCAGCTTGATCTGTCGGCAGTCTTTGACACTGTTGACCACCCTCTCCTGCTCAACACCCTCCGCTCCTTTGGCATCACTGGCACGGTCTTCTCCTGGTTCACCTCATACCTCTCCGATCGCTCCTTCTCCGTCTCCACTCCGAGCTCCTCCTCTCCTACTACCCCGCAGCCAGTCGGTGTTCCCCAAGGGTCAGTCCTTGGCCCTCTCCTCTTCTCCCTCTACACCACCTCTCTGGGCACCCTCATCAGCTCCTATGGTTTTCATTACCACCTTTATGCTGATGATACCCTGATCTATCTCTCCTCCCCCGACCTATCCCCATCACTCCTGTCCAAGGTCTCCGAATGCCATCTCAGCCTGGATGACCCAACGCTTCCTGAAACTAAACATGGCTAAAACTGAACTTCTAATCTTCCATCCCCCGAACATCCCCTCTTCTCCCACTATCTCCATCAGCATTGGTGAAACCGAGATCACCTCCACCGACCAAACGCGCTGCCTCGGTGTCATCATTGACTCCTCCCTCTCTTTCACCCCCCACATTCGTGCTCTCTCACAGTCTTGCCGCTTTCACCTACGCAACATCTCACGCATCAGACCATTCCTCTCCACTGACGCGACCAAAATTCTCATTCACTCCCTTGTCATCTCCCGCCTTGACTACTGCAACATCCTTCTCTCTGGGCTACCTCTCACCCACCTCGCACCTCTCCAAACCATTCTTAACGCTGCTGCTAGGCTCATCTTCCTCTCCCGCCGTTCTACCTCCGCCTCCCCCCTCTGTCTATCTCTTCACTGGCTCCCCATTCCTTTCCGAGTTCTCTTTAAACTCCTCACCACCACCTACAAGGCTCTCTCCTCCTCCACCGCTCCTGATCTCTATCCACACTCCCTCCCGTCCTCTTCGCTCCATCGCTGACCGCCGACTGACCTCTCACCTAATCACCTCCTCCCACTCCCGTGTCCAAGACTTCTCTCGCGCTGCCCCCCTGCACTGGAACAACCTCCCGCCACCCATCAGGCTTTCTGATTCCCTTACCTCCTTCAAGCGCTCCCTCAAAACCCACTTTTTTCGACTAGCCTATCCCTCCTTCTAACCTCTTTTGATCCTCCTATCCTGCCTCCATTCCCCTCCGTTCCTACTTATCCTGTTGTTTTTCGTTCATCCACCCACCTATTTTTAGTATGTTAACTCTTATGAGTAGGGTCCTCCTGCCTCACGTACTCACCCTACCTCTTTACCTCACCTGTCCTCCTTTCCTGTTCTTCTCTTCCTCTGCTTCATCTTCAGTCTCCTTGACAATTTTGACACCTACTTCTGAACTGATGCTGATTTTATTTCTACCAGCTACACCCCTATTTATACTGTATTTTTCAACACACCCTGTACGTTACCTTGTCATTTGTTTTTCGTTTGCTATGTACGGCGCTGCAGACACTTTGCGGCGCCTTATAAATAAACGTACTACTACTACTTACTCTATCATCTCCTATTTACATATCTCACATCAGCTTCCTTCACACTCCCATCTCCCCACTTCACTCCACATACAAATGCCAACTCTCCTCACATGTGATTACTTCCTCCCACTGCTCCACACCACTGGAACTCTCTCATTCTAGCTTACTGAGATACAAAGCTTCAAATGGGCTCTCAAGAACCTTCCAGCCTTAACCCTAAACCACTGCTTTATGATCCTTTTTAGTCCATATGCCAATTTGTGTATTATTACTGCATATGAAGCAATGTTTATAAACTTTGTAAGGAGATGCAGAAACCCTGTAAATAAAGCATAATAATAATAATTAACATTAAAAGAGTCTGATATCAGTCAATTTTTTGTTGTATCAATGTATGTATTCCATATGCAAAATAAAATATATACATATCTTGTTTGCAGGTACAATAATACCAGTATTTATTGTATTCCTAATGTGACAGCCACCTTTAAAGTCATAGGGGTAAATTTATTAAGATGGGAGACGATTTGATGTTGCCCATAGCAACCATTCAGATTTTAATTCTTATTTATTTAGCAGCTTTTAGAAGATACTAGATAGAATCTGGTTGGTTGCTATGGGCAACATCCCATCTTCAATAGAATGCCCTTCTTCATAAATTTTACCCAATAATTTCTATCTCTATTCAGATCTATGACTTGTGATTGACTACTCCAGGAAAGATTCCCACTGAATTTGTAAAGCAGTAAATGATTAATGCCAGTATTTAATACTATATATTTCTTCACTTAATGCATGAGTATATTCAATTAGAAATCATATGGAAAATGTGCCTTTTGTTATGCCTTCATTGTGCCATTATTTATGCTTACCTTTGGAGGGTAAATTATTCTAATTTAAACAAAACTACCTAATCATGCTAATGGATCCACAAGTGTACAATTACATATGATACTGGCTCCTACAGTACCTTCTCCGGTGCTACTAATTATGATTAGATGGTGACTACAGGAATGAGCAGGTAAAACTGCAAAATATGTGTCAAAATATTGAGTGTCACTATTAATGGTGCTATGGTGAGTAAAAGAAGGTCAGGGCCAATGAAAGTATGAAACTCATGGTGAAGAGCAAATCAGGAACCACATGTACTAGGAGCCAGGGAGAGACAATTTCATTTGCTTTGCAAGCACTCCCTGTAGCTAGGATAACATATTGAGAAGCATGCCTGATGATTCAAGTTCAATCAGGACACTTTATCAACGTTTTAGGCTGAAAATTGAATTTTGATGTTAACAGCATCTGGATATAAATTTATAGTGACTGATCTTGTTCACCATTGTAACCATAGAGTTAAGAATTTTATTTCTACAATGGTTTGCAGTTCTCCTATAAGCCCTGAAAGAACATTGCAGCACTTGCCTATGCATATTTTTATAGAATGGACAACTGTGAACTTTTAGGGCACACAGGACATTAGTATTTTGCTGAGCCAATGTCCTTGAAGTGTATAGAATCATATGGTGAGGGGTTACTCACTGAGGCCTCACCCTGGAACAGAAGGACAGATGAACTGAAGGAATGGACAGAATGAAGCTAAGCACACAAGTGTTGAAATGACAGCTGAGGCCTCCCTGGATGTGTAATCATTGACTGTTTGTCTTCACTGAAATAACCTCCCGAAGTTGAGTATAATAAATCCATATTGTATTGGTCAAACTGTTGTGTTTCTTTGCTGTCCATATATTAATTCCTTGAAACCTAAAAGAACATATATTCCCACCGGAAACAACCATATACATAATAACATAGTAACATAGTAATTAAGGCTGAAAAAAGACGTTAGTCCATCGAGTTCAACCTATCTAACTTGTAACTACTGACTTAAGTAAGTAATATCTATAGGATTCCCTTAGTGTCCAAAAATGCATCCAGTTTTGACTTAAATTCATTAACAGTGGTTGCTGTAATCACCCACACTGGCAATGAGTTCCAGAATGTTACTGCTCTTAAGAAACTTCTTCTTAATTCAGTATGGAATTTCTTTTCCTCGAGCCTCAGTACATGACCACGTGTCCTAAGTATAGGCCTGTTAGTGAACAAATCATCTCCCGGTTCCATATGATTCCCAATCCTGTATTTGAACATACGAATCATATCACCTCTAACCTCCGTTTCTCCAGTGAAAACTTATTCAGCCTGGTTAACATATCTTTGTATTCTAGTGATTAAAGACCTTTTACTAGCTTAGTCACCCTTCTCTGTACCTGTTCCAATTCATTTATGTCCTTTTTAAGTTGCGGTGCCGAGAACTGAACACAGTATTCCAAGTGTGGTCTCACCAATGCCTTGTAAAAAGGCACTATCACATTGGCATCCCTTGAATCCATACCCCTTTTAATACATGCCAGTGTCCGGTTTGCTTTTGCTGCTGAACTTGAGCACTATTACCCAATTTTTCATCTATGATGACCCCCAAGTCCATCTCTAAAGCAGAATTCCCTATAATAACTCCATTTAGCCTATAAGTAGCTTGTTCATTTTTGAACAAATGAATTACTTTACATTTTTCAACGTTAAACTGCATTTTCCACCTTTCCGCCACCTTTCCAGTTTATTTAAGTCACTTTGTAGTGTTTCCACATCCTCTCCTGAGTTAATTTTCTTACTCACTTTCGTGTCATCCGTAAATATTGCAATTTTACTCACTATGTCACTTTCAATATCATTAATGAATATATTAAACAAGGTGGGTCTCAATATTGAACCTTGAGGGACTCCACTTTGGACCTTACCCCAGCTGGAATGTATGTAATTTACCACCACTCTCCGTCCCTGATGGTGCAACCAGTTTTTAATACAATTACAAATTTTATCTCCTAACCCTAAATTACCTAATTTCATTAATAACCTTTTATGAAGCACCTTGTCAAAATCTTTAGCGAAATCAAGCAGTATTACATCAACAGATTTCCCTAAGTTCAGCCCCCTACTGACTTCCTCATAGAAGCTAATTAAATTAGTCTGACATGATCTATTTTTGAAGAACCCATGCTGGGCCTTACTTTCTCACTTTCTCCTGTTCTAAGAAATTTTGGATACTATCTCTTATTATTCCTTCTAATATTTTCCCCACAATGGATGTAAGGCTGACCGGTCTTTAATTTTCAGGGTTAGTTTTGCTACCTTTCTTCCATATTGGTACTACGTTAGCTATGCGCCAGTCCCTTGGTACCGTCCCCGAGTCTATTGATTCCTCAAATATTAGATATAATGGTAGTGCTATGAGAGAACTCAATTATTTTAGTATCCTAGGGTGTATTTTGACCGAGCCAGGATATTTGTTACTATTTAGGTTCTATTTTTGACTATTTCCTCACTCAAACATACAGTTTGGGAGCAATCAAGAGCCGATCATTTAATCTGTGGGAGATCTTCTGAAGATTCTTCCCTTGTAAATACTAAAGCAAAAAATTAATTGAATAATTCCGCTTTCTCTTTTCCTTTTATTACCAGGGTACCCTGCTTATTTTTAGTGGCCCAATATTTTCCTTCCTTAACCGTTCCTGTTTATATAATTGTAGAATTTTTGGGGATTAGATTTGCTATCTGCAGCTATTGATTGTATTTTTAAATTTATTATTACAGTCTTTAGTCTTTATATACGGCAAATGATTTGTGTTTCCCAATTTGTTTACATGTTTTGAATGCCTTCCTTTTTTTAGGTATTTCAAATTTGACTTTGCTGTTAAGCCACATAGGTTTCCTTTTGACATTTGTTCTTTTATTTACCTTAGGAATAAATTTATCAGGGCCCTCCAGGAGTATTTTTTTTAAAGTTTACCACCTTTTAGTATAATTCATACCTCTAAATCAGTGGTTCCCAACCTTGGGTACTAGTATCCCTGGGGGTACTCTGCAGACCAGTTGGGGGTACTTGAAAATAATATTGGTAATGGCGGAAGATAAAAAAGTCTCTCTATGGCAGAAGACCCATTGCCATGGAGACAAACCATGTTGTGTCGCTTTCAGTTCTGTCTTCCACATCATCAGCATCATCAGCAGCAGCGTCTCCTCGTGCTTTTGCCTGACCAGCAATCCACTGAGAGATTCTCAGACATCAGCAATCATCTGCCCTGCACTGTTACAGGTGGAGGAAGCAGCAGCATTAATCCTACAGGTGTTAGCGAGAACCCTGGAGACAGTGCACAACCAGTGGCCAGACACGGAAGGGCACGATTCCTGGCCGCATACTACTCCACCGATACTATTTAAATATAAGGACATGCATACTGCTCACTTCCACTCCACTCGTAAGTACTGTCTATATTTCAAATTGAGAGGAGGGGTACTCATCAATGAAAAGCCTAATCAAGGGGTACAGGAGAGAAAAGATAAATTGATACAAATAGTGGTCATTTAGGGCATCCAATAAAACATTTCCCTTAGCGGTACTAGTTGACCTATCCTTCCAATTTATTTCTGGGTAGTTAAAGTCACCCATAATAATAAAGTCCCCTAAGGTGCCCGCTTTTCCCACCTGTAGCAAGAGGTCTTTTTCCTCCTCCCTATTTTTTGGGGGTATATTGTGCTTAACCCATCTATTTTTTTTATTTATTTTTTTACGTATTTTACACAAGATATTTCAAGAAATAGCCCTAAAACCAGTAATGTAAAAACATAAATGAATGGATGAATTAATGAGTGTGCTCATTGACTGTCCATTGAGTGTCTGCTGGGTCATTAAGAACCGTGTTACACCTCTAGATATGCACAACCATGAGTGCGGTATATATAATGTACATTGCAATTAATAGCAAGTATCCTACTATATTATATGATAATCTGTAGATGGCAATTCTCTTTTGGTCTTCATATAGGATATGCATATAAATGCATCCATGCAGAACACAATATACTCTTATATTTCATTGATCATTTGTAGAAAAACACTGTCTATCAGCATAGGCGAATCTAGAATTATGGTAATGGGTGGTCCCAGATCTAGACACTATAGAAGGGGGACCTTTGCGCGGCGTAGCCACGCGCAAAAAAGGGGCGTGGCCTCATGGGAAGGGGGCGTGGTATCACAAAAAGGGGTGTGGTATTACACTTTAGACCATATGCAGTAATGCCCATTACACATTTTAGCAAACTCCATAATACCCATTACACATAAAGCCACACGCCGTAATGCCAATTACACATAAGGCCACACACCATAATGCCCATTACACATTGTGCCACACATCATGATGCCCATTACATACTATATAACAAACCGTAATGCCCATTACATATTTGCCACATAAGTGCTGCTTACCTACGTGCTCATTGCTAGGGGGTTCTTGCTTGATGGCACCAAAGTACCCATTACACATGATGCCGCACACCATAGTACTCATTACACATGATGCCACACACCATAGTACCCATTACACATGATGCCCCACACCAAAGTATCCATTACACATGATGCCGCGCACCATAGTACCCATTACACATGATGCCGCACACCATAGTACCCATTACACATGATGCCGCGCACCATAGTACCCATTACACATGATGCCGCACACCATAGTACCCATTACACATGATGCTGCACACATAATGCCTCTTACACATGATGCTGCACACATAATGCCGCTTACACATGATGCTGCACACCGTAATGCCCCTTACACATTAAGCCACACATTATGCGTAATGCCCCCACATACCGCCACTTGTAGCGTCCTTTAAGCAATGCCCCCAAAAGTGCCACTTACTGTAAATTTTTATATGAGCCTTCACTGCCGCTGCAGGGAGAGATGGAGAGCGGCACAGCTGCTTCTATGGGGAGAGGAGCAGAGCGCAGCAAAGAGCACGCTCCCACTCCCCTCCTGGTGTCCCCTCTAGCCGAGTGGACATTTGAAATATTGTGCGCGACGTCGGGGGAGCACGCCGGGCGCCGGCACCACATGATTAAAGGGGGGGTGGGCTGAGGTAAAAGTGGGGAGAATTGGAGCGGAAGCTGCAGGGGTGACAGTCATTGACAGCTGGGCAGAGAGCAGGGGGCTGCCCGGCTGTATTCAGAGCACTGCAGGTCACGGCTGTTTGAAATAATACCCCTATCACAACAGAAAATGCAGGGATTTACCAGGGAATATGGTCCCAGGATCATGCATGGACATTCCCAGGCTGACCCCTTATACACCAGCCTAGTCCCTGCATTTTCTGGTGTGAGGGGGAGAGACAACCACTCCCCTCTCCCTACCCCACCTTTAACCAACCAGCTATATCTTTGGAACCAGCTGACCTATTTACATGAGATATCATATTGAAGAACTTTTGAGAAATGAAAAAAATGGTTTAACCTCAATATCCCTGGAACCAATTAACCCATATGGATCCAGCCTGGTATCAGATTTAAGGCCCAGCGATTTGGGTTCGACTGAGATCAACCTCGAGTTTCTGTGATGATGTAGGGGGAACTGGCAGCCGTTGAACTGGGTGGGGGTCGGAATTAGCGGGTCCCATGTTATCCTATAGGTAAAATGTTCCAGCTTTGCCTGGCAGTATCTCCGGTTCCCAGGGGGTTAGAGTCACGGGGCTGGGCTCGTTGGAAAGCCCCATCCCTAAGCTACAAAATGGGTGGTCCTGTGCACCCCCGGACCACCCCCTAGATTCGCCTATGTCTATCAGTTACTTGTACTTACAAAAATCATGAAGTCTCCTGAATATCCAACACAATGTATTATTCTTTGTAATCCACCAAGGGACTTTTCAGTTACAGTATTTGAAACAAGATGAACTGGTGCATAACAGATCTGTTTCTCTGTGTTACAGAAAAAGAGAATGGCATGAATAATCAGTGATAAGGTAAAAGCAGAACCCCCTCTTGTGGTAAAATATAGATTATATGATCATCACTTTAAATTGAACTTGTTGACATGTCTGGTCAATAACACATATCTGAGGGCAGTGATACTGACTGGTTTGTGAAAGTATAAGTGTACAGCTATAACTGCTGCTTAGCAATACCATTTACAAGAATACATATTTACATAAGTTACTTGCAACATAGAATTTGACAGAAAAGAACCTAGTTGTCTTACTTTTCCAGTTATATATATATGTGAGAATATGCCCATTATATGCTTTACTTATACACAAGTGCACATCCCCATTCTGCCATGAAAAACCAGTACAGGCAGTTGGGGAGGCCCTGTGTATAGGTTGGGGAGTTAGAGGCATTGTGGTTGTAGAAGGGGATTGCTTCTGCATTTGGTTTAATGAGGAATGAGGGCAGACTGTTGCAGTGGAGGCTTCCTGGGTGTGGTTTGGGTCAAAGGTCACTCAATAGAGGGATGTCATATACTATATGAGGGATGAGGGGAAAGGGATAGAGAACTGGCTGATGTTTGATGGTTATTTTGTATTTATACAATGGAGACAGAGGCAAGGTTGTTGTGGAAGGGTGGTCACTGTGGGTTGGGGAAACAGAGGGGGGGGGGGGGGGTGTCTGTATTTAGGTCCTGTGGATAGAGGTCAAGCTCTTTGGAAGGCCTGATTTGGACATAGTAGGAAAAAATGGCTGACTGTTCGAGAGCTGGTTTGGGAGGTATAAATATTATAGAGACAGAGCCAAGGTTGTTATGGACAGGGGGTCAGTGTGGGTTGAGGAGACAGAGAGAAGGTTGATGTTGGGGAGGGGGTCATGTATTTAATTTGTGCTCTTTGGAAAGCTCTATGTGGATGTTTTATGGACACATGGCTGACTGTTGGGAGGACTCCTGTACTGGATTGAAGAGTTATAAACCAGTCATCATCACTGCTTGCGTTATATTCCTGATAGCAGAAGGGGATCATACTTTTTTCCAGCAAAACAAGATCTCCCCTCCACAATCTTCCCCTTCTGATATATTTTTGGGTTATTTTTCTCCTCCTTTGTTTTTCTTCAAATTATTCAGTTTTTATTTACTTAAATGTGGACAAGTATGTGACCTAATAATTTGGGTGATGGTGAACACATTAAAAATAAATCGTCTGCATGTTCTGGCAAAGCAAGTTAATAGATTCCTTTTATATTGAACTTGTTTTGCTTGCCCATTATTGTCTATCCTAAACACAAAGGCATCTAGAATGATATAATAGCTTTGTCAAGCTAACAATTGAATCTAAGCAACTGATCCTATGATGAATTATGAATTTATGACCCAAGTTATTTACTATCTCCCATCATAGTGCCTGTACAGAAGAATCTGACACTTAAACTCAGATACACTGATTGGTCTGAACCGCATTATCCGTCCTGCGTGCCATTGAATATAAAATGATTAACTCCCAATTATGAATGCTGTTCAAAATGTAATATTTGGGGACTGAGAAGATATGGAACTATTATGGTTCATTATGTCTAGATAGACAGTCAATAGGTCAACACCAAAAGGTCAACATGCAAGAGCTCAACAGTGTCAGAAAGTCGACATGTACAAGATCGGCAATGACAAATGGTCAACCCAAGCAAAATGTCACATGAATTTATTTATTATTTATTTACAGTTTCTTACATAGCGCAGCAGATTCCGTTGCGCTTTACAATAGTAGACAGTGATAAAACAAACCGGGTAACAACAGACAGACTTGGAGGTAAGAGGGCCCTGCTTCAAGCTTACAATCTATAGAATATCTTGACATAAGGTTTTCATGTTTTTCTTTCCTGTATTGACACCTTAGCACGTGTACCCTAAATTAGTGTAGTGCATACCCTCAAATGGATTACTTCAGTCACCATGCTTCGTGCCAGTTCCTGGTTTACTGTTACCAATTGAAGTCCACATGGATGTTAAATTATGTAAAAGTCCAAAAAATTCTGACAATCTCACATCAACCTTTTCATGTTTTCACCATTGTCATGTCAGTTTTTAGCTTGTGTCGACCTTTTTGTCAATGTCAATCTTGTACATGTCAACCTTTTGTCACTGCCGACCTTATCCATGTTGACCATTTGGTGTTGACCTATTGACTGTCAACCTATTATCCGGATACCACTCTTATACACAAGCCACCCACAGCTATATTGCCACATTTACAAGGAAATTTATTCTAGTGTAGTAGCAGAGCAAAAATTATTTGTAAGTAGTTGTTTTCCCAAATATTTTGAGCCAAGTAAGTTTCATGAGAGACTTGATTGAAGTGTATTCCTATTCCACATCAGTCCCCTGGAATCATCCTTATTTGTCTCTACGGCAAATTTTCTGGAATTCATAACTATAATACCAGCAAAATCTAAATATTTAACAGTAAATATTTATCATGTCATTTTTGAAATGCTAACAAATAGACATTTGAAATACAGTACTTTGCCAGGATTTCAGTTCCACTCCTTAAGCTGGGTACACACACACAAATGTATCTATCCAAACTGTCTGGTGGGAACAAAAATCTGGAAATGTATATGAGCAAATTACAATAAATAAATAAATTTGTTCTTAAATAGTGCTGGGCGCGTAAACGCGTGGCAGCACTTTAATGGCGATTAAAATTGTTAATGCTGTTAAGGCGGAGGGGTGCGTGATGGTGGGGAGAGCGGCATAGCGGAGGTGCATTACAGCATTACAGAGACCCCATTGGCCATCGCAATAGAGAAGGACATGCAAGAAGTTCTCCTGAACATCTAGCGACTGTCTCCTTTATGGCAGTGGCCATTTATGGAGGGGTGCAGGGTCTCTAATGCTGTCAGAGATTATGCGCCTCTGCGGTGCCGATCCACCCCTCAATTTAAAAGATTTAACTCCCCCAGGGCAACGAGCATGTAATCCGCCTCAGCAACAAGCATGTGATCCCTCAGGCAATGAGCATTGAACCCCTGGAAATGAGCATGGAACCCCCTATGGCAACGAGCATGCAATCCTCATTGGCAACAAGCATGTAATCACCCCTGTCAATGAGCATGGAACCCCTGGCAATTACATTGTATTGTGTCTAACAATTCAATTACAGTTGATCACAAAAATTTCATGCGATTAATCACAATTAAAAATTTGAATCATTGGCCAGCACTACTCCTTAATGCTGAAAAACACACAAAACAATTGCTTTGATACATTTCTTAAATTCATTTAACCAATTTGTATGACCAACCATTGTCTGTTTTCCAATGTTTGGGAGCACATTTTTGACTGTCATTTGCTCCCATACATTTCCAGATTTTTGTTCCCACCAGATAGATTGGGCAGATAAATCTTAAGGTGTGTATCCAGCTTTAGTCTAGACTTGTGTCACAATAATTATGATAACATTTGTTTATATTAAAATTGCTACATAGTGTAGAGTAATGTAGCAAAGCTGCCATTGTGCATTTCTATGCTGTCATATCTTTGTGATAGCACGTAAGACCAGATTTTGACAATTATTTACATAAAAGTGTAGTAATAAATTATGCTAGCAATAAGGGGCTGATTCAAATCTGAACTCCTGTAACTTGTTCTGTTTACCTGGTGTTCGCAAGACTGACAGGGAGTGGGTGTGTGGGGGTGTAAACCAACTGTTGTTTAGGAGTGCTAAGAAAAACGCTAGGCGTGTGTAGAAAAACACTGATAGTGACAGGGAAAATACAGGCACGCCAAGCCGTCTTAGGGGAGGGTTTGTGATGTCAGCTTCAGCCCGGATGTGCCTGTTTTTCATTGCAGCGCAAATAAGTCAGCCCCTGTGATGATGTGCCCTATATAAAAATCATTCGATTCTGTGCCTGTTACAAAGGATTTCAGACATATTCGCTATGGATGTGCACCCATAAGCCATAAGCTACTCATGTTTGCATATAGTTTTGACACAAATGCGAGGGTGATAAAGAGTGATAAACTATTCTTCCTGGGATAATTCTCATAGGCTCTCAGTCTAATTCCTGGTGCCCAAATGTTTGGTCCTTGCATGGCACTTTTAATTTAGGTTGGGCCACAGAAGAGAAAGCCAGGAGGGGTGGAGCGCGCAGCCTAGAAGCTGCAGAACTTCTTGTAAATCTAACAATGTGAGAAGCAACCAGGTTGTGTGGCAGGCAGCGGGAGGCCCATGCAGAAGATGTTGCCAGATGGTGCAGTCACAGTGCAGATGAGCTGTGGGCAAGGCACTACTGGCACACACCTAGTTACGGCCCTGGGCTAGGTTGCCTTCCTACACATTATGCAAAACAAATGCCGGTGCTACAGGGGAACTGGGTGCTGGACACGGTCCCGACAGTCGGGATCCCAACAGTCATTTACCCGATGTCAGGATCCTAATTGTCAAAACTCCGACAGACGGTTGCCGACGGCCACCGGCTATTCTCCCTCGTGGGGCTCCACAACCTACATAGAGGGAGAATAGAATAGGAGGCGAGCGTAGTGAGCAGCGTGGCGAGTGCAGCAAGCCCGCAAGGGGCTTTGTTGCGCTCACCATGCTGTCTGAGTCCGGGCAGTCGGGATCCCGACTGTCTGTACCCTATACCACACCCAGGGGAACTATGGTGTTAACTAAACTTTCAGCATTTAGAATTTTATTAACCCCTTGAGTGGTGGGTTTTGCTGGGGCAGGACAAACCTACCAGGGCAGGTTTGTCCTGCCCCAGCAAAACCCTCCACAGAAAGTTGGAAGCCCGCCTCACCTCCACTCCAGCATTAGTACACCAGAGCTTCCCTGCTGCCACTGTCCCCGCTGCCTAAGCCGCCTGTCACATTCAGCAGGGACGTCAGCGGCAGGCTGGGGGATGTGCGGCAGCTCGGGAGGACTCGGGTGCCTAAGTGCTCCCGAGTCCCCTCGAGCCGCACGGACCATACCTGAGCCTGCCGCCGACATCACTGTAAAATGAGTGACGGCTGGCTAGCGGGCGGGTCAGTGGAGCTCCAAAGGTGATGGGGGGGACTGGAAGGGTTGGTCTGGGGGGGGGGGGGCTCTAGAGGTGCTGCGCCAGTGGTGCACTCCTGGACACCACTGGCGCACACCTATTCTATATTAGTGGTATGCCCGGAAATTTTCTGGGATAGCCCGCTGCGGCAGCGCAGCTGAGCCCGTAAAATTTCCGGCCATACCTCTAATATAGAATAGGTGCTCTCATGCCACTCAGTTATCTATATTACACCAAGCCAAAGTCTTTGTTACTAAAACCCTTGCCACAGCCCAAACTTATCACATCACCCCTGAGGTGTTAGCAATATCAATACATTTCAGAATATGAGTTGAACATCTTAGGAGTATAACATAACATCTATCATTTTTATGAGAGTGAAGAGCTACAGTACTTAGGTTGAAAGTCAGTAAATTGATCCCAAATGCTAGACATGCATAAGGTCAACAGGTACAAAAGGTTGTCAGATAAAATGGCAGCAGCGGTTAAGGTCAATCGAAAGTCGACATAACAGTGATCGACACACAAATGGTCGACAACGGTTTTGTTTCTTTTTTTTGATGATCTAGTTTGCCTGGTAACAGCGGAGTGATCAAGGGGATACTGTGGACACAGCTGACCCGGGCCCGTCCACCTTGACAGAGAGGGAAGGGCTCTGGATGCTCATTCTGCCCACTACACCCCCTGCCATCATGGCTGACTGGCCCTGCTGAGGTCCACTACTCCTGGAATGCTTTTAGAGGAGCATAGGCTTTACCTACCTCTCCGGAGGCTGGAAGCCATTTAAATTTGTTTCCGTCTGGTGAGCCAATCAGAGCTTGCGTACCAGCAGCCGCTCTGATTGGCTGTTGGGCCACGAGCTCCGATTGCCTATCCAGCTGACTCCATATTTTAAATGGCTGCCAGTCTCTGGAGGTGTAGGAGAAACCTGCGCTCCTCTAGAAACTCTGAAAGCAGTGGATTTCAACAGGGGCGCACAGCAGAATGGGTGGGTGGGGTGGAGGGGGGGGGGGGGGGGGGGGGGCTGCGCTCCACCTTGCTCCCCCAGCGAAAGCAGCCTGGGGTATCATCTTAGAAGCTGTGGCCTCCTTGAACACTCCATGACATTCAGAAGACTGGTAGTTTTTTATGCTGCCATTTCACTTTTAATGGCTTTTAGTGCATTTCTTTTTTTTTTTTTTAAACTTTTTATTTTCAACAAAATGAAGGTACATAGTATGTATATAGATACATGCAGATAGAGTGATTAAAGGTGCCTTCACATATTTTTGCGTTTACATATTTCAAGAACATAGAAAAAAGAACATACAACAGGTTAATTTGTATTTATAGGGGAGGGGGGGTTGGGGGGGATGAAAGAAGGGGGGGGGGTGTAGAGAGTGGGGGAGGACAGAGTGGATAGGAAAAATGGAGGTTCTAGGGATGGGGGGGAGTCTCATTGTCTCTAGTTATCAGAAGGGGGGGGGATCGCTTGGAGGGGGGTCTAGTTGTCAGTTGTTGAAGGGGGCACAGGGGGGCGGGACATCATGTCTGTCCATGGGTTCCACACTGTGTCGAACTTGTGAGGACAGTCGTGGAGATAGCATGTTATTTTCTCCATGTGGGCTATATGCCATATGTAGTTGGTTAGGAGAGCCTGAGGGGGTGTGGACGGAGATTTCCACTGTTTGGCTATGACTAGTTTTGCTGCGGCTAGTATGTGCGACAATAGTTTGTTCAGGGGAGGGTCGATGTCTTGGAATGGGCGGGCAAGTAAAAAGGACCATGGATCTAGGGGAAGAGTAAGGCCTGATAGGGATTTCATAAGGGAGCGGATTTCCTCCCAGAAGGGGACGATCTTTGGGCATGTCCACCAGATATGTAGGAGCGAGCCCCTTTGGCCGCAGTTGCGCCAACAGTTTGGTGTGACTGTGGGGAACATCTTAGAGAGTTTTTCTGGGGTGAGGTACCATCTATAATATAGTTTATATGTAGTTTCCTTGATACGGGTGGATATTGAGCATTTTGCAATGTTCTCGCGGATGTCTTCCCAACATTTCTCATCTGGTGGGGTGCCCAGGTCTCTCTCCCATTCCGCCTCGTGGCGTGTGAGTGTGGGGGCGGTAGTGTCGATTAGTAGGTGATATATCTGAGAAATCATGCCCTTAGAAAGAGGGTTTGACGCACATAATCTCTCAAAGGGGGTCATGTCCCGTAGTGTCTCCGTTTGCGGGAGTGATGAAAGATAGTGTCGGATTTGAAAAAATTCAAATAGGGGGGGCGCCAGTGATGGGAATTTGTTCTTTATTTCATCTAGGGATAGCCATAAGTTTTGGTTCGATAGATCCGATACAAAGCGTATGTTAGATTTAGCCCATTGAGCGAAGGAAAGGGGGGAGGTACCAGGGGGGAACGCCTGGTTGTCCCATAGTGGTGTAAGGGGGGAGGGGCAGGAGGAGAGTTTGAATTTGTTAGTGGCATTATCCCACAGTGAGAGGTGAAATTTAAGTGAGGGTAGGGCACTAACGGGGAGGGGTCTGTGTAGTTTCGGCAGGCTCCAGAGGGATGCTAACGATCGAAGGCCTAACAGTTGCGATTCTAAATCTATCCAGGCTATCGAGCCAGGTAGGGCAAAAGAGGTGGTAATTTGGGATAGGTGTGAGGCCAGGTAGTAGTATCTAACATCAGGAAGGCCGCGGCCGCCTCTCGATCTAGGCAATTTAAGGGAGCTGAAAGCTATTCTCGGCGGTTTATTGTTCCATATGAATTTGGATAGTGAGGTTTGGATATTTTTGAGGGTTTGGGTGGGGACTTTGATTGGTAGGGTTTGGAAAAGATAGAGGATTTGTGGTAAGATGGTCATCTTGGTAGCTGATATTCTTCCAAACCACGATATAATATAAGATTTCCACGTTTTGAGTTCTTGTTTGATCTTGTTCAGGAGGGGGGGGAAGTTTTCTTTATATAGTAGTTCATATTTAGAGGTTATATATACACCAAGGTATTTAATCTTGTCGGATCGCCATTTAAAACGGTAGGAGGATAATAGGGAGGTTTTTATATGGGGGGGGGTATGTAAAAGCATGGCTTCGGATTTGGTGAAGTTAATTTTATATCCCGAGAGGGTGCCATATTCGTTGATGATTTCGTAGAGGGCTGGAAGAGAGGTCTGGGGTTGGGTTAGGGACAGGAGTACATCGTCGGCAAATAGTGATATTTTATATTGATGGGTGCCCACTTCTACCCCCTTTACCCTCTCGGAGAGTCTTATTCTTGCTGCCAAGGGTTCGATCACCATGGCGAAGACTAGGGGCGAAAGAGGGCACCCCTGTCTGGTGCCGTTGGAAAGTGAAAAGGGGTCAGAGAGGGTTCCGTTAGTGAGAATACGGGCAGAGGGGGCTGTATATAGTGCCGATACCGCGCTTAGATATTCTGCGGATAGTCCATATGCTCGAAGGGTTTGAAATAGGAAAGGCCATGAGATGCGATCAAACGCCTTTTCGGCATCTAGGGAGAGGATAAGAGAGGGGGTGTGACGGTTGTTTATGATCTGGACTAAGTCTATTGCTCTCCTCGTGTTGTCCCTGGCCTGGCGACCTGGGATGAAACCTACTTGGTCGTAATGAATCAGACCAGGGAGAACAGCGCTGAGTCGAGAAGCAAGGATCCTGGCATAAATCTTAATATCTATATTTAGTAAGGAGATAGGCCTATAACTGGCGCATTCAGAAGGGTCTTTTCCCTCTTTGTGAATTACTATAATCCTGGCCTCTAGCATCGTTTTGGGGAAGTGAGCTCCGTGGAGAGCTGCGTTAAACACTTTTTTTATATGGGGGGTCAGTATATGTGCGAATTTTTTGTAATAGGCCGCCGAGAAGCCATCTGGGCCGGGTGCCTTTGATGGCTTTTGCTCTCCCAGAGCCTTCAGTATCTCCTCATCTGTGATGTCCTGATTCAACTGTGCTGAGGCTTGCTCAGATAACTTGGGGAGTTTAGCTTTTTGGAGGAATTCGGATATTGTCTCAGTAGTAGGGGTTGGGCTGGATGGATCATTTTGTAGGTTATAAAGGTTGTGGTAAAAATCTTGGAATTCCTGATTTATGGTGTTGGGGGAGTGGGATAAGGTGCCATTCTTAGTTTTGATTGCTAGGATGTTATTTCGCGAGCGTTGGGATCTGAGTCTTGAGGCTAGTAGTTTGTCTGCCTTATCTCCTTTCTCATAGAACATTTGCTTCAGCTTCTGGAGTGTTTTGGCCGTACGTTCCGAGAGCAGAAGTGAAACATCGGCTCTAGCTTTAGAGAGGAGATCAAGATTGGCTTGGGTAGGGGATAATTTGTGTTGGTGCTCCAAAGTTTGGAGTTTAATAGTTAGGTTATTGAGGCGGGATCTTATTGATTTTTGATATCTAGAGGCTATACTTATGAGGTGGCCTCTCAGAACTGCCTTATGGGCTTCCCACAATGTTAGGGGGGATGTATCTGGGAGGTCATTTAGTTTGAAGTAGTCGAGTAGGCTGTCTTTGATTTGGGTGGAGAGCTCGGCATTATGTAGGAGGGAGTCGTTCATCCTCCAGGTAGATGAGGCGGGGCGGGGGGTTATTGATGTTATTGTTGTGGATATGGGGCAGTGGTCCGACCAGATCATAGGGTGGATTTGGGCTTCTTGTATTCTGGGCGTCAGGTCTCTGCTAAGTAAGATCATGTCGATGCGGGAGTAGGTTTTATGGACGGATGAGTAGAATGTGTAGTCCTTAGTTGTGGGGTTTAGTATGCGGAAGGAATCAAATAGGAGATGGCGTTTAAGGAGAGAGTGTAGAGCTAGGGTTGCCGAGGAGGGGGTTCTTTGGGTGGAGGGTGAGGGGGAGGTGGTGCGGTCCAGCGCTCTGTCGATCACTTCATTAAAATCCCCTGCTACTATAACTGATCCCTTGGCAATCGTGGCGAGAAGGGAGTCGATCTTCTTGAAAAAAGAGGCTTGCTGTTGATTAGGGGCATATATATTAGCTAAAGTACATTCCACTCCATTGAGTTTACCTACTAGTATCAGCCACCTCCCTCTCTTATCCATGTGCGAGTTTGAGAGGTCAAATGTTAAATGTGAGGCCAGTAATATGGCCACGCCACGTTTTTTTTGTTTAGAATCACATGCATGTTTAGTGCATTTCTTGTTATTACCAGACATTTATTTAGTGCACACATATTCTGCAGTACTTTTCAGAGAATATTTGGCCATTCATATCAGTCCACGAGGCTTGGAATTTACAATCTATGGGGCAGATGTACTACTCAAATCTAACACACATGTACTTGCCTCTTCTTAACATGCTCCGTCTGACGAACTTGTGGAGCCACTGCATTAATCTCCGCCGTTATCTCCTCCCAGATCTTCCATCTCCTTGTGTGTGTCAACTTCACCGCTGGGCACTCAATTAAATCACGTGCCCGGGTCACCAGGATGTCAAGCTCCCGCGGTTCATATGCCATGTTTCTTGTGGTTGGTTCCTCTGTTGCCCCACTGCGGCCACGGGCATGGGCACTGCCACTGCCACGGCCACCGGTTGCTGTACCTGAAGTGCTGGGCTGGCTACTCTGTTGGGAAGCCACCTGCTGTGTTCCCAATGATTCTGCTGATGCTGAGGATGGCCCAGCTGCTGATTGGCCTGATGTTGATGGGCCATCTGGGTGCTCTGGGTTGAGGGGGACATAGGTGGTGTTGGCCTCCATGCGGGACAACAGATTCTGCACCACCTGGTCTTCCTCTGAGTCTGAGCCTGCCATGTTTGCAACAAGTGTTTGCCTCTCTAGGACAACTTTAAATACAATTTCTGTAATTGGCGTTAATCAGCTGCAACCTGCGTTCCGTACGGCCGCGTCCCGTACGCCAGCGTCAACCGTGCGGCGCATACGGGCCGCCCCTTGGTGTTGAAAAATATTTCCAAAAAACCTGGCAAACTCAGTAAGTCTGATTTATTAGCTAAATGCTGATTCCAACACCAATGACCAAATAAAACTGAGGTCAGACATGAAATGTATATTTGAATGTACTTCTGTACTGTGCACTTGTTTGCTATGTAGTACAACTGACACTACCCATTCCATATGTCAATCCAGTCCACCACTTAGCCACAAGTAATCAGTGCTAGCATCCAAATCACATGTGAAACCACTCCAAAATCAGCCAGGATTCTAGCTACTTTTCATTCCACCTCTGTAGTATGGCCCAGTAGAAGGTAAGTGGACACATGGCACCATGGCCTAATTTTGGGAAAAGGTCTGCCACTATTTGCTATGTTTCTGTTGCATAGCTTTCATTATAAAATAGCTGTTTAGTACCTTGTTGAGTTAGGTGTAAGTGTCTAGTGATGCAGACTATTTCACCTGGTGCTTATACCCATGTTTGGTGAATGTTATAGATTATATATGACTGTGTGTTTAGGATGGGTTTGCGATGCAATGGGTTAGCCGTATGTTCGGGCGCATACACGCTGTTAGTGTTAAAATGAACAATAAAGTTAATACCAAATATCACTCTGACCAACCAATGACAGCACATGGTTGTTTGATTAGTGCCATTCCTAAAATGGCTGCCTACCAGCGAGCACAACCATTCTCCACTGCGGAGCTGCTCTCGCTGGTGGCAGTTATGGAACGGAGACTGGGGCAGGCAGGCCCCTTCATCTCTAATAGGGATAAGCGCCGGGCATACGTTGCGGCCCGGCGCCGCATATTCGCCCGCACTCATGTGCGGAGGACCATCGCCCAACTGGAGAGGCGATGGTCCGACCTGCGGAGGCGGGAGCCGGAGCGTCTGCAGGCTCTGAGGCGGCGTCTGCAACGCTGTAAGTATTTTTGGCAAATACATATAAATGACAGTGGCCAGGATTCGGTCTGCTTCAAAATTGTTAATATGGAGTAACAAACAGGCAGCCAATCAGCTCCTACCTGGCATTTTACAACTACAGTCTGTGACATGACAGGAATGATCTGATTGGCTGCGTGTTTATCACTCTACATTGTATCACTTTTGAAGGCTAGTGCATCTAGGCCAGTGAGTGTTTGCATTTTAACATTATTTAATATTAATATTACATGAGGTCAATTGGGTGTTTATGACATAGCAAAGCCATATACTATATGTGTGATATATAACACATATATAATGTGGTTATGAGATGTACTTGTTAGAGTAATTTCAAAGTCAAATGACACTCAACCATTTTGTTTGTTTAACCCACAGCGCGGGAGAGAGCCAGACAGGCACGTCAGGAGGCCCAGGAGGTGGGCAGAGAGGCGGACAGACAGGAGGTGGCCAGTGAAGAGGCCTCCCAGGAGGTGGCCATTGAGGAGGCCAGACAGGAGGTGGCCATTGAGGAGGCCACACAGGCCCAGAATGTTGTGACAGAGGAGGACACGGAGGAGGCACAGGAGGTTGGCCAGGAGGTCAAAGTGGAGGAGGAGGAGGTGCCCCTACCCCTCGACGATGTGCCACCACCTCCCAATGTGGAGGATGACGACCTGGTGGAGCTGCCTGGCAGGGGTAAGTAGACATAATGCTTCATTACTGAGTTAGGTACAGTTTGTTATGTCGCACAGCTGATTCAATTTTCCTATAATATAGTAAAGAGTAGTCCCAAAAAATGGGAAACAACAGACACACTTTGGTCTTATAGGGCCATGCTGCAAACGTGCAATCTGGATGCTCATGTAGGTGATGAGTGTTTATTTATGGAGGCTCTTTGTATAGAAGCAACAATAAAACATCAATGGAATATGGGCAGGCCTGATTTATACAGGAGTCCCAAGTGGGCAGTTTGCATGGGCACCCCTCTAGCTAGTGTGCCCGTGTTGTTGTCATGTATTTTTGTAAGGTATTATGTATGATGGATTGACCTTAGAAATTGTTTGGTGTATGGAAGCGGATTAGTGCTGCACTTTCACCTATCTGGCAAATGTGACAAGGAATCATGAAGTAATGGGAAGAGGGAGTAGTCTAGCATTTTCCTGTGGTATCTATTCTATCTATTCTATCTATTCTATCTATTCTATCTATCTATCATGCAGTTTAGCTATTAAGCAGTAACATGCAGGTATATATGTATGGGTCAATGTGGCATGTTGTAGTGGGTGTATGTTTTGAGTTGAGTGAGGAGTCTTTGGACAGGACAACTGTGAGTGATCCTCAAGTGTGGTTGTGTTTTTGATATATAGATTGTGAAATGTATATGTCACACAAGTGTATGTGTGTGGTGGCAGCATCATGATCATATATTTGATGACATTACATACAAGAGTGGCTCAGGCTTTTTTTGTATGTATGATTTCTTATGGTGTAGGTACTTAGGATTGACTGTACAAGGTGTACGTGAGTAGCATAATTAATGTTGTACCCCCTTTCTCATGCACACAGATTACCAGGAGCCACCCCAGGGAGTAAGAGGGGCTCTCATGAGCTTAAGGGAGGACCTGAGGCGGATGACCGCTCATGTGGAGGACCTCTGTGTCCTGCTGCTGGACTGATGGTGGTCCATGTTATTTATTTTTTTAAATAAAAGTTTGCCGTTGTTTAAGAAGTTGTCTGTGTGTTATTTTAGTATTTAACATTAAAAGTATAAAAAGCATTTAAAACACAAACATGTGGATGTTTAGATATGTACACAGCAAAAGGGTAGATGACATTTTTATCGCCATAGGGAATGTTAGGGTTAATGTATAGTGCTTGTAAGTGTTTAAGGATCAATTAGCTAAATAACAGATGTCCAGGAGCAACAATCTGTTCTCAAAGTGGTTTGATAATTGCCTAAGTGTGTCATGTGATCTATTTGGGAACTCAGATAACAGTAGTCTGTTTTTTTGCGGAAGTACACCGCATCTGTGCGTAGTGGCCGGTTCGCGTCCGTTCTGACGCGGGAAGGCCGTGCATACGCGGTCAGACCGTGCAGAATCTGAGTGTTTCCCCCGCACACGCATGGTTTTTATGTCGCCCGTAAAGACGCCCTGTTCTTAAAGAGTGAGTCCGTCCGAATGCGGAGGACACGTGGGCGTATCTACGGACGAAGCCAGCACGCCGCCGAACAGCGTGGCGTGCGGACCGCACCGTCAGAATTCGGGAATATCCGCACCGATCAGAATAAGGGCCAATATGAGAGAAAAATTGCATTTCCATTTCCATAGGTAACGAAGGGATGGACTGAGTGAGACCCACTTGATTCATAACCACGCCCTCTGTTGGCCCCTTGTCAGGGGGCCAACAGTAACAGTTAATGTAGATGGATACAGGCTGCTGGCAATGCAGTCATCAAGGCTGTTTTGATCATGCTTGCTTACCTATGAGAGCAAGCCGGGCACCTGGAAAAATAGTCATGTCTGCTCCTAACTGGAGGGTGACTTCAGTATGTTGGCAAGTACAGTCTGTTTTTGAAGAATCTTCTCTCTTCTTGCGACTTCTTGCTAGGTCAGATAAGTCTAATGTGGGTGGCTGGGGTAATGTGTTTGTTTTCCCCCCTGCAGGGACAATATGTTTGTTTTTTTGTTCCCATGGGGGACAACTTGTGTTTTTTTTTCCCCTTCAGGAACTGGTTGTGCATCTTGCCAAATTTAAAGTCTTGGTGGATGTGCTGTGAGTTGAAAAAGGTTGAAAATCACTGGTGTATACCAAAAACAAATTTGAAAATTTGGTACTTGTGCAGATCACGACGCCCGGCTATGCTACGCTTTCAACATAGCCTAAGCTACATTGTCAGCATAGCCGGCGCCGTGAAACTACACTGAAAGCAGGGGGAGCAGGGTGGTGGGTGCTTTGTTATATACTTACCATCCTCTGGGCGGTGATCCATGCAGGCGACTGTTACTCCCCGGCTGCAGCTTTCAGTCCCCCTCCTCCAGCAGTCACTCCCCGGCGCCAGTAATGTACTTAATTCAGCGTATTGCCGGGGGGGGGGGAATCACATGGTTTCCCTGCTCCCCCAGCGGCACTACGCTAATTGCGTACTTTGTCCGCTGCGAGTTCCGGAGGAGAGGGACTGAACGCTGGCGTCGGGGAGTGACTGCCGGAGGAGGGGGACTGAACGCTGCCCATCCGTGGATCGCGGGGATCTTGATGGATCATGGTGGCCGGGCCGGCTGAGTGTACGTATGAAGCACAACACACACATTTCATATCCCCACTATCCACGTCATACCCCCAGTATCCACGTCGGCGTGGAGTTGATTTTATAAAGTGTGGCGAGTGGACGCATATCCACATTCCCTCACGGGGCTTGCTACGCTCGCCACGCTTCGGGATCGGTGGCTCGCTGTGCTCGCCACACTTATAAAATCAACTCCACGCTGACATGGATACTGGGGGTATGACGTGGATACTGGGGGTATGACGTGGATAGCAGAGGCAGAACTCTGGGAGGCAATGGAGTCATCTGCCGCCAGGCTCCTGCTCTCAAGGGGGCACCTCTCCACCACTGCCAGTTTAAATCCATTAATTGAGTAATGAAATATATATGTGCTCTCCCTCTCTTTCTGTATATACATACAGCATATAATATATATTTCATAACAGACTACAGTATATATATTTTGAATAACGTAGATTGTGGTTGGGGGGGGGGGGGGGGGCAATTTTCATCTTGCCTCCGGGCAACTGGGATGAACTTACACCACTGGTGGTTTCAGAAGCACTTACGTAGTTTACGTAGGAAGCATAGTGCTGTATTGGTATTCTCAATACAGCCCTATGTAAACTATGTAAACTATGTAACTGCCGCTGTAAAAATACACAAGTACCAAAAATGTTGTTTACACCAACACTTTTTAAAACATCATGACTACATATATGCAGTTTTCAAAGGTGGATAAATGATGTTTCTATGACCAATAACAAGTGAGTCCCTAACCCTAAAACCCCATACAAACTATGTGACATTGTGATCAATTTTGCACTGCAAGGGGGGGGGGGGGGGGCAGTCTGATCCTGCATATTTTCTGATCTTGCACATGTAAGTACGGCACTAAAAAACTTTGACTATAGGCGCAAACAATAA
This sequence comes from Crinia signifera, assembly GCF_055691185.1. Lineage (NCBI taxonomy): Eukaryota > Metazoa > Chordata > Amphibia > Anura > Myobatrachidae > Crinia > Crinia signifera. The sequence continues at coordinate 277,202,256 of NC_139217.1, read as the reverse complement.
TGTCCTGCAAATCTGTGTGTAGGTAGCAAATACATTAAAATAGAGGGGATTTTGTCATATTTTGATCAAAATATTTTGCAGCCCACATCAAAGAATCCCAAGTTTTTCTGAACGTTTCTGAAAATCTAGGACTTTCACTAGCATATATGATCAGCACACCATTACGTTGCAGTTATATGTACTCACCTCCCAGATACAGAGGAGGACATCTATACAGGGCTGGCTTGTAAGCCACACCCAACTAGGCCTTTCATAGCCGTTTATTTTAAACAAAACAAAATTGAAATATGCGTGTGCTCGGTTTTATCCATATTATAGATAGTAATAGTTGCAGCCAATATTAATGCCATACATGTATATAAAATAGACTTTTGATATTGGCTGTAAGAGTAATATAATGCAAATCTGTGTGTATGTATGTATGTATAAAATAGAGAGCATTTTGTCATATTTTGATCAAAACATTTAAGCTTGCAGCCCACGTCAAGGGACCCCAATTTTCTGCAAGTCCCTTCCTCCCTACCCTAGCAAATATGCTCAGCACACCATTACTTTCCAGTTAGATGGGCTTAAACTGGTAATGTGTGAGTATTGCGTCTGTGGAATACATTGTGCAGTGATGATCTAATCCGTTTTATTATACTTTGCCATCCAAAGCAACTAGTCTGATCACGCAGACTGGCTCTCAGTTTTTTCTTCTGGCGCTGTAGATCATTCAGTTCCACCTTTCTCTTTTTTATTTCGGCACTTAGTTCTTTCATGCATTGATCTGGTGCCTCTACAGTGTCTTCATTTGGGAGAGATTCAACCATTTCCACAAGTTGTTTATTAGTCTGGGCCCTCAGGCTGCCACTGTCTCCTTTTCTGTTGTCTTCCCTCAGGTCGCCATCAGGCTCACCAGTGGTGGTGGTGGTGGTGGTGTATTCTTCTGCTGGCTCATCAAGTTTCCATGTTGAAAGGTAGTACAACTGCATTGCTTGCCAGCCTTTATAAGGCACATAACGATCATAATGACGTGTAGATGTAACGCCAAACATCGCAATATCTACCTTTCCATTCTCTGTGTTGACCCTCAGATATTCCTCTTCAGTTGCTTGAGCAGTCAATGGTCTCATCGTATACTGATGTGCCAGAGTTTCTGAGTCTCCCATATATTCTGTCATAGATCCCATTTTCACACCAGCACTAGCAGGTGGACTAGCAGGTGGATCTTCCTCGGGATCTTCATGCTGTAATTCCACATTTTCAATACTTTCTCCATCTCCTTCTATCCTTCCTCCTTCTCCTTCATACCATACAAGAATAGATTCCACTAAGGTGTTATTAGAGGATTCCATTTCAATTTGAACTTGAAGTGAATCAAGAGCAAACACTAAGAGCTGCTAACTGTCAAAAGAGTCCACAGCAAAGACAGGGGCCTGTGCAGTGAGCAGAGCTATATAGTGTAACAAATGCTATTATGACATCATAATGACTGTCCATATTCTGTGCATATTTTATTTTTTATCAAGTCAATAAAGTTTTAATTTTTTTTTAAAAGACACAGTTGAAGAATTAAAGTTATCTGTCATATGTGCGATCTGACCATGTCTTGTAAATGAACATACAATATTGTAATAAATTGAATAGACTTCTATTAAATTTAGGTTTGTAGCAGACCTTAAGTAAAGAGTGTTGTGTGCTGAAAAGGATCAATTGCTTGACTGTTTATTACTGATCTTATAGGGGGGTTATTCAGTCCTGATTGCACGGCTGCTAATCTGTAGAGCCATGGGGGGGGGGGGGGGCAGATGTAACTTGTGCAGAGAGAATTAGATTTGGGTGGGGTTTTACTTCAAAGTGAGATCTACATATATTGCAGTGTAAAAATAAAGCAGTCAGTATTTTCCCTGCAGAGATTCAAAATAACTCACCCAAATCTAATTCTCTCTGCACAAGTTACATCTGCCCCACCTGCAGTGCACATGGTTTTGTCCATTTGAGAAGGAATTTGCCTTTGCGAGTGAACCGGATTAAGGGCCAATATCATTACCAATGCATGCTCCCGCACATCATTAATGACCATTGCTCTCTTCTTAACATGACCAGTGTCGGCTAGTGTGTATTGTGCTTTAGTCTCCACACGCCAGAGACATTTTCCTGTGAGTTCAGAGGCTAAATCTGTACAACTGAATGTGCAAGGACTTGGGGTTACTTTTAAGATTTGTATTTTTATTCTGATAAATCCTCCCTAGAAGCAAAACTCAGAGGACTATGCTCTATTTTATAAATAAAATTATTATTACTCTCATCTGTCATTTGGTGTTGTTGCATTATCTTCCTGGTGTGCACTGGACCCAGAGAACAAACTGTCACCGCTAGTTTGGATATCTGCTGGTGGTGCCAGTGGTGTAGCCACCATGCAGCAGACCTCGCAGTGGCTTGGTGGAGTGTCAGCGGGGTCTGTGGTGGGCACCTGTCAGGGACAGGCAGTGTGTTATTGCGCTGCACTCTGCTCTGGGCGAGTTCCCTGCTGAATGACAGCCTGAGCTGCCGGCGCCGTATAGAAGGACAGGACATGGACCCTGAGGCATGTTGCTCTTACACATACAGACATATATATATATATATGTATGTATATATATATATATATACAGTATATATATATATATATATATATATATATATAGTCCTTTTTTGCCGGCACTCCTGCCAATATTACAACTTTTCAGGTGCACTTCAAAATAAATCCATAAATGTCCAATGAAAAAAGGCACACTGATCCAACCAAGAATGGTGATGAAGAAAATCAATCTGTATTGGGCATGGCTACAAATATAGCAGCTGCAAACATCTAGCGTTTTCGGGGACAAACCCCATCCTCAGGATGATAGCTCACAAGCAAGTATCTTGCAGTTTGGTTACTGAGGAGAGCATATGCACAGATAATAAGGGGGGACTGGCTACTCCAGCTAAGTGAATTATCTACTAGTTTTTTTTTTTAATTCAATAGTTTTTATTGATTTTTTTTTGCAAAAAACATACAAAGTGACACCCCAAACAAACATAAGTATAGCCACAGCAGAGACCCATGGAGCTGGCAATTTAGGAACATATGAAGCATAAATACGTGGTGCTTGAACATACATAGGCAGGGCTTACATAACATGTTGTCAAAGGATATCACTATAGGGTGGATATGTTTATTTCAGTACCCGAAGGCGCCATTCGGGACCGAACCTGCAGCAACAGTGCAAAAATTGTAACCAAATAGTAAGCATGTGTTGTATTATACAATACTCTATACATATAATGTTCCTTAGTTACTGCAATAACCAGATAGAACTAGAATAATGTATGCATATACCCATCTATCAAACAAAAATAAAATAAACTCTAATGAACCCAAAACAAACCATCCCCAAAAAAACCCCACCCTGTATGACCTACCCCCAACTTAGGTATACCTGAAGACCTTAACCATTACCCCCTATCCCACTAACTAATCTACCTAGTACTAAATCCTACCTATACCCACCCATTAATGACTAACCCCCCCCCCCCCCCAAATAAGACCACCGGATGTCAGCATCAGGATCTGTCAAGGGCTATGCATATATGACCCTACACCCAGCCAAAGCGCAATAACCATTCCACTAAGTATATAGGTTTGTGGGAGAATAATATTCGTCAAAGTGATATGTGATATATAGAGAACACAGCATACTATTACATTATTGACAGGATAAAAAATACAAAAGTGAATTGTGGTTCAATAAGGAGAGCAACATAATATCAACATGATATAGGAAAAGATTGTTTAAATTCTGATATCATAACCCCCCTAAATAGAAGAACAAACGGGTAATAGCTGGGGCAGGATTGTCAGGATAAGTGAGCTAGTTAAAACCCGGCCTACCCCAAACAATTGTCAATAAAGCAGTCATTTCTGCCTAGCTTATGTCAATAAAAAGAGAACTGCCGACATAATACTAAAGCCTGGTGGAGTGTAGAAGTCAGAGATATTATAACATTATGAACAAACGTTGCAGTGCGAAAAAGCAGTATAGCGAATATAACATGGATTGACAATTTGGCGTAAATAGGCTGCTAATCTGGCCATTTCTCAGTCTCGTAATATAGCAAAATGGGAGTACTGTAGAAAGGCTTTGTCTCATGTGTACAGCTAGGGTGACATCCGAAGCACATGTAGTACCATGAATAGAAAACAACCATAGTCTGCAGGATCTTAACAAAAAACTGTAGCTTCATCGGTGCAAACAGGAGCAGTAACCCAATCAATCACAGGCATGCACAGTTCTACATAGAAGTGTGAGTCCATTGCAGTAGCCATGCCCGTGGCAGGATATGACAAAGGAATTATAGACCTGCATGCCCACCTCGCAATTTTTGTCTTGCATCTTCCGTAGTGAAATAAAGGGGATAGATCCCCATTCCGACCTACACACAGGATTTTAGAATCCAGGATTGCAACAGAAGGGGCCAGAGGTTCCATGCGTATTGGGATATCACCCATATCGACCACAACACGATTACCAACGGGATACTGGGGAGATGAGACACCACTGATTAGGACATCCAGCTGCCGGCATAATCTAGTAGAGGATTCCTGTATCTCTCGCAGGATCTGTAGTAAAGGGAGATCCATGTTTATCCAGGCTGGTAGTTGTTTGAGGTGTGTTACAAAAGGCAGTGGTAGATAGAGACTGATGATGCAGTCACAGGAGGCAAAGCTTTATCGCCAGATCCGCAGCCAGGCTTCCTAACAGAAAAAATGACGTCTGCACGCCAAATATGTGGTCGCCGTCACTACTCACCACAGTAGCAGTTCTTGCAGTATAACAGCTGTACGGCAATGGAGGGATGTGAGTCACTCTTGCAGTGTCTGGCAAAAGCAGACTTTTTGCTAATTTTCGCGCAGCCCCGCCGCCTGATGGCTCCGTGAGTCAGGCAAGATGGCGCCGGCTCTCCCCGTGCGGACCACAGCAGCAAGTCACTTCAGAGGCCGCTAGCCGCTTCCCCCGCCAAGCATCTCCAGAGAGAGGTCGCCAGCCCCAGCCCCCCAGTCCACTACGCCACCTGCGGTCAGAGCGTCACGCTCCGTGCAGGACGGTTGGCCGCGAGTGACAGAGCCGGAGGAGCAGTAGGCCGCAGCCGATGAAGTTCCCGGAGCGGCAGATAAAGACAGTGGCAGCGATTTAGCAGGAGGCACCAGGTTATCAGGTAAGTATTCTCTCAGCAGCACCAGCTCCAGAGTCGTCTATCAGGTTTAAATAGGATAATATTCAGGATGGGATGCAAGAGCTCCAGGAGACTGCTGCCTGTTCCTAGCTCGTCCAAGCCACGCCCAAATTATCTACTAGTTTGAGGTTATCGATTCATTCATCCACCTTCCCGTTAACACTTTAAGGATAATATTAAATTAATCTATGCAAGTGCACCAGTTTGGAGCAAATTAAACCAGCACACAATCTTAAGACTTGTGTTAGTCCATCACCTGTGTCAGGTATACTGACAGTTTTAATTGTTTTATACAGACGGAGAATTTGTTTACAGATCCCATTATTTTTAAACAGCTGTTTATAAAACACTGTATTCAAGATACTGATATCTAAGAGAGAACTATTGTTTTAAGTTGTGTGAATTTTTTTATTTATAAAATGTGCTGTTATTGTTTAGTAATATATGTGTCTTGGTTACATCATTCTGCCACATCAGTACTTTTGTTTTCATAATATAAGCATAGCAAAACTTTATTAATTGTATTCTGTTCACTATTTTGGTTAGATGTTTTAGTCCTACCTGCGATTTAGCTCAGTTGACGCATAAGGTGGGCTGTGCGAGAAGAAGGGGGAATGATAACACAATTGCCTCTTCATGGTTATGCCCCCCACTATACACTGCTGGGAAAACAGGCATTGTATAGCAGGGGGTGGGGCTACAAAGACACGATTCAGCATTAGCCATGTCATTGAGCCTCTCTCACTTGTGCTCTGTAAGTTGACAGATGCAGGGTGTGTGAGTAGCTGCCATGGCACTGTAGGGGCATTGATGGCACTGTGGGTGCATACCCAGTACCATGGGGTTATACCTGGCACCGTGGTGGCATTCCTGTTTCTGGCACTGTGGGGGCATACCTGGCACCATTGGAGCATATGTGTATCTGGCACTTTTGGGGGCATATGTGTATCTGGCACTATTGGAAGGCTAACGTGATCTGTTGGAATGTCTGTTGCTTCAGTAATAGAGATTTGACAGTGTTCTGTTATTTTATATGCTGTCCGCAGAATGGGCTGAGCTTATATTGTGGTCAAGTGGTTGCACTTTTTTACCTCGTGATTGCCAGTATGACCTGCCCCTGTTAAGCCACACCCTTCAAATGAGGCCACACCCCTTTTATGCCACGCCCCCTAAAAATTTCATGAGGGGGTACTCATAAATGAAAAGCCTAATCAAGGGGTACGGGAGACAAAAAAGGTTGGGAACCACTGGTCTAAAGTATAGGCATGTAAATAAGATAAGTGGTTAGGAAAAGGTTAAACATAAAATAAAAAAATACACAAATATAATAGAACCAGTACTGCACGTGGTAAGGCTCCTCTTTCTTCATTCTGGCAGCTGCTCTCTGGTCTATTGTGGTGTTTGTGGGCTCAGATCCACACATACAGTAAATGTGGTAGAAGCTGGTACACTGGGCATGTGCAGCAGCTCTGCTCTGTCCCTTACACTGCATGATGTGCTGGCAGTTCTTATAATATTAACCACCAGTGCTAGTGTTGTCATAATTTATGCCACTTGCCAAGAGGAGGGGGTTTCCGGGCAACCAGAACCCCCCCCCCCCCTCTGCATTTGCCTATGACCTGATACACATTAGGGCCATATTGGCTGTCCCCAGGGCCGGATTTGCCCCTAGGCCCGTGAGGCACGGGCCTAGGGGCGGCAATTATTATGGATGGCAGGCAGCCAGGCTGCCATGCAGGTTCGGTCCTAAGGTTTTAGTACCACTTACGGTTTTCTTGGAGGGAGGCAGGCTGTTGCAGAAAATAGAAAGTAGCAGCCGTTGCTGCTGCCGCCGATGCAGTGCACCAGAGCAGGGCGAGGTCAGAGGATGGGACAAATAGCTGCTTCTGCAGCCGCCGATGTTGGAAACTCACCACAGCAGGGGGAGGTCGGAGAAGAGGACAAGGAGCTGCACCATGGGGGGTGGGAGAGAGGCGGAGAGGACGAGTACCCGCTGCTGTCGCTGTCAAAAGCCACCACTGACGGTGACCATGAGGGGGGAGAGAAGAGGATCCACTGCTGGTGCACAGGCCTGCTCCACAGGCACAAGAAGAGCCGCTGCTGCTGCTGACTGGTGCCGCAGCTTGGGGAAAGATGTAGCCAGCTGTAGCAGTCTGAAGATCCAGTGATGGTGAGCACCACTCAGTCCATTTGTCAGTCTGTATTCCCTGTCATTCTATCTTTGCCCCCCACCCTTCCTATCTATGCTGTCCCCCTGTCCATTCGTCTGTCAATCTGTTCCCCAGTATGGTGTTCTGCCATCCTTCTATGCCCTCTGTCCATCCATCTGTGCCTACCAACTATTTATCTTTTTATCTGTGGTGCTCTGCCCCATATGACTATTTCCCCCTCCCACATATCTATCTATGGTGCTTTGCCCTATCTGTCTTTGTCACCTGTCCATCTGTCTATGCCCACCACCCATCCATTTTTCTATGGTGCTCTGCCCTCATCTGTCTATGTCCTCCACCCATACATCTATGCCCACCACATGTCCGTTCGATCCTACTATCAATGGTGCTCTGCCCCCTTCTATGCCTCCTGCCCATTCATATATGCCAGCCACCCGTCTGTCTTTCTGTCCATGGTGCTCTTTCCCATCATGATTCATGTTGGGGGTGGTGCCGCTTGTCAATCGCTACTGCCCGATGTGCCATAAACATGAATATTTTGCGGCCCTGCAGCCCAGTTCATAGGCTCCGCCAATTGGCTCACCGGCTCAGGCTCACTGCCATCCAGTGCCCATTGGAATACACACAGCCGATTGGCTGCTGTGTATAGAATAGGCATGCAGGGGTGGAGATAGCTGAGCCGAGCCTCCGGGTCCAGGGGTGGCCAAATATATTGTGCCTAGGGGCGGCCTGACCCCTAAATCCGGCCCTGGCTGTCCCTTTAAACATTATAAGGGTAGCACTTGGGGATACTGTAATAACGATGATGCGAAATGATGGAGATCAATGATAGATGGGAAACTGGCCTTTGAAATGTAGATTGATTGATTGATTTATTTATTTATTTATACTATACTGTGGCACTTCTATAATCGCTAGTCTCTCCTCTCTTGCCAGATGGCCACACGCCTTCCAATGAAGAGGATGAGGAATAATGTGTATGAATGAGTAGGATTGATGATGAGGAATGTGGAATTAGAAGGATGATGATGATTACGAGGAGCAATAAGGAGGGAGATAATGAGGAAAACAAATAATATGCGGTACTTATGTAATATCTGGGCTCCTGTTTTTCTTATGAGACCGCGTTCCCTCGCGGGGCTCGCTGCGCTCGCCACGCTTCGGGCACGGTGGCTCGCTGCGCTCGCCACACTATATAAAGTCAACACCATGCGTAGTTGGATAGTAGGGGTATGAAAAAATGGGGTGCATTTAACATGGGAGCCCAGATAATACATAAGTACCTAATATGCATGAATGATAGGGATTGATGAGGAGCAATGAGAAGGAGGAATGATAAAGAAGAGGAATGATGATGATGCACAGCAGCTGAGGGTAAGATGAGGAGTGAAGAGGAGAAATGCAGATGAGTAGGAATGTGTATAAGGGGCTTTTATGTGTGGCGCAACATGTATAAGAGGTTCTGCTGTGCTGTGTACTGAGAATAACAAACACTACTGTGTAGTTGACTCTGAATAAAATACACTTGTTAGGAGTCATCAAGTATGACTCCTATCCTTTTTGCCTGTCATGGGTCAATTTCTGCCTGTTTTGGGGATTGACTCTCTGGTGGCCTCCAGTGGTGAGTCTGTACCATTTCAGCCCAGTCACCTGTGCATTAATTATGCACATGGGTGTTCTCATCAGGCCTGCTAGCCTGGAGTTCACAGCTGCTCTAATTACCTGGGGCCTTGATAAGGCATCCTGACCTGTGTAGCCCTGCCAGTTATAGTCTCACAGTCTGAGCTCATAGTCCTGTGCTGTGTGCATGCTTGTCAGTCAAAGTTCCTGGTTCCTGCCTTGTTCCAGATCGCCTGTTTGTGGAAGCGTTTGGTCTCCTGGTCCTAGCTGTACCTTATCTCCAGAATCGTTCCTGGTCCCTGGATATCCTGCCTGTCAATCCTGTCTGGTCCTGTTCCTTCAGGTTCTCTCAGCGTTCTCCAGTCTGCCTGCAGCTAAGTCAGGGGTTACCCTGCTGTATCCTCTGTTGAGCTTATTATATTTCTTTATTGGTCACCCCTGTGCATTGTTGCGCCCACATTGTGTGTTATTCCATTCTAATCACCAGTGTGTCCTATTTCATTTGTGTGTCATCTCTTGAGTATTGTTACTCCCCCGGGGCTTCTGGGATTTCCCCATCTCTTGCGAGGTTTTAGTTAGCTTGTCCCCTTGCTTTCTTCCAGCCTTGACGGACGCGTTGTCAAAACATAAGACCTGAATGCAACGGAGTCTGGGCGGACCTAATTCGCCCTTACAGCCGGGGCGGTTAAAGGTGAAGACTAGCTCTGCAGGTGTCCATCAACCCCAGTCTGAGGCAACGGAGTCAGGAGTTGGTGGGGATACTCCCAGAGCCATAACAACACTACTGTGTGGTACAGATGGGGCCGGGCTCTTCTTTGCTGGCGAATCGCCAGAACATCACCGCTGGCGATCCGCCAGCAGCCCGGCTCGCCATCTGACTGAGACGCGCGTGCGTCTCAGTTTCCGTCCACTTCAGGGAGACGGACAGGTTTAGGGGGGGTTCGGGGAGGCGGTGGGGACCCCGGGTGACCGCCGACAAGCCGGCGGTCACCCGGGGAAAGCGACGTCGGAAGGGGACGGGCGCGCATCTCGTGCGAGCGCGTCCCCTTTCGCTGTACAGATGGCGGGTGGCGGGGGATGGCGGCTGGCATCGCCATCCCCTGCAATGATGAGACCTGCCCCATCTGTATACTGTGAATAGCACCATTGTGTGGTGTTATATGTGAATTGGTACCATTCTCTTGCCGGTGGCCACACACCTTCCCCACAAAGTCAATTCCCTTTATTTTTGTGTGAACCTGCAAAGCGCGCTATCTCTGTTTGAATATGGTGTGTGTGTGTGGGGGTTGCACCAATTTCCCTTTGTCACAGGGCACCAAAGTGTCTAGTTATGGCACTGTCTATAAACATGCTGGACTGTATGGTCAATCCACCTTGAAAATACACAGTAAGTTATTAGAATAATAGATCACTATTCCAAAGTATGTTTTAAGTAATTACTATAACAAAGGAAATGCAAAAACATAAATATATAAAATTAATATTAGTGCATAAAATGTTTTATTCCAATTTCCAACATTAATGATACACAAAACACATAAAAAACCCACATCAAAACCTAAAAATCAGTACAGTAGGTCATTACATTATTATATTTATTATCTTTATGTGCAATAAATTGATCAAAATATATAAAGATAATATACTTTTGGGTGAAATGGTTGGCTATTGCCCAAATGCCTCTAAATGGTGTTCTATTTTCAGTGCCAGCAAATATGAGTTACAGTATTGTGTACCTCAGAGAAATTCCAATATGCGGCATGTGATGTTTTCACTTTTTGATTTTTACATGATACTGAAATGCTCTTTGAGTGGTATAATTGTGTAATCCACTTTTTGCTTCCCACATATTTTAACATATTTTAACAAATACATTATAGTTCTATGGGAGATGGAACTGGTAAGATAAATGCACATTTTTCACCTAACACAAACATCTTACTGTATTATACTGTATTATGTACAGGATTTGTCTCCAGGAAAAGTGGTGTAAAGCCCCTTACACACTATAATATAATGAGCGCTATCGCTCATTTTGGCACTACCCATCGCCTGTGTACGGGCAGCGCAGAGCTGTGCTGCCCGGACCTGTGACCTCCTCCACCCTGCACTGATCCTCTTCCGGGTGCAGGGAGAGGTGGTGAGCCAGCCCCCCGCAGCAGCAGCAGCCGGGTAAGGGAGGAAGGGGGGAGCCGCCGGGTCCCGATGGGACCCACTGACTCACCACAAAGGACAGCTCTTAACGCAAAAGCTGTCCTTTGCCATAATTATCGCATATGTTACAGCATATGCGATAATTATGAATGCGGTAGCCGGCGATAGGGGGCGGTATGGGGGTGCATATGTTAGGGGATTCCCCCCATAGTTGGGTGTGGCTCACTAGTAGCCCTGTTTACTGTAGATAGGAGGTGGGTACATTGAACTACAATGTAATGCTGTGCTGAGCAGGGGCGTAACTACCATAGGTGCAGGAAGTGCAGCTGCTATGGAGCCCAAAGCTCAAAGGGGCCCACCTTCCCTGTCAAAGTTACATATGTTACATATAATTCTCACCATTGGAAGTACCTTACAAACATTTGCAATGGGGCCAACAGATATCTAGTTAAGCCACTGGTGCTGAGCATATACACTAGTGGGTACTTGTTTCCTAGCACGGCCACAAATCTTGGCCATCGGGGGTAATTTTAGTGGCCTGCGACGCGACCGACACGATGCCCCCGATTTTTCCATTGAAATGCATTGAAAACAGTGAAAAATCGGGTCGGTCGCGTCGTGTGCGCCTAAAAATGCTTAAATGGTCCACCCGCGATGGCTGCGATTTCCCCATAGGGAACAATGTTAAATGCCTCAATTTACCCGCGATTACCCCGATTTCCCATAGGAAACAATGTTAAATGGGTCAATTTACCCAAATCATCATAGGGAAGAATGGTAAATGGGCCAGAAAGCCCAAAAAACCCCCCTGACCAGTGAAATGTCCCCCCAAAAGTAGTTCACGCCACCCCGCGATGAACGTGAACCCGAAGCGTGGTGAGCGCAGCGAGTCCGCGAGGGGCGGCGGTACGCGTCCTCCGACCTTTTCATAACCCCACTATCCACTAGGGCGTGGAGTTGAGAATAGAATAGTGTGGCGAGCGCAGCGAACCACCGAGCCCGAAGCGTGGCGAGCGCAGCGGATACCTTCACAGGTAAACGCGTCCCTTCGCGGGCTTCACAGGTATCCGCTGCGCTCGCCACGCTTCGGGCTCGGTGGCTCGCTGCGCTCGCCATACTATTCTATTCTCAACTCCACGCCCTAGTGAATAGTAGGGGTATGAAAAGGCCGGAGGACGCGTAACGCCGCCCCTCGCGGGCTCGCTGCGCTCGCCACGCTTCGGGTTCACGTTGATCACGTGGTGGCGTGAACTACTTTTGGGGGGACATTTCAATGTTCGGGGGTGTTTTTGGCCCATTTACCATTGTTCCTATGATAATTTGGGTAAATTGAGTAATTTCACATTGTTTCCTATGGGAAATCGTGGTCATCGCGGGTAAATTGAGGCATTTAACATTTTTCTCTATGGGGAAATCGCGGGCATCGCGTCTGGCCCATCGCACCCGATTTTTTTGCGCATGCGATGCCCGCGATGGCCCCGATTTTACCCCCGATGACCGCGATTATGATCGTTGTGGCCGTGCTAGGAAACAGGTACCCACTAGTGTAGGCACTTGCAGAAAATGTAGGTCTCTTGACATATTGTAGGCTGCATGCTTAAATGTTTGAACAAAAATGAAAAAAAAAAAACTTTTACTTTATTTGCTACATACATTCAGATTTGAAGAATATTATTGTTCGTGCTAATAGCAAAAAATCTTTCTGTAATACATACTAAGTACATTGATTTTGCTGATTGGCTGGTGTGTTATCACTGGCCACTATATCACTTCACCAGGCTTAATACATCTGCTTCTTAGGCAACCTTAATCTCTATGCTCTAGTACAGATGCTGGGACTGGTATGGGGACTGGCTGCTGTGATAAGTCAGCTCAGTGCGGCTGCTGTCTGCACATGTTGTGTTCTCCCATTAGATCATTATTTCATTAAACATAATTGCCTTTATCTCATTGTGGTGTCGATTCAGGGTGTGTTTGTTAATGTTTACATGTACTTTGCAAATACATGTGATTAGGGTGTATATGTTATACGAGATTGTGATGCGGGCTGCTTAGTATTTTTCTTGTGTCTCCAGGGCAGGGTTAGTTGGGTTGGCTCAGTGTCACACACAGATGTGACTCTTTACCCTGCAAACTTACACCGTGACGGCTGAGGAGGAGGAAAGGAAAAGTATAAAAAAAAATAGAAAGACACATTCTTCCAAACCCACATTCACACACAGACACAGGAGCTGGGAAGCCACAGACAGCAGAACCAGTCTTAGGGCAAAACTTTATCTGAAGTAGCCAAGTTTTGAGCGCTTAACATTTCTTTCTTTGTACTGTCAGTATTCCACAGCTTATTTCCCTCCCACCGCCTTGTTCTTGGAGCAGTGTCTGAGCTAGCTGTGCTGATAAGGATGACACACACACAGCAGAAAGGGCAGTCTTAAGGGCAGTCTTAGCAAAGACTTCAAGTTCTTACTACTGTCCCCATGTTTCACCTCCACCCCCCCCCCCCCCAAATCCCAATTCATAAACTAAGCAGAATGACCAAATATTATATGTAGGGGGCTAACCATGCTTATAGACTCCGTCTCCGGTGCTGATCCATACACAAGATAACGAGTGCCTTTTAGGCAGCAGAACTAACTGTGTAACTGTTCCAGTAAAAGGAAAGGACAGAAATGTGACTAGAGCTGATCTGCTTCAGATCCTTTTTAAGTCACACTAGGTAGAGTAAATATACAAGCAGAGGGGATTACTGTGATTCCCTCCCATCCTTTACTTCATACTCCCCTCTCTCTCTCCCTCTTTCTCTCTCTCTCTGCCCTGATGCAGTTGGATGTCTTCAACTTTTCCTCAACTTTTTTTTTTTTTTTTTGGCAGAACTAAATCCTGCCTCCCTCACCGATATATTTGGCTTTAAAATAGCTGCTGAATGAACAAAATAATGAACAAAATACCTGAAGATAAGTGACAAGTTTGCCCAGGAAAAAAAAAAAAAGAGGATCCGAGAGTTTACTGACAAGAGAAAAGTTGGGACAGATACTGACAAAGTCTGCCTGCCTCAGCTACTGAGAAGAAACCGTACACAGGAGTTTTGTGAGAGTCAGAAGGAGCATGCAGTCATGGTAAGCAACTCCCTCACGATAACATGGGGAATGCATTATTGATTTGTCTCACTGTCTGCACTATAAACACGTATTGTGTGCACAATCGCTGCATTTTCTGGGAATATTCATATATTGAATGAGTGCATTTTTTTATATCAGTGACGGTATCTTTATTAGATGCAGGGTACAATCACACAGGGACATTAAAATATATGGTGGGGATGCAATTATATATTGTGAAACCAGGGATGTAGGGAGCATTTATGCTCCCTCCATAAGACGTGGCTGTTAATAATGATGCTGCTGCCTGTGGCACTACACAATTATATATTGTCTGCTTTGAAAGTCTTGTGTTGCTCCTAACTTTTTCTGCTACTTCAGGAATAGACTGCAGTATATGAAAGACACACATAGAACAATCTATACTTTTTCTACCATAAAAATATGTACTTAATGTGCATGAATGCGATACATAAAAACTTCAACATTAAATCCGCTTACATCTGAGGAATCATTTTAAGCATATGTATCTATATTTTCCATATGTTTGCTGGTCAGTTGTAAGGATGTTCACCAGCTTCACTTTCCTGCTCCTAAAGTTTCATACTCATGCCGGCAAGTGGCAGCACATTTTAGGAAGTGAAGTTAACCGTCGCTGGCAGGGCTGGCTTATTTATGTGTTTATGTGTGATCACTTGCACTTGCAGGAATCACCACCCTACTGCCCCAGTGATTATCACAGACAGATCTCAGTGCCCTGTTTACCAGATCATCCCCCTGTCCTTGCTTCTGCATGTAGAATGCAGCATGGAGCTGAGATGGAGGATGGGTGCTCTTCTCACCTCTTCTAAGTGGCAAAGGCCAGATATAAAGGCTTAGACTTTTTGTGTGTGTGTGTGTGTGTGTGTGTGTGTGTGTGCCTCTCTGCACTCCTTAATGTGACATGTCTTGTTCAAATGATCAAAGGCTGCGGTGGAGTGTGGGAGATAGGCCTGTCAAAAATGGTAGCAAGAAAACATAGGAAAAGAGAGAAGGGACTGTGACACAGCCCAAACACAGTGGTGGCAGCGATGCTGACAGAAAGTAAAGTGGTTCTGAAAGCAGCATGAGATTTATGACTGCTTGCATTTAACCCCAGAGTTAAGCTGTTGTAAAACTTGATGGACAATAGGCATCATAGAATAATCTGCACCAGTGGGACACAGTGACAGGGAAATGTATGGGCTTGTATGCAAGAGCGTTCCAAATGTTTCCTACTCAAAAGATTCGGGAGTTAAGTCCCTTAGCAAAATTTAAGTCATATGTACAGTTTTCACATTCTGTTTATTATATGTATTAATAATAAATAGTGAATAATGTTCTATGTGTACTTCAAGGAGATTTAGCGTCTTTTTTTTTTTTTTTTTTACTATGCTACTTATGGTTTTGTTTTATACAGTATATTGATTTTCAATATACTAAAAAAAAGGAAAGTAAGAAAGTTAGATTTCAATCCAAATCTTCTGAACATGGATGCTTAATCTACAGTGAGTACAGTATATACTGTACCAATGTGAAACCAGTGGATGTCCAGTACAATTTTTCAGTACGGACCTACAGCATGCATAAATAGTTGCCTGTAAAAATGCTACAGGCTTTACACATATCCGTGTCACTAAGAACACAAAATCTGTCACACGTTCTGTTAGAAGCTTTTGTAGCTACAGCGCTTGCTAGTGTTTTTCAGAGTTTACATAGCTCAAAAACTCTGCTATGGCAGAGTCTATTCTTTATTTAGTTAAGGAATGTTATATCAGAGGTGGATGTTTAATTTAACTAGAAAACATTAGTTATGTTAGCAGTTATGTGCACTGCGAGGGAAAATCCACAGTATAATGAAGCAGTGTTATAGGCTGAAAATGTGTGTGTATGTGTGCGTGCGTGCGTGTGTGTGTGTGTAGCGTGTATGTATGCAAATATATTTTATATGTGAATAAGAATTAAGATTCAATTTGATTTTCTTTTTGTCATTTTGTCTTACACAATGGTTTTTAAGGGCGCTAGTTTTATTTTGAACACCTTGAAAAACAGTAAAAAGTACATTTGAATTTTTTTTTAAGCTTTTAAAATAATATATATTTATATGTTTTTGTATATTCAAATATATCAATGTATAATAATTACTGTAAAGAAATGAGTAGAGTTTGTGAGCGGCTGGTCTATCATAGTTTGCATACTTTATTTAAATATATATTACAATGCTGTTGATTTATTTACAATTGGCCTCTGCAAAATTTGGGATAAAGTACAACAACAGTAAAAAAAAAAAAAAGAAATCCTAAATGTAGAAATTAAGCAGCAAATATTTGAGCTTTTTTTTTTTTTTAAATTGTAGTTTCAAAATGAAAACCTTAGCAATTTTATAATTTAGCACTTCAATTTAACTCTTATAGCCTGTGCTAGTGTGTCAGATCATTTTCTCTGTGCTTTACATAACATTTTGTCCTAATCCTGTGTGCTGTCAGAGATATTTCTTGGTTGTGCAATGGCTGTAGTGAAGAATGCCAATTTGCATTCCAGGAGTGTCATTTGATTACTTTTATCTGCTCTGCTCCAAGTCCATCCCGGACCTCTCATTTCATCTTACCATGTCCTGAGCCAATACTGTGTCCTCTTTTTAAGAAAGAAAAAAAAAACCTGGTTAAGACAAGAAAGAAAAAGTACTTTCATGTTTCTGCCTTGGTCCCTCTGTAACTTGTCAGCAGCAGGGTGTACAATGCACTAGAGCCTAGAACACTGGAACAGAGGAGAGGTATGCAGTTCAATAAGGCTGTGGATAGGTACAATGTGGCATCCCCAGACAGACTAGTTAATGAAGAACAGGTCTGCAGAGTTCCCCGCTCTGTGACCCGGTGATGTCCCTACAGTTTTCTTATTTGATCTTTCCTAGTGAATGATCTTTTTTTTGTTTTTTTTTCCTTGATTTTTATTATTTTTACTAACCTTCCAAGTTAGACCCCAAGGGACAGGAATGACCAGAGAAAGCTGGTATGCATTATTAAATAAAGAATGTTGACATAACGTATGAAATGCATACATAAGCTTATGTTACCTGCAGTATTGAAGTATTATTTAGCAAGCTGTCTGAAGAAAACCATAGTAAGGGTTAAACACACATTATATGTCAGTGAAGGTGAGGTTTACACACACTTGTACAGTCACTGTTTTGTCAACAATGAAGCTTTTGTGGGGATGAGGTGACGTGCTAAGTACCAGCTGCATGCTGTATCTTGTACTCTATTAAGGTAACTTATATTAAAGTAACTCAGAAGGGATTAAGTAATAAATACATAAAATGTTCAAAGATGCTAAAAATGTATTTCTTCTTTATTAGTGTGTTTTATTCTCAAATGATGTAGAAGACATTTAATATTCATAATAATTACACGGATCTAACTGTACCCAGCCATCCAGTCCTTACACATAGAGATCTATGGTCTGTGTTATTCAAGCATCGAGAGTATACATGCAGATATATACAAACTATTAACTAGAGGCAATCCAATGTTCCGGATAGCAGTATTTTTAGTTCCATAGATTGCATGTTTAATAGAGCGTATGTTATATAGATTGCTGGTAATACCAGGTGGTGATGGCTAAGTACATTTAAATGAGACATATTTATGTTTTGACACTTTTTGGTCTTGTTTTACAGCTCATAATTCAGTCATGACTAACGACAAAGGTTTTTTTTTGCTCTGTTTTATTAAGTGACTTTTTTGGTGCATTTCAAAATGCAATGGTAACAGGCACATCAGAAATACTTCACAGTGAGCTCATTTATATGAGTCAGAAGCCAGCACTGCGCATTGTTATGTTATTTATTTATGTTAAACGCAGTTCTGCTACTATATTTGCATGTATGCGTATACAAATAATATATACAGTATATCAGAGTTTATTTGTTTCTTTACTTTTGGCATGAATTTAAGTATTGTACTCGTTTTACCTCTGGTCCGGCATCTTGCCTTTCTTTCATTTCTATTTATATTACCATATTTTAATTATATTTAAATACACTTTAGCACTCCAGTGCTAGTTTAACATTGATATATACAATTAGTACCTACATATAATAATCGTTCTTATTCTTTATTCCATCTCACCTCATCAACATATTACACTCAGGTTGTTTATCCATTCGTATTAGTCCTTGTATTTCTTATCACGGTCTTCCTAATATGAAATGACTCCCGCCAATGACTGAGATTTTTGTATGCCATACCATTCCTTCACTATCTTTAAACCTAATAACCACAATTTGTAATCCTTCACTTTACGTTTGTTTGGGTATGGTGAAGATTAAATCAGTTTAACACAAACAAATATATATAATCCAGTGCTATTCTGATATTTTCCCAACATTCCCATATTATTTAATAATACAATCCTGAGTAAACCTACAAACATTGCCTACTTTAGGAACGGTACTAAATGAACCTTTTCACATTTACCCCTCAGATTAGCAGATGAACCTACTTGAACTTCTGATACACTGTTGTCTGGTATTCAAGGCGTGTGGTTCAAAGCTGGAAATTTATAGAATGTGTCCAAAAAAATGCAGAGAAGTACCTTATTTAGATGTCTGTAGAAAGATCTCATACATTGTGTAAAGAATATTGCAAGTTATATAAAGAACAGTCGTTTCCTACTAGATTTAGATCTCGCAATGTTTGTATTAATTAATGTAATGCTGAAATGAGGGTTTCCCCATAGAACATGCCAAATTACTACCCAACAGTGGTGCTCGGATAAACTGCAAACTGACTTTGTTCTTTAACTATTTTTTAGATTAATTTTTTTTGTTATATTAGTTTATTATAATATTTTATTTGTTCAATCTAATCTGTTTAGCAAAAGGGTTAATCTGTGCATGATGGTAATTTATTTACTGTTCATAATGAGAACAGATTGCTTTTGCAGTCAAGGCCACGCTGCAACTAGAGAATGTTTTTGTGATACAAATTCTGAATGAATTGTACAAATTCTTTCAACCAGATGCAGAGACAGCAAATAATTCCACTGTCGTATTTCCAAGAGCCCAATATGAGGCTTTTTGTTTATCACTCTCAGGTCCTCAGGAGTCTTAAGAACTGGAAGGAAGAGTACAGCTTCTGAATGATAAAGTGCATTCAGTGCTGTTTTGTTTTTTTTTCTAAATGAAAATGAAACCTTGAGGATTATATTCACTGCACAGTACTAGTGATTTATATTATAAAATGTTTCTATCCCAGCAAATGGGAGAAGATAAGCTATTACTTTAATGCTGTCCTGAACAATCTGTGTTTTGGCTTAATCAAATGATATTAATTACATTACAAGGCTTAATAAATGGCTTTCTATAATGTCATAATTGATTAATGTCTTTGCACCTGCAAGTTCAGAGGGGGGCAGACAATGGTGAAAGTGAGACAAGATGCGGCAAGGAATGTCTGGCCTTGGTGATTACAGCTGCTCCAGAAGAACATTTCCCAAACATTGTTGATAATATATTAATTCCTCGTGTGTAGATAAAAAAGTTCAATGAAATGAGTTTCAGTTTTCATGTTTGTGAGGAAAAAATGAAAACGACCACTGCACTTTCTATAATTGGGGATGCAATTTGTATTGTTACAATCTGATATACTGTAATTAAGAAAAAACGTGCGCAAAAGTTGTGAACAAATCTCCACATACTATTAATGGAGTGCAGTAACCCACAGTAGCCTACTGATGGCGTAGCTTAGTTGATAAAAGTAGTTAGCATACTGAAGAAAAAGAACATCAAACCAAACGATTGATACTGAAGAAAAAGAACATCAAACCAAACGATTGATAGACTTAAAACGACCGTATGGTAGATAATGACTTAAACTGCAGAATGTATACTTGATAAACCTTCATATAAAATAATATTTTAATGACTACCTACTGTAGTTACCAAAACAAAATTAGTACAGAACATCTGTGAAAATATAGTAAAAAAAATATACTCAGGATTAATAAAGGGCTTAATTCACTAACGATTAGAAAGGGCCAAATTCAGCCTTGCACTGATGGTATGGGGTTTGCGCATGCGCATTTCTGCGCACGTGCAAACCCTGGTACCAAATTACACACCCAGGCCATTCATTGCGGGGAGGGAGTGCCGGGTGTTGGACATCAGCAGAAACGCTGCTGGACCATTGGAGCGCGCAGCGTTTCATGGGCATCCCCATAAAAACGCTGGGCATTCTCATGGGACCGCAGATGGGCCAATGCCTTCCGGGGGTGGGCAGCTGACATCACAGGAGGGCACCCGCTCCATCTTCGGAGGACACCAAAGGAAATAAAAGTCAGTTGAGACTGACTTTGATTTCAGAAGGCAGGAGAAATCATTCGACGGTCAGCGACCAACAAATGATTTCTTCTGCTAGCGGATGCATGCGAGGGGATGTGTTAGCTTATTCATGTTAATTATGTTGCTGTTGTTAAAGACCTCTTGCCTTGCTTGCAAGTGCTCGCAGAGATAGACTGTTACCACGTTACATGTCCTGGAAGTGTAAGTATATAAATACTGCATAAGTTAATAAACATTATAGCGATTTCTTAAAAATAAATCCAAGTTTGTGATATGCCCATAGGCGGATTTGGGGGGAGCTACCAATTCACGTGCTGCTGACGTTATTTAGGCCAATTTTTTTAAATTTAAGTGACACACCTGCCATCAGGATGATGCTACTGGCTGTCAGTCAGCCTGTCAGACTTCTCCTGGACCTGGGGTTGAGCTAGTGGCAGTGCAGTCAGTGAATTGAAACAGGACCCATCACTCTTAAGTGGCCTGAAGCATTTTTCACATTGACCTTTTCCAGGTGGACCCATTGCTTTTGTCAACCCTTTGACCATGTCGACCTAATGCATGTGTCAAGCTTTTGACTGTTGACCAATAGTGGTCAACCTATTGACTGTTGTGTCACTATCTTCCCATCACCAAGTCTTTCCTTTCACCTACTGCCTCTCCAAGGAATCACCCTCTCCTTGTCACCCTCTAACTCTCCCTGTCATTTACTGCATCTCCTTATCACATTCTCGTTGTTAACCACTGCTTTTCCCTGTCAGACACTTTTTCTCTATCTCCCAATATCTCTTCACATCAACTTTCTTCTGTCACCCTCTCTCTTTCACTCACTGCCTCCCCCTGTGTCACCCATGTCCTTCTTTTATCACTTATTCCCTGGCATCACCCACTGACTCACCCTATCACCCATTGCCTAGTGTCACCATTTGCCTCTCCCTGTCACCAAATGCCTTTCAGTCTCCAACTATCTCTTCCCGACACTCACTGTCTCACCATATTCCTATCCCCTGCATCACTATCTCCCCATCATCCTCTCCCTCCTGTCACCCTCTGAATCTCCAAGGTATCACCCTCAATCCTTCATACATTTACTGCATTTTCTTTGATGTCACAAACCTTGTTGCTAAGTCAATCTAATGTTTGCCTTCAGGTCCTGCAATACACAGCAAAAATTAACCTTTAGTGTGTAAGCGTGTGCGTGTAAATGCTCTCAACAATTTCTACATTTACTGTAGCTCTCCTGACACTGCTGTATCTCACCTGTACCAGACTCTTGAAACAGCCCTTGATGAAGTGGCTCCAGCTTCCAATTACACATCACACAGGCTTAGATGCCAGCCGTGGCCCTCCAAAATAAAAAGACAATTACAAAATCAGTCATGTAACTAGAATGCAAGTGGCATAAATCTTGTAATATGAGTGATTTTCTCACAAATAAGACTATCTATCACTCCTACTGCAATGCTGTGGTCACTGTCAAACAAACATACTTCCAATCTCTCATTTTTTCTCATGCCACCAACCCTAAGCGACTTTTAACAATTAAATTCTATACCCTCCCCCTTCTCCCCACGGCTACCATTAGTGCACAAGAACTTGCTTCCTACTTTGAGGCCAAGATTGATAACATCCAAGATGAAATGGCATGCTCTTCTGCAGCCTCTAACCTACTTACTTCCCCAACTGAACCCTTTCTTTCATGTGTGCCCACAAATGAAAAGGAGGTATCCACACTCTTCTTATCTTCTTACCTGCTCAATTCATTAAAACTCTGTCTCCTGTGCTTATCCCAACCTTAACTAAAATCTGCAATCTCTCTCTTTCTATTGGTACTTTTCCTTCTCTGTTCAAACATGCAGTTATTACTCCCATTCTGCAAAAACACATTTCTGACCCTAACTCTCTTTCTAACTACCATCCTATCTCTCAGCTCCCATGCCACTCCAAGCTACTTAAGAGACTTGTCTACTCTCACCTCACACACCTTCTTAACTCTCAGGCTTTCATTCCCAGCACTCCACAAAGACAGCAATGACTAAAGAAATGAATGATCTGGTCACTGCTAAGTCTAAATGCCATTATAGATCTTTCTGCTGCATTTGACACTCTTGATCACACTCTTCTCATACAAACACTACACTCTCTAAGTCTTAATGATACAGCCCTTTTCTGGTTCTCATCTTGCCTATATGATCGCTCTTTCAGTGTTCGTTTCTCTAACTCTACCACCTTCTCACTACCTCTGTCAGTCAGTGTTTTGTCAATTTACACCTCATCTCTTGGAAAACTAATCAGCTCTTTCGGATTTCAGTATCACTTGTATGCGGACGATACTCAAATCTATCTATCAACACCAGAGTTCTCACCAGTGGTTTTGGCTCTCTGAATGCCTCTGTGCCATCTCATCTTGGATGTCTTTTCACCACCTCAAACTCAATATTTCCAAAACAGAATTAATTATATTCCCACCAGCCAATAACAGTTACCACGATATCTTCATAACTGTTGACAATTTACCCTACCCGACAAGCTTGTTGTCTAGGGTTCATTCTTGACTCTGAACTGTCCTTTTTTTCCCCACATTCAATCTGTCTCCAAATCATGTTACATGCATCTAAAAAATATATCCAAAATACGTCCCTATCTTACACAAGACACTTCTAAATCTCTTTTCCAAGCATTCATTATATCCCGCATTGACTATTGCAATAGTCTCCTTACTGGTCTTCCCAAGAACAAACTCTTGCCACTGCAATCACTCTTAAATGCTGCTGATAGGTTGATCTTCCTAGCAAGATGCACATCATCTGCTGATCTACTGTGCCAGTCCCTCTATTGGTTTTCTGTATTTTGCCATATTCAATTTAAAATACTTATAAAGCCATTAACCATACTATACCAACATATATCTCTTTACTTATCTCAAAATATCGCCCAACTCCACCACTCCGCTCTGCACAAGATCTGTGTCTCTCTTCTGCTTGGATCCCTACATCCCATTCACTATTACAGCACCTTCATCGGGCTTATCCCCACCCTATGGAATGCTCTTCCACGCACAATAAGAGTCTCTACTAGCCTCCAAACTTTGAAGCGTTCCCTGAAAACTCACCTCTTCAGGCAAGCCTATCATATTTAAGTACCACATGCATAACCCTCTGAGGCACTTATGTATTATATAGCTTTTCTTCTGGATTTGCAACTTGGTGGGACTGCTATGCTATTACTGGTGCCTGTCCTCCTACAGAGGGACACACAAAATGACAGAGCAGAATTCTTAAAATTCAGTGCAAATTCTGATCCGTGTTCACATATTGCAGGTACATTGACAGCAGAAACTATTTACAGCCGAAACGCTACCATACCCAAATATCTATTTTATTTATGGCAATTTGCTCGATTTCTCTTGTAACCCCTGCATAGGAGGATGCTGTTTATACAGTAAAATCTGTATAGTATATTGTACTAATATCCCCAAAGGTTAGAAAGGATTTGGGAATCATGTGACCTCTCTTTCATGATCACATGATCATTCTCAACAGTTCTCTGAAGTAGCATGTTGGGCTCACATGCAGGATGTAGTTCTGTCTGCGTCATGAGCAAGTCAAATGATTAAAGCATCTATATGAAGGCGTTGAATTCTTACAGTATTGGTTTTTTTTTGTATCTTGTGCTTATGTGCATTCTTTATAGACATGTTCAAATATCATTGAAATTAGCCTTTCATGCATTAAACAAAGAAATTGTAAAGCAGTTTAATTGAGAACTGGTACACATACTGTAAATCTGCTGTTAATGCACTGATAAATTGTGTTACCCTGTAGGTTGCTAAAATTGTTTTCTAACATTCTTGTACTTTTCTTATCATTATACAAAGAATTATCAAATCGATTTTATTATTTTTGTTAGCTGAAACTTTTAGCTACTGTGAAAATATGTAATTTCATATATGTTTTGAAACAGCATAATATAAATTAATACAATACATAATGATTATTTACATATATGTAAATGAATTTACCATTATGTACAAAAAATAACTAACATTTATTATTTCTTCCTCTTTTTCATTTTGTCAAAATCAATCTCAATAAAACAGCCTCATCCTTATCCAAGCTTGTTCTGATATTACATAAATATAATTAATTAATTTGGCCTATAAATACAACTGGGCATTCCCCACCTTATACCATCAGCTTTAACCTGTAATAAAGATACAACACATTGCATTAGCAAACCCTATGATATATTAGCTCATAGTTGCCTACCCTCCTGCATTCTGCAGGAGACTCCCTGAAATAGGAAATATCTTCCTCTCTCCTTGAAGAGTCTAGAAATCTCCCTCATTTCTCCTAACCCACCTTTATGCAGCGGTTACCTTTTTTTTTTTGGGGGGGTAACAGGACCCCGGTCAAAGGTGGGATCATCTCTGGGTGGGCACTGTGCATTATCGTTGTAATGCAAAAATTTAAGGATTAACTCAAAACGAGTCCGGGTCATGGCCATACGGTAAAGTGGGGTGCTGTACATACATATAGATATATACAATCAAATGGGATTTGCACTTGGAATTTATTACATAGGCATCACATTTATTATCACATATGTTGTGCTGAGAGAGAAGAAACTAAATTTCACAGCAAATCATTGCAAACAAATAATCCAAATAACAAATATTGCAGGCAGCACTATACTTGCTACATTTCCCAAAGTGTATACAGTAGTTACTAATGTTATCTAGAAATATCTCGCAACAAGCATTTAACACATATACGCCCATATATGGAACTAACCATGCCCCTTGGGTGGAGCATGACACACACCCTTAATGGGGCGCTGTGCAAATTTGTACTGCCAATCTCCCTGAAACTAGTTTCCAAAAGTAGGCAAGTATGTATTAGCTGCCTCCACCAACCCAACATTACATCATTGCCCTCCCACATTACAATATATCCACCTCAAAATATGTTTTTACACAGATCTAACCTTGAATATGGAGTACAATTCTGGGCCCCACACTATAAAAAGGACATCATAGAATTAGAAAAAATCCAAAGAAAAGCAACAAAACTAATTAGGGGAATGGAGAATTTAAGCTATGAGGAGAGATTGAGATATTTGGGACTATTTACACTAGAGAACCGACGCTTAAGGGGGGACATGCTCAACATGTACAAATATATCGGGGTCCAATATAAGGACCTGTCACACACCCTTTTTACTGCTAGAAAGGAATCTAGGACTCGAGGGCACTAGTTAAGATTAGAAGAAAAAATATTTTGTTCCCTTAGAAGAAAAAACTTCTTTAGGATCAGAGCAGTCAAACTTTGGAACAATCTTCCTGGGGAAGTGGTGTCGGCAGAGACAATAAATACATTCAAACTAAGGTTGGATAAACATTTATTGGTTAAAAACATCCAGGGGTACTAATAGTTACCATAATCTGTCTTTAAAAATTTCACAACATACTATACAACAAGGGATAAGCTATCAAAACCTAGGTTGAACTAGATGGACGCAAGTCTTTATTCAGCCTTACCTACTATGTAACTATGTAACCTCCTTCTTGACTGCCACTTGAAGCGCTCCTCAAATCTCTGCAGTTCTGGTCCCTATATAAACAGTTCAATCATCTATAAGAGTTAAATGCAAAACATTTATTTATATAGACCTTCTAGCGTTGGGACTAATATTCAAACATCAACCTTTTAGTGTACAGATTGCTTAATCCAGCAAAACATTATGCTTAATGTGTTTGGTAATCCACCTAAGCAATTTCCAAAACAGTTATCAATTCCAAAGGTACAGTACATTTTCACTTAATAAAATGTACTTATTAAAAGACGCCCCAAAAAGTCATATGTTACATGTAAACATCACTTTGTAGACAAAAAAAGAATGACTAGTGAACCCTTCCACTGACAATTTTAAAGGATAACCAAAGTGACCCAGCTAAATTTGCACAATATCTGGCACATTTAAACGGGATGTGGTCAATATGCCAGCGTTCAGAATCCCGGTGGTAGAAATACATGACACCCATAAAGGGAGAATAAAATAGTGTGCTGAGCATAGCAAGGCACCGGGCCTGCTGCATGGTGAGTGCAGCGAGCCCGCAAAGGGGGGGGGGGGGTGATCCACGCCTCGCCCCCTTGTCGGCATTGCAGCAGTCAGGATTCCGGCGGCGGTATTTCGACCACCGGGATTCCGACCGCCGACATATATCGGACCCCTTTAAACAATGCTGTACTGCCACATGCACAAGGAAAAAAATGGCTCATTACATTTTTAAAAATAAACCCGCCTGTAGGGAAGTCACAAAATTGAACTAAATAACTTACCGGATTTCTCCCTTTCCCCACTGTACAATAGCAGTTATTATGTATCTAGCTAGTAACAGGCTCCACTTGTAAGATATTGGAACCTATGTTAAATTCAGCTCTAATTGAATTTATTACTTTCAAAGCAAGACTCTTGTCTGTGGGCACTTGTAAATATCAATCTTCAAATCTGGTTCCATTAAAAAATGAGGGAGTTTGATGTTGTTTCTCTCTGTTGCTAAGAGATTTGCAAACTGAATTACACATAACAAATTCCTTAAATATATATATTTTTTAATATTGCCTTGAAACCAACTGCATTTCTATTTGTTGGTAACATGCATAACATTTGTTGACATTCCACTAACCATTAATATTGATAAATTGTTAGGATAATGCCAATGTAATAATTCTATTAACAGTTTTATCCATACAGCATTTTTCTTCAAAATAACTCGAGGCACTTTATAGAGATCATGAACATAGGCAGTAGATAGTGGTGCAGTGGTATTGTATGGGCATGGCTTAATCGTGGAGGTATGACCACACCCCTCTACCCCCCAAAATATATGAAGATAACCCCTCAACCATGGGCAAATCTGGGGGGCCTTTGATATTGCTTCCCCATTACCTGCACATTAAGCAGGTATAGCAGTGACCGGAGTCTCCAAGGACCTCATTAACCAGCATACATCAGCGTGTGTTGGGCTGGGGACAAGCCGTACTCACTGCACTCCGTTCTCAACGCTCCAGTGGTTTTGATACAGAGTGATGGATGCCATTTTGGCTGAACTAACTGGGCATGATAAAACATAATGGGTATGCTACAGAATGCTTGTGAGGTACATAAACCTAAGAAAGATTTCAGATTTTGGACGAAACCAATGCAAGGTGGCTTGATTGGGTCCAGATTAGGTTCACAGCCACTAAGACCCCCAATCCCGACACAGTTGCCTAATTAAAAGTGTCCGGCCACTACCCCAAAGTGGGTCAAGGAGGCAAGATATAGCAGAGTTGCATAACATAGAGGGGGTAGAGTACATGGGGTTTAAGAAATAAAAGTGGTGAAACAAGAGAAGGATAAACTTCAAGTAATGCTAATTGCACAACCAAACCTGAGCAACACCAGGAACCTCAGCTAATAAATATTAAATGGGCATATGACACTCTTCTAAATGAGGGTGTCTCATGTGTATATCAGTATGGGGGAAACAGAGCTCTTTCAGTGCACTCATCATCTCTGTAAAGTGTAATATTTGGAGCAGTGCAGTGCATGTTTTGTGCAATGCAGTATGGTTATTAAAGATAATGAGATTTTAATTTGAAGACAGAGCGTCCATCTTTCAAATACATGTGCCTATGTATTATTGGATCTTTCCCATCCCTGGACTTGCTTATTTTTGTGCAGTGTCGGGGCTTTATTAATCTGTGAGCGCGGTGATCAACAGAAAATAACTTCTAAGGATTTCTGTAGGTGACAGGATAGGAGGCATATGGGCTATTTATTTCACCAGAAGTTCATACATATAGTAAGGTGAAGATGTATCAATCAGTGAAAAGAGCGGAAAGTTAGACACGTGTAGAAATTGCCCACGGTAATTTCTCATCGGCTTCTACCTATTATTATACAAATGGTACCTAAAAGCTGATTGGTTTAATCTGGGCCACTTCTCCACCTGTCTACTTTTCCGCTATTTTCACTGTTTTGCACACCTCCCCTCAAATGAAAGAACACACCCTTTCTAGCGAGTGCCAAGTTTCACACATTCAGGATATAACATCTCATACCTTACCTTTTATGTGTGTAGCCATAATACTTCCATGCATAATTGTAGACACCGGTAATTAAGAAGATAATTGCCTCAAATTAACAATGAATCCCAAAGCTGATCACATAAATAAACGGTTTTCAGGTCTAAATAGGTTAAGAAACCCTAGCATAAAGTAACTAACAAAATAAGATAGATAAAAGAAATAACTTGTAGCCAATATTGCTGCAAACTCTAAACTAAAAATGTATAACCTGTAACTGATCATGATTGACAAATTATTGTTACAACAGTTTATTTTGCAATCTGGTAGAATAATAATAATAATAATAATAATAATAATAATAATAATAATAATAATAATACTGTATTTCCCAAACAGATTGTGAACTGCAGAGTTTGCCTGACATGCATTTATTCAGTTTGAAAATGTAGGGGTATATGTGAATGGAAATAAAGAGGTACATTTACTAAGATGGGAGTTCTATTATCTTCTACTAAATAAATAAGAATCAGAATCTGATTCATTCCTATGGGAAACATTCCATCTTTAATTGAACTCCCAATTACAAAATTTACCCTTAGGTGCCAGCCAGTCAGCTCCAACTGCCATGTTACAGGCTGTGTTTGAAAAATGCCGGGAGCCGGTTGGTTGGTACAGTACTTTACCGCTGTGCACTTTATCACCATCAAAGGCTTAGTAAATACACCTCTTAATATGAGACTTTTACAGTAGAACCCTTTCAATCAGAACAAGCCAATCCAATACTGTTTAAACAATATACTATGCAAAATAGTTATTATATGTGCTGTGTTCATACATTAAGAGCAAAAAAACTGCTGTAATAACATAATTTACCAAACTCTCAATTCTACAACAAATATATTAACTTTAAGAGAGCTTAGAGGTTAGTATACTGCTAAGCAAAATCGTTGCTTTTTCAATTAATATGAATATTCAATGCACTGAAACACGGTCATCCATTGGCAATGAGTGAAACTACATTGCTTTCTCTCTCACTCATGCACATACACATAGGCAATCACAAGGTAGCAGACTAGCTTTCAAAGCTTTTGCTTTGAGCAGGCTTACTAGCGTGTATGTATATATACACACACACACACTTTATATATCAAACAAGAATTAGAGAACCACAAGTGCAGTTAAAGCAGCTGTATAAGGGAGTGTGTAAAGCTCCCTGTATTATATTGTACGAAGAAAAAGAAGTATACAGCGCTAACGTTTGACTGAATAACAAAAGTTACACAATTAACCAATAAAATACATTTATTAAACAAAGTAAAAAGACATGTAAGATGTTATCTGTAGAGAATTCTCTGTAGTAGGCCCCAAAAAAATGGGGGATGTTAAAAAATATTCTGAATGGATATTGCTCCAATGGGTATGGTTAAAAGCAACAGTCCAAATGCACCAAATTGGTTGAATAGTTATCAGATGTGCGGTTGGATGATCTGTCTCCTGTATTTAAAAAGGAGAATTTAGATGGGTCCCGGAGAATTGTCCAGCTTTATGGATCCGGATTAACTCAGTAGAAATGCAGGTTTTTTTGAGTGAGAAGGTATCAGTGCACCCAGAAACGTCTTTGTTTCAAAGAACTGAGACTGTGGAATCCTGTGGGTTTTTCAAGCCAGTCTGGGTGGTCTGGTAACAGGTGCAATTGGATGCTGAAACAGGTGGTAGCTCAGCGCGTTTCGACATGTTAACACGTCTTCTTCAGGAGCAGTAGAAGAAGAGCTCCTGAAGAAGACATGTTAACATGGCGAAACGCGTTGAGCTACCACCTGTTTCAGCATCCAATGTATATTTGATAGTACCAATGGAAGCATTTTGCACATCAAATATAGCAATCAGTTTCTCAATGGGACCTGCCCACAGTATTAACAAGTCATCAATTTATCTATTAAACAAATGTATATGGGTGGCAGGAAAAGAGTCTGTGTCATTAGATGGTGATCCTAGGCTGCGTCCTAAGAAGCAGCACTTGTATTCTCATTAATGCTAACAGTAGGCACCTACTGTATCTTCTACAGATGCCTCCTGCTGCATTAGAACTTTTATTATATGGAATTGCACATCTGCTTCCTAGTGGCTGTGCAATTCCTTACAAACATGTATCAGGCCCAATGGCCATGATCACCACTGAATTCTACTCAAAGTTTCTGGGGACATAAGACAGACCTTATTCATTATTCACTCATGCTTTGTACAATACAGGCCCCTCCTCTTGAACATGGAAAGGTTAAAAAAATAACCAATAAGGTTGTAAGGCAGAACTATAGCTTTACTACGAGACATTTATGGCATAACAATGCAACTCTTTCATTTAATATTTATGTATTTTTGGACGGTTTATAGGTATCAAACATGTAAAATGTAGATTTACGAAAGGTTGATTTATATAAATCTATTATCCATGTATAATTAAGCCAAATCTCTATAGTTAATTTTTTTTTAGGAAACATTTTAAAAAATACACATGTAGAAATGTAGTGCAGGGATATTTGTTGAAATACATTTAGAATCTACAAAAGTAAACTCAATGTTTTTGAGCACCAATAAGATTTTTTTCAATGGGTGCAGAAAGCTCATTTAGCTGCAGTGTCAATTGAAATAAATGGGAAAAATACATGGTCATGGACATTCTAGTGTGTGGAACTAAACAGATTTTCTTGCTGCACATGGTTACTAGGACATGCTGAACATTTAGCAACTACAGTACAAGCC
Organism: Crinia signifera; assembly: GCF_055691185.1. Classification (NCBI taxonomy): domain Eukaryota; kingdom Metazoa; phylum Chordata; class Amphibia; order Anura; family Myobatrachidae; genus Crinia; species Crinia signifera. The sequence goes on along the minus strand of NC_139217.1, from coordinate 277,170,785 downwards.
AGGGTCTACTATTATTTTATTTCACAAAACATACAGTAGGAATGAATTTCCCATTTAAATTAACAGACTTAAGTTTTAACTCTACTAAGAAATTAAGAAATTAATCACCAGATATTACATTGAACCCTCTGTGAGAGATGTGCTAAAAATGTCAGCGTCGCTCACATTTGTTATACAGATACAAATTTAAAAAATCATGTGTAAAAAAAAAAAAAAGATGATATTTTCTATATAAAGTAAACATTACAGGTCATTATGATGAATAAAAATGTTTGTTTTGAGAATTTTCACACCTATTTTGACAACCCTTTGAGTACCAAATGAATCTAAGAGTTTGATCAAATAATTCACTATTTTGTAGTTATTCATGTATTTATTTATGTATTTTTTCTTATTAACAGTTTCATATTTAGCGCAGCAAATTCTGTTTAGTGCTATACGACTGGAAGCAACAGTGATAAAGCAAAACTGGATAATAACAGACAATCATAGCAGTAGGAAGTCCCTGCTCACAAGTTTATAATCTATGTGGAATAAATGTAATATCAAATTTGAGCCATTTAAAGTGAAAATTGCATATTATCCATCTGAGAGCCCAAACTTCTATCCTATTGTATATTTGCTAGATATTGTAGATTTGGCCAACATCAGTGGTTTAGACTAAGCAGCACTGTCACTTATTTGCTCCCCACAACTGGGTTTGAGACATGCTGGCCAGCCCTGCATGTTGGTAGAAGACTGCATTCACACAACCCACCAAAGGTGGAAAGTCGTTAGGCAAGATTTTTATACAATGTTAGCATACATCTAAGAATTTGATATGGGCCCTTATTCAGATCTGATCGCAGGACAAATTTGTTCTCAAAATGGGCAAAATCCTGTGCACTGCAGTTGGGGCAGATGTAGCATGTATAAAGAAAGTTAGATTTGTGTGAGTTATTTTGTTTCTGTGCAGGATAAATACTGCCTGCATTATTTTTACACTGCAATTTAGATTTCAGTTTCAACACTCCCCACTTAAATGTAACTCTCTCTGCATGTGTTACATCTGCCCCACCTGCAGTGCACATGGTTTTGCGAGCCCCGCGAGGGGACACAGATTACTTTACATATATTCTGCGTCCCCTCGTGGAGCTCGCTGCGCTCGCCATGCTTTGGGCTCGTATTCCGCGTCCCCTCACGGGCCTCGCTGCGCTTGCCACGCTTCGGGCTTGGTGGCTCGCTGCGCTTGCAACACTATCTAAGATCAACTCCACACAGACGTGGATAGTGGGGGTATGAAAAGGTTGGAGGACGCGTACCGCTGCGTTCGCCATGCTTCGGGATGGCGTGGATACTGGGGGTTACATCTCATTGTAAGCACCCATCACATCTCATGACATGGGTGCTTGTACAATTGAAAATCGAATCGCATCGCATCCCCTTTGCTGGCATGCAATGCTATGCGATATTTAATTGTACAAGCATCGCACACATCGCACACCACTAAATAAGGTACATGATGCCATGCGATAGGCGCCGTGCTAGGAAACAAGTACATTTTTTTCTTTTGATCACTAGAGAATATATGTGCCATACAATGGGCGGTATTCAATGACCTGAATCGTTGGTCACAGCGATTCAGATTTTACATTCGCCAGCCATTCACCGGTTTTTTAACGTCGATTCGCCAAGCGTAGGGATTCGTCGGGAGTCGCCGGGACTAGCTGTGTCACCCTATTCAACGTGGCTGAGAATCGCCGCCCCCAACGGCGATTCTCAGCCAATCCGGCGTTTCCCTAAATAGCTTCAGTACTGTAAGAAATTGCAGTGAAATGCAAGAAAAATGCAAATTACCCTGAAAAAACGATTCCAATACAGCAGACTGCAAAAGCTGTGTAATCTCCTCAAAGGCCAAACGAAGGAGTGAGGTGGGGAGGAGAATCATGGGTAAGTGAGGTGCACCATGGGTAAGAACAGTGCTTTGTGGGAGAAAAAAAAAATGCCAGAAAAAATTAAATATATATTTGTATAGCACTTCTACGACCATCACATCACACAAGGGCAGCAAATAATAATACATTACACTTGCAGAGTTAAATTGAACACTTAAAACCAATTATTTCACAGGTTCCTATAAAAGTTCACCATAAAAAGATGACGAGGGACACTCGGTGAGGAACGGCGATATGAAACAAGAAATAAGAATCGCCAACTTCTCATTGAATACACTTTTGGCGATTCATGGTGATTCCCGTCGACTACCGGCGAATCCCCATGAAAATTCCTATAGACAAAAACCGGTGATTTGTAGAGAATAACATTTGGCGATTGGTGCTTCATTCACCGGTCGTCATCGGCGAATAGAGGTCGTTGAATAGGGTGATTCGCTTTTTCAGCTCCAAAAATCGCCGGCACACACGAAAAAAACACAGAATCGCCATAAAACTTGGCGATTCTGCCTCATTGAATACCGCCCTATATGTTTCAGAAACACATACTGTTATTTATCTCAACTTGCATTTCCTATTTTACAGGACAAGAAGCTTTGTAATGTGCATTGCATATCAGAACTACTGTTCTATAAGTTTAGATAAGGGTGAAACAATCTGAGCCTTACCCTCAGCTGAGCCATTAGGAAGTAAAGCTGTGGACATAAAATCAAAAGCATTTTCTTCCTTAAAAATCATCACACAAAATATATGTTGCATTCATCATTTATACAGCTGTCCCAAAACCATTATTGGCTTGCTTGTCATATCGCCATTGTGTTTTTTATCTACATTGCGCTGCTAACATTACCACCTAAATGTTCCTTTATTATGATCATAAAGCATCAGTGTCTCTTAACAAGTTGTAGAGGACTTGCAATAAAATGAAAGCACTCACCAGTATAGCGTCTTGTTGGAATTCTTAACCATTTATGTGATGAAATAAGGTATGTTTATTTGCGTTTAACATTTTTGTAGTGGAAGGTTTCTTTGGCAGAATATTGTTTTAGTACATAAAAATAATACACAGTTTCTATACTGTAGAATGATTGGGAAATACAGTTTTGAGGTTAGTTGACTATGAATCCCGTTGTCTTTAGATGTAGGTTACTTTTGGTTGTATGATTAAATATTTTTATAGCCATGTATGCCTATTTTATGAATTCCTTATAGAAAAAGTATAGTGGAAGACTAAATGTGGTATTCAATTACATGCGATTAAACAGGAGCAAAAAAACTGCTTTTCACAATTTGTCCCGATGTTTTGACAATATTTTTTATGGGGTATCCAATTAGATCTCTCATTAAATTAAAAAAAAGTATGTGTGTATATATATATATATATATATATATATATATATATATATATATATAATGTTTTAATATGAATCTTGTGTTTTCACTGCCACAGTTCTGAAAATCTGGCGTTTATAGGGATGTTGCTTTGCCTGCACTGTGACACAATTACCCGTGATCATTGATCACGGGTAATTGGATACCCCCCTAAGATGCTGTTGGTTGAAGAGGCAAACCAGACAGAAAACTGTATGACTAAATACAATGCAAAAGCCACCTTTATATGCCCAGAACATTACTAAACAAATTGTTACTTGGATCATCCAGACTTTGAAAGAACATTTCTTTTTTACATAGAAGAAAATACTGCAGTATGTGATTTTTGAAGTGCGATTTGTGTGGGCACAACAAAATGTGCGATTTTTACCACAAATTGCACACTACTACATGTGCGATTTTCTCGTAAACGTGTGTAGTTGGTAGTTTTTTACCAAAAAATTGCATGCTCTTAAAAATCGCAGCCTATTCCATCTCGCCCCAAAAGTTGTACTTTAAAGCAACAAGATGCAAACCTGTAAATATTCAATCAGTTAAAATGTGTCTGGTTGGATAGATGTTCAGTATAATATAAGGCTTTACTTGATTCAAATTTCTCCAAGTCAGTCTCTGTTCTGCTAGTTGGGTGGGGTGGGAGGGCATTTGAAAAATAATTATGTTGAAAGTTAAATTATGAACAATGTGGTCAGACAAAGCCTATGGAAAATATGTGAAGTAGAAAACAGCAAACCCATGGATCAGATGAATCAGCCGCTAGTTGGTTTATGCTGCACAAGCTGACATTTGCAGTTTTTCTTTACTACAGTATGGAATTTGTTGCATGTATTAACTGGAAATTGTATTCAAATATTGGTACTTATGGTGTATTTTATGAACTTTTCATTTAACTATAGATCTGCAGATAAATTTAAAATTTTATAATGTTTCTTCCTGTAAGAAAACACAAATTAAACATCCAGACAATGAAGCAATGGTCCAAACACTGCATTAAAGGGTACTTAGAATTAGCCACCCACAAAAACAAAAATATGAATGTGACAAGCATATTTGGTCTCTCAAAATACGAATAATTAAAACAATAAGTGATGTAATTTAGAAATATGTGCAGAATCTCATGTTTTGGTTCTAATTTCACCATCGTGTTTTGATTTTTTGGGAAATCACGCTCAAATGTTCAGAATTCAGATTTTAAAATTGAATTCTCAATTTAAAATTTCTTTAAAATTGGATAAAAACAACTAACATCAAGTACTTTTTTCAGCTCAAACGCGACATTCAGATTTAAAAAACCAAATGCCATACCAGTTTGGTTCAGATCTCCTCAGGAGACCCCAAAAATTACTTGTTTGGTTTAAATTCTCAAAATTAGGGTTAGCTCAGGATTCTAAAGAACCGAACCACATGTTTGACCAACTGATACAATTTATTAATTTAAGTAATGTCCATTTATTAATTTATGTAATGTTTATGGTAATAACCATAAATCATTCAGTGATGAAATGAGCATAGAGTCCCAGAATCTTAATATAATTTGAAGTTTAGATATGTAGATGTATCCTATCACAGTGACAACAGTAGTTACCAGCTGTATACATTATATATAGCTCATATATGCATCTGTATAATGGTTGGCTCATTCATTAGCCATGGGGAACACTGGGGAAGTCTGAAGTAAGAAGCCTATAGGCTTCTATTAGGCGAAACTTCCAAAGATGATGATGTCATATTTTTTGTTCTAACCAGGGGCAGATATATTAAGAAATTAATTAAGCCTCAGGGCCCCTAATCCCATAGGGGCCCTGAAACAACTTTTTTTAAATGTGTGTGTTATTTTAGTGATAGAATCAATACCCTTCTTACAGAGGCGTAACTAGAACTTTGTGGGCCCCATAGCAAAAATTTATAATGCCCCCCCCCCCCCAACTCAGGTCTCTACCAGTGCGCACCAGTATTGGGAACAGTAAAAAATGTGCCACTCCAATAGATATTTTAAAAATAAAGAATGGACACATTCTAAAAAAAAAAAAGTGTGTGGCCTCGCTTCAAAGGGAAATGCCCCTCACACATTATGTGACACACCGCAAAGCCCATTACACATTATGTGACACACCGCAAAGCCCATTACACATTATGCGACACACCGCAAAGCCCATTACACATTATGCGACACACCGCAAAGCCCATTACACATTATGCGACACACCGCAAAGCCCATTACACATTATGCGACACACCGCAAAGCCCATTACACATTATGCGACACACCGCAAAGCCCATTACACATTATGCGACACACCGCAAAGCCCATTACACATTATGCGACACACCGCAAAGCCCATTACACATTATGCGACACACCGCAAAGCCCATTACACATTATTTGACACACCCTATGGCCCCACTATACAAAGCAATTACAAACTTACCCTCCTTCTTCCTTCTTGTCCCAAGCTGCTCCTCAGGCATCGTGGCTCCTCTCTGCTTCACAGGTGCAGGATTACGATAGGCTTCTGGACTATCGCCTTACTGCTGGGCAGTACATGTTGGAGCATGGGGGGTCCATTTAATCATGCGACAATAGGAGTAGGGGGGGTGTGGGTGGCAGGCAGGCGTGTTGCTGTAGGGGAGGTGGACAAAATGGTGCATCAGGAGGTGGACAAAATGGGACTGGTGTGTCATGCCCAAAGACAGGCATGGCAGTGGATCCATATACAAAGCTCCTGAGATGCAGGAGATTGCTGATACTGTCGCTCCTAGGACTCTGAGTCAAGCAGATCGGTCGGGGACTGGGCTGAAAGCCAAACTTGTAGAGACAGTGCTGCGGCATTTTGAATTTGCCGCTCTCCTGAAGCTAATCACAGCTCACAGACCAGAAGCCAATCAGGAGCAAGCAGTGATTAGTTCATGGATAGCGGCAAATTCAACATGCAGTTGCGCTATCTCTACAAGTTTGGCTTCCAGCCTATTCCCCGATCTGCTTGACTCAAGGTTCCTGCACCTGTCCCTGAGGGGGGGGCAGGGGTATCGGCGGTGGGCGGAGGTATCGGGGGCTGCCGGCAGGGGAGGCCAGGGGTATCGGCAGCTGCCGGCGGGGGGGAGCAGGGGTATCGGCGGCAGCTGCCGGCGGGGGGGGGGGGAGCAGGGGTATCGGCGGCAGCTGGAGGGGAGGCCAGAGGTATTGGCGGCTGCCGGCGGGTGTATTGGCGGCAGCCGGCGGGGGGCTGTGCCTCCATGGACACAGCCAACCACCACCGCGTCCGTGCACGTCGACTCGACACTCACTGGCAGGAGTCTTCCCTCACGCCGATAACGCTCTTCCCTCCTAGCAGACAGCGTGGGTGTGTCCGTTTCTCCCCCGGCTCTTTACTCTCCTGCGTGCGCCGTGCAGCTCAGCCTTCTTAAAAGCTGCTGCGGCACTCTTAAAAAAATAATAAAGATTTTAAGCATGGTGCAGCAGGGGCAAACGCAGGATTTTCAGAAGGGGGTTTCCAGATGGGTGGAGCAAAGCACGGAGATGGACACTTAGGTGACCCAGTATTTGCTGGGTCAATTAAAGTTTAAGTATTATAGATAGACCAAATGTATATAAATAATAATAACAATAATAATAATTAAATATATATATATATATATATATATATATATATATATATACATAACAGCAGAGTAGACCCCTGGGCATAGCAATGTATTGGGGGCCCTACCTTTCCTCCAGCGGTAGGGGTGGGGGGTGTTATGAGCGGAAGCTTTGATGTCCCGCGGGTGGTAGGGGGTATTATATCAACCGCTCAGCATGTAGGGCCTGGATCAGTCATTTTCACTAATTACCCCTTTACTGCACAGATGGTGGGAGAAAGGGGCATTGGGCTGAATGAGGGGCCCAGATACATAACTTCCAGGGTGGTAGAGGATGTTTAATATGCAGAGGAGGGGTGTATAGTGGAGTGGGCTTATTATTCATACTTTTCTGGTGGGAGGACAGCTTGCTTGAGAGCAGATATCTCCAGTTCCCGGAAATAGATTTCTAGAATAAATACTAGAGAATTCCACCTACCAAATGGTATTGGGGACTAGGGGATAAGAGTTCAGGAGGCAGAGCAATCTGCCAACGAGAATATAAAACTACATACTAGGTGTGTGGAGCTGGAGCAGTAACCAGCTGCTGGAAGGCTGATATCTCTGATTTTGTGAATAGTAGAGACAAGCTTCTAGTGTCCTTCAAAAGGGAAGAGTCCCAGCTTTTGGAATATACCCTCAGAAAAACTCTAAGTCAGACAGAAACTGAAATATCTGACTGGGGAGAGCAATTAACAGGCTTGGATGGGGACCACTGCTTTGAAGTCAGATATCTCCGGTTCCCCAGGGCCGATTTTAAAAATTCTTGTACCCTTGGAAAGAGGGGACCCTCAGCTTTCAGACTAGATTCCTGGGGGGGGGGGTTTCTGGGTACTCAGAAACCCCCCCTGCGTGCGCTACTGTGCAGGGGAGTGCCTGCTGTCCATCGGGCCCCCCCAGCCACCGGTCCCCATAGCAGCTGCATCCCCTGCACCCCTGGTAGTTCCGCCACTGCCTTCTCACCTGTACATTTTAACACCAAAAATCAGATTTTTGCTTGATTTTTGCCTCTTCTTTTTATGCACTATATGGTTGCAGCTCGTCAAAAATAATACCATGACAATTAGACTTCAAGCACAGCATAGCTGCTCTTTGTGACATTCCGAGGAGGAGCCTAAGAGACCCTATCCTTAAAAAGAGACTGGGAGCAATGAAAGGTGAGGAGCAGTCCAGGATAAGGAGGCATCTAATAAAGTAATTTAGCTGGTGCTGAGCAGTGTGTGCTGTCAGGTGTTTATTGAAGAGAGAGGAGAAAAAAATGAGTTCTTTGGAACGATTAATAAAGTGGGGTTCTGTGAAATAATTAGTGAAGGAGCGTGCTGTTAACACATTATCAGTGCCTGATTAAAGGTTCCAGGTGCCCTGGACTAATATACATGTACTGTAGCTCTACTTACAATGCTGCAAAACACACATGTATGAGCACTCAGGGGCTCGCCAGTCATACTGACCATGTGCATGAAATGACGGTTATACAACTGCCATATAATGCTTGTGGCATGCGACTTTGGTTTTAGGCTGCCCAGCTGCCACTGTAGCACAATGTACATCAAGTAATTATTTCATCAGTAAGTTATATTTGCACAGTTAGTATATGGCAATCACCATAAGAACTGTACCCCCCACAGTACATCAGGATGGGTGATATCTAACATGCATGGAATAAATGGACCTTAATTGTATTCCTTGACTGTCCATTGCAAGGTGCCCCCCCCCACCCTACCCCAGTCCTGGCGCCCTAGGATGCAGCCTAAATAGCCTATTGGTTAATCAGGCACTGGTCATTATTGAAGGGGGAAGGTCTTAGAGAGGTTGACATTTGGACTTTATTGGATGTTGCCCTATTGTTGCTGGTGCAAAGGGGTCCCCATAACCGTTCAAACAAAAATGTAGATCCACCACTGTTTCTCACTACGATGATTATTTCACAATTAATCTGTCCCACCTCCTGTCTAAAGTGATGGGAGATAGTGAGGCAATATTCAGCGGCATAACTACATTTTGGGCGCCCCCCCGCCGTTAAAGGGAGGGCGCCCAGCCACCCACCCGCCCCTCTGCTCGCCGCACCAACCCCCGCAAACCCCCCCATCCCCCGCAGTCTTACCTAGGTTCAGTACGCGCTGGTCCCGGCTCCCTTCTTCTGCTATGAGGACCACCACAAAATGTCCGCCCCCATACAGCAGACAGTTTCAGCGCCTGCTGAACACAGGTAAAGACTGGGGATGGGGGGGGTTTGCGGGGGTTGGTGCGGCGGGGTGTAACTATAGCACTGCAGCCCCCGGCGCCCGCACATGCATAGCGCCCCCCCGCGGTCACGGGGGATGCGGTGCTATAGTTACGCAACTGACAATATTCAAATTTCAGATGTAAGCACGCATATCGCAACCAGCGGAAACTGATGGGCCCAACACAAATAGTCCTTTTTGCGCACCAAATTTTGCGCATTTCAGCTCAACACAGCTGGACTGAAATTACAGTGCCATCAGCCATACATGCTTGAACAGAGCTTAATTAGTGAAATCATTTGAATCTGGGCCAACATGGCCGTATTTACTTACTTTCCCATTATGCTCCAATTTTTTTTTTATTCACAAAATTAAAAATAAATTAAATATCATTTTGATCATTAATCCTTAGTATTGCTGAAGGCATAACAAATAAAGATAAAGGGAAAGCACAAAAAGAATACAATAATATTTTATTTGCAGCCAAAATACTGTACCTTAAGGTTTACTTGCTCTTATTGTTTGACATGATACTTGTCTGTTTTAGGTCTCCAGAAACAGTGTATTTATTGATTAAAATGGCAACCACATCAGCAGTTCTGTAAGATGTAGGTTTAATGTCAGGAACATCAGAATATAGTCAGTTCTCTAGATTCTGTATTGGCAGTGAAAGGAAGGTGGCATTAAATATTGAGTATACAAAAGCAAACAAGAAATATGTCACAGTTAAAAGAGGAACATTTTTCCGTAAACTTCCCCTCAGATTTTTTAGTCTCGCTGAAGTCAGCTTAAAACAAATATATTTTACAGTGTTGATTCTGGAGGCAGGATTGTCGAGTAGTCAACTATTGAATTTTATGTGTGCAGAAGTAAAATGTTTGGTAAGATACAATTCCCCAAAACATCTTTATATGGTCTGTTTTATCTCTTACTTTATATTTCCTTATAATAAAATAATATTGCAAATTGTTGTCTTTACCATATATTCAATAATGCACATTACTTAATATAGTGTCAGTAGAAATAATATTTTTTATCGTATGTACACTTGCTCAGAGAGTATACATGCATTCTTGTCAATATATTTAAAAATTTTCAGTTTCTTTGTATAAATAATTATTTAGAAATTAATAAACATTAGGTTCACTTTTTTTTTGGAAGTTGTTTTCAATAGGTTGGTACGTGATGCCGAGGCTTGGGATGCTGGTGGGTAGAAGAATGACAGTTGTTTCAGAGAATCCCGACACCTCCGAGATAAATATTTGAATATTCTTCCACTACCCACTAGCCATAAACCTTTGTACCTGGAGCCTTAATCTAAACACCCTGCAACCTAACCCTAATCAGCCCAATTAGTGACGAAATCAACCCCCTCCTCATACCTAAGCCTAACCCTACCCCCTAGTGCCTAACCCTAACCCTCTGTTTTTAGGGCCTAACACTCCCATCACAGCCTAATGCTAACCTAAATCAACCAGCCCCGGCATGCTTATGTTCAGGATGCTGACAGTTGGGATTCCAGCGTAGTAACTGTGAGCAGTATTGACATTTGGCCCCTGTCTCCAGACCAGTGTCGGGATTCCAGCGTTAGTATTACTACTGTCGGCATACCTTTTCAACAACACCTTCATTTAAAATTTCCGACAAGCATATTCACTGACGTATTCACACTAAGGGCCAGATGTGTCAAGCTTCAAAAAGTGATAAATTGGATATTGATAAACAACCAGCCAACCAGCTTTTTCCTACTATTTTTATCACATAGGGAATGGGCCGTGGTGGGCGTGAGTATAATATGCAAAGTGGGAGTGAAATGTTTACAAAAGAGAAAATTAAACGGTGTAATATCCCAGAAGCCCCTAATTTTAGGACACTGCCAGCAAATGTGAGCAAAGGTTCTCTCCTCTCTACAATCCCACCAACCCCTATTCGACACCTGGGGGAATATAGCACGAAGACGGGAAGTTAAGAGATAACAGCAATACTGAATCCTAACACAGATAAAAGATTTAGCAGCCAATCCCCAAATTTCAACCCACTCCACCAGCTCCAAATTCTCTCCAATGTTTCTTTCTAAGGCCAGACCATGAGGCTCCTTGAGAGGTTGTTTGTGTAATGTACCTTTAACATACTAAACATAATTCAAAACTATTGTCCACTTTTTTGTTAGGTTTATTTGTAGTGAATTTACTTTTTATGGCCAGTGTCCATCATTACTCTGTTCTTAGTAGAGAGTCTCTGTATGGTTCAGTATATACTATTTGATCATTTGGAGACATTGGCTGAAAGTGTTGCATACTGTACTGTATGCAGGGCCGGTGTAAGACTTCTCAGCACCCTAGGCAAAACTTTAACCTACTGCAGCCCCCCCATTCTGCCAACAATACCCACTTTCTAACCCCTTAAGACTGGCATGTCCAAACTATGGCCCTCCAGCTCTTGTGAAACTACAAATGCCAGCATGCCTTGTCATCGGTTTAGCATTCCCTATTGGTAAAACTGTGGCAAGGCATGATGGGACTTGTACATACAGTATGCCACACTTTGGACATGCCGGCCTTAAGGCATACTTGCCTAACATTCCAGAATGGCAGAGAGGCTCCCAAAAATTGGGTGGTCCTTCTAGCCCCACCCAGGGAAGGTGGGCAAGTCACTTGCTCTCCCTGGAGGCCCCCCTTTGCCACCCATAACAGAGTACAAGGAGGAGGGGGCAGCAAAGTAGGGAAGTTTTCCTCAAGGGAAAGTACGCAGGTGAGGTCTTAGAAGTTCAACAAAGATACTCAGACATCCTTGATTTTTTGATAGGTAGACTTAGTGGCACCCCCCCCCCCCCCAGATCCTAGCACCCTAGGCAGTTGTCTTAAGCTGCCTAATGGTAGAGCCGGCCTTGACTGTATGTGACTGTTGGTCCCACTTCTGAAAACTGCATTGGGTGAATGGGGAATATAATTTATTTACTGTACAGTAGGGCTTTCTACATTTTCTTAGTCCAGGTTTCTGCTATTAAGTTATCAGCCATTATGTGCATGCATATGTATTTCGTTATGCTGTCAAAATACACATAAGCCAGCACACTCTACTTTCCCATACTGGTGCTTCAATCTCCACCATGTTTTTTTCCTAGATCTAACATCTATGGTACTACAACGTGTTGACAGGAACAAATCTGTTTTCCATTATTTTATAGTGTATTTTTTGAACACATTCCTTGTGACAGCGGTGCCACTATTTTCTGTTTCATAATGTCTCACATTGATGGGAACCTTCAATTACATTAGCAGAAGCAATTCTGGGAATCCCCAGTGTACATTGGCCTTCCTCTCTTATCAGTTCTCTGACTTCAACATGCAAAGCTTCTGAGTTACTAATCTCTAAGGAAACCTCAGCATTAAATTAGAAATAGAGATTTTATACACTAGCTGGACCTCACCTGCTCAATTAATTTCAACATGCTTGACATATTGATTGTCTCAAGACATAACCCTCTGTACACCTAGAGGAGGTGGCTGACCCACTGCTTTCTCTACATAGTCAGCTTCAGTCTAGCTGCTGCTGTACTATATTATTTATGTTGTTAGTCAACTTAGGCAAAACATTTCATTATTACTGTAGCATTTCACTCACCAAGTTTGGTAAACTTTGGTCCACAGAGATACATTTCACATATGTATTCAATGGCTGTTTTTATATATCACTTTATATATCACTTTCATATATATAAGAGGATAGGCAAATGCATTGCTGAAAGCTAACAAATGGTGTCATAACTGTAGGCAACCCTTGGCACCAGTGCCAAAAGGTGGCACTGTAGGATGTTTTCACAAGGAAAGTCTCTTTTTAGCTGTGCTGCAGCCCCCCCCCTACACACCTTCCTTCTCGGGGACCTTTTTGCTTCACTTGACCCTTTTCAAAGTGAAGAATTAATGGGCCTAATTCAGACCTGATCGATGATGTGCGAATTCGCTTATTGTCAATAAATTGCTTATGTGTTTGGGCCGCAATGCCCAACGCTATCCAGTGCAGAAATCCAGCTACTTTTTTGATCACTAATCATTCGCAAAGTAATTTACAAGCCAGTGGTCACCAGCCTTTTAATGTGCGTATAAAAAAATTCAGGCGTGCAAGAAAAAATGCATGTGTACCCAAGCGTTTTAGGGGAGGGTGTATGATGTCAGCTCTGTCCTCAATTAGCCGATTTCATGAAAGCCTGTAAAAAGTAGTGTCCAGTGAAGAAACAATTCGATGGTGAGTAGCTTAAAATTTGTTTTAGAAATATTCCATTAGTAGGGCAACACGGACAGTGTAATGGTTAGCATTACTGCCTCATAGAACTGAGGTCATGCGTTCGATTCCCACCATGGCTCTAACTGTGCGGAGTTTGTATATTCTCCCCATGTTTGCGTGGGTTTACTCCGGGTACTCCGGTTTCCTCCCACAATGCAAAAATATACCGGTAGGCTAATTGGCTCCCAACAAAATTAACCCTAGAATGTCTGTGTGTGCGTACATGTGGTAGGAAGGGAATATAGATTGTAAGCTCCACTGGGCAGGGACTGATGTGAATGTTCAAATATTCTCTCAAAATATGTTCTTTCAGTTGTGTTTGCAGTTGTGCAAATATTTATTATTTATTTATTACGTTATTTATATAGCACTATAAATAAATAATAAATATTTGCACGACTGCAAAATCTTCGGAAGCCGTACACAAGTATTCACATGGCATAAAGATTGATTCATGCTGGAAATTAGCAGCCGTAAGATGGGGTGAAAATTAATAAAGAATCAGAAAGTGAGGGATTTGGTGAGAAATCTCCATTTTTTTTAAAAGCGGCAATCATTTACACTGCAAAACCAAACTGATTGTGTAACTGTAACGGTTTGTCATGTGCATGCAATGCTGCTGGCTAGTACTGTACATTAATCACTTGGGGATGACAGAGAAAAAAAGTTCCCATAGGCTACTACAGGTGATACTATTAGGGCCGAGGAGCTTGGTAAATTCAGCAGCTTTGCACCCCCATAGAAACGTATGGGGACTGTGGTTTCTGCTGTAAAAGGAGGGACCACAACAGATGGAAGGTAGGGGGCATAGCAAAGCGCCACTGGTGAATGGATTACAGAAATTATTCAGGTCCATTCGCAATAGCCCTTCCTTCACACAGGGACCGATCTGGTCTTATTGCGTATTTCTGGGCACATGCATACGCAGGGTGCATGCACCCACTGCAAACAGGAGGCAACCAGGACAGCATGCTGAGGGCAGAGAGGGGCGTGGGGCGGCCTCATTAGCTTATGCGAACACCCAGCATTTCATGAGGCCATGAGGCAGGTGTGGGTGGTGTGACGTTAATGAGGCCATGACGCGCGGGGGGAGGCGCGCAGTTGACATCGCCGGCCGGCATACCACCATTCGCAAGGCGGGGTTAGGTTGCCTCGCAAGTATGCGAATTCGCATCTGAGCAAATCAACCAGAATACCCCCCAGTGTGCATTATCCACTGTGTGCTGGGAGAGGCTGGTGCAGCTCAGCATCTCCCGGAGCTTTGGCAAGACCCCTGATAACCAATGGAGACATGAAACACAGTCATGCCCTCAAAATGTCATGGGCTAAGAGGCTTGGCCTTGCACATAAGGAGTCCCATTAATGGATTTTCAAATGTTGGGAGGAATGATAATTAGACTATTAAATGATTTTATTATGTCATCCTTTTTACAACCAAATATTTAACTGATTTCTATGTATGTATTTACTAATACAAATTCAATTGTTAATATAAGAGTTTAAAGAACAGTTATTGGTTTACTCAGAGTAGCACCTACATCAAACGCAGAGACATCCGGATTATGATCAGAAATAAATGTAGATTTCCAAAATAAAATGTATTTAATACCGAGTGATTATAGATACCTCAGTTTATGCTCTCTCCACCTCCACTACACTCTCACTCACCCCGTCTCTTATGGTTGGGAATGATATGTCAACAGTCATGATGTCAACATTAACCATGATGAAATTCATCATGTAGACAGTGATGAAATGTCAATATGTTAGAATGTTGACATATCATCCCTAGTTGTCTGGTGGTGACTTAACTACTGTCGGATGCTCCAGCAGCATCTTTCAGGTTCCATCAGTCATGTGGCTGTTAGATCACATTGACTAACATTCAGTATGGAAGTTTCTGCAATCCCAAACCCTAATCCCTTATTACCAGACAATATTCTGAAAATGTTGACACAGTGCTTGTTGACATTTTAACAATGTCGACATTATTACTCTTGGCCTTCTGGCTACAACTCCTCTCTTATATTGTATGCAGAGTGCAGTGGAGTATGCCGTACTTACTGCACTCAGTTCAGGAGGAACATGCAAGATATGCTCTACTCTGCAGGACACCATTTATGTTTACCATGACATTTCATGGCAGTATAGTTATTATCCTACATACAGTAGCTGATCCCTGATCCTTTGTTATTCCCATAAAGGGTTATAAGGCGGATGATGAAACTGGTTACTAGGTCATATATTTTATGGTACTGTAATTGTAAATGCACTGTACTTTTTCTTCGCATTGTTTAAAACAGACATCTTTTGCATTGACGGCACTAGATAAAATTAATAATGGTGCAATTTTGCAACCATGTGATTTTATTTATCCCAATTTATATTTTCATCAATTTCTAATTCATACCGTACATGCTGCATATCTGGCTGCCCCCAAGTAGGTAGCAGCCAGGTCAGCACAGTAGGGGCATGGCATGGGCAAAGGTGGCTGTTGTAGATAATTGCTGAGGGTTGCAGGTGGGTGGAGCTTGGCTCCAGGGGATATGGGCACTTTTGAAGGGTGGCTAGGAGTGCAAACTGATTTTCATAAAATTGTCATTTCTGTGAGAGTAGGTAAGCATATAATTATTGGAGGAAATGTAATATGGTCCAAGTTTGCCGTAGGTGCGGGTTCCGGACGATTTTGGGTGTTTTTATAAAGCAGCAATCATTACAAGGCATGGGTTTGTGAATGGTTGCCGTTTTAAAAACAAAAAGACACCTAAGCAGGCATCATGTACCTCTGGCTATTATTGTTTACCCGATAGTGTTCATAAAATATCTGGTTGCATTCTATTTAATTGTTAAGTCCAACTTGGATGAAATGGTACAGTATATACAATTACATCTGCTTTCTATATCATGGCAACTTTAGTTGAAGAAATGTCTAAAAATAACGAGTGTTAGTGTTTCAAAAGCTCATGTAGTATGGATCTATGTTGATCTCCTCCATATTGAACTGCTTAAAGTGCATCCAACTGTCGGCATACATTCCATACCATGTGATTTATATTCATCTGATCACAATATGCCTCCACCTCTCATTTTGCACAAGATGTGCAAGCAGTAAAAAAGATATGCAAAATGTTGTTAATTATGTTAAAAGGATATGCATTTATAATCTAGTTACCAAATTATGAAGGCGATGGCTTGCACAAAAAAGTTTGTATTAAGTATTATTACAGGATATATAAGAACTAATTTAGAACAAGAATTCATAACATATTTGCCAACTCTGAATGTCATGGAGACTACCTGAAAGAGGAGTAAATTCCTTGAAGGGTCACCCTTTAACTACCGTGGAGGAAAGAGTTTAGGAAAGAATTAGAATGATGTGAAATGGTACACTGTTGGAGAAGCTCTGTCCTCTGAAAATGTGAGGATATGACATCATACAGAGGGATTGGGGCCACCAAGAAGTAGAGCACTGACCAGAATGTCCTCAGGACTCTCCTGGCATTTGTATAAACTGAAAGATGCGTACCCTGAGTGCCAAAAGGATTATCAAGGAACTCTGCAACAATGAGGCTTGGATTTAGAGTTCCATTCCAAGCATCTTGCAAACCAAATGCATGGTCTAGAGGGTAATGACGGTTCCTCCTTAAAGCCCTGCATTCTGAGCTACAACACTAATTGCCCGCCTTTTATTATGATTGCGGAGCTACCTTAGGCAGCTGCTATGGTGCTGGGACTTTGGGGTTGCCACTGAAGCCACCTACCAATAAAATTTATAAAGTTGCATGTTGACTGCAGACTTAAAGAATAATTAAAGTAAGCTTTTTTTTATTAAAGTAAATAAGTCATAAGAAAATAATGTTATCTTCTGTAAAAAACAAAAGAATGTAGTTTTTAAAATAATTTTATGTTTTCATTGTATTTGCACCTAGAAACGCAATACTAGATACTAGGGCTGCACACATCAGGCCTGCAGTGCAGCAATTTGCTGTTTATTGGGGCTAACTCAGGTTTTTCCCATTTTAAGAACATATTTGTTCTGCGATATGGTCTGAATTAGGCCTGCGATAAGGCTTGATTGTGCCAGTATTACCAGAATACTGAGCATTGCTAAACTGACCTACTGTAGTAACGTTTTTAGTTAAATAAGGTGAAAAAAGTTTTGAAGATAAAATTCGAAAATCTTGATTACCTATTTTAAAATACATCTATATGCAGTTAGGATTGCAATAGCAGTGGTGCAGAGTGGCGCACATTTGCCCCAGTCTCCCGGACGCATGATAAATGTTGGAGCACACCCTCACCCCTTTGTATGTCTAGTTTCCGTGTGTAACCAAAATATTGCCATCTGCTGGCAGCGAGTGAAACAACTTCTCTTTCACACATACAGAAACACAGAGGCAATCACAAGGTAGCAGACTAGCTTTCAAAGCTTTTGCTTTGAGCGGGCTTAGCTAATATATATACAGATGTAGCGGGATTCATCTTTGCAGGGGATGGCGATGGCGTCGCCATCGCCATCCCCTGCCCCGCCGCCATCTGTATGTCGGAAGGGGACGCGCGCGCATGAGGTGCGCGCGCGTCACCTTCCGACGGTGCTGCCCTCGGTCGCCCGGTGCCCACACCGGGCGACCGCACCCCCCCACAGTGGCCAGAGGTCCCCCCCAGCCCTGTCGAGTGGGAGGCGGACAGTATTGCGTCCGCCTCGCCGCCTGGATACTGAGACGCGCGTGCGTGGGGGACGCAAGCACGTCTCAGTCAGATAGAGGCGCCGTGTTGCTGGCGATCCGCCAGCAGCATGCTGCTGGCGGATCGCCAGCAAGGATAAGGCCTGCTACATCTGTATACTAGTTGCATGAAGTTCTTCCTATTTGCATTCTTTTACATGCACGAATATATGGACATTTTTGGCACACATAATGGTTGTTTTGCTTGTTTTGTACCATATTATAAATGTAGCTATTTGTCTAGTTTCAGATTTGAGTGAGGATGCTTCATGCCTCATAGTGTTAAATACAAACATTTAGAAACGCAATTTCTAGAAAAAACAGTTCTATTTTAATGGCAATGCAGCTGCGAGTAATAATGCAAAATGTGTGACTTTATTATTACTTAGGGACATGTTAAATCTTTACTTTGGGACACACAATTTAGCAATATTTGAAAAAAAAAAAAAGGAGAAAAACACTTAATTTCATTACGCAAGCGCCAGTATTCCTCACCTCAGTTGGCTTTGTGTGCAGATTTTTATCTTGGATTGAGTGAATTCAGGATAATTAGCAATTTGGTGATTTAAAAAGCTGCTAATTAAAGTGTACTTATCATAAAATTTGAAAAATGTAACGTTAAATCAGCTTACCCACTGATATTAACAATCATTTTAAGCCTAGTAATAGCATATAAGTAAGTATGATGATGGAACTTATTGGCACCTGTGGTCAGGGGAAACGATGGCTAAGTAATGTCCCATGTTGATCACTTACATTTTCTTTGAGTTATCAGGTGAATAATGCAACAGACTAGAAACTTAACTTTATTATGCAGTTCTTAAAACACATCTCATTCTTAAGAAAATTAGTTTCCAAAATATTCCCCTTCGCTTTCTATATTTTACATAATAGTAAAATGCATTAACTCATTGTATTAGCTGTCTTATGGACTGCAGATACTGTGACACTTAATCATGTGATCATTCACAGCCAATGTGATGAAAGTTAACAGGTTTCCATGAAAATGTACCACAATATTAGACCATCAGGGACTGTTTGTCAACAGCTAATCAGGTCACCATATAATCCAGGTATGTTCACTCTGCAAATACTGAGTAGGTCAGCGGTAAATATGCTGTACCAAATGCATACTAAACCAAACAACAAATGGCTCAAAGTCTGCCCCAAATAAGACCAACTACAGATGGAGCATGTCCCATCCTGGCAGGGGATGGCGCTGGCGATGCCAGCCGCCATCCCCCACCAGCGCCATATCGATGGCGAGAAGGGGACGCGCGCGCATCCCCTTCCGACGGCGCTTCCATCCGCTCCCCCGGGGCCCCCGCCACCTGCCCGCACCCCCCTAACCTCCCCTAACCCTGTCCGTCTCCCTGAGGCGGAGACGGACAGGGTTTCCGTCGCGCTGGCGACGGAGACTGAGACGCGCGTGCGCGTGAGACGCACACGCGTCTCAGTATGATGGATGGTGAGGCTGCTGGCGGATCGCCAGCGGGGACGTTCTGGCGATCCGCCAGCAAGGATGTAGCCTGCCCCATCTGTATGTCAATATTATGATAGAACAGAACTCACTTTCAGATAGGCCACAGAACTTCTTGGATCAGAGAATCAGGATTATTGGGAGGTATATTTGATAGCTGGTGAAAATGAGTTTAATGTGCAGTACTTGAAAAGTCCACTTTAAAACATTTAAAGACTGGGGGCCAGATTCTCTAAGCTTCAAAAGTGATAAAATGGAGAGTGATAAACAGCCAGCCAATCAGCTCCTACCTGCCATGTCACAGACTGTGTTTGAAAAATGTCAAGCAGGAGCTGATTGGCTGGCTGTTTATCACTATCTATTTTATCACTTTTGAAGCTTAGAGAATCTGGCCCTGATAAAACGAAAAAAATTAGAAACTGTATACTGTCAGATTGTAAACAAGTAATTTACAACAGATGATCCTCAGTTTAGATGAAAATTATAATTTTCTATAAATTAGAATTCATTATAATCACCAATTTACACTGCAGACTAAGAGGGCCTCCTGTCTTGGTTTGTTAATACCCAGTTTGTTGTATCACTGTAAAGCACAACATTTTCTCCGCTATATAAGAAACTGTAAATAAATAAATGTACTAAGAGAGAAATGTGGATTGAGATAAAGTTCCAACCAACCAGCTCTTATCTGTCAATTTTTAAATTTAGGGGCACATTTATCTATGAGAGATAAAACTCATTGTGAATGATAAAACTAGTTGCAGCTGGGAGCTAATTGGCTGGTGCATCATTGTTTTTATCATTCACAACAAGATTTATCACTCGATATTAAATGGGCTCCCAAACCTGTAACATGGTAGTTAGTGGCTGGCACTCTTATCACCTCCACTTTAGCAGGCACTCTCAAAAATTTAGTACATAGGGGTCTAGGGACAGATGTCCTAAACCAGGGGTAGCCAACTCCAGTCCTCGAGAGCTACCAACAGTTCGTATTTTCCAGCTCACCTCATAGGTACACAAGTGCACTAATTACTGACTGACATATTTAAAAGATCCACAGGTGGAGCTAATTACTTTACTTGTGGTTCTGTGAGTAGACATGGAAAACGTTAACTGTTGGTAGCTCTCGAGGACTGGAGTGTGCTACCCCTGTACTAAGCCTTGCATAGTGATACAGAGAAGAGTGGTAAAGTACCAGCCAATTAGATCCTAACAACCATATTACAGGCTGGGTTAGAAAAAGGAAGAAAGAGGAATATTGTGGGCTGCACAAACAACTGCGCTAGGTAGGAGGGTAGTCAGACCTCTAATGGTAAATTGCAATAGAAAAATGTGTACCAGCTCAGACTGAAAAAGGGTTAGAAAAAGGAGCTGGTTGGTACTCTCCACTTTATCACTATTCAAGCCTTAGTACATCTGCCTCTAGGTGTTATAGGTTTTTTAATGAAAAAACAAACTGGGTGGTTCCTAGAAATTGGATCATTCTTCCTAACCACAGACAATATATAATTCAAGCGTCAAGACATCTTGTCAAATGGAGATCCCTCTAGAGCAGACATTCCCAATCTCGCTAGCAATGCAGAATTTTGTGATATCCAGGCTTCAACACAGGTGTCTAAATCAAAATAGCTGGACTATTAGTGTTGCCTTTAGGATCACGGTTGGGAATGCCTGCTCTAGATGCAGACCTTAATTGTGACTGTTGATGGGAATGTGGTAAAAGGTTCATATTGACATGATAATGTATATGTTAATACTAAGCTAAAACAGTAATGTAGAGTATGCTAAAGTGTTTCCAATATGAACATTTCATTTCAAAGTATCAATATCTTAATGGACAACAATGTGAGTTTCAGCAATTCTTGCTAACAAGATCATATTGTAAAGATTGGCAAGGATTGAGATAGTGAATTGTAAATGCCTGAATCCATACTGGAGGCAGCCATCTTGTGGCCTGAATAATTAATCATGACAGTGTATGATTTCAGTAGAAACTATAGTGTCTAGCAATTGAAATGAAGTGCCTCAGGGTCAAAATCAGTTCCATGCACTTCAAGGGGGAATTCCATAGCAAAAATCACACCTTATACATAACTCTCAACTGCTCCACTCTTCGCGGGAACGCCCTGTTTTTTTGGAATGGTCTTGCATCCCGCTGGTTGCTGGCAGGGTCCCGCAGTGTGGAAGGCAGTTGCGAGTCCCCCCAGCCCAGGACTGCAGAGTGGGAAATAAATGCTGTGCACATGAGATGCAGAGGGGCTGGGGCATGACAGCAGCTTACACAGCGTGGTCCTGCCCCTGTAGTGATGAAAAATGGGGGCATAGAAGTGAGGCCATACCCCTTATGACATACAGTAGGAGCAAGTTTCATCTTTGCTCCTTTGGCCATGGCTAGCCATGACCAAAGGAGCAAAGATGAAACTTGCTCCTACTGTAGGACACATCCCTTTCGGGCGTCCTGATTTCTGAAATGTTAATGTTGGGAGGTATGTCTTATAGACATTAGAATTCATTATGCCCCTTTAGGCTGCAGAAGGGGTAGATTAGGGTTACAATACAATACCAAAATACATCAGGATTTTGACAGTTTGAATTCTGCTGCTGAATCTTGTGATGTCATACTGGTCACAGTTGGAATTTCATACCCAACCCCCCTAGTAATGTGATGAAATATGTAGTATACATTTTGACCAAATTATCAGCAGGTATAAATCAATGTATGCTACATACAATCTTTTCTTGGATTTTGCAGAGTTGTTAAACTCCACACAGGCATATGCAGTCATCCACACTCACACCACTTATCTAAAATAAAGAGACGGCCAACTGAGTTGGGCTTAAAGGGGACATCTTATTTATTTGAGCAGGGCGGCCTATTTAAATGTACTTCCCTGCTCTAGTTAAGGTGGTGGGTAAAGAACGGTTGCATGAATGAAATAAATTTACAATTGCTACTAAAAATAACAAACTGATAAAAATAAGAAAGATTCAAATCTAAGGGCCTATTGCCCTTTTGCCCCGGACCGGCCAACTGCCAGCGTCCTTGGCAATGGAAATTAAACGGACTCCAAAGGGACCATCTGCTCCTAAGGTCAAGGGTTGACCATCTGCCTCTGACCCTGACCTCGCATAAACAACACTAAGACAAAGCTCCTCATTCTGTCCAAGCCGTAAAAAATTGGGCCACCTGTCCTGACACATTAACAATCGCAATAATGGCATAAAACAAAGTCAAATTGTTAAGGTCAAAATGTGGGTCCACCTGGACAGGTGATGCCCACATCTCGACACCAAATAATAACTAAATGTAAAACCAGCTATTAAAGTAAACTAACCGTTCTGTCCACCACAATAAGCCGACAACAACTATATCTAAAAACAACAAAACCAGAAAAGGGGCGGGAGGGTGGGCAACAACTTCAACTGAAAGAGACAGAATGTGCTGGAAGCAAGGATATTCAATCCAGCACCTACGCCTCCGACTACCAAATCAACCTATCAGATGACAGCATGCAAAACAAGCCACCTGTCCATCAAAACAAGCCAATCCCCGCCCAGCCCTAAGTGTGTGATGCTAAGGATTACTGCCAGCCCAGTGAGTTTATGCTGCTTTCAGACAGACAAGCTGTCTTCTACAGTCTTTCTGTTCATTAACCACTTCAGCGGTATGCCCAGAAAACTTCTGGGCTCAGCTGCGCTGCCGCAGCTGGCTGTCCCGGAAAATCTCTGGGCATAGCACAATACAGTATGTAAGTGAGCGCCAGTGGTGCCTCCAGCACTGGCGTGCACCTACATGCTGGTCACCTCCCCCATCACCTGTCCTGTCCTTTACCGGCCCCTTCAGGCACTCCCAGCAGCCTGCCGACCCAGCAGATCATGACACCTGCCGCCGTCGTCATCAATTATCACTGTGCCGCTGCTGCAGAGCACCACTACCCTGGAGGTTCAGGGGCCATTCCTCGCCAACCCCCCGCCCCCCCCCCCCCCGAGCGGCCCCGAACTAAATGCAGTTGCTTGCTGCTTCTTCTCTATGCAGCACTACCTGAGGGAGGCAGCGGCTGCAGCTTTATTGGTGGGTTTTCCCGGGACAGGACAAACCTGCCCTGATAGGTTTATCCTGCCCCAGGAAAACTCACCACTCAAGGGGTTAATAATGGCAGTTGCCTGAGAGTTTAAAAAAAAAAGTAGTGTTGTTTAATTTAATGAGTACAGGCTGTGACAGCAACCATGCTTATCTTGCCTGTAAATCCCATACAGATTTATATTCCTTCCCATGCTGTCCCTGAACAAGGCAACCTAGCACAAATGTATGAACAAGCTGCAGTGTGAGTAAAGTGTAGCGATCTCATTCTCAGCACCCAGTGACATGTTGTGCAATAAACACTGCTTTATTTGGCCATTACAGGCTGCTTGTGTTTACCAAAATTACAAGGAGCACAGCACCCCATTGACCACAAAGCAGATGTTGAGGTGTTATCCCAGTGTTCATTTGAAACAGATACCCTGTACTTGCTGCTGAAACCTCTCCCTACTCCGTAGGCTGTCAGTACAGTGTAGTTGCTTTCATAACAAAATAAATATTGCTTTCATCAGATATTAAAAAAGGTTGTTATATAAGCTTGTTGTCCAGGCCGCCCAAGCTTTTAGAGAAATTGTTCTGTACTTGAAAGTTTAAGAAAATGGAGGGACAACTCTCATAGATCTGTAAGCATTCAGTTGCTAACGCTACACTACGGATTTAACACACACAGATATGCCTTAGCAATAATGAGAAGCATGTCAGTTTCTTTTACTGAACAGTCCGATAGTACTCCTCAACAGTCCTTATGCTTTACTCAAATTATGTATAGTAACAAACAATGATAAGACTGCAGGGGCAGGGCTGACATCAGAAAATGTGGGGCTCTGGACTGACAACATAGGCAGGACCCCCCTTCCCTTTCTCAAATACCAGGTGAGACCTGTGTCTACAGCACTGGTCGCGCTACTCAACCTCTATATTGCTTCAAGGGAAATGTAAACTTTGTTTATGACAAATGATACTTTATAGACCCAATCCTGAGCCCCTTTCTGTCTGGACCCTGGACTGGAGTCCCCGCAGTCCCCCCTTGATGGCTGCCCTGTGCAGGGAAAAGATGTTTCACAAAAATAAGGATATGGAATTTTAGCTTTAAATCAGACTGCAACTTGTTGCAGTACAGAGTGTAAGTTATTCCCCGTGGCGTTACTGGTTTTAGGAGACAAACCTGTCTACGTATCTTGGCATGTCCCTTTGATTCCAGTGATGACAGCAGCAAAAAATGACATGTACGCAAAAGTATGTACAAAGGCATGTGTTCCCTGTCCCTGCCTGCTTATTCCTAACTCTCTCAGCGTTAATCTCTTCAAGTTTATTATTTTCATTTGACCAATTCGTGGCAGAGATCACAATACAATCAGAAATGTGTTAAATGGATACTTAAATATGAAATTCTTTCAATTCTCTATTCTGATGTAATCCTATTATTACAAGGGCATGGGCTAGCCATAAGGTTGCATAACTGTAATTCAGAAAATAAAAAGGCACAGGTTGACACAGGTTGATCAAATGAACATGAAAATTCAATCATACAAGCTCTGCAGACACTAAGCATATTGTCAGCACAGAGGATGTAATGATTAGCAATACTGCCTCACAGCACTGAGGTTATGGGTTCCCACCACCGAACTAACAGTGTGGAGTTTGTATATTCTCTCAATACTTATGTGGGAAAAAAAACCACACTCTAAAAATACACTGGTATGTCAATTGGCGTCTGACAAAAAAAATTAACCCTAGGTGTGCCTGTAGATGATACTTGATAGCTCTCCCAGTTTCTGCAGGAGACACCAGATTTTTTGGGTAGTGCCCCACTCTCAAGGAAGAGTGGGCACCCCTCCTGCATTCTGCCTACTTCCTAGTAAAGTGGGCAGAATGCAGAGTTAATTACAGCACCTCTGCATTCCTTACAGAGTGGGTGGTGGGGCTTAATTATGCGATTATTTGCTAATTGTGCCAACATGTCAGTTTATTTAGAAAATCATTTACTATGTGCTACATTTAAAGCTCACACCCCACAGCCCAAAGGGTCAATTTACTCGGCAGCATTTTTCAGAAGTTCAGCATATTTTGCAGGTTTGGCCACTGGATTTGAGGGCTTATTATACAGTATGGATCTCAAATCTCACAGATCTGTCCTATCCATGCAAAGCTTTAGGGTCGGCCGTATTGGCAAGGTGCTGGAGGAACATGGAAATGGGTGTGTATGGGGCAAGTGTTTGAGGTGGTATATATATACTGTATATTAATTGCTGTAGCCGGACAATTTGGGCGGGCAGAGGCAAAAATGGGTTCCGCCTACAACTGATGGAATGCAGTTGGGCTCTTTTATGGCCCACTTTTACCCCTGAATACAGCACATCAGTACTAGGCTGATGCACTGTGGCTCTCGCAGGGATTGCCACAACAGGAACGTTTTTTCTGCCCCTTTCCAGCAGCCAAGATGTTAATACGTCTCAGCATATTACTTCCTGATTTGCCTCGTTAAGAAGCTATACGAGCTATTGCGGCACTACAAGTGCCGCTAAAGTTTATCTACCATGGTCTGATAAATTTTCAGGGTACTCTTTACCTATCACGGCGCCCATCGCGGGCATCGCGGGTACATTTATGTCTGCCCGCGACGCGACCGACGCGATGCCCACGATTTCCCATTGAAACCCATGTTAAACATGGACATCGCGTCGGTCGCGTCGCGGCCGGCTATAAATGTGCACACGATGGCCCCGACGCGATGCCCACGATTTGCCATAGGAATTAATGTTAAAAGACCCGATGGACACGATTTTCATGTTAAATGGCTCAATGGACCCGATTTTAGCATAGGAAACAATGTTAAATGGGCTTTACAGGCCAAATACTTACCCTGAACTCTGAAATGGCCCCCCCAATTTTTTACGCCACCCCACGATCAACGTGAACCCGAAGCGTGGCGAGCGCAGCGTGCCCGCGAGGGGCGGCGGTACGCGTCCTCCGACCTTTTCATACCCCCACTATCCACGTCGGCGTGGAGTTGAGAATAGAATAGTGTGGCGAGCGCAGCGAGCCACCGAGCCCGAAGCGTGGCGAGCGCAGCGCGCCCCGCGAGGGGACGCGGATACCTTCACAGGTAAACGCGTCCCCTCGCGGGCTTCACAGGTGTCCGTGGAGACGCGGACACCTGTGAAGCCCGCGAGGGGACGCGTCTAGCTGTGAAGGTATCCGCGTCCCCTCGCGGGGCTCGCTGCGCTCGCCACGCTTCGGGCTCGGTGGCTCGCTACGCTCGCCACACTATTCTATTCTCAACTCCACGCCGACGTGGATAGTGGGGGTATGAAAAGGTCGGAGGACGCGTACCGCCGCCCCTCGCGGGCTCGCTGCGCTCGCCACGCTTCGGGTTCACGTTGATCGTGGGGTGGCGTAAAAAATTGGGGGGGCCATTTCAGAGTTCAGGGTAAGTATTTGGGCTCTAAGGCCCATTTAACATTGTTTCCTATGCTAAAATCGGGTCCATTGAGCCATTTAACCTGAAAATCGTGTCCATCGGGTCTTTTAACATTAATTCCTATGGCAAATCGTGGGCATCGCGTCGGGGCCATCGTGTGCACATTTATAGCCGGCCGCGACGCGACCGACACGATGTCCATGTTTAACATGGTTTTTAATGGGAAATCGTGGGCATCGCGTCGCGTGCGGGCATCTTTAGCCCGCATACGACGCGACCGACACGATTTTTTACCTCACGATGCCCACGATCAAGATCGTGGGCGCCGTGCTAGGTAAAGAGTACCATTTTCAGTTCCAGTGGGAAATTCAATGTGCAGTATATATTATATAAAAACATCATGCAAGCTATACAAGCATTGAAATAAATAGTATTTTCTCACCATAATTTCTACAGCATTTACTAAATTAATATTTAATAAATTAAATATACAATATAATGGGGGAGGAGTGTAATTCACCTTGTTCGGCAATGAGTGAGTAATTTCTTTTACATTCTGTAAAATTTCCATGAAGGGAGTGTACTGGACATTTAATAGGTAAATGGAACTTTGCTTTCTTTCTGTGATTTATAAAAGACTCTTTAAGGAAGTTTTCTGGTTCCACAGTATTTATGTAAGCACAAGCTACACTGAAAGCAATGTTATCCCACCTAATCGGATATATAGTGACTAAATAAATCACTGTGAACAAATGTCACTATTAGCTAGCTACATTCACCAGAACGTCTGACTAAGTAACTGTGGAGGTAATTATATGGAGAAACAGGAAAAATATGCCACAGTGTAAGTCAGAGCAAGCAGTACATGACGCTATAGATAACAATAACAATATAGTTTCAATTGTAAGATAACCTGACTCTCATTGCATTAATTGCCTATAGAGTCTCTTATTTCAGCCATTTAAAAATGGACATAGAAAAATAATTACTACATAGAGATGTATAATTTAGAAACATGGTACATTGTATATAAAAGCTAACAAAGAATTAGGATCCATGGCCACTGGGATCGGGTCTATTTTACACACTAGGGGGAGGGGGGTAATTTCACAAAGTGAATTGTTGCCACTGGAGAGGGGTAGAGGGGCGTTTGGAAAAGGGAGTTATTTGCACAGGGAGGAGGAAAAAACATTAATAAAACTAGCCACTGTGGACACATGGGTAGGGTAAAATGCCGCTAAACAATTATCAGTTAAGTATGTGTGTGACACTAGAGTATTGGAACGCTGCACTCATTTTATTTTGTGAACATTTGTGATGTCATGTAGGCTTAAAAATGTTTGCCCTGGAGGCGTGTCTGATGATACTTGAATACAGGGATCTAGTCCTGACTGCCAATTGTGCTGAACTGGAGATGCTAGACTAGAGGACATGAAGAAGTAATGTTATAGGTAAACATTTCTGGACTGCACCATAGGACACTTGAAAATCTCGGTACTGGCTTTACTATTAACTGTTAATTAAACTTTGTACATAACCAGGGATGCAGAAATCATAGATAGTATGTTAGAATACAGTCATGCCAGGATATATAAGACAGGTGTGAACCACTAACAGAAGAACATTGATAATACATTTAATAATATGACACAAGTGTTTTATACTATATACTGTACATACATACATACATACATACATACATACATACTGTAAGAGGGTCAGGGGAACAGGTACCATCACCTGGAGTAGATGATAAGTGCAGCAGCTGAGAGGTCATAAATCACTCCAGTATTTTGATACCACTGGCCTCAATTAGTTTTATTAGTGAATCAAACAAAAACATTAAAATAAAGCTTTGCTATCTGGCTCTAACTAAATAGAGGATAATCTCCTAACTCACTAGAAAACAATAGCAGAAGCATACCAGTCAGATTTTGTAGATTCTAGAGGTAGCAGGTTGTCTCCCAAATAGAAAACTGCATAGTATCTCCTTTCCCTAGACTAACAGGTGAAAGACCCAAACTGTGCCTAATGGATGGGGAACCCTTCCTCTCTTCAACCATCCAACTCCAGGCCCCTATACCAGTTCTTATAAAGAGCCCAACAGCTCACAACAGAACCAGCAAATCTCCTGTTTAAAAAACAAAAACACATATGTAAGAAATCTGGAGGAAATATACCTGCCATCCCTCACTATACCAGTGACCCTGTCTCAATACATACACATTCACTTTTTCTCAGTAATAAATTCATATGCTACTAGATTTGGTGTACAAACTCATGTGGTAATTTGTCGCTTGTGCAATACCTAGTTATCACTCCAGTCCAGGGATTTACAGTATGGTTATATTTACTAAAGGTTGATTTTCATTGGTTTCAAATCAGGGAAAGTATACACATGTAGTACCAATATTCATAAATTAATATCCAAAATCATCTGATAAAGCTCCTGCAACACATCATTAATTTAGATACCGTAGATTTTACTAAATTTTAGAATAAAATCTAAAATAGTCCACACCCCTGTGTCTTATGAAACCATCACTAGGCCATGCCGCCCAAAAGTGTACTCAGCACCAACCCACAACTTAAAGCAAGTATGAACACTCCACTTAGTTCACACACATTAATATTTAGCAGTACAATCTTTGACATTTATTAATGTTAAATAGCAGCTTTACATGCTCTTTAAATGTGTGAAGGTAACACTGAGTGTTACAGATTTTCTTTTCCTATTTCTGGTTAGGGTTGAGAAAAATAATAATTTAACCCTATTCGCTTTAAAATAGACATTTCCTCGAAACACCTATTCTCATGCATTAACTTGAGCTCTGCTTTTCATAGTGCTGTCAACGCACCGACTAGAAAAACTGCTGGGTAAGCTTAGACAAACATAAGCAGGGTATAGCCTCCTAATTCACAAGGCCCTTTCCCCTCTGTGGGATATGCAGCAGTCATATTTATAATGTGACAGAGTGTAAGCACCTGTCACCATCTGGGTGTTTATTTACTAATAATACGCAGTACCTTGTAGCTTCTGACCAGTGACTGAGCATATGTGCTCCCTTAAACATCCTAGCATCTGATGTGTGTGACCTCTAGCATGTATATACATCACATTTCAAGACTTACAAACTAAACCTGAAATAAAGACTCGGAGACTTAGGTTTGGCAGAAATTGTTAGCTGATTTATTTTAGCACTTTTAAGCTAGATTAATTTAGGAAGACTCCTCCCTTTCCTGCCCTGATATCACAGCTAACACTGCCCTTCCATAAGTCCTTATTGGACCCCCCATGTCACATGCTTCCCAAGGTCACACAACAGCCTTTGGATGTTTAACCACCTCCATGCCTATTGCAGACATTACGTTATTCATAGGGATGCATGTTGCTCAAATATAGTTGCAGTGTTTGTATTATTTCCTGCTGTATAATGAACCCTTTCTTACACTACATATTTTATACTTATCAGATTCCTAGTTTCTCAAAGTACATTTCCCCTACAATAAAGGAACTATGCATCTCGAATAAAGTTTATTTCTCAACAAGTTTGTATTGTCAATATATTTTCCTTTCCCTATTTAGAATATTTAGCAAATAAGAAAAAAATTCACTAGCAGTATGTAATATAGTCTGAAAAAGTTTTATGTACCTTAGTCTATAAAAAAAGTTTTTGTGCACCTTAATCCATACTACATACTACTCATAGTTATTCATCTTCCAGCACATTAGTAGATCACTTCATACTGATTTGAACATTCCAATTTACCCAGCCATTTATAAGGCCTTTGCAATTAAACTATATAGCAGCAAAGTTACTCGTTCATTTAAAATTAGAAGTCTGAACCAGTGGCGTAACTAGTAAATATGCCCCCCCCCCCCCGCCGATTTCGGCAGCGCTGCCCGCCCAGCCCCGCCCACCCAAGTAAAGTTAAGCACCCCCCTTACCCCCTTAACCCTCTGCATGCCGCTTGCCACCAACACATTCTTGGCAGGGATCCGCAGATCTGGTCTGCGCCGCGGTCCGGCGCTCCTCAAACTCCTCCTAATGAAAACTGACCCTCACAAAATGGCTGCCCCTAATAGTAGACCATTTTTTATGGATGCTAGAGGAGGCCGCCACCTCCTCTATCATCCTGAAAAACTGTATGGGGGCAGCCATTTTGTGAGGGTCAGTTTTCATTAGCACTGCAGCAGGAGCCAGGAGGAGACGGAGAGCCGGGACCGCACAGACAAGTAATCGGCAAGTTCCGGCCACAGACGAGGCAGCGGCATAACCATAGCCATGCAGACCGGTGCCCACACTTACTCAGCACCTGCCCACCACCGTGGGGTCTGCGGGGCTATTGTTACACCACTGGTCTGAACGTTAAATATTTGGTATTCTTTTTCATGCTTTGTTAGGTTTTAGTCAGTGGATCTCAGTTTTCATTTTAGTCTAATTTTAGTCCTGAAATATATAAACTTTACACTGGTTTACTTCAAATATATACAGGCTATACAGTATACCATAAAACAGAATCTAGATGTGTGCTGCAAACATTAGGGAGAAATACTTAATATAGTAATATATGGCACTGAAAACAGTAGGTGCTAGAAATACCCCATACTTATTTGTGTTTGCTTCCTTTAGTCATCACTGCTTCTTTCCACAATTTCCAACACAACTTAATGTATACTGTGTTTAGCAATGAAAAAAAAGTAAAAAAAAAAAAAAAGCTCAAATTTGCCCTATTCCATACATTTACCAGGTGAAATCTTACCATTATGGTAAAATTTACTAAGATGGGAGTTCTATTTCACATGGGATGTTGCTATGGACAAATCAGATACTACTGTATCTAATATATTCTAGAAAGTGCTAAATAAATAAGAAATAAATACTGATTGGTTGCCTATAACAACATCCCAGGTGAAATATAACACATCTTAGTAAATTTCCCCCTGAGTGTTCGCAATTCTCCCTATCATTTTTGTGCCACCTGTACACAAAGTAGAACACACTTTTTGACAGTGCAAAATTATCAGGTGGAAGTCGGATATTGTATTGTGGAACTTTGTGTTTCTGAAAAATGTATTATTATTCCGTGTTGAGCAAAAGTTCACTGCAACTTCACTCATCTGTACTGTACCTGTAATATCTGCAGATATCAAATGCAACCCTTTCTGTAATGTAAAAAGAACTAAAAATAAGGGGGCAAATTAAGTATCTTTTTAATATTGAGTTTATGCATTTTGGCTGTATTAAGTATAAGTGGGTTATTTATGTAGAGAGGCTGTGTACTGTTACGGGCCACAATTGTGCTAAAAAGGAGGTGGATTTAATGTCCACTTATGCAGCATGTGGAGTAACTATGATGGCAGTCTGAGTAGCAGAGAACTGGATGGCCTTTCCACACAGACTAGAGGTCCTAGCATGTGTGTTCTCTCTGATATCAACAAGTATATAAGGAAGGATGGTTTCAGCTTCTGGACTCTGCATTGGAACTTCCTGACAGCAGTTGGCTGCAGGTTCCCCTGTAAGCCACACTCATTACCACAACACAATGGGCACTGATGCCATTCGCTGCAGAACCACAACCCCCACCCCAACATGGCCACCCAGCATTATGGAGGAGGTGGCGATGAGTGCTTTGGAAATACATCCGTGGTTAGAAGAGCAGTACCTGTGGCAATCTCCAGCTAACCTTCCTGGATAAAGCCTGCAAGGGTGGAGAGTACTGGGTGCTGCGAGACTAGCCTGAATAGAGTATATATTTAATTAATTCAACAAGATGGTTAGGGGAGCTGAGCACTGGGTTAGCTACATACTTGCAAGTAAGGACCTGCAGAATACAGTCAAGTGAAGGAAATGATAGGGGAAGATAAAAGAAAACTGGGAAAGGATCTAAAAATTAAAATATGCAAGAGTAAAAGGAAAAAAAAATAGAAAAGAAAATTTGAGTATTAAATACAGCATTCCCTTGTCAAGCCAAAGATCAATTGTGTGTCCTAGACTTTTCCAGAAAGGCAATCACGAATACAAATCAAATGATTGCACCATGTTTATTGTGATAGGCTTCCATAAGTACCTCACCCCTTAACTAAAAGGGGAAAATACGAAGTAAATGAATACTAAATGTACTTAGCTCCGTGTTACCCGAGTTTGCAAACACAGGGGTGTATAGGAAGAGGGGAGCCCTAGACTGCACACCCTGCAATGAGAGGTGCTACCTTGCTGAGATTTTTAGCTATATGCAACACAGTGGGTTTGCAGGTGCACTATGCACTCATTACTGCTAACATGTGTTCCTTTTATATTTCATTTATGAGGTTGTTAGCATACATTTGGCCAAAGATATGTACCTGCCCACCACGTTAAGGTCACCTCTTTCGAGCAGGTCCCTAGCACTATGGGGTTCATGCCTGGGGTGCAGGGCACCCCCAAACCAGTCCAGCAAAACCAGTGCAGGGCACCCCCAAACCAGGGCATCACATAAATAAAATATAGCTGTGAAGTGTAATAGAGTGTAAAGTGTCATAGAATGTAGGGTATGTGTAAGCAACTAATAGTTATAAAGGGTGTGTCAAAAAGAAAAAAAATTGTGAAAAAATATGTGAAAAAATACATACAGTATAAAAAAGACATACATAGAAAAAATGATGATATGTTTATGTGAGTCTATGTGTAAAGTTGGCATTTTTTTCGAACATGGAAAGTACAAACACAGCATTGATGGGTCAAATAGAAATAGAAAAACACAGGTGAACAGACACATACAACCAAATACACAATTGGCCACAATTGGATGTACAGTAATTTCCACAGCCAACACTGAAACACGGGAATATACCATGATTCATGGTTGCAAACACAGGTGGAACACAGGCTGCTCTACTGACACTTCCTTTCAACTACTCTATCTATGCACAAGTTTTCAGGAGTATTTATAAGGGTTTGCCATCTCACTCCCACACAGGACACTTTTCACCAATGAAAAGATCTGAAGCAGCTTCTGTGTAATCCTATATTTAGCAAACACGGACCGGAATGAGTGTGCAGTTGTATACACAAATCCAGCCATTTATGGGAGTGTTTGTAAAATCACAACTAAAACATGATTCAGAAATATGAAAAAATTTGAAGAAAATTTGTAGTTGCACATGTGAAATAATTATATTGAGATATATAAAAGGCTAACTACTCCTCACCTCTATGAAGTGAAGTATTGTCAGTGACCATTAGAGGCCACTCAACAAATTTGCTGGATATGGAGAGAGGGAGCTGTGAAGACAGAGAATAGAGGTAGGAGCAAATAGGGACTAGGTGTGGGCTGGAGTGTTTGTGGGCTAAAAACTGTCACAGCTCAAAGTGAACGTAAAAGCAGTCACAGCTCCAAGTATAAATACATTGCAGAAGCCATCATATTGATGGGCTTTTAACTAGTAACAATAAACTCTACTAACAGAATACAAGTTCAAAACAAACCTTGTAGTGTGTCAGATGTGCTTTAGCTGCAATAGTATCCAATACACAGTAACAAGGCAGATTTTTTGCAAACTGGATGGCCTTTCCACACAGACTAGAGGTCCTAGCATGTGTGTTCTCTCTGATATCAACAAGTATATAAGGAAGGATGGTTTCAGCTTCTGGACTCTGCATTGGAACTTCCTGACAGCAGTTGGCTGCAGGTTCCCCTGTAAGCCACACTCATTACCACAACACAATGGGCACTGATGCCATTCGCTGCAGAACCACAACCCCCACCCCAACATGGCCACCCAGCATTATGGAGGAGGTGGCGATGAGTGCTTTGGAAATACATCCGTGGTTAGAAGAGCAGTACCTGTGGCAATCTCCAGCTAACCTTCCTGGATAAAGCCTGCAAGGGTGGAGAGTACTGGGTGCTGCGAGACTAGCCTGAATAGAGTATATATTTAATTAATTCAACAAGATGGTTAGGGGAGCTGAGCACTGGGTTAGCTACATACTTGCAAGTAAGGACCTGCAGAATACAGTCAAGTGAAGGAAATGATAGGGGAAGATAAAAGAAAACTGGGAAAGGATCTAAAAATTAAAATATGCAAGAGTAAAAGGAAAAAAAAATAGAAAAGAAAATTTGAGTATTAAATACAGCATTCCCTTGTCAAGCCAAAGATCAATTGTGTGTCCTAGACTTTTCCAGAAAGGCAATCACGAATACAAATCAAATGATTGCACCATGTTTATTGTGATAGGCTTCCATAAGTACCTCACCCCTTAACTAAAAGGGGAAAATACGAAGTAAATGAATACTAAATGTACTTAGCTCCGTGTTACCCGAGTTTGCAAACACAGGGGTGTATAGGAAGAGGGGAGCCCTAGACTGCACACCCTGCAATGAGAGGTGC
Source organism: Crinia signifera (assembly GCF_055691185.1). Classification (NCBI taxonomy): domain Eukaryota; kingdom Metazoa; phylum Chordata; class Amphibia; order Anura; family Myobatrachidae; genus Crinia; species Crinia signifera. Next base: position 277,135,261 of record NC_139217.1, on the reverse strand, counting down.
TACCTTGCTGAGATTTTTAGCTATATGCAACACAGTGGGTTTGCAGGTGCACTATGCACTCATTACTGCTAACATGTGTTCCTTTTATATTTCATTTATGAGGTTGTTAGCATACATTTGGCCAAAGATATGTACCTGCCCACCACGTTAAGGTCACCTCTTTCGAGCAGGTCCCTAGCACTATGGGGTTCATGCCTGGGGTGCAGGGCACCCCCAAACCAGTCCAGCAAAACCAGTGCAGGGCACCCCCAAACCAGGGCATCACATAAATAAAATATAGCTGTGAAGTGTAATAGAGTGTAAAGTGTCATAGAATGTAGGGTATGTGTAAGCAACTAATAGTTATAAAGGGTGTGTCAAAAAGAAAAAAAATTGTGAAAAAATATGTGAAAAAATACATACAGTATAAAAAAGACATACATAGAAAAAATGATGATATGTTTATGTGAGTCTATGTGTAAAGTTGGCATTTTTTTCGAACATGGAAAGTACAAACACAGCATTGATGGGTCAAATAGAAATAGAAAAACACAGGTGAACAGACACATACAACCAAATACACAATTGGCCACAATTGGATGTACAGTAATTTCCACAGCCAACACTGAAACACGGGAATATACCATGATTCATGGTTGCAAACACAGGTGGAACACAGGCTGCTCTACTGACACTTCCTTTCAACTACTCTATCTATGCACAAGTTTTCAGGAGTATTTATAAGGGTTTGCCATCTCACTCCCACACAGGACACTTTTCACCAATGAAAAGATCTGAAGCAGCTTCTGTGTAATCCTATATTTAGCAAACACGGACCGGAATGAGTGTGCAGTTGTATACACAAATCCAGCCATTTATGGGAGTGTTTGTAAAATCACAACTAAAACATGATTCAGAAATATGAAAAAATTTGAAGAAAATTTGTAGTTGCACATGTGAAATAATTATATTGAGATATATAAAAGGCTAACTACTCCTCACCTCTATGAAGTGAAGTATTGTCAGTGACCATTAGAGGCCACTCAACAAATTTGCTGGATATGGAGAGAGGGAGCTGTGAAGACAGAGAATAGAGGTAGGAGCAAATAGGGACTAGGTGTGGGCTGGAGTGTTTGTGGGCTAAAAACTGTCACAGCTCAAAGTGAACGTAAAAGCAGTCACAGCTCCAAGTATAAATACATTGCAGAAGCCATCATATTGATGGGCTTTTAACTAGTAACAATAAACTCTACTAACAGAATACAAGTTCAAAACAAACCTTGTAGTGTGTCAGATGTGCTTTAGCTGCAATAGTATCCAATACACAGTAACAAGGCAGATTTTTTGCAATGTGCATATTTAAACAAAAAAAAAAAAAAACATTTTTACGAACGTGTTATATCCCTGTAACATATATAACCATGATACACCTACTGTATAACACAGTAGTAATTAAGTGCTGTATAAATATTGTATAACAGGGCCTCTACAAAGCAACTTTGCCCAGATTCTAGAACTCGGTTTATACAGTGCTCTGTGCAATTGTCTCTTTATCTTTATAATCATCCACCCTTCTCATAGGAGCATATATTAATAAATTCCTCCAATATTAATGACAGTTTAGTATTTTTTGTTGCATAATTTACCTGTTAAGATGACAATCATCCTTAATGGCAGGCAATTAAGCACATTGTAAAGAACAATTAGCTCTAATTAAATGTGAAATTAATGATTATTTTAAAGAAATGCGCAAGTTACATTACACTGATCTTATCCCAGCTTGCCTTTGCTAACGGGATGCAGTCAAAATCCTGATGATCAAAATCCCGACGGTCAAAATACCGACACCATTGACCGACGGTCAAAATCCGGACAAGGTCAAAATCCCGACATTGAAATCCCAACATGGTCAAAATCCCGACAAGGTCAAAATACCGACATTTAAAATCCTGACAAGGTAAAAATACCGACATATAGAATGTAGACAGGTGAAAAAGTCAACATGACTTTCGGTCGACAGGTCGCGAGGTCGACATGGGTTTTTTCACTGTTTTTTGACCCGACATGTGCCGGCAGGCAGTATTTCATGCCCTGGTGGGAGAATAAAATAGTGTGCCGAGTGCAGCGAGGCACCGTGCCTGAAGCATCGGGTAAAAAAACTGTGAAAAAACCCATGTCGACCTCGCGGCTTGTCGACCGAAAGTCATGTTGACTTTTTCACCTGTCTACATTCTATATGTCGGTATTTTGACCTTGTCGGGATTTTAAATGTCGGTATTTTGACCTTGTCTGTATTTTGATCTTCAGTCAATAGCTGTCGGTATTTTGACCGTCGGGATTTCATACCGAATCCTTGCTAACACATTACATTACTAGTCTTTGCAATTGATAGGGTCTGTAAAGCTGTGTGGCATGAGCTGTAATTACTGTACTATTCATTTTAGTATGGATACTACATACTGTACTTTCCCAATATCCCAGAATTGGCGGAAGGCTCCTGAAAATCAACTGACCCCCAGGAATAGTGGGTAAGTCTCCCAGCCTGCCTCAACTTACCTGCACTCCCCACGTAGCTGCACGCAACTCTCCCGAAGTTGGGGAGGTCTCGCAATTCCTATAATGGTGGCATTGCATAGTGGGTACAGGTGTTCCGGCTGCCAGGATCTCAACCATATCCCCATTACACTACACCCCTCACCTGCCACACCATCCTAACATCATGCCAACATAGTGAAAATCTTGACTACAGCATTACAGTTGCCATTAAGCTTTAGCTAAAACTGCCTGTCAACATTATCACAAGGTTAATATTTGGTACTTGTTTCCTAGCACGGCCACAATCGCGGGCATCGTGTACCTTAAAGTTAAGGTACACGATGCCCGCGATGGACCCGATTTCCTTTGAAATCAGGTCCATTTTGCCGGCAAAGGCAAAATCGGGGGCATTGCGTCGGTCGCGTGCATTAACATGGCCCCCGAAGCGACCGACGCGATGCCCGCGATTTTGCCATAGGCTTCAATGTTAAAATATTTTTAACATTGAAATCGGGAACATCGCGTCGGTCTTGTGCTATTATAATGGCACAAGATGAGATGTACTTGATTAAGTCCATTTTACATATGAAACAATGTGAAGTGGGCCAATATGACCCATTTCACATTGTATATGGCCCCACGATTGACGCCAACCCGAAGCGTGGCGAGCGCAGCGAGCCCGCGAGGGGCGTCGGTGCGCGTCCTCCGACCTTTTCATACCCCTACTATCCATGTCGGCGTGGAGTTCAGAATATAAAGTGTGGCGAGCGGACGCGTATACCTGTGAAGTTATACGCGTTCCCTCGCGGGGCTCGCTGCGCTCGCCACGCTTCGGGTTGGCGTCAATCGTGGGGTGGCGTTGAGGGGGTAAAATTGGGGGTCTGGGGAATACATTGCATTGAATCCAATGTAAAATAGGGTCCCAGGGACCCTATTCACATTTGATTCAATGTAAAAATCGGGTCGATCGCATCGGTCGCATCGCATGCGATTTGGTCGCATGCGATGCGACCGACGCAATTTTTCCGACACGATCACCCCGATGCAAATCGGTGTGGCCGTGCTAGGAAACAAGTACCTAATATTTTTGTAGTTTGTCGACATACTGAATGTCGACATGATGCACACTGACATGATAACTATGTTATTTTTCTCTCTACATGGTAAAAGTTGACAAAATATACAGAACCCATGCACTTCATTATTTTCATTAAATGTGGTCCATGAGTGATAATACAGATCTATCTTCTATTTATTACATGGTTAGAAAATCTGTCATAAAAATAATAATAATACCAATAATATTCATATTTATTTATTGGCCTGTATCTGTCTTTATGCCATAGTTTCTGAGTTTCTGGCAATCGAAGCCATGCCGGTAATCGGACAGCATGGTACACTGTGTGCATGCCCAGCGATCAAGTCTGAATCGGGCCCTATGCGAAATTGAACTGAACAGGCTGCAATATGATAAAGGGGTTTATTCTAGTTCATTCTTTCTGACAAAATCCTTCTTAGATGGACAAAACCATGTGCACTGCAGGGGGGGCAGATGTAACATGTGCAGATAGAATTAGATTTGGGTGAGTTATTTTGTTTCTGTGCAGGTAAAATACTGACTGCTTTATTTTACACTGCAATATAGATCTCACTTTGAAGAAAAACCCCACCCAAATCTAATTCTCTCTACACAAGTTACATCTGCCCCACCCGCAGTGCACATGGTTTTGTCCATCTAAGAAGGATTTTGTCAGAAAGAATGAACCAGAATAACCCCCAAAGTTACTTACTGGCTGACAATTATATACTGCTGTATAGAAAAAAAAAAAGCATATGGTCATATTAAGGGCCAGATGTCTCAAGCTTCAAAAATGTGATAAAATGGGGAGTGGTAAAGATCCAGCTAATTACTTTCAACCTGTCATTTTTCAAACCCAGCCTGTAACATGACAGGTACGAGCTGATTGGCTGGCAGTTTATCACTCTCCGTTTTATCACTTTTGAAGATTGATACATCTGGCCCATTGTCTGTTTATAACTTGCAATATACTTAATAAAGACCATTCATGTCTGTGGGAAGATGTTGTGTTCATTCCCACAAAGGGTTAACAGGTGGTTGAACCAGCATTAATTATATATTTTTAGTAATTGACTGATATGGCTCATTTATTCCTATAGCTGGTCAATTTTAATGGAGTCTGCACTACAGTCTTCACTGAAATTAAATATCAATGGAGCAGCAAGACATCTGTAGGCATTCAATTAATCTGTTTTATTATAAAAGCACAATGGGCGGGATGTATTAAAATACATCGCCGCCCATCGCGGCCCCCCCGCCGCGATGCCGCCGCATATGTACTAACATATGCGGCTGGCATCGCGATGCGGTGACGGAGGCCCCCCGCGATACCTGGAATGTGGTGTGCGGGGGGTCTCCGTCACCTCTCTGCCCCCATCTGCATCCCTCACGCCGGGGACAGCTATGCAGGCTGTCCCCGGCGCCTCTTCCTCCCCCCTGCAGCCGGAAGGACGTCCGGCTGCGTCACTAGGGGGAGGAAGGTGTTACCTTCCAGGTCCAGGAGGACCTGGACCAGGTAAGAGAGGGAGGGGGAGAGGGGGGTCGGGGGTTTTTTCGGCGGAGGCGTCGGGCGGCGAAAAGAAGCCCATAGGCTTCTATAGGGTATCGCCACCCAAAGGTGGCGATACCCTACACTGCGGTGACGGTGCGGTCGGGTAATAGTACATAGGAAAATGCGGTAAAACGGGGGTTTTACCGCATTTTCCCTTTAGTACATCTCGCCCAATATCTGTGGGGCCACCTTTTGATCGACTTATGACCCCGCCTGCTTGGATTTACGACCTGCCCGCCTAGCCTCTCACAGTTACTACCTGCCCAGACTGTTTAGCGACCCGCGTCTCAGAAGCATTAAGGGGTTTTATATAGGTTTGTTTAACAACCGATTCGCTTAATGACTGGGTCGTAGGAACGGAACCCGGTAGTTAAGTGAGGAATGTCTGTATGTTCAGAAATACTAATTATTACAAGTAGTTCTGCCACCCAGAAAGGAAGATGGAAGGCCACCAGAGCCAAATGCAACACTGTAAAAATAATAAGGAAGTTCAGGATTGACCTATGGCTACGCATACAGGCCGCAGCGGTAATGATGCTGGTGCAGTGGCGTAGCTAGAAATTTTTCCCCCCTGCCCCCCCAAAACAGGGACGAGGCGATGGACCGCTGGCTGAGCTGACAGGCGACCCAGGCAGCAGTGAGCGTGAGTGCTGAGCTGGTCCCACTCCATGCATATCTAATGAGCGGGGACACAGCACAGTGCATATTTAATGAATGGGTCCCCGCCCCGTGCATATGTAATGAGCGGGACCCGCTTATTACATATGCATGGGGCTGTGACCCGCTCATTCATTATGCACTGCACTGGGTCCCAGCTCTTTAGATATGTACAGGGCTTGTCAGATACAATGGGCAGTATTCAATGAGGCTGAATCGCCAGGTTTTTATGGCGATTTTGTGCTGTAAGGCGAATTTTTGACTAAAACGGTGAATCACCCTATTCAATGACCAGATGGCGAATACATTTCAAGGTTTTTTTCGCCATGATTCACCGAGTAGCAATCGCTATCTTTTTATGGTGAAGTGAAATTTTATTTAAAATAAAGTGTTTTGTTTTTTACATTTGGTTTAAAAAAATCAGGAATTTTATTCTGAGGAGGGGCATGCTATTTTTATTCATGTGCTGTAAGCACATGAATATATATTTAATTAAAAAAAAAAATATATATATATATATTTTTTTTTTTTTACACAGACCAGCCAGCTGGGGGCCGGAGCCAAGCTGCTCATTAGATATTCATATATTCACTTCACCCGATCATTACATATGCATGATCGGGTGTAGTGAATATACCCGGTCCCCTGCTGGCACCCCCGGGGGGCAGCCTGTGCTGCCTGGCACCCGGGGAGCCCACCTCCCCCCCACAAACGTTCTATCTCCCTTCCTGCCACCGTCCTCAGGCTCCCTGCGGCATCGCCGCAGGAGTTAAAATTCGCTGGTCAGGGGCAGCGAGCCCCTGACTCGTTGAATACTGGAGCCGCCGAGGCTCCGGAACGCGGCGACCAGTGGCGAATGTGCAGCGAATCCTAAACAGGATTTGCTGCACATCGCCAAAATCATCATTGAATACCGCCCAATGTCTGTTGGCCTGGTCTAGCAGAAGAGGAATTTAATCAATCAAGTTCACCCTCATTCTGCAGCAGTATTTTTGCTTTTTATATATCGCCTGTGGTATAAACAAGAAAATATATTATGCCATGTGCCCCTCACAGAGGCTCCAGCCAAGTACTGACCAGACTTGTACACTAAGCTGGTTGATAAAAACACAATTGTCCCCTGTGCTGAGGGTTTCCTCGTCATGGCAGGGCAATAGAGAGAATTAGATTTGGGTGGGGTTTTACTTCAAAGTGAGATCTATATTGCAGTGTAAAAATAATGCAGTCAGTATTTACCCTGCACAGAAACAAAATGACTCACCCAAATCTAATTCTCTCTGCACATTTTACATCTGCCCCCCTGCAGTGCATATGGTTTTGTCTATCTAAGAAGGATTTTGTCAGAAAGCGTGAACTAGAATAACCCCCCATGTAACAAATGTGTGAGATGCTGGCACTTTTAATGGATATTATGAACATCTCTCACAGAGGTGTTGGCACTCAAACGGTTAATATTCGCTGTTGGCTGTGACTGTGTCTAGACACATGGGTCCTGATGCATAGTTGTATGCTAATGATGCTGCAGATTTGTTATTTTGACTCAGAGGATGTGCAAAAATTTTCTAATTCAGTAGCCACTAAGTTTTGCAAGACACTCCTTAAATTCAAATAATATTTCCTACATAAGGTAATCACTGCAGGTCATTATGATGAATACAAATGTTTGCTTGGTGATTTTCACACCTATTTTGACAAATTCACTTGGCACTCAAAGGTTAAACATGTATACAGCTGTATACATAATTGCATAAATTCTAGGCATGGCCGATAGGGTCCCAAATCCAGGGTGGCTCTATCACACATCGGGAGAGTAATCAAATTTCCCGGAGCCGGCCCATGTTAGTAAGTACAGTATGCACTGAAATGTATTTAAATTATATTGCAAACCGTTTCACAGTTGCATTTACATATTGTATTATTTTTACCAGTGAATAAGTAAGTATGATAAAGTACAGATGGAGCCGCTCTCATTCAGCGGTAGTCTGGCAGTCGGATCGCCAACCACCAGCCCCCCGCCAGCCGCCAGAAGGGGATGCGCGTGCATGAGACGCTCGCATGTCCCCTTCTGACGGAGCTCCCCATCGGTCCCTGCCGCTGTCCAACGGTCCCCGCTGCCTCCCCGCACACCCCCTAACCCTGTCCATCTCCCTGAAGCGGAGATGGGCAGGGTTCGCATCCCCCGCCGCCCGAAAACTGGGACGCGTGTGCGTGTGAGATGCTCGATGGTCCCAGCCAGATGGAGTGCCTCTCTGCCGGCGCTCGACAGCAGGGGAATTCAGGTGAGCCCTGGCGCTGGCTGAGAGGTGCTCCATCTGTATATGCAACTGCTTGTTAGTGTGCCAAAAACAGTCAAATAGATTCCCAATGAGTCCAAATGTGGTCAAAAACAGACTAAGTAGAAAATGTCACAGCATGAAAAATACAGGCACTGATGTGATTCCACCGGGTCTGCTAGTTCTTTAAAGGAGCCAATTATTCAAAAGTCAGAACCAGGTTGAATTGCCTTTTGAATGGTTGTTGTGTTAAATTATCAGGCCATAGCTGTATCGCACAAGCAGGACAGTAGATAGCCTGGCTGGGCCCAGGTATTCCACTGGGGGTGTGGCCTTATCACAGGAGGTGTGGCCACGCTGTGCATCTTCTGCTTTCAGGTAATGGGCAGAGAACATGGGCCCCTTCATCAGACCTAGGCCGGGTATATAGTACTTCCCCTACCCCTCTTGGCACCCCTACTCACAGGCTATTATACCCCTTTCACATCGCACTTAATTACTGTGTACAAGCCGGTCTCTTGCCAGTTCGCTCCTGGTAATTAGTGCGATATGAAAGGGGTTACCGGTTACAGCTAACCGGTAGCAACACACCAATCTGAACAGGGTAAAAAGCAGGGGTCTTACCAGTTCGTTGCCATGTTTCTGAGCAGTGTGAATGGATTAAAAGGGTCAAGCGACCTGTTTCCCGTTCACACTATGGAGGAGGCAGCGCATATAGCAGCGCCAGCTGTAAGTGCTGCTTCCTTCCCCTCGCCCCCAGTGACGCGCCGACGCTCGCACATGATGTCAGCCTGGCGGTTTACCTGAAGCGATCTGAAGAGGCTGCACTTGTGGGGTCGCACCGGGACTGCCCATCTCCACTTCAGGGAGACAGGCATAGTTAGGGGGGGTCGGGGTGGCGAGGGGGACCGGCGGCAGGGACCCGGGTGAGCTCCGTTGCCACAGGGCATGTGAGCGTCTCGTGTGCACGCGCCCCCTGGCGGGAGCTGGCGGCTGGCCGGGGGTTGCGATAGTTTTGCCAGCTCCCGTCAGAATGAGACCTGCTCCACCTGTAAGAAGCATTGTATCAAAAGAGATGTGTAGAAATAGAAACACAATATAGATTAAAACAAATAACTGTTTCTGTAGTCTCATCTAAAATCCCATTTTATTTTTGCACATTTGTGTAGTTCTTTTTCCATTGCATTTTTTTTAAATGTTGTATATATTTTTCGAGTATAGCCACAGAAGGGATAGCTTAACTGATCACTCAGATCCTATGATACAGTATATTTGTAAGGCAAATTGTTTTGATTGTAATTTAGGGCCTTATTTTGGTTCATTCTTTCTGACAAAATCCTTCTTAGATGGACAAAACCATGTGCACTGCAGGTGGGGCAGATGTAACATGTGCAGAGAGAATTAGATTTGGGTGAGTAATTTTGTTTCTGTGCAGGTAAAATACTGACTGCTTTATTTTATCACGGCAATATAGATCTCACTTTGAAGTAAAACCCCACCCAAATCTAATTCTCTCTGCACATGTTACATCTGTCCCACCTGCAGTGCACATGGTTTTGTCCATCTAAGAAGGATTTTGTCAGAAAGAATGAACCAAAATAAGGCCCTTAATGACTAGCCACAACACAAGTCTTGTTTGCTAAGCTCGCATACCCTCTTGTGAACTTGTTATTAAGCAATAAGTGCAGCTGCCTGCCAGTAACAAGACACACACACACAGACAGTTTGGTTACATATGTCCTATCAGCAGCAGCACATTCTCTTCTGTGTCTCTCCTTCTCTCTCTATCTTCACTACAAGTTCATATTTCAGTCTGCTCCCAAGAGCTCTCAGGACAGTGCCAGATGAAAATTCACAGAGGTTTGTAGAAGTTCCTGAAAGGCCACACTTAGGAGGGACACCGAGGAAACAATCCAGCCCAGTTATCACCTTTAGCTCAGTCTTTAGTCTGCCAGGATGCACAGGTCCACAGGGTGACTCATGCATGGACCATGACATTCCTGCCTACTTTCCATCCTCTTATGTTTCTCTTTCTTGAGGCCCTCATCCACCCTCCCATCTCAACTCAGCCCCCCTCCCCAAAGTCTTCTCGTTTCCACTATCCCAATTCTCTAGAGTCACCCATGAGGCCATCCAGTCATACGTTGTCCATCAGACGTGTTTACTTATTCCGTGACAGCGGACACATCTGGAGCACATATTCAGGTTATTCTGGTGCCACTAGACACATTCCACAAGATCATTCCAGCAGTTGTTATGGCGATCCTGTTCCCTCCAGTGGTTTTCAAGTTGCATGACAAAATATAACTTGGAACTCAGTTGGGAAAGGGGTACAAATAGGGATTGGGACTGAAGCAATACTAGGTAATAAGGCATGTGTATATATTCTTTTTACTTAGAGAAATAGGAACTGGTACCATATGCATAGCTCCAGTACATAGCATGAATTGTTGATTAGGACAGTTATACACATGCTGCTAAGTCACTGGTCTGTATAGACAAATCCTTTCAGACAGTAAATCCTAACTGATAACAAATCAGCATAAGGGTATATACATCACTCTGCGAATATGAATTATACTTTTCATTTGCCTCAAGTACATTTATCAAACCATTCAGCATGGATCGCTAATAAGAGAAAATGCAGTGGACTGCAAGCAGAAAGCAACCACCCAGACAGAAAGAAAGGAAGCAGCTTGCAAGACTGCAAATACATTGCAAATAGCGATGTACAGTATTCGCAGATTTATTTGCAAAAACCGATCCATCTAACAGTTTTTGCCATCTGCGGCAGTCTACGGCTCTCATTAATCTGCTCAAGATTCAGGCTGGAAGTGGTCAACATTGATGTCAAAGACGCACCTGAAAAATGCTTGGGCATGCCTACATTTCCACAAACACACCCAGAACACACTATGGCCCTCATTCAGATCTGATTGCAGTACAAATTTGTTCTCAAAATGGGCAAAACCATGTGCACTGCAGGTGGGGCAGATGTAACATGTGCAGAGAGAGTTAAATTTGGTTGGGGTGTGTTCAAACTGAAATCCAAATTGCAATGTAAAAATAATGCAGCCAGTATTTATCCTGCACAGAAAAATAAATGACCCAAATCTACCTCTCTATACATGTTACATCTCCCTAACCTGCAGTGCACATGGTTTTGCCCATTTTGAGAACAAATTTGTACTGCGAACAGATCTGAATAAGGGCCTATGTTTCTGCTACTAAATGCCAGCTTCCTGTCAATGAAATAGCGGCTGCTCTGTGACTTCTATGCGTTCAGATATTTTTGCCGGATTTTTGTGACTTCAAAATAAATGACTAAATTTCATAAAAATTTTTACCCAAATTCTTACCCAATTGTGCATGTCTGTGTTGCGTATTGATTAATTAACACAACACTGTTAACTAGATTTAAGTTAAGTAACTAGAGTTCACCTGGGAGGTTTGGCCATGAACCCCCCCCCCCCTTCCTCCTCTGTTGTCACTACATTGTCCCTGGGGGGGGGGGGGGGGGGGGGGGGGGCAGAGGAAAAAGTCAGTGGAGTGAAAAACAAAGAGGGTATGGGGAAAGGGAGGGAAAAAGAGATAGGCGAGGGAGAGGGGGGCAGGGATAGTGAATGCCTCAGAGAAAAAGAGAGGAGCAAGAGAGAGAAAGGGAAGGGTGCAAGCAGGAGGAGAGGAACAAGGGAGTCAGAGTATCAGGGAGATAAAGGAGGAAAGACTGGAGGAGGCATAGCTATGGCGATATTTAAAAAAAGGAATACTTGAAAAGAAAAATCAAAAGGGGGGGGGATATCCTGCTAGGCCTTGCCCCGCCCCCCCCCCCCCCCCACTGGCATGTTTCCAAGTGGTTTATGTATCTCTATTTTATTTAGTATTTTCATTAAAAGCACATACAGTATTACACTGTACACTAGGAATATTTTCCCTCCTTAGTCGAGTTTACAGATAGTTGGGGGTTATTCTGGTTCACTCAGAAAGGCACAATAACTCTCTAAAGGACAAAATCATGTGCACTGCAGATGGGGCTGATGTAACATGTGCACAGAGAGTTAGATTTGGGTGTTTTATTGTTTCTGTGCAGGGTAAATACTGGCTCCTTTATTTTTACACTGCAATATAGATATCAGTTTGAACTTAGTACACCCCCTACCCAAATCTAACTCTCTCTGCACATGTTACATCAGCCCCACCTGCAGTTCATATGGTTTTGGCCATTAGAGAGTGATTGTGCCTTTCCAAGTGAAACAGAATAACCCCCTGTGTCAGAGAAAGTAATTTGGCCAAGATCACAACTGCTGACCCTGGGATTGAGACCAAGGTTTAGCAAGTCTCTAAATGTAATCTTCAGCAGCCTTAACTTTAATCTATTTATACAGACAAAATGACCTGGTTCTATTAAAAAGCAAGCAAGCAATGATGTATAAGTACATACCATTGTGCAATTAATGTATGTACAGAGTAACATACATCTGGAGCAGTTTATGTATATTTTTATTCTAAACTGCAATGTTCAACTTATTGCGACAAACACTTTTGTTTTGTTGTACAGCAGATTGTCATTTTGCATTTTATTTTGTTATATTTCCTTTGTAAATAAAAAAGGCATTTCCGGGAGATTGTTAGGGTAACACCTTTGAGAGGTGTGTCATAACAATAACAATAACGATGACTTAAATCCAAATATAAATGAGCCCCGATGCAGTTAGCACCATCTTCTTACTGATGAAAAGACACTGGTACTGTACTTTTCAGGGCTTACTTGTGTATTGTGTTTTACAAATGGTTCCACAGTATGTGGTCATGAGGCACCTTATTTAAAAATGCATGTAGCCATAGGGATTATTGTGCTCTAAACCCATTGCAGGGAAATGCCCCTTGATTTCTTTTGCATTTTTATATCAGGAATGTAAAAGCTACATAATATACGTCAAGGAGATCGCTGTACTCTTCCGGGAGTCAGGGATAGTTCTATTATTTCAGAGAGTCTCCCTGACAATCAGGGAGGGCTGATAAGTATGAATCAGGGGACTCATTTTGAGCTCCCTCTTGCTGGCGAATCGCCAGACTGTCTCCGCTGGCAATCCGCCAGCAGCGAGGTGCTCCATCTGACTGAAACGTGCGTGTGAGACGCACGCACATCTCAGTCAGATGGAGCATCTTGCTGCTGGCGGATCGCCAGCAGAGACAGTCTGGCGATTCGCCAGCAAGAGGGAGCCCGGCTCAGTTTCTGGGCGGCGGGAACCCTGTCCGTCTCTGCTTCAGGGAGACGGACAGGGTTAGGAGAGGCGGTGGGGGGTAGCGGGGAGGCAGCGGGGACCCGGGTGGCCAGCGGGGACCCGGGGGAAGCACCATCAGAAGGGGAAACACGCGCATCTCGTGCGCAGAGCAGATGACGGCTGGTGGGGGATGGCGGCTGACGATTCTGCCGCCATCACCTGCAAAGACCAGGCCGGCTCCATCTGTATTGTATGTTATTGCGTAATAAATGCATGTTGGTAGTGGCGTTTTTTACCTATAGGCTTTAGAGCTGCAGCCCCCCATGTAAAATCCACCACTGTCCTCTGCCTAAGTGAAGCCAGATGCAGTCTGTGAGACTGTTTTTGCTTCACTTTGACTGTCAGTGACCATAGGCAAATCTAGAATTATGGTAATGGATGGTCCCAAATCCAAATTTATAAGTAGAGGGGGACCTTTGCACGGCGCGCTGAAATGGTGGCGTGGTGTCATGGGACAGAGGCGTGACATCACAAAATGGGGTGTGGTTTTATACTTTAGACCACACACCGTAATGCCCATTACACATTTTGGCCAACTCCGTAATACCCATTACACATAAATCAACATGCCGTAATGCCAATTACACATATGGCCACACACCATAATGAGATTAATGCAATGGCACAGCGCTAATTTGAGGAGGAATACTCACCATGGGATGTACAATAAAAAGTTTAATTATAAAAAACACACATAGAATAAATGGATTGACAATCACATATACTGGGTATAAAATGATAAAATCTCACTGTCAGGATGGATGGTGGAGCCAACAGGCTCAAGGTTTAGGTTTTGGTCCAATTGGTAAGTGCACTTTACTGTGGCCAATGTGTACAGTTCCACTAATTGGGATAGTGGCAAATGTGGAAGAAATTGCGTCCACTCAGTTGTGGGGGTGTCCGAATGGATGGCCGCAAGGGGAGTCTGTGGATGGGAGGTGGGACAATGGTAGATCCAATGGCCAGAAGAGCCTAAGGCCAGTGGGGTGACCTCTTTGAGGTGACTATCATGGTGATTCACCTGAAGAGTCGGGAGGTCATTTCTTTTGAAGGGGTGGTAGTAATCCTCAAGATGGTACCCGGGGGGACTTGACTGGGACAGGTGGTTGTGGTGTGGATGCCACACCTGGAGATAGATCTCTGTCAGAGGTCCCATGCTGGTGTACCTGGGGGAGAGGAGTCTCAACAGGTTGCTAAGATGGTGGAGCTCACCTGGAGATACTGTAGGTCTCTGTTGTTGGGTCCCAAGCTGGATGTGGTGGTTCTGTATATGGATCTCCAAATCGGCACTGGATGGAAGCGGTGGGTATTGGAAGGTCCAATCCTGATAGTGGGGGGGGGGGGTCACACTAACGCGTTTCACCAGTTCAACTGGTGCAATAGTGGACAAGACAATGATTAAGATACTATATGATGGTTCTATTTGTGAAATAAATGTGATTTACAGTATATCACTCAATGTAAACATAGTCTAAAGCCATATTTAAGCTGTTGAAGTACATCTACTTGTAAACATTACTAACATTCTAGTACAAGTCTGGCATTTAGTACATATACTGTATATCAACAACGTATCTGCCCGCTTTTAAATAGGTGCTTGGGATTTTACTGTGCGCTAAAAATGTGACAGTGCCGGCAACATGGCTAAATGAAACCTCATACCATGTATGGAACAAGAGCCTTAATATTAGGGATTACAAGTACAGCCACCTTTTCAAAATAATTATCTGTTACCCTGATATTTTATCTACAATCAATATTTTAAGTATTATTGTTAGGCATGTGTCATTTTTATACTGCAACCATTGTTCACAAATCAGATTCAGTTCGGCTGCTAATAAAGTTAGATAAAAAAAAAGGTACTTGGATGTGGGTAGGTGTGACTATTTTGACAGGCGCCAAGAATTAAAGTAACAGTAAAAAGGTAGCTACTGTAGGGGTGTGTTCTAATTTAGTCTGCTGTAGAAGAAGGGTTAAGTCTAAAGGTGCCCACACACTATAACAATTTTTTTTGCCGATCGCTGATTCCTGACTGACCGGCCGAAAATTGGCAGATTTTTACCGCAAATCGTCCGATCTCGATCGGATGCGTGCTCTTGCGAATCTTTTGCTGAAACTTACATGCTGCATGAAAGATCTGAAGATTTAACAAAAGATCAATAGGAACACACATCAGATCTTAAGATAAATCTTTGATAAAGGTGTGCGCTTGCCTGAAATCTTTTGTCATGGATGGACAAAAGGTTTCAAGGCTAATTTATGCACACATCTTAAGATCGCAGGTCTTTCTAGTGTGTGGCACTTTAAATTCAAGTGGGCAAACAACCTCTGAAGTCACATCCATGTAACCACAATGTCAGAGGGAGGGGCAAGGTTAGCTTAAGTTTAGAAAATAGAACCCTCTCTAAATTTGTACCCTCTTAAGCATGCTTCCGTGCCACATTTCGGGCAGGTAACTATTGCTAATAGATGTCCACGTGAATATTAACCTTGCCCCAACCCATGCCATCCCGGGCCACATAGCTGTGGCATCAGAGATATATTATTCACCTGGATCTAGCATCTACCATAGAATACAGGGTTCCTTCTTTTCTCCTCTAGTTGAAAGCATCATGATATTAATCCTGCTTAATTATAAATAAAAAGTTCCTGTTTCATAATACTTTCTGCTGCTCCAAAATAGCACTGGCGCTAACAAATGTATATTGTGATCTCCCTGGTATGCTGAGGTGGATTTAGACCTCATAGAAGCCTAAGCAAGATAACGATTTAGGGCCCCCTCCTTCAAACAAACCATACTATTATATTTTAATTCATGATTTATGTCCCTTCCATTATATGTTGTTTTTCCTCCAAATATTATAGTATAGTACTTTCCCCTTCACTGATTGTACCAAGTCTCCTCACCTCTAATTTGCATGATGATATTATGAATGTAGCAGGTCCACATACCCCATTATTATACCCTCACTTGTATATGAGTGACCTATGATTACTGTTTGTAGCAAGATACATAGCCCAAAATAATCATCCCCAGTCACTCGTTGACCACAATTATTAGAGCATTTATAATACCCAGTAATACACGTCCCGTAAAAAAGGGTGTGGTCTAATTACAAAGGGTGTGGCCAGCAGGGAAAAAAGGGATGGACTGGCAAGAAAATTTTTTCCTTCCATCCCACTTTTGCAAACTGCATGTCAGACATTTTATACCACAGATACAATAGAAAATATAGTATGACTGCGCTAGGTGTTTAAATTTTGTGAGATATCATTAATATTAAGGTAAACTGTGCTGGAAGCCTTAATTAATCATTTTTATTTATTAAGCAAAATTTAGAAAAAATTAAAATAAAATACATGTACATGAAGACAATAGACATAAGGTAAAATAA
The DNA here is from genome assembly GCF_055691185.1 of Crinia signifera. Classification (NCBI taxonomy): domain Eukaryota; kingdom Metazoa; phylum Chordata; class Amphibia; order Anura; family Myobatrachidae; genus Crinia; species Crinia signifera. Next base: position 277,118,507 of record NC_139217.1, on the reverse strand, counting down.
ATGTTTTAAAAAGAAAAGATCAATGACTGATGATTATAAAGTCCATACGGTACTGTATTTTGAAAATAACCAGCGAATTCCCAGCCAAACAGTGTAACATTATTTGGTATGCAGATACCTCCTACTTTGTCAGTCTCTTCTCTGCGAGAAGCCCAGGGAGGAAACAATGCAGGGCACTTCAGCTAAGTGATCTTGCCATTAGGGCTCACCCCCAAACATAGGGAAACACCCACAATTGATGGGTCTGCATTGAGGGGGTAGAGCTAAATGATGTGATCCAGGTATTTAGCCCTGCTTCCATCCTGCAGCTCCCAGGATTGCCGGTGACTAACATACAGTACAATCCTGTCTGGTTCATTAGGAAGTGTGTACAATGCAGGAGAGATGCCTACTCTTCTGGGACCGCCCCAAAAATCTGGAGCCTTTTACTGCTTCTGGGAGGTCAGGGAAGTCTGATAAACAGGTCTGTATACAAGTGCATTTGCTCTTTCTACAGTTGCTATTGTACTGGAAGAAGCCTGGCATAGTTGCTGGAGTTTGCGCTGCATGTTTCATACTTCAATAAAATGGCATTACAAAATAGCTAAAATCATTAATTCATTTAAGGTTTTCAATATATTTTTCGGTGACGAATTCTGTATATTTTCTTTAGGCATATTTTCTAATAAAGCTAAAGTAGTTACCCAAGTGCTAATACTAAGTTACTGCATACTTTATGCTTTTTCTCAGGTAATATAAAATATGTTTCTTGTATATAGTGACTCAGCATTCATTTAGAAGCTTTACAAGAAAATGTGTTTCTTCCAAGCTTAGGATATTTCACCTTAGCAATTACCTTGCGGTTTCATTTCGTGCACGAGGTTATGTTAATATTGGTAGAAATGTAAGTCATTATTGATTGTCTTGGTTGAACGCTAACAAACTCTCATAGCGCACAAACCTCTTTCATGCTGTAGTGGCTCTGTAAGATAAAAGCAAACAAGAAAAACGATATAGTTACATTGTCTCATATTTGAACTTGCTTATCCTATGAAAAAAGAGCATTAAGTTACACTTCATGTTTTGGAGTATGTACTTAAATGTACAGGTTTACACTGAGTGCCCAGTCAACAGTCTGACAAATAACAGTCAAGTAAATACACCTTAACAATGCATTATGACATTCTAGCTCTGCCTGTTACAAATTAACATCCATTCAAGACCTCTCTATCTCAAAAAACCTCAACCTTCTGGCAATAATAGAAACATGGCTCACACAATCAGACACTGCCTTCCAAACAGTAAAGAAGGTGAGGATGGAATGTGATTTCAATATGTGTCCAACTTTCAAAGGTTTTCTCTCTGTGTCTTCCAGAGGATTGACTCCTCTGGGAAGGGGGGCCTCTGCCTTGATCTTGTTTCTATCAGATTATGATCAGTTTCTGAATTTATTAACACTCCTTTACCACTCTCCGATCATTACTTTGTTTCCCACATTTTTCAACATTACTTCAAGCTAATAATTTTAATTTTAAATAAAATTGTATCTTTCTCTGCAACAAGTGCTGTAACCAATGTCTACATTCACCTGTCCTAAATTGGAATAACACACTTTAACCAAACTCTAGATGTAGCCCTGATGCTATGATATGATCAGAACTTGCTGTTCAGGCGGACACTAGCTTATTTTGCTACTCTTCATTCTTACCCGTAAAAATGATACGTGTTAGAATGTAAGCTCTCACGAGCAGGGCCCTCTCTCCTTATGTGCCTTTCTTTGAATATATAAACCTTTGCCACCCTGATAATTGCTTCAGTGTCCTGTCCCCTGGTGCACCTATCCATATTAACCATGTACTTGTCCGAAACGGTCTTGTACTGTAATTTGTTATGTGTTTTTGATTATAACTATGCTCTGTAAAGCGCTGCGGAATCTGTGTGCGCTATATAAGAAACTGTTAATAAATAAATAAATATATATATATATACAGTATATAGCAGAATTAGTTGCTTGGTACTCAGGATGAAATCACAATGCCGGGTGCCTTCCATGAACATAATATACATTGGCTTCCAAGCAGTACCATACGGCCCCTTGCTGGAAAAATAGGCGCACTCGTCGGACTTTGAAAATCAATTTGTATTGGTGCAGGTTTTTAAACATGTTAGCAGGTTAACATGAGAACGTTTCAAGACCCATCTGGTCTTTTCAACAGGTAATTGCATAAGTGTATAACTAGTGCATCTGCACTGTTGTACTACCATTGCTGTACTGCCTCATGAATGGAGATCGGTTGATCCCTCCTATGCTGAGCTCACAGAATTCTGGGCACTGAGCTGCACTTACTTCTCCAGATACTAACATTCTCTGTCACCCCTCTTCCTTTTACTAGAACACTTTTATAGTTTTATTTGGACTCAAGACTTTCCTGTTTACTCAAGCATTTTCGTAATTCCTTTAAGTATAGTTTATGAAAAGCTTTTCTGTACTTCATTGTTCCTGTACTGTATCATATTGATTTTATCTGTTAAATGCCTTGAGTCCTATTGTAGAAAGAGCGCTATATAATTAAAATTATTATTATTATTATTATTATTATTATTATTATTATTATTATTATTTTTCCCACTTCTTTATTTCTACCTGCCTTGTATTATCCTCCCCAGTCCCTCCTCACCTTTTCAGTGCATACCCTTTCCCTTGCTTTTGACCCTTGCCTTCCTCTCTGCTCTACTGCCTTATTGCTGACTAGTGTCTGGACATTGATTTGGGACGTGATAATCTCTAGACACCCTATACACCCTGGGGACTGCTGTCTTGGTTCTTCCCTCATTGTATGTCGGCTCTACTCACTATTGCTTAACATATGAATGATATCACTGAGGAGAGATATTCTGTGTCCAGAGACATGAACCATTGACCCTGGTGAGCGTGTCATGTTGTGATGCATGTCACAAGTTGTTGCCACATGCTGGGGAGGGATGTGTGGGTATTGTGGTCCAGGTAATGGAGTTTGCGTGTGTGTGTGTGTGTGTGTGTGTGTGTGTGTGTGGTATATGCAGAGCAACCACACTCCTCCAATAGGATAATTTGCCTCAGACTCAGGAGGAGCTGTTTCAAAACTTAGAGAGAGATATTTTTTTTAGCACAGCCTAAAAAATGAAAGGGGCTGGTTTATTGGTATTTTGTCCCTCTCCACTTTATCGCTTTAAGATTTGATACTTGTCACCCCATATATGTGAATATTTGTTTGTATAAAAGGAGAATTTTAAGAGAGGAATAGGCCATGTGTAGCCTCTAGGCCATTGCACCATTTTCCCGGTGAAAAAATGGTTGCAGAATTTGCAGTATGGGCACTCATACAGGGGAGCCACACCAACTGCCATTCCAAATGGACTTACTGGCAGTTAGTGTGGCTCCCCTATTTGAGTTTTGAACTGTGTTGCATGCAAACCCCTGGAACTGCCACTGTTGGCAGACGCACATTCCCAGAAAGAGGTCTCCCGCTTTTAGAGCTGCTGGCCTTGCCTCCATTGCCACTGTCTTCCTGAATAGACACTGAGGGACAGGTGTACTCCCAATTTCCCAAACGGGACAATGCCAGTCGTGGGTGGGACATGGGACAGTTCACAAAAAAATTAACTGTCCTGCAAAAACTGGGACAGTTGGGAGGTATGGAGCAGGATAATGAGACATTAGCATTTTCTGTTTCCACTATCAAGTCTCTTCTAATGCTACAATATCATGGGCTACTAGTATGCTCACCTGTAATGCCTAATGTAAGCCTGACACAAATGCTACTAGTTATGGCTGGACATTATTATTATGTCAGACATGTATATTATACATATTTTAAAAATGCAAATGTGTCTACATCTATACAAGCCCCTCAATGTGTAATGTTATCACCTGCTCATTTCTCCATTCTTGGCTGACATTGGGACAAAGGGCAGTATTCAATGGTAATATTCTCCGTGCACGGCGAGCATTTTTTTTTGCTCGCCGTGCACTCTCCGTGTTCCGGAGGGCTCGTTGCCTCTCCTGCTGCCACTATTCAATGTTTATAAGACTCGCCGCCACTCGCGGCGAGTCTTAACCCCTGCAGCGGACGAGCGTCCGCAGCAGGGAGCTGACAGGGACGTGGCATCCAGGGAGATTAAAGTCTCCCTGGATGCCACAGAACATATGTGAGGGTAGGGGGCCCCCCTGGGACCCAGGCAGCACAGGCTGCCCCCCTCTATAGCCAGCGGGGGACCCAGTATTCACTGTACCCGAACGTGCTTCGGGTGCAGTGAATATATGAATATCTAATGAGCGGCTCGAGCGCTCTGGCCCCCTGCTGGCTGCACTGTGTAAAAAAAAGAAAAAAAAAAAAATGTAAAAAAATATTTTTTTAAAAATTAAATATATATTCATGTGCTATAGGCACATGAATAAAAATAACATGGCCCTCCACAGAAAAAAAAACCTGATTTTTTGACACCAAAATTAAAAAAAACACCCTTTTAGTTTAAAAGTTCACATTCCTGCTCTCCATCAAAAGATGGAGAATTTCTTCACGGAGAGAGACGGCGAGAATCACTAAGAAAGACGGAGAATATTTCACATTGAATAGGGTGGCTCGCCTTTGGAGAAAAAAAACCTCTCTCCACGGCGAAAAAAGCACAAGTTCTCCACAAAAGACGGAGAACTTTTCTCATTGAATACTGCCCAAAAAGCTAAATTATTATCAGTTTTTACTTTGCTACTCCTGTGTTCTACATATTGCAGTTGTGTGCATTGTTTAAACTAATGACACACATTACTAGCTTGTGTACAATAATATTTTTATTGGTATAATTAAGTAATTAGTACTTATTTACAGTATATTAGACCTTTCTCCGAAAAGTTTAACGTGACATTTATTTTTTTTCTATTTGCTTCATTTCCCAAAACAATGTAATGAGGGCATCTAACCCTACATTCACATCAGCCCTGGAAAATGAAATGAATGTGTGACTAGGGTGAACTGCAGTTTGAAACAGCTCGCTGCCTGCCAGTTGGATCACACTTTTCTTTTTGTGTATTTACTTTTTGATAATCAAACCTTTTAGCTCGGTGAATTTGAAATAAAACAAGCTGGAAAGAAGTACAGCAAAATATGCACTTGTTTGCTTAGTCTGAATTAGTGCTCAGGACTTTATAGCTCTCTCCAAGACGTTTTTCATGCCATGAAGAGACATACTTTACACATTTCGTTTCCTTGCTAGTGCCTTATTTATTATGACAGAACGTAGACAGAGCCATCTTAACACCACCAAGTATGAGACACTGTTGTGCAGATGTCCGCGTGTTTTCTCTAAATACAATGTTTCAAAATGGCAGTGGTACTGTAACTTTTCAATTCTATTTATTTAACTTTTTCTAGTAGGGATTCTTTATGGAAGCTTTTGAACAGTTTGCTTGATTTTTTTCTGGTAAAAGCTTTATTAGTGTGCAGTGTACTGTCGTCTTAAAGGTTCTGGAAAGATAGCTACTGACCACCAATGGTTTAAAACCACTGATGATTTCTTGTGACTATGCAATATAATGGTCAATTTTTTATTTGGGACCAGTGACTAGCGTTTTAAAAAAAAATGTATTAGCTGTGCGCTGGTGGTGAAATTGCTCCAGCTGCAGGGGATTATGGCTTTGAGTGGGTCCAGGAATCTTGGAATGTATTCTCTTTTAGCATGGGATTTATGTCCCTTTCCCTATTCTATTAACTCTTCATGTTGAAACATCTGACAATGCATTACCAGGTAGTCTATACAGTCATATGAAACAAAGCTAGACCGGTATGCCAACGCTTGGGATGCTGGTGATCAGTGTTCCCCCTGCATCTTTAATGACTAGATAGATATATAGATAGATAGATAGATACTGTAGATATAAAATTTTTTAACAACAAGTGTCAAAAGAATTGAATGTGGAAGCTGCTAAAAATCTGGTATCAATTGTATCAATTTGTAACCATAAGGGCCCTACACACGGAGAGATCTGTGCCAGAGATTCATAACGGAAGATTCTCAAATGTCCGGCGGCTCCGTTCTGAATCTTGGGCAGATTGAGAAATGTAAATCCCTGTGTGGGCTATACACACACAGCGATTTTCATGCATTTTCTGAGTGATTTGTTAAAATCGCTCAGAAAATGCCTGAATATTGTGCTGTGTGTGGGGCCCATTACTTTGGCTGTGTTGAAACTTTTACTCCTACATTCCAACCATGTTGGGTGTTCAGTAAACTCAATACAATATCTATCAGTAGTGTAAATGGATGTAGCTATATATATTTTGCACCAGCAAGAACCGGATTCAATCATGGAGTATTCTGCACAACCCATTATATCTTCCGCGCTATAAAAAGAAACTTTTATCTCTGTAGATTTGGGTTCTGGCAAATTAGCCTCAATTGTACAGTTATTTCTTTTAAGTGGACAACAAAATGTCCAGAAAGGCTCAAAGAAGGAATTGAAAGGCATGTTAAAAGTACCTTGTATATTATATATACTGTACATGTATCATAAAACTGGCCTTTCCATTCCTCAGTCAGGCAGTTTATAATTACAGGTAAACTGTGTACTTTGCATACAGACTTCAAACAGAATGATAAAGTTTTTCAACACTTACTTTTTCTGATGGAAGCTGTGAATTTGCATAATGAAGGCACATGCATCATACATCCTAGGAAATGTTACTAAGTCATTTACTCTTGGCCACACTAGCAAACTTCAATATGCTGACTGTTAGTTCAAGGTGTTTATATATAGATTTTTTTCTTCAAACCTCAGAAAGACGGCAAACGCATGCCACAAAGGTTTGCTTTCTGCTGGACTTTTGAAATTCTGCACCCATGCCAGCAAGCAGTTTAGTGGCAGGAAGTCCTTCTTCGTAGAGCAGTCATGAACTGGTAAACTAGAAGCATCTGTAAAAATGTAAAGAGGATATCAGCTTTCTGAAAGCTGCGGCCCCAGAGTAATGAGGTGCAAATGATAGCGCTGCACAACTAGCACCCGCCCCTCCTGTGGTGTAAGATATTGCGACCAACTAAAAAAACATTAACATAGAAAGCACTGTTAATATTGCGCAGAACGTGGAAACATTTGAAATTCGTTCCTCAATTTACTACCTATTAAACAGGCAGACAGAAAAATCTCTCCAGCGCCTGTAGTTCACTTGGAAAATTGTAGTTAGTCCCACATAATTGTGTTGTCCATATCAAACATATTGGAGCAGTTATCTGGCATATTGCTGGTGTATAAATAAGAAGCAGTATCAGCACCATTATCTGCGCTGATACTTCCCCATGTATGAAGGATTAAAAGTGTACACACCAGGGCCATCCTAACATTAGGAAGGGCCCCTGGGCAACCTTGTTCACTGGACCCCCCCTCCCCCCCCAATTAGTTTGCCCAGGAGCCCTCAGTCACCTTCCCAACCCTCACCTTCCCAACCCTCACCTCTCTGGCTCCGTGCGGCAGCCAGTCAGCTTCCGGCGGCCGGGGATCCGATCATCTTCGCTGGGGGATCCGGGCAGAGGGATCAGGGCAGCGGTGGTAGCTAGGAACCTACCCTGAAGCGGCAAAGCGCTATTAACCGGCGGGGTGGGAAGCGCTGCTGCATTTGAAAAGACTGTCCGGACGCTGATTGGCTGAATTCAAACAATCAGCGTCTGGCCAGTCTTTTCAAATGCAGCAGCGCTTCCCGCCCCACCGGCAAATAGCGCTAATGGGAAAGATGGCGGCCGGGTGGCGGGGATCCGACCATCCTCGCTGGGGAAGATGATCAGGGTGGTGATAGCTAGGAGCCTGAAGCAGCGAAGCACTGTTGGGGGGGCAGGAAGCGCTGTTGAATTTGAAAAGACGGTACTTGTGTACTAGCACGGCGCCCACGATAATTAGTCGCCTGATTTTTAATCGCATTGCATGCCATACACCCGATGGCATGCGATGCGATTTTAACCCATATTGGTGCTTACAATGCTGAAATGCACCACCACGCCACCCCCCAAGTATAAACGTGAACCCGAAGTGTGGCGAGCGCAGCGAGCCCGCGAGGGGCGGTGGTACGCGTCCTATGACCTTTTCATACCCCCACTATCCACGTCGGTGTGGAGTTGATTTTATAAAGTGTGGCGAGCGCAGCTCGCCACTGAGCCCGAAGCGCGGCGAGGGGCCGCGGATACCTGTGAAGCCCGCGAGGGGACACGGAGACCTGTGAAGGTCTCCGCGTCCGCTCGCCACGCTTCGGGCTCGGTGGCTCGCTGCGCTCTCCATGCTTCGGGCTCGGTGGCTTGCTGCGCTCGCCACACTTTATAAAGTCAACTGGATAGTGGGGGTATGAAAAGGTCGTAGGACGCGTACCGCCGCCCCTCGCGGGCTCGCTGCGCTCACCACGCTTCGGGTTCACGTTTATACTTGGGGGGTGCATTTAAGCATTGTAAGCACTCATTAGGGTGCTTATACAATTTATAATCGCATCCCATCGCATTGTATGGCATTGTATGCCATATACAATGCCATACAATTTTAAAATTGTATGACATTGTAGAACATCGGCCGATATCGCATCGCATCACATGCGATATGGTCTGCGATGCGATGGGCGCCGTGCTAGTACACAAGTACCGAAAAGACTGACCGGACGCGTTCGGCCAGTCTTTTCAAATGCAGCAGCGCTTCGCGCCCCCCGCCGGCAAATAGCGCTTCGCCGCTTCGGGCGCCACCGCCGCACTGATCCCTCTGCCCAGATCCCCCAGTGAGGGTGATTGGATCCCCGGCACCCGGACCCCCGAAACTAATTCACTGCTAACTAGGCGGCGAAATGCTATTTGCCGACAGGGCGAGAAGCACTGCTGCATTTGAAAAGACTGGCCAGATGCTGATTGGCTGAATTCAGCCAATCAGCATCCCGCCAGTCTTTTCAAATGCAACAGCACTTCCCGCCCCGACAGAAATAGCGCTTCGCCGATTCAGGCATCTAGCTACCGCCGCCGCCCTGATCCCCCTGCCCGGATCCCCCAGCAAGGGTGATCGGATCACCGGAACCCGGGCACCGTCTTTCCCATTGGGCTGGGCCCTTTGGTCCTAGGGCCCCTCGGCAACTGCCCATTGTGCCCAATGGGAAAGACTGCACTGGTACACACCAATATGCACATTTGTTTTTTACTTGAAGTTTCAATTCCAAAACAAAAAAACTTTTTGGGTGATTTCGAGAACATTTGTTTGACATTTGAGAAAGAGCAGAAAGAATAATTATATTATCTAAAATATTTGCCATATTAATGCTGGATTGTGACGAGTACTATTGATAAAAATGGTCTCAGCACATGAGTGATAATGTCCTAAGTAGCAAATGGGTTAAAAAGAATAAATTATAATTGAGAAATTACAAAATAAAATAATATTTGGTACTCTTTACCTAGAACGTCGGGGGTAAAAAATCGCGGTCATCGCGGGCATCGCGGGTAAATCGCGGGTACATAAAAATCGGGTGCCCGCGATGACCGCGATTTTCCCATAGGGAACAATGTTAAAAAGGCTGATTGACCGCGATTTTAATGTAAAATGCCTCAATGCCCGCGATTTGGACATAGGAATCAATGTTAAATGGGCTACAGAGCCCAAATAGGCACAATTAACCCTTAAATGTCCCCCCAATTTTTTAACGCCACCCCACGATCCACGTCAACCCGAAGCGTGGCGAGCGGCGGCGGTACGCGTCCTCCGACCTTTTCATGCCCTACTATCCACGTCGGCGTGGAGTTGAGAATAGAATAGTGTGGCGAGCGCAGCGAGCCACCGAGGCCCGAAGCGTGGCGAGCGCAGCGAGCCCCGCGAGGGGACGCGGATACCTTCACAGGTAAACGCGACCCTTCGCGGACTTCACAGGTGTCCGCGTCGCCACGGACACCTGTGAAGCCCGCGTGGATCGTGGAAAAATTTGGGGGGACATTTAAGGGTTAATTGTGCCTATTTGGGCTCTGTAGCACATTTAACATTGATTACTATGTCCAAATCGCGGCCATTGAAGCATTGAATGTAAAATCGCAGTCACCACTAAATTTAACATTGACCCCTATGGGAAATCGCGGTGATCGTGGGCATCGCGTCGCGGCCGTTAATGTACTGCCCGCGATGCCCGCGATCACCGCGATGGGCGTCCTTCTAGGTAAAGAGTACCTAATATTTTAAAACTAATATCTTACCTTTTGTACACCTCTTTAACTTCCTAGAAGTTTGCAAAAAGTTGCCTGTAGGGGAGACCAACTCATTCTACTGGCCGTGGTAGCAAATGGAATGGGAACCTTTACAAAAAGTGTAAACAGAGAGTTTACTTTATCACATTTACAAAAAAGATACAAAGTACTGATTTAGATCCATTATATCCCATGTGCAAATTCTGGGTGTAAACCAGATTTGCTGTGTTTAAAATGCAATGGTAACTTGTATGAAATGTGATTTAAAACTATTCTTATCTCGTAAGGTAAATAAATTACAAGATAATTGATCCTGTTTGACAACAACTAACCCCAGTGATCCAGTACAAATTAGGAACATATGTGGATGTTGTGGAACTAAACCATAAAAAACATGACAACTCAATGAAACCTCAACTTAAAAGTGATTGTCCACAGAAGAAAGCTGTAGAATTCACTGCATATTTGCTGACTCTACCAAAATATTCAGGAGACTATGAGGGTTATTCTGGTTGATTCGTAAGGATTCGGTATGAAATCCCGACGGTCAAAATCCCGACGGTCAAAATACCGACAGTAAGGCTGTGAATTTGCAGCCTTGTGAGTCCACCAAACCCTGCCCGGTGAATGAACGCCCCCCCCCCCCCTCTCGAAGTGCGGGTTCGCCCGCACAGGCTGCGAATGGATGTTTTGCATAAAGAGGGGTAACGGGATAGAGGGAGAGGGGTAACGGGATAGAGGGAAGGTGAGCGTCCCTTTGCAGACATTGCAGGCTTTCAGGGGTTAAATAGCACTGCTGGGTTCTGTTGTGCCACAAAGCCTGCACAATGTCTTCCTGCATGCTTTGTAATTCCTCTGCTTGTCTCTGAACATTTACAACAACAGGAAGTTGCCCTGCATAGCCAATCAGCAGAGGCAACATGGGAAGGAGGGACATGTCCCTGTACCTTTCATACCAGCCAGTAACCCTGGAAGGTCCTGGGAGCAACCCTGGTAGCAAGGTCAAAATCCTGGGGAATCGGTCCCTGCATTTTGTCCCGTGACCCTTTCACACTAGCACAGCCCCTCATTAAGGAGGACAAAGGAGTAACACACAGGCATTTCTGAAATCCCTGCCCTATTTGCCCCAGAGGATTGACCCTGCTTTCTCTGCACTAGTGGTGGTGGGGGAGCGCAGATCGATTCCACTGATAAATTTAAATAATAATAATAATTTAAAAAATGTACTTAAAAGTAACTGACTCTGAAGTCCGTTCTTATTTGTCCTGGAGAAGGCAGAGAAATAAGGGGTCCCAGTGGACTCCCCAGATTCCCAGTTTCCAAATGGCCCTATTGAAAGCTGTTAGTAGAGCAATCCTGATGATTGTCCAGACCTTTGATTTTATTTCAAATGCCCGCGGAACCGCCGGCAAGCAAGCGCAGATCTCATTAATGTAGCCCCTGAGCTAATGGATGTCCCAAACAAAATAAATTCTGAGCTTTCAGCCCCGAATTCGTAGACAAGGTTAAAATCCGCTATAAGGTCCGAAAGTCCTTTGCTAAAGGCCCTTCAAGGTGCCCTTTTGCCAAGAGGGTCATTCTGTTGAAGCCAGCAGTTTGACCCAAGAGCAATGAGACACCCATGGAGTAGTCAGAGGAGTCTTCTCCCAGACACAAGTCGTGAGAGGTGGAGTGTTGGGAATTGCATCTTGTCCTAAGAAAGAAAGAAAGAGTATTCCTCCCTGTCTTTCCCAGGCATTGGCATCCAGTACTGAACGTAAAATCTCTAAATCGATATATATGGTGTGCCCAAATGAAAAAGAGCTTATGGTTGTACAGTATGTAAAGAATATTTTAATTAAAGAGTTTTAAATTGCAGTTCATGTGTAACATTATAACTACACATAATTGCCATTAAAATTGATACACGGATGTGTAGGAAGGGAGTGGATGGCCTTAGTATAAAAAATCCTGGGTTGCTGATGCATCCAGTTTTCCGCGGTGTCCTTCACTCTTTTGTCACAGGTGAACCGTTGATCTTTCATAGATTTTTTTAAGGGGCCAAAGATATGGGAGTCACATCGGGATATATCGGGCTGTATGGTGGATGTTTCAGGACCTCCCATCAAAATATTGCTAGCAGGTCAAGGGTCTTATTGGCCACAGGTGGCCTAGCGTTGCCATGGAGCAGCACTATCCCTTTCAAGAGCTTGCCTCTGCACATCTTGCATTACCGTTCAGCATTATGAATTGGATAACAGCGTTTCTGAAGGAATCCATCATGCATCTGACCTTTCAAAACTACTTTCCAGGAATAAAGAAACTTATCTACAAATGCGCAACTGGGAAAAACACCAAGCCACCTATTGGCACAGCACTGCTACAGCAAAAGTCTCCTTTTCATTTGGACACACCTTATAATCTATCAATGTCATAGCAGATTTCATAGCAGCAATGTAATACTCTAAACCAGTGGTTCCCAAACTGTGCGCCTAGGCTCCCTAGGGTGCCTTGGAGCACTTGCAGGGGTGCCTCAGGTTGGTGGTCCAGAACCAATTCAAATTATTTATGGCCAATGAAACAGGCAAAATCAGTGCTTGTGGCTTCCAATTATAAAATATGTGGGGAAACAGAAGTGAAGGATGACATTTAAGCACAACTTATTTCATTCATTTTTTTTATTTTTATTCTTGGTAACAAACTTTGGCCTAGGGGTGCCCTGAAAAATATTCTGATACTCTAGGGTGCCGTGATTCAAAAAAGTTTGGGAACCTCTGCTCTAAACATACAAAAGTACAAGCAATACAAAAGTACAAGCAATTACACTACTTTTTAAACCTAAAATTTGATTAATATATAATATTAATTAAATTTAAATGTATCATACAAATTGTGCTTGTCACTTGAACACCATTTTAACAGTATATAAAAATACTAAACATATAGAAGGACATTTCCTGACAAGGTCGCATCTGATACAACTGTGTCAGATGCACCAACTGGGTCAGATGCATTACTCCTTGAAGGTATTCTTCCAGCAATGGCCAAGGAGGCATGTCCCATCTCCTCCGACTGACCTCTTCCCTCTCCTTCTCACCCTCCTTCTGCCCTTTCCAGTCACACTCACCTCAAAAGCTTTAGGAACTGTTTGGCAGATAATTTTTCTCTCTTCATTTTATCACTCTCCAAGACTTAGTACATTTAGCCCACAGAGCGAGCTCACTACAGCCACATGATCTCCCCCCAGTCACTCCCCTTCTTTTAAGTAGTGCCTTGAGCCGTGTATACTAGGGATGTGCACCAGGCACTTTTCGTGTTCCGTGAAACACGTTTTGGGTCTGGATCTAGGGCAGTTTTTTGGATCTGGATCTGTTCAAAAACACCACCATTTTCGTGTTTTTTGTTTCATGTTTTGGGTTCAGATTTTTTTTTAAAAAGCAAAAAAAACCCTTCTAAAATGGCAGAATTTGGCGGTTTTTTTTGCTCCTACGCTATTATTAACCTCAATATAATTCCGAAGGAGGGTAAGGACCCCAGCATGCCAGAATCATATAGGCCAATTTCGCTTATGAACACGGATGCCAAAATCTTAGCCAGGATACTCGCAAACAGGTTAGAAAAGGTATCCCAAAGTATTATCCACAAGGACCAGACTGGCTTCCGGAAAAATAAGAGTACAGCATTGAACATTAGGCGGTTTCAGGTGAACGTCCAAATAGAACAGCAGCGTGGGGAGATGGCGGTTATCCTATCCTTGGACGCCGCCAAAGCGTACGATAGCCTGGAATGGGAATATCTATGGCGGGTCCTTAAAAAATTTGGTATAGGGAATAAATTTATAGACTGGATAAAATTACTATACCAGGCACCCAGAGCAAGGGTTCAGACCAACGGATACATCACAGAGGTGTTTGAGCTAAAAAGGGGGACAAGACAGGGGTGTCCACTGTCACCAGTGCTTTTTAACCTGGCAATGGAACCCCTGGCCTGGGACCTAAGGCAGACTCCAGAATTGAAGGGTCTATGTGAAGGAGTAGCTGGAAATAAACAGCTAATCTCACTATATGCGGATGATATGTTGGTTTACCTTGCAAACTACCAAATAGAGATTCCAATAATCTTGAGAAAATTAGAACAATTTGGGCGGCCATCAGGAATAAGAATAAACTGGTCCAAGTCAAATATTATACCCTATAGGGGGGAGAGCCCAGGTGGTAGAGTAGAACCGTCAAGTTTAAAATGGATGGATAAAATGAAATACTTGGGGATATACGTATCAAATAGTCCAGCAGAATTTGAGAAATTGAATCTGGAGCCATGGATAAAATGGTACCAAAGTAAGACAACATCTTGGGGGAAACTACCGTTAACAATAACGGGGAGAGTAAACCTGATTAAGATGGTTGTCCTCCCCAAAATCCTATACATCCTATTACAATCCCCTATATACATACCGAACCGAGTTTTTAAAGCCATAGATAGTATTACATCTTCATTTATATGGGGGAAGAAGAGGGCCAGGATAGGAGTAGGGACCCTAATAAGGAACAAGAAACAGGGTGGACTGGGACTCCCCCACTTTAAATTATACTACATGGCCTCACAATTATGGCAATTAAGGGGATGGATAAAGGGGGATTGTGAGGACAGCATTAAAAGTTTGGTGGACCAAGAAAAGAAAGGGTATACCCCCAAACAAATTCTTGTAGAAGTGGGAGGTAGTAGGAGCAAGGCCCCACTAATAAAACAAGCTAAGAAATGCTGGGACTATGGTAATAAAATCATGGAGTACAAGGGTGTGGATCCGGAAGTCCCAATTTGGGCCAGTAAGAACAGGAGGGATAGTGGCATAAGAAATACCGAGCTGGGGGAAATTTGGCATAATAAATATAGGGCAGATGTATGAAGGGGGAACCATTAAATCATTTGAACAACTAACAGTAGAATACCAGGTAGATAAGAAAATGTTTTTTCGATATCTCCAGTTAAGACATAGTCTAAATGCAACATATGGCAAAGAGGAAATTAATATACAGGACTCCCCAGTTAAACAATTGTTGGGTAAAGAAAGAGAAGTAAGGGTATCAACAATATATAAAGTATTAGTAAGCCAATTGGAGAATAAACAAGTAGAAAAAAATAAGAACGAGTGGGGGCTAGATATAGGGGAATTATCGGATGAGGAATGGTCTAGAGCGCTCTCATCGCCATCCAGGGCAACGACCTCTATAAGGTACCAACAAATCCAGTTGTTTATACTGCATAGGGTATACGTGACCCCGGTAAAATTAAAACAGTACGATGCAACAAAGAGTGACGTGTGTCCGAAGTGCAGGGGAGCAACTGGTACATTTATTCATATGATATGGATATGCCCCAGGGTACAACAGTTATGGGAGAAGGTGGGACAAGTGATAGAACAGTTAGGGGTTCGGAACCTCGAAGTAAATGGGAAAATTGGCTTACTAAACATAATGCCCCAACAGGGAATAAGTAAATACGACCAAATACTCGCTGAAAAACTAATGACGTTGGTGAAGGTCCTAATAGTTAGAAGATGGATGTCAAAGGAGAGCCCCAGTTTTAAACAATGGGTGAACCTAGTAAATAAAACAATAAGCCACGAAAGATACATGTATGGTAAACGGAATAACATAGGAAAGTTTCACCAAGTGTGGGATAGGTGGGTGACCTCTAAGCACTATAGACCCGACAGAGACACACATAAGCACTAATAGGCACACACGTAGCAAGATTTGCACGAATCGAAAGGACCCAGGAAATCCCCAGTAAAGGAGGGACCCGTATGAAATAAAAACAAATAGGGTGGGGGAAAGCACAAAAAAAATATATAAAAGTCACATATATACTAGAGATAAATAAATGAGTAGAGTTACATAGAAAAGAAAAATAAATGTTTTACATAAACACACAAAGCACATATACAAAAATGGAAACACTAAACTGAATGAAATCCGGAAAACTAGGACAGGAAAAACTAGTGAGCATAATAGATATAGAAAGCAAAAAGAACAAGCACAGAGAGAAGTAGGGAAAAGAGAGTTTCCTCAGGACAAAATCCGCTTGGGGGGGGGGGGGAGTTGGGGAGGGGGCGGGGTGGGTAAACACCAAGGCAAGTAGTATGCAACAGGTATTAGAAATGTATAGAATGGAAGAAGGCAGTTAGTAGTTTTGATGAAAAATGTTGTATATGGAATGTGGAAAGAAAAAAAAGAATATGTTTATTCTTTTATATATGTATAATGTTTACCATTTTATAAGGCACTGGGTGCAAACTTTATAAAAACAAATAAAATAAAAACTTTATTAAAAAAAAATTAACCTCAATATCATTAATCTTCACTCATTTACAGTTTATTCTGAACATCTCACACCTCACAATATTGTTTTTAGGGCAAAAGGTTGCACCGAGGTAGCTGGATAACTATGCTAAGCTACACAAGTGGGCGGTACAAACACGTGGCTCATCTAGGAGTGGTACTGCAGCAGCAGACCGGATGGCTGTTTGAAAAACTAGGCCCCACAGAGCACATAATGGTTAAAAAAAGAGGTGCAAAATGGAATTGTCCTTGGGCCCTCCCACCCTCCCTTATGTTGCGTAAATAGGACATGCACACTTTAACAAACCAATCATTTCAGCGAGAGGGTCTGCCACACGACTGTGGCTGAAATGATTGGTTTGTATGGGCCCCATATGGGCATAGGTTGAGCCAAGAAGTACAATGCGATAATGGAGGTGAGCTGTCATTTACTTAGTAACATACTGTAAGATGTATATTTTACACTCAAGGAGAGTTGGGGTAATCACTACAACCATACCGCCCAACATGTGAAAAACAAAAACCAGGACCCTGAACTTTGGGGGTGTATCCTAACAGCCAGGTCTGCTTGCATTGCTCCTGTGAGGCCACGCCCCCACTTTCGCCACTGTGAGGGCATGGCCAGTGGGACACTGCTGGTCCCGGGCTAAAAAAAATGTGTCGGCCCCACGAAAATCAGGACAGTTGGATGGTATACTACAACAATCAACAGTTCACTATGAATTAATGGTTAAATAGAGTACCAGTGTACATACTGTAAACTGCTTGATAATTATACTACAGTAATTTTACCCCCCAAAATGTTTAAGGACTGGCACTCTGTGCTTGTTTGAATCTAGAACATCCTAGGCACTAGGACCAAGAGTCTGCAGAGAGGTTCAACCTCCAACTTAGTGCCTAATACAGCATGGATCGCTAATCTGAGAATTTGCAGTGGATTGCCAGAAGAAAGCCCCAACCAGGACAGAAAGAAAAGCCCCCTTGCAAAATTGCAAATGCATTGAAAACAGTGATGTATAGATTTGCAGATCCATTAGCAAAAAACAAACCATTGGATTTTTTTTTTCATTTATCACCAGTAAAGGGCTTCCACTTATCTGTTTAAGAATCAGGCTGGAAGTGATCATCACTGACGTCGGAGACCCATCTGGAAAAGACCTAGGCATAACTGAATTTTCACAAACACACTCAGAAAGCACCATTTGCTCACCCCTAATGCCAGCTTCCTATCACTCAAACTGTGGCTACTCCGTGACTTCTATAGGTTTTTATACTTTATTTCTATCTCATCCCGCTCATTAGAGTAGCGAGCGCTGAACAGGTACAGTCATTCAATAATCGCTCAATTTGCGAGTTCTCTGATTAGCGATTCATGTTGAATTAGGCCCTTGGTGTGCTATTGCATATGTTCAGGCTTCATCCATCTGTTTACTCTGTAGGAGTGTCAAGGTGCAGAAGACATGTGCAGTACTTAAGCTGCCCATACACGCTGCTTTGTTAGCGTGCTTTTCGTGCTGTACTAGCACGGATCAAATCGCATTGCATTGCATGTGCACACGTTGTGCATGCAATGCGATGCGATTTGATGAGAACTAGGTACAAAAAGTATGTGCAAGCACATACTTTTTGTACTGTGCGATGAGGTGCGCGGGAGCGCGCACCTCAAAGCACACATCGGGTCAGCCCTTAAAGCAGCGTGTATGGGCTGCATTACAGCGGCTCCTAGAGGTGAGACACCTTATACCTGCTGTTACCCTATGTTTAATACCCCCACAATGCTGCTGTTAATATATGCATTACCACGGTATTCCTGCATTATCCTGTTCAGGCTGTTTATCAATGAACACAATGTACTGGTTATGGACACTCCATGTGGTCTAAAGTCCCGTACACACTAGAGGAAATAGTAAACCTTGCTGTGTACACTCCATAGTGTTAACGATGCGCACTCCTGGGCATCGTTACACCCCTGCCATAGACAGAACATGCAGGTCACATTGACTATATAGCCAATGACCCACATGTTCAGGGTGACGTCTCGTTTACTGATATCATTCAGTGTGTCAATATCGGCCACCCTTGGCTGCAGCCAATATAATTAGCTATATTAATTAAGAATATGTAATAGAATGAAAATGCATCAACCTACTATTGTTATCAATCTATTTATATTTCACTCAACACTAAAAAATTCTGTCACTCAAAGACTACATTTATCATTCCTCCTAGTAAATGAGTAATGATTCCTCCTAGTTCAAAAACAAGCAAAAATCCAAACATTAATATGATGCCTTCATTAATTCTAGCACAAAGAATCCGTAGATAAACATAATACATGGCCAGAGATGAATTTAGAGACCAAAAGAAAAATACATAGATTTGTATTATCCACAGGACACATACAAACAAAAGTTGTTAAATTAAGAATGACTTGAGTCTTTCTAAGAAATCAATTTATGCTAAGGGGCATATTCTATATGATCTGAAGCCAGCAGCAAAAAGTCTTATTGACAGCAACTGGGATGTTTTGTGGCTTCAAAGGATATGGAATCTGTCCCGTATATATAGAGAAATTGATCTGTGTCTGTTCTGGTGCAGCCACTCATATGGTATTTACAGCCGCAAGCTGCTGCTGTATTTTCATTCAATAATTTTCCTACTGAGCATTTCAAAAATAAGGTTAATAAATTGTCTGCAAACAAATTTCATATTCACGTACATAGAGAAAGTTCTTACTATTTTTTTCTGGCTGTAAGAAATGTGCTTTAGTAATTGTAATACCACTGCCGCAAAAGCCCAGGATTTTGCCAGGGCAATTTTGGCAGGGCAAACAGAAATTTCCAGTGTCGTGGCTCAGTGTGAATGGGTGTGAGTGAAATTCACGGGTGTATTGCCCCAGGAATTCCACACAGGTTTTTTGCAGGGTTAATCCTAGGAATTACACAGGTGCTCGCCAGTGTGAACAGGAGCAACCTGGGTTTTTCCCACAGGACGTGAAAAAGCAAGCTGATTGGGGAATGAGATCAGGCGACATAGGAGGTCAATTTAATACTGCAGAGATGAGATGAGACATGGTGCACTGGAGGGAGAAGGAGGAGCTGGGGCTGCTGGCTGTGAGAGGGGAGGAGGAAATAAAGAAGCAAGTGACTCGACAGTGTACTACAACATATCAAAAATACTGTCTGCCTGTGGCATTCATAAAACCCAGCAATAGGTTGTGAACAAACTTAAAGTACTTCATAAACAGTACTCCAAGATGCATGATCTCAACTGGAGGAAGAGTGGTGGTGCCCGTATGGACAATCAAAGCTGCTCGTTAAACAGCTAATCAAAGCTGCTCTTTCAACAGCCAATAAAATCTGCTCTTAGATTCCTCACACTTGTTGGCAGTGCAGACCCTGGAACCATACACATACAATGTATGTAACCAGTGTGAACAGGGCAGACCCAGGAATTATCTGGGTCCAAGGTGCAGTGTGAAGTGGGTCTGTGAGCTGAGATGATCTGTGCCTTGGGAAAAACCTAGGGTCAAAAACCCAGGGTTTTGCAGGGGCAGCAATGAGAACATGGTATTAGAAGTACATTGTAGTGTATAACTATATATTGGTACCCACATTCTCTGATGTGCAGCATTGCTAGAAGCCTGTCTCTATTGTTACAGTTCTTGAATAAAAAATTCCTTTAAGTCATCTGATTGAATAGAATGCAATATTAAATGCAATGCCTGTTTAGGGTGGCCTTGACTTGAGACCAAAACATAGTTTAGTTCATATAGAGTATATTTGTTATTATAACTTTAAAAAAAGTTTAGTAAACATTTCCTGTTACCAATCAGATTCCACTTCTTATTTATTTAACACCATGTCACAGTGTTTAGTGGAAACAAGATTTCCCAAATCTCTCCCTTGTGTTCTTTTCCAATATAGTCCCTGGAAGACAAATTGGGGGGAGGCACTGTTAGCCATGTACAGATGGGAGGAATCACTGGTACAGTTCTACACAGATACACGCATCCCCTGTACATCATAGTAAGAAATGT
Organism: Crinia signifera; assembly: GCF_055691185.1. Lineage (NCBI taxonomy): Eukaryota > Metazoa > Chordata > Amphibia > Anura > Myobatrachidae > Crinia > Crinia signifera. The sequence continues at coordinate 277,097,951 of NC_139217.1, read as the reverse complement.
TACACCAACAGTACAGTAAGGGGCATACATTTATACCGAGTGCCAAAGGCGAAATAGAAGTTGGCTCTGGGTTGTGCTAATGTCTTTTGGCAGTAGCACAGCTGAGGGGGAATGTGATCAAATTACTTCTCAGTGGTTGCTAGGATTGGCTGTATTGGAGGCTCTGTCTCAGTTACTTACCAATGGCATATATGGTAGACAGGGCCGTCTTAACAGCAGTGTGGGCCCCTGGGCAAAGCAATGCACTGGGGCCCTTACCCATTCTCCCCTCCTAGGGGTGGAGGGTGCTATCAGCAGCAGCTTTGATGTCCCACGGGTGGCAGGGGGTGCTCTATCTTCCACTCAACATGTAGGACCTGGAGCAGTAACTTCTGCTAATTACTCCTTTACTGCACAGGTGGTGGGAGGGAGAACAGTAACGTGTGGAAGGAAGCACTGAGCTGAATGAAGGGTCCCTTGTAAATGACTTCCAGGGAGGTAGGGAGGTGTTTTATACGCAGGGGAGGGTTGGATAATGGAGTGGGCTTAATATTCGTCATTTTCCGGTGGAAGGGCAGCTTTTTTGACTGCAGATATCGCCATTACCTGGAAATAGATTTCTTAGCCTTCAATAGTATAAAAACCTAGAGTCCCAACTTTCAGGAGGTGCTGGGGACTTGGGGATCAGAGATCAGGAGCCAGAGCAATCCATTGACAAAAATATAAAACTACACCAGACGCTTGGAGCTGGAGCAGGGACCGGCTACTTGAAGGCTGATATCTCTGGTTCTGGACATGATAGAGGCAAGCCGCTAGTGTTGACAGAAAGGGGAGAGTCCCAGATTTTGGAAAAACTCTAAGTCATAGAGAACCTGAGAAATATGACTGGGAATTGCATTTAACAGGTCGGATGTGGACTGCTGTTTTGAAGTTGGATATCTCCAGTTCCCCAGGGCCGATTTTCAAAATTCTGATATCCCTGGAAAAAGGGGATCCTCAGCTATCAGCATAGGGCCCTTTACACTTGGGGCCCCTGGGCAAGTGCCCATTAAGCCCATACGAAAAGACGGCCCTGATGGTAGAATAAAGATTCCTATTGATGAAAAAGGGGAACTGGTTCCGCAGTCCATCAGTCTTTCCTCCCAGGTGCCCCCATGACAATGGGAGCCCGGTTGTCAGTACTTCCACTGTCTCCAGGAGTTACGACATTGTCTACAGTAGATAAGTTATACAGTGTGTAATATGAGGGACGTAACAGGGGGAGTTTAGGGGAGCCATTGATCACTTGCTTCTCTGTCTGCAGGTATTTATCTCTTAATAGATGCCGTGCAGCATTTATACAGGTGAGAGAGGGGCTGTCTAGCTTTTCGGGGAGTGCTGAAAAACAGGTCCGTGCTACAAGAGAATGCCCACCAAGACTAAGCCACACCCCATCTCAGATCCTCTCTTGCAAAAGTTGTGAGTTTTACACTCGGGATGAAGAATCTACTCTCCTGATATTGCCATTTTGTCTACAATGCACAATTGAGCTTTGTTTAGAGGGTGTCATTTATATTTTCTCACCATGTACTGATGTATAATTACAAATAGTTTAGAACATACATATTCTAGTTTGGGCCTTATTGACCTATCTTAAATTATCAGTAATAAAGTGTATTGTATGTTTATCATGAACACAGTCACAGGAAAGTATGATCGCACAGTAGGCTATACAAGGAAGAGCTGTGAATGTAATTTGCTAAACACTGTATTACTGTGATAGGTAGTGTCATTTCCTAACTGACAAAGTTTTATTTAATTTGAGAAGATAAAAATATCTCCCCGGTACAGCACAAACTGCAATCAGCTGCACAGGAGCCCAGTGATATTCAATGTATATGCTATTTTCAAATAATTTAAAGACAATAGGAGGGCATCATTGCCATTACAGTAGAAAATGAGTTCCCAGTGAAAAGAAGAAAACATAAAATGCTGCTGTTGTAGACAGTGCTATTTTTGTAGGAAAATAGGTTCAGGAACTGTGGGTGGGGCAGAAGTGGGCGGTGATGTGGGTAGAGCTACCAAAGGGGTGGGGTATCAATTCGTGCATAAACTTTTTTTTTAACACATAATGCCCTTAGCAGTGCCTTATATACACAATGCCCCCAGCAGTGCCATATATGCACATAATGCCACCAGTAATGCCATATGTACACTTGCCACCAGCGGTGCCAATTAAACAATGCCCCCAATAACCCCAGTAATGCCAGATAAACAATGCCCCCAGCCAGTGGTGCAAGTCTAAAAAAATACCTAGTGCTACTGTGAACATGCCAAAAAATGGGCATGGCCATATGGGGCTTGGCCAATGAAAATGTGGGCAGAATACTCATATTACCCCGATAGTGCTGTCCGTGATGCTGATTATACATATGCCACTCACAGAGATTCCCATTATACATATGCCATACACAGAGATGCCCATTATACATAAGGCCCACTCCGTAACGCTTATTATACATATGCCACACACCGTGATGCCCATTATACATATGCCATACACAGAGATGCCCATTATACATAAGGCCCACTCCGTAACGCTTATTATGCATATGCTACACACCGTGATGCCCATTATACATATGCCACACACAAAGATGCCCATTATACATATGCCACACACAGAGATGCCCATTATACATAGGGCCCACTCCGTAACGCTTATTATACATATGCCACACACCGTGATGCCCATTATACATATGCCACACACAGAGATGCCCATTAAACATAAGGCCCACTCCGTAATGCTTATTATACATATGCCACACACCATGATGCCCATTATACATATGCCACACATAGAGATTCCCATTATACATAAGGCCCACACCGAGATCCCCATTATAAATAAGGCCCACACAGAGATGCTCATTATTCATATGGCCCACACAGAGATGCCCATTATACATAAGGCCCACTCCCGCTGTCCCTCCGAGCAGAGTGATTAGTCCTGTGAGTACTCAAAAGGGTGCACAAATTTTGAGTAGACTGTACGGATATAGCAGATGCTGCTCCTTCAGCCCCTACCCCCCCCCCCCCTCCAACACACACACCCCCCTAATAACCCTTATAGCACCTGAATTTATGGACTTAACTACCTAGGCGTTTGTACTCCTTTTGCTCCTGTCTAATATTGGTAACGACAACAGAGGATTATAAATAAATTAAATGATACTGGTATAATGAGAATGAATGTGTTTTAAATAAAGTACATTTAGTTAACTTTGGATTAGGCAGAGCTCGGATGCTTGCTGCCTGCCTCCTGATCATTCCTGTCTGCTGTCTGCTCCTCTCCGGTAGTTGAGCCGCCCACATTGCTGACTGCACAAATCAGTATCCACAGCTCAGCTTCCATTTCTTTGAAGATGCACAGTTAGGCGTCCCACATACCCACCGCTCGCATGCCAGCTGACAGCTGCCGCTCACTCACTTACCAAACGGCCGGTGTCTTCACTGCACTGCGTCTCACACAATTCTCAGTTCTCGTCCCCCGCCTGCCAGCTGCCGATCACACACTCCCGCACTGCGCCTCACATGATACGGCGTCCCCCACCTGCCAGCAGCCGCTTACACACTCCCGCTCACCAGCCGGCGTCTGCATGGCGTCGCACTCAGCACACAGCTCTCACTTCCTCCTCTCACTTCCTGTCCTGGCATCCACCCGGCCGCCGCGGAGACAGATAGATTTGTGCTGCGCTAAATGGAACTTCCGGAATGCCGTTCCTGGTGAGGTAATTTTTCAACAGAACTGCAGGAACGGCGTTCCGGAGCGTTCCGCCCGAAAAATAGCGCTGGTTGTAGAACTAATTGTGATTACAGTATATTAGTGTTTATAAAAGCTGCTAATTTATTCACTGAAGCAAAAATGTCTGCAACTGGTGCATTTCACACATAAATAGGAAGTTGCAATGTTCCTCTATGACTGCAGCCTGTCTTCCAGTCACAGGGGGCCTTGAGAGGCCAAGGACGTTCTGTTTGCAATGCAGTTCTTGAGCACCGTACACACTGGTCAATTTTTATGTGAAAGCCGCCCAGTTTTGTCATCTGAGTTGCTTTCAGCATGAAAGCCGCCCAGTGTGTACAGGGCAGCGATGAGCAGTGAGCACTGCTGTGCGCTCACGCATCATTGCTGCTGCCCGCCGCTCATCTGCTGGTATTACCAGCAGATGAGCGAGGGAGTGGATGGCTTTCCATAGCATCCTACAATGGAAAGCCGTCCACCCCTGGGGAAAATGGCTGGGCAGGTGGAAAATTCTCGGTGTATATGTACTGAGCATTTTTCAGCCCAGCTATTTTCCCCATCATCGTGCACCATACACGCTGGGCATAATCGCCCAGTGTGTATGGACCTTTGACCTCGCCATGTCTATAATATGGAAAGACATGCCCCTGTTTTCCCGAACACCAGACACCCTCAGCCCTCCCCATGAATGCCTGTGCCTGTCCATCATCCTCAGGTCAGGCCCATCAACTCCAATGTTACAGGCTTTGCCAAAAACCTTTAGGCCTAATTCAGACTCAAGTCTATCTCTCTGTGCACATATAACCATGGCCAGATAAACATTACAGTAGGTGGAGCTGCAGTTCCAGGCCCACCCATCCAAATAGGCCCACAGCGACTGTTTCTCGGCTGCTGCAAATACATTTGCCCCACCAGCAGTGCAGATGATTTTGCCCATTTTGAGAACAAATTTGTCCTGCGATCAGGTGTGAACTAGGCCCTTTGATTCCTAAGGGCCTATTTGTATATGAATGTGTGTGTCAGGGGAGAGGATACGTCTTACCATAAGAGAACTACCCTTCAAAAACATATAAAGCTAACAATATTGTCCTGAACAATTTGGAAAATATTGATCTTGTTTAAAAGTAACTACTGTTTTTAAGCTTAATAAAATAATTTTTCCATTAATTATCAGGGTAATGTAATACATATGTTTAGCTAATAATTGAAAAAATGATTAATCATTGCAATATCCATAATCATTATTTCCCAGTGAGCTTGCTAGAGGATTTGACACTGATATGGAAGGTCCTGTATGAAATAGTTGGAAATACTACAGCTGTCATTGCACCATTATACCACATGTGTGGGAGCAAATTAATATTGTGATACACATGAAGAATTACAGTATAAAGCCAAGCAACTAAGTCATGGCAATAATTACCAAAAGTGTTCATTAAAATCAGCAACTTGTAAAATAATTGTTAAAGTTAGTGTATTGCCATTGTTCGGCGTTATAAATGTGTTACGCTTAGGTTAGCCAGTACAATGCCTCAAATTAATTATTAGGCCTGTGTCCAATTCTAAACACAAACTAGACTGACTTAACCATGCTACTCTTTCTTAGGTTAATGAGACCTATGATATTTATCTCTTAAAGGAGCAATTACCTACTTTACTAACTGTGGTTTTTATGAGACAAACCATGTCTTTAAACATCTGCCCATAATTAGTCTGTTCCTGGTAATGTGAATATGTACTGTAAATTCCAGTGTATATTTATTTTGCCTCAGTTGTACTGTACTGAAGTTTTATTAGGACGCTTAGAACTGTGATCTTAAAACAAAAATTGCTTTAGAAACAAAACCGGTTGTGAAATATAACCAAAGTATGATCAAGTAGAATGGTTATGCATTCGGCAGGAGGCTCCAGTTTTATCATAATTCTCCTGCTGCACTCCTAATCTCCTGGGTTCTTCAGATTCTGCCAGCGGTGCAAATAAGGAGTTTCTTTGCAAGGACCGTTGCTCACAGGTCCGTTCTGACATTTCTGATTATACCCCTTGTGGGTACCCCTAAAAGCAGAGAGAGACATCAGCACACTCAGGGTAAAATTTTATAGGATGAGGGATTCAGAAAGTGAGAGATTTGAGAGAAAAGTTTTTTTAAAGCGGCAATCATTTACACTGCAAAATCAACTGGTTTTGCTGTGTAAATGATTTCTGCTTTAAAAAACCCTGGAGATTTCTTACCAAATTTCTCACTTTCTGAATCTCTCATCCTATTAAATTTCACCCACAGAGTCTTATGTATTCTGTGCTGTTGTGCTCTGACCCATAGCCTGCTGCTGCTGTTTGTTAAATAAAAATTTCTGTTAGTATAATTTCTGTAGTTAAACACATTGTTATTGTTTGTTTAATTAGTGTATCTGGTTTCCATACTGATTTGGCTAATGCTATAATGGTATGGAAATAGCACATACAATTAATACAGGTAGTGCAGACAAGTTGCAGACAGTCTGTTGTTCACAATAAAATAACATTTAATGAAACAAAAATATACTTATATTCTAAGGGATGAATTCACACAAGGTCAAGTTGCATTTGGAAATTATTGCATAGACATCACAATAATCTTGTATATGGTGCTGAGTGAGACGAAAAGCAATACCACAGCGAATATTAGGCCCCATGTCAGCATCTGCAGATTGTTATTGTGGAAATGTTAATATGTGAAATGCATGCATTCTACACAAAACTGCAGCAGAGGGTAAAGGTGAAGCTAGGGAAGGCTATGGTTACACCAGGGGAGGAAAGGTTAGGATTAAGTACTAGAAGGAGGCATTGGGTTGGGGTTTGACATACTCACTGTCAGAAACACCTCTGGATCTATCAGAAGTCATCATCAGCTGACAAACAAACTTGAAAACGTGGCTTGAGCTGACAGACCCGTCATTCCAGTTAAGTCACAAGTAGACCAAAAGTTTTGCTGACATGCTAATAATGTTGACATTTCATCAATGTCAACAATAATGAATGTTGATGTAATCATTGTCAACAATGCATGCATGTGTGTGAATGGCAACATGCTACATGCAGTGGTAGATTTCCCACTAGGCATATAAGGCACATGCCTAGAGGTGACACTTGCTGGGGAGCGTCACAGCATGCTCACTTGCATGATAGCCCTGCTAAGCCGAAAGCAAGTTGAGGCCAGGTGATTATTTTTTTAAGTTTTGACAGTACATCTGTTTTTAACTGGTGGAGGAAGGGAAATGATCAATAGATTGTGGTGGTGTAGTGGGTGAGTTAAGTGTTGCTTTTGCAGTTGGGAGACCCTAACATGAAGGGGAACGTGACTTGATGGGGGTGACCAAATATGTTGTACCTAGGAGGGCTTGATGCCTATATTTGCTACTGGCTACATGTTGACATTATGACCATGTCAACAGGATCAATGTCCTTATGATAACTGTCAACAAAATATACCACATTCATACATATTGCATACATGAGCAGCACATACACTTTCTATAAACATTAGATATATTTGATGAAAGGGAGATGATTGTGAAGTTACGAGTTTGTAACACTGCCTGGGCACGCATTAAAGGGGCCATTCTACTTTTTGCGCTGTGGTTACCCTCCCACATCCTGGGTCACTGTTACACAAATCTCATGAATTTTATACTTCCCCATCAGGAATTTGGAGTCCAGATGGGAAAGAGGACGAATCTGTCACAGATTAGCAGTGAGTAGGGAGAGGAAGGTGGCACTTGGAGGGTGTCCTGCCTACAATTTAGGAGGAAGTCCTGATAATGCATAAGCTATACATAAGTAAGGGTAAGAGAGGGCCAGTAGGTTATTGTATAGTTTCTTGTGGTCATCCTCCATGTATGGCGTCCCGGCACCCCAAGCTAGGGATGGCCATCGACCATCGATGATTTAAAATCATGATTGGTTTATGGAATACTTTTGCCATTGATGTGAGCGAACCAGATGGTTTCCATACATCGATGGCACAGGGGAACCGATATTGACTTTTGTTTCTCAAGGTGCCGAAACACGGAGCATAGCTTTGCTCACCGTCAACCCTGAAGGCCATCCTCCACATTCTGCGGGCCATTCAGTAAAAGATAATTGATAGCTAAAACTGTCGATGGTTATCATCACATAGTTTATGACTATCGCTGGCTCTGTTGCAGTATCACCATCAACAGGGACTGCACTGATGACCATCCTTACCCCAGGCATCTTTTAATGGCACCCACTGCATTACTGCTTCTGCTGCTGCTCTCTCAGGATCCCTTGTTCACTGTAACACAGCAAACGCCCCCACACCGCACACTGCTGCTGGCCTCCAATCACTCCCCCTAGTGTTGATGGCATGGTCCTCCATATCACACCACCCCCCCCCCCCCTCCTCCCATGCTGCTGCTGGCATCTTGTCCCCAGTGCTGCTGTATCCACTGCATCAGCTATGGCTCTGCATAATCAGGAGATGTGCAACATGCTCCAAAGCATAGCTGCGTATCATTTTCAAGTAAAACTGCAAGGTTTAATTTGAGCAAAGGACTATGGGCAGGTTAGTCATACTCCTTGAAATATAGCCTATTAGAGCTCAAATTAGAGCCTATTAGAGCGTTCAGTTGTTGCTCCATTCAGCTGCACAGGCCATGAGTGTACACATTTCAGCTTACAGTTGACTGTGGTGGAGAACAGACATTTGTGAAAACTCCATGGATTGGTTGGCCTAAGCAGGAGTTTAGACAAATATTTAGCTGCTGCAGTATATGCAGCTAAATCTGGTCTAGTTGGACACAACTAAATGGCAGCCCCAAACAACTGAATTGCTCCATTTGATACAATTCACAATTATCAGGTGCAACAATTTATCTCTAAATGTATAGGTGTGTAGCTGCACATAAACATATAAACACACACACCCAGTATACAAATGATTTATTATTTATTATAGTTATTTATATATCGCATACATATTCTGCAGCGCTTTACAGAGTATAGCTGAACATTCACATCAGTCCCTGCCCCAGTGGAACTTACAATCTATTTTCCCTACCACATGTACACGCACACATGATCTAAATAGTCAAAAGGACTTATACTATGATTGCACATTTAGCTATAAATTGGGCATTAATGTGGATATACTGTACAGTAGCAATTTTATTGATTGTAATTTTAATAAAACTTAATTATTATTATTTATTAATTACTGTCTGTGCTCTCTATTGCTGTCAGTATATATTGCTCCTTTAGATCATGGGTCTTCAAACTGTGGCCCTCCAGATGTTGTGAAACTACATGTTCCAACATGCATTGCCACATTTTTTCCTATAAGAGCATGCCAAAACTGTCAGGGCATGCTGGGACATGTAGTTCCACAACATCTGGAGGGCCACAGTTTGAAGACCCATGCTTTAGATGGTCATTATTTTACACTGTTCTTTCCCAGAAACTCCTTTGTGTTCCTCTTGAAGGCTGGGTTGAATTTGTTGCTTTTGATCTGCAATCCAGGGTAACAGGAGACTAGACACTGACACAGGAGTCTCCCGCAAAATGTGGGAATTTTTTTATTTTCTTTTAAATTATGTTTATTGAGGGTCAAATAAAACAAAATGACAAGTTTGCATAATCCGTGTTTACGATGACAACAATAAAAATAGCAATCATCAAAGGAATAATGCTATAAATCGTACATTTTGTTGTTGAATAAAGGAACAAGGTCTTACTTAATCTACAGATAAAGCGGGAGACATCTTTGGCCGGCGCTCGCCAGATCCCTTGCACTGGCGAGCGCCGGCGATAAAGACTGGGACACGCGTGCATCGCACATACACGTACATCCCAGTTTCCCGTCGGCGGGGGGGACGGGAACCCTGCCCGTCTCCGCTTCAAGGAGATGGACAGGGTTAGGGGGGGGGTGCGGCAAGGCGGCGGGGACCCGGGGCGACCGTCGGTGAGGCGGTGGGGACCCGGGGGGAGACCCGTTGTAAAGGGATGCGCGCGCATCTCGTGCGCACGCGTCCCCTTACGGGGACTGGTGGGGGATGGCGGATGGTGACTAATTCCGCCATCCCCTGCAAAGATGTCTCCATCTGTATTTACTCTGAATCTTATCCACTGGTAATAAAGACGTTCTTAGTTAAAAAAATATCAAACCTGTTTTTTTCTATTTTTCTTGAAAACAAAATCAAGGAATTACTTAATATATAATGATAAGGATGTGGGAATGTTAACAACTATGAGTTCATTACATACAGTATTTGTACAACACTCAGCACTTATAAATAATGAAGGGTTGTGGGAACCCTTCTGGACCAGGTGAAATGAGAGTTATCTGGTCACTGATTCTGACTGCAAAAATAGAGAAAAAAACAATTTATAAACTTTTTTTTCTATTCACAATTTTTTAATTGTTATATTTTATTAATGTTATGGAAGAAGAAAGTCAAGAAAATTTTAATTGACACATTAATGTGTTTAATTCCTAGGTTTAATTATTGTCAGAAGTTGATCCTATGTTGGTCAGTGGTGTGTTATGCAGGTCAGTCCACATGACGAATAGCTTAAACAAGGATTGTTTATTAGCTAGGTAGAACAGCAGGATGTGAGACAATGCAGGGTTAATGCAGCATTATACAGGAACAGACAATGGAGCAGATGTATTAAGCCTTAACAAGAGATAAATCCAAGGGTGATAAAGAGAGATAAACAGCCAGACAATCACCTCCTAACTGCCATGTCACAGGCTGTGTTTAAAAAAAGTCAGTAAGGAGCTGATTGGCTGGATGTTTATCTCTCTTTATCACTCTTGCATTTTTCTCTTGTTAATGCTTAATACATCTGCCTCAATGGAAGAAACAACCAGACAGTAGCAGGTTATTACAGGCAGTGGGTTTGTAGTGAGCACCACAGGCTATTGCCATTGATTTATTGATTTATTAACAGTTTCTTATATAGCGCAGCATATTCCGTTGCGCTTTGATGGCATTGGAACTTGTAGTAAGACCAGCGGTAATGGCACAGTGGTGTATTTTTGCACTGTTACTGCTATATGTGGCACTGGTATTTCTACAGTATGGCATCACTAAGAGAAACTCAGTGGCATGTGCCATCTGTCTGAAAGATGGAGGAGAATGATACATCTGCCCCATGTGACCCTTGAAGTTCTTGATAATAATTAGGTGCTAAAAAATAAAATAAATACAAAAGATTGCCCAGAATTTCATTTCATGAGGTTGACCCCCTTTCCCAGGGGTATTCTCCAAAACACCCACTGCATGCCCCATCAGCATCTTAGATACACTTCAAGAGTCTGTCAAACATTTTCCAGTTCCTCTGAGTTGCCCTGCCAAAATGGTGTGCCCAGGATCAACAATGGTTACAGACTGTCTGCACACTTGCCATGAGTAAGAGCGGCTATTTGTCACATTTACGGTACCCCATAGGACTATCAATAAAAATCTAGGAGTCCAATATTAGTCCAAGCCTCAAGGGGAGTGCGTTACAATGCCACCGGCAATATTTACACACTGTTGCAATGCCAACTAGTGCCACCAGGGCCGTTTCTAGAGGCGGACAAGCCGTGCAGCAGCCCGGGGCGCCGCACGGCTTGTCCGTCTCTAATAAACAGCCAGGGCGCCCGGCAGCAGCTCCCCCCAGCGCTGCCTCCCTTCCTCCCCCTCTCCGGCTCGCCTCTCAGCTCTCACCGACGTCACCGTCCACCGCCGGCGCCGCTGATTAATTTCCATGGGGAGGGGAGGGAGCGCATCGTGCGTCTCTCCTTCCCCTCTCTCACTGTGTCACTGGGCTGTCAGCCAATCAGGAGACAGCCCGCGATGTATGAATGACTGACAGCTCAGTGAAGGGGAAGGAGAGACATGCGATGCGCTCCCCTCCCCTCCCCAAGGAAGATTAAGAAGAGGCAGCAGCAGAGGCGATGGCAGCAGGGGGAGGCACAGTGAGTTACTGTATGCTGCTTCCGGCACTGTGGGGCATATTGGCACTGTGGGGCATATTTGGCACTGTGGGGGCATATATCTGTGGCACTGTGGGGCATATTTGGCACTGTTGGGGCATAGCTGTCACTGGGGGCATATATGTGTGGCGCTGTGGGGGCATATGTGTGGCCTTTGAGGGAATAGCTGTCACTGTGGGGGCATATATGTGTGGCGCTGTGGGGGGCATATCCAGCACTGTGGGGGCATATGTGTGGCACTGTGGGGGCATATTTGGCACTGTGGGGCCATATCTGTGGGGACATATCTGTGGGGGCATATTTGGCACTGTGGGGGCATATGTGTGTCACTGTGGGGGCATATATGTGTGGCACTGTGGGGGCATATCTGGCACTGTGGGGGCATATTAGTAAATGGCATCAGTTGTGCGGCAGCGGCTCATGGGGCATAATGTGTAATGGGCATTACGGTGTGGGGAGTATTGCGTAATTGCCATCCCAGTGTGGGGTGTAATGGGCATCACGGTGTGCAACAAAAATGTGTCATTTTTATCACGGTGTGCGGCGTAATATGTAATTGGCATCACAGTGTGCGGCATAATGTGTAATTGTCATCACAGTGTGTGACGTAATGTGTAATTGTCATCATGGTGTGCGGCGTCATGTGTAATTGGCATCATGGATAAATAGTGTATAATGATTTAAGTAGCCTGTCATTGTTTGGCCTTGATCTGTGAGGCGTACTAGGTCACTGTGTGGGCCTTTATGTTTTTTATGTCACTGTGTGGCCTTCAGCCCGCCAACTTAAGTGCAGGAGGACAATGACAACTCCTGCGGTAACCAATGTCTGGTCACGCAGGTCGCAAAAGTGTGATGTAAGGTAATTGTTTTCCGGCTAGGCCACGCCCTTTTATTAAGCCACACCTCTTTTAAATTAAGCCACACCCCTATTTCGGCGTGCGCCTCCGGCGCGCTCAATTTCTTCTATGCCATGATATGTATTGGGGGGGGGGGGGGGGGTCGCATTTTTTTTTTTCCGCCCTGGGAGCTAAATTGTCTAGAAACGGCCCTGAGTGCCACTCATGTTCATTCGCCCCGATGTGTCTAGCAGGCCGGGAGAAACAATGGGGCAGATGTATTAAGCCTGGTAAAGTGATAAAGTGGAAGGCGATAACGCACCAGCTAATGAGCTGTTTGATAAATGACACTAAGGAGTTGATTAACTGGTGCTTTATCACCTTGCACTTTATCACTTTACCAGGCTTCATACATCTGCCCCAATGTACCACACAGCAGTTACTGGTGAATGTAATCACACACACACACACACACACACACACACACACATATACATTAATTTTATATTTGTAAATTAGGCAAAAGCCACAGGCATTATTGTCAGAGAAGTGATCTGGGAACAAGTATGCAGAAGTAGACACTTTTATTGAGACAGTAACCAGGCACCAGGAAGTTTCTTTTCAATAAAGGGTTTTATTAAGAGTTCTCAATTTATTAAAGTTTCTGTAGATGAATACATTTCATGAGGTGTGGCCTTAAGTTTGAATCTGTGGTCAATGTACTGTACAGTATAACATAAAGGCTGGCTGGCTCTCCAGGGGATATATGGGCACAGGGCAGTACAAAGTGGCAGATCTGCTCAGAGCCAGGAATGGTAGATGTTCTGTGTTACATGGTTTAAACCACAGCAGTCTGTCTAGTGCATGTGCAGTGGTGCAGATGGCACATGCGCAACCCCTGCGGACAGATTGCCCCAGTACCGCACCATGCCGCATAAGACGGATTCAACACTATACATCAATTGTGAGAAAGGAAAGCGGAAAGGGCAGAGGGAGGAATAGGAGGTTGGGAGAATAGGGTGGAAAATAGAGGAAGATTTGGCATTCATAGCAAAAATTTTATCCAATGTAAACATGAAAACCTCTAACTTACAGAAAAATAAAAATGTTTTAAGTGACATGTACCTGCCCTGCCCCCCCACCCCCCCACCCCCTACTGAAAGTAGTACTGACTAGCAGTGCAGCACTGTCAGGTAGAATGCAGCCCTGTCAACCAAACAAGGCTGCTGGGACATTTTCGAGATCCCTTTATCTGGACACAATTAGAAGGTATTAGAAGAGAGGGTCCCCAGCAATGGTCAAAACATCAGGTGTTGGTCCCCTCATATGGGTGTGGCCTGTTGTCAGGGAGAAGTACATTTACTGGCAAAAGCAGAGCTATACAGGGAGTATAAATAGAGCTATATAGACAAGAAGGCAGCGCACGGTATGTAACCAGGGGGTAGTAGCTGCCCGATCCTGTCAACAGGGGCAGTGCTATTCATAATTACATACAATTTACTTCACTAGTTCTTTTAAGTGGAAAGCTAGGATAGTGGGTCCTCTTAGTTCTATTTAAGATTTTGATAGGATAAATGCTATACAGAACTTTTTAATAATGCAGACATCTACTATCTACTAATGATATATTGAACTGTTGATGTGTTTAAAGAACTGTTAAACAGCTTAGCATTTCAAAAAGCATACCTCCCAACAGTCCCACTGATTGGACGCTGTCCCAATGTACCACCAGTGAGATGCAGTGTCCCATGGGTGGTGGAGGCACAGATGGGGAAGCCAGTGATCACTGTTGCTCTGCAAAGCAGCGGGTGATCACTGAATAGATAGCATGCTTATGCGTACAGTAGCTATCAGTTGCTGAAGTCTTCCAAGCAGTTTTGAGAGCGCTGGGCACCCCCCCCAAAATGACGACAACAGGGTTGTTGCGCTCAATCCCCTCTTCTATGAGGCCCAGGGCCGGTGTAAGGCTTCTCAACACCCTAGGCAAAATTTCAACCTACTGCTCCACCCGCACCCATACTGCCACCAATATCCACTTTCCAACCACTTAAGGCATACTTACCTAGCATTCTGGAATGGCAGGGAGGCTCCCAAAAATCAGGTGGTCCGCCAAGCCCATCCCTGGGAAGGTTTTTCTAGGCAGCCTCCCTTTTCTACACACAACAGAGTACTAGGAGGAGGAGGCAGCAAAGTAAGGAAGTATGCATCAAGGGAAAGTATGGTGGTGAGGTTCCACAGCAGCCACCTGTATTAAGTACAATGATCCTCCTAGACATCCGTGATATTTGATAGGCAGACTTGGTTGCGCCTCCCCCCAGATCCTGGTGCCCTAGGCAGCTGCCTAAACCTGCCTAATGGTACAGCCGGCCCTGGTGAGGCCCCACCCCTTTATTGATGCAGCCACGCCAGAGTCCCACGTCCCACAGCACAACAGTTGGGTGATAGGCAAAAAAGCCTGCTTTTTTACAAAGACTGTTAAGGCCCATACATACTGGGCGATTTTGAGCTGAGAGTAGCTAACTTTCGGTGTTTTGAGCTACTTATCAACTCAAAATCCCCCAATGTGTATGGCCAGACAATGAGCAGTGAGTGCTGAGGGTGCGCTCCCGCATCATTACCAGCTGCCGACCGTCTGTAGACTGGTTTTACCAGCCAATTGAACCACTTTCCCCAGTCACCTACTGTGGAAAGAGGTTCACCTCCATGAATATTGCTGGAACGGGGGAAATTGCTCAGAGTGTATACACTGAGCGATTTTAAGCTAATTGACTTTCACATTATCGCTCCTCATACACGCTGGGAAAAAACACACATACTGTATGTATGAGGCTGTTTTTAACTAAAGCTATATTGAACTGTTGAAGTGCTAAGTGATATAGATATTGTTATAAAAATGATTATCATTTATATTGCGTCACAAGTGACATAAACATGTAAACATGTATTAGTAGACTACACTGAAACAAGTATCATGGAGGGGGGGGTAGTGAGAGAGGAGAAAGAGGGAGATTAGGGGCAGAGAGATAGAGATAAAGAGGTGAGATGGCTAGGGATTGAGAGAGTGTTGAGAGAAAGAGGGGATGGGGCATGGGGAGAGAGACATAAAGCAGAGGGAGAGTGAAAGAGAGGAGAGATAGCAGAGGTTGAGAGAAAGGGGTGGTTCGGGGGAGAGGGAAAAAAATGAGGAAAGAGATAGGCTGGAAGGTAGGGATTAAGAGGATGTGGCGAGTGAGAGGAAGTGAGGGATGGGGACATATATGGTGTGAGGGAGTGAAGGATGGGGGACATATATGGTGTGAGGGGGTGAGGTGTGGGTAGGGATGAGATGTGTATATATATATATATATATATATATATATAGTACTTATGTAATATGTGGGCTCCCGTTTTTCTTTTGAGACCGGGGCCCCTCGCGGGGCTCGCTGCGCTTGCCACGCTTCCGGCACGGTGGCTCGCTGTGCTCGCCACACTATATAAAATCAACTAAATACGTAGTTGGATAGTAGGGTTATGAAAAAATGGGGTGCATTTAACATGGGAGCCCAGATAATACATAAGTACCATATATATCTATATATCTATATATATATATATATATATATATATATATATATAGATATATGAATATCTATATCTATCTATCTATCTATCTATCTATCTATCTATCTATATATATATATATATATATAACAATACAATATCACTAGGTACTTGCGCTAGATATGGGGCGGTCGCTATTAACACTAGATCCCCTACTAGAGGGATCCACACAATCCTACACATTGCCCTTTGGTTCTTGGAGAGCACACATGCACAGGCGATACTGAGGGGATCTTTTAATCCACCTCCATTTAACTAGAAGGTGTCTGCACCATTTATTTTGAGGTTTGTGAATTAAAGCCCTAATACCAATTTACAGCATTGGCTCAAACCCTAAAGTTTATAAAGTAGTCCTTTGTTGGAGGTTGGTCAAATAGGCGATTTTGCCAGAATAGGCCACCCTGATCCAGATCAATAAGATCCATCTATCTGGAGGGTCACTCCTTTATTAAAGTCTAGTAATGATTGGGATCACATTTTGCACATATACGGTTCAGCTACATGATCTGAATAAAGACTGATCATATCATTTAAAAAAAATCTTCTAATTAAGGAACAAGTACTACAGTAGTAATTTACATTTAGAAGATCCAGCATGAATAAATCATTCAAATTTCCGTACCAATTAAAAACATCTTTTATTGCTGAAAAGATTAATGTCTAACCCCTGATGAAGTCTCATAAAGGGACGAAACGCGTCGGGTTCTTGGTTTGATCCCTATTCCAAGAAAATTCTTCCAATTCCAAGTGTATTACCTTTTTATAATTTTGAATAAATGTTTTATATTTGAAAGAAGTCCTGGTTGATGTTAATTCTACATTGAGTGGAAAGACATTACAAATTGTATTGATGAGTTGTATATGGGCTATTTGGTTGTATATATATATATATATATATATATATATATATATATATATATATATATATATATATAAATGCTGTCTACTCTCCCCTCTGGTCACCAAGACCTATCGAGATAAAGGTACACCTTGCTGTGTACAACAAACAGAACTCCCCATCTGCAGTTTTAACCTATACACAGATGATAAGTCCCATTCTGTAAAACTTAAAAGGGAATATATAACTTTTGCTCCATTTTGCAGTTATATATTCTAGAGAATACTCGAAAAATGCAAGAACAACACAAAAGTGCCTTTAAAGCTTAGACTGTAAGTAAATGTGCTTTTATGTTCCATGCTAATACTATACCGTCTGTGTAAGAGCAGAAGTTTTCTTTTATCCTGAACAAATAGTTGTCATGGTACAGTACAACAAAATAAGTAAAATAACTGACTGTTCCAGAGGCAGAACTCTGGGAGGCAATGGAGTCATCTGCCGCCGGGCTCCTGCTCCCAAGGGGCACCTCTCCTCCCCCTGAAAGTTTAAATCAGCTATTTAAAAGCCAACAATATTGCTTCTGTGTCTGAGTTCTGAAATATATATGTATTCTCTATCTATCTATATTTTTGAACAGAAATATGTATTTTATATAAGGTTATATAGGGTTGTGTGTGTGTGTGTTTATGTGTGTTGGGGGGGATACCAATATATATCTTGCCTTCAGGCAACTGGAAAGAACTTACGCCACTGGACTGTACATACTGTAACTAATACCTTTTCTCCATGGAGGAAATGCAGTTGTTCTCCTAGCAGCACTGCTTAGTAGATGCCTGCAGGTAGTGATTCAATTGTTGCTCCATTTGGATACATATGACTCAGGAGAACACATTTCTGAACTATATAAAGAACATGCTGTAGTTTAGCAAATGATACAATTTGTTTGCGGTCTGATAAACTATTTTTTTTAAAGACATTTTAGTAGGGAATTTTAAAGCTCATTGACTAGCTGGTATGGTACAGCATTGAATGATACATATGGGTCTTTTTATTAGAAACAGAAAAGATCTTTATCCAGCGTTAAAAGCAAGCTTGCATAGCTATACTGTACAGAACACAAATCCCATGATGTCTTTTAAACAGTTGTTTTGTAATATAATAGGATATTGTTTCTTTTCCACAGGATTACAATGGGGAGTGTACCCCAACAATGAACCGCAACATTATTAGCAGTGGCGACCAATCCAGCACTCACAACAGTCCCGGTTTATCAACTCCAGTTTCTCCCTGGGATTTAAAATGGCCGTCTAATAAAATGAGTGAAGACGTTGCAGCTTCATACTGGTCTGGGGCCTGGCAAGCGGAGCAGAAGGGACAACCTGGAAAATCTGTAAGTTTCCCAATGAGTTTCTCAACAGTGGTGCAGATAAAACTTTTGTGCTGGTGTCAATTTCATATATAAAGTCCTCCTAAGTAACCAGAAAAGCAAGTATTTGGGATCACACAATACTTACAGTAGATGAAAAACTATGAAAACATATAGGAGGATTATAGAAATAGGGCCTTATTTTGATTAATTCGGTCCTCTGTGCGTTCGCGCGAAGGACCGATTTTTAGTGTCTGCGCAGGCATGTTTCTGCACGGTGAACTTTCGGTTCGCTGGGTGCACGCACTCTACATGCTGACCGGAGGGGGGGGGGTTGCCGGGCAGCTGCATAAGCATATGGGAATGCCCAGCATTCCATGGGCGTTCCCATGAGAATGGGCGTTCCCAGGCTAATAAGGCCGTGACAGACATGCGGGGGGCAGGCAGCTGACATCACCACTATGTAAATCATCCATTCGCAGCCGTGCTGGGGGGCGGCACTGCGGGTGGAGGGCGGCGTCTGATGGACTTGCAAGGCTGCGAATTTCGCAGCCTTGCCAGTCAATCAGAATAAGGCCCATAGTTTCATAAAATGTTTATGTTTTGACTCTTTCCTTCTACCCTTCCACCTCTATACTTATTATATACATTATGTTTAATAGTTCAAATTTCTTTCAGTAGAAGATGTACTGTAGCTCCATTGGCACAATAAGATAATAAAGCAAAGTGGTACTTATATGTTAGTTGGGCACCCATTATAGTTAGTACGCTGATACCCCCACTATCCATGTCGGCATGGAGTTGATTTTATATAGTTCCGAGCCCGAAGCGTGGCGAGCGGACGTGGAAAACTAAGCAAATAGCTTAGTGGGCACTCCACTAACATATAAGTACCAGCAAAGCATTATAATGCAGTCTTGTGATAAGAAAACCATGCTAAGGTACAATCCTAATCGCAGACATCATATTCTAGCTTGTTGGGAATCATTGCAGCCAGATATAAGTTTTCTACTTATTGAGAAGAACAGTATAGACAGGCACAATTTACACCATCCCACTCCTTTCTCTCATTACAAACATCACCAGTTTATAGTAAAGAAAAATAGTATTATCTCTGTTTTATTACCCTTTTCTCATTATGGAGACCACCAATGCTTCAGGTCAGCTGCATCTGTACAGTTATGGAATGCACAGCATTTTAGGGCAGTTACACAAATCGGAGAAGTCACTGGGTCTATTGATACCTGGTGCAGATAAAATAGTTTTGCCACATGCACTGGAGCAAGTGTCTAAAATGTGAGTGTGGTGTAGCATAAAGGCGCAAGGCCCAATGGGAGCAGGGGGTGGTCCCACTGGATGGGTGTGTGGCTTTGTTGGGAGCCCTAATTTGCATCACTTTGGTGGCGTGCCCAGCATTCCCACATATGTTTCGCTGCCCCTGCCTATACTGATGTACTGATGGCTCCTAATCCATGACAATAGACGGACAGACTTCAACACCTGGCTTCTGTCACTGCAGAGAAGCCAGTATTTGGGTGTCACCGCTTCCTAGGCTGACACCCGAGTGCAGTCCGTAGCCTCCACTACCTTATAGTGATGCCACTGACACAATTGCTACCACTCGATCCTTAATAAGTACCAACATATGGGTCTTTAGCCATAATAAGTGGTAATTTTTTGTATATGAATTCGTTACCCTGCGTGTATCAAAAATAATCATACAGGAACATAGAATAAGGCCACATAATAATGCATTACACTGACATGAGAATTTGGCTTTCTTAGCATGTCAAAATTCATCATATCATGTCGACATGATAGAATGTTCCTGGTGGCTCAGCGGCCATTTTGCTGAACCTGTTGGCAGCAACATTTCCAATGCTGTCTTCCAGGTCTGGGCAGTCATGAAGTTCCAGTGCAGACTTGTGACTAAGGGGGTTATTCTAGTTCACTCTTTCTGACAAAATCTTTCTTAGATGGACAAAACCATGTGCACTGCAGGTGGGGCAGATGTAACTTGTGCAGAGAGAATTAGATTTGGGTGGGGTTTTACTTCAAAGTGAAATCTATATTGCAGTGTAAAAATAAAGCAGCCAGTATTTACCCTGCACAGAAACAAAATAACTCATACAAAATCTAACTCTCTCTGCATATGTTACATCTGCCCCACCTGCAGTGCAAATGGTTTTGTCCATCTAAGAAGGAATTTGCCTCCAAGAGTGAACTAGAATAAGGGCCTAAGTGGCATTCCAGTGAATATTTTACCAATAACCCTAACAATAACCCTTACTTTAGAATCTGGAGCCTAACCATAACCTCTTCTTAGTGCTTACCCTAACCCTCTTGTAGAGTCTAAATCTAGATGTTGGCATCCTGGGAATTGTGACATTTCAGATGATGATATTCGAAGGGTATTGAACTCTTGCTCCATTTTCAAGGTGCTGTGGGATTATATAAATTTTAATTAAAAAGCGCAGTGGTTCTCAGTGGATAGGGGAAGGCAGTTTCACCATACTTTAACCATCACTGTCCTTGTAAAATTGGTCCATTAGCTTTGAGGAACGTATTACTGGAGTTATATATAGGGTATATCTCCAATTAATAAATATACCCAGACATCTAATTACTACTTTTAATGCACTTGAATATGATTATTTCCCTGAATGTTATCTGTTGTATCAGATAGGAATAAACATATACAAGTGGTGTATTTATAGCACCCATGGGGCCCACACCGCACACACCACCCATTTTTTCCCAATTTTTAATACTTTCCCTCCGGAGTCCAGCGATGAAGGTAGCAGCACTGATGGAATCGCTTAAAAAATAGCAGCTTCGCCATTTTTTCGGAGGTCTGTGCATGTGCAGTAGAGTCTGAGTGCTCTAGTGCTCAGACTCTACGCTATGGCAACGTGCAGTGCAGAGAGGAGGAAGCCCAAGTGGAGGAGGCTGCACATAGACCTCCTCCTCTCTTCAAGTGCCCCTGATACAGTAGCAGGTGTCTCATAGGACAGTTATATTGTGAAGGCTCCACTAGGGTTTTGGTAACCCAACCACCAATACAAGGACATGCCTATAAACATAAATGCTTACAACACCTTATAAAAGGTGTCCTTTTTCATTTAGCAATGCCCCATGAAAGATTGATATGACGTTTTAAATCATCCAGTGATGAAGAAATGTTTTTCAGCCATACAAATGTTCTTTCTTGAAGTGAGGATACAAGTTCAAGGAATTCTTTGTGTAACTTCCTCTCTAGGCCCTCTAAAAGTTGTTAGGAAAGGGTTATAGGAAGTTATGGAAGTAAGCAGTAACACATATGTCTTTGAAGATTAAAATCTGTGTCTTTGAAATGTATATTTATATTATTGATGACAGTAACGTTCTACAAAGTTGTTTTGATAAATGAGAAACTGCGTCCATGACAACTGTCTCGGCCAATCACGTGTCCTGTAGATGAATCTTGGGCACGAGGCGCCTGTTAGGGCAAAATGCGAGCATCACTGAGCCAGTGCAGAACAGCAAGCTGATTTATAATGCATGCATAAGGAATTCCAGCACTGACAAAGTTAAGGGAATGTTTTATACAGCTGCCAGGTCTAACACTGCTTGCTTAAGGAATTCATTGTGTTTGACCAGAAGGTTATGTTTTCCATTAATTGCAACAGTTTCCAAATACTTTGACTTTCTCAATATGTCATACACACTCATGTTCAAAGGGGGCGGAAACCATCAAAATAGTCATTACCTCTTTGATGCGGAGTGACTAGGCAGCCAGCTACAAAATCCTGGATGCATATGGAAGTGTAATTTATTTGTGTGGGACTTATTAAGTAAAATGTTGCAGTCCTCCAATACATTAGGATATAAATTTAATAAAAGTTACATAGCTTCTGTCTTTCTATTGCCAATTTTGCTTGCAGTGAAGTCCCAAACAGTATATGGATTGACTGCACTATCCACATACTCCCCCGAATACCCATGTTGTACTTATTTATCATACTCTTAAGGTGATACAGTCATTGGGTCACCAGCAAGTTGTGAGACAGTCATTAGGTAGACACCATTAGGTCGACATGTGTCTAAGTCAACATGCAGAAAGGTGGACATGAATCTAGGTCGACATAGGTTAGGTCAACAGGGTCATAAGGTGGACAGGATTATTAGGTCGACATGGGTTAGGTCGACAGTCAAAAGGTTGACATGTGTTTTTCACTGTTTTTTAAAAAGACATGTGCCAACAGGCAGTATTTCATTTACTAGGGCATGGTGGAAGAATAAAATAGTGTGCCGTGCGCAGCGAGCCATGTGAGGGGACGCGGTGCACTTTAACCTGTATCCATGTCGACTCTGTCGACATTCGGGGGAAAAAACAGTGAAAAACCCCATGTCGACCTTTTGACTGTCGACCTAACCCATGCAGACATAATGACCTTGTCGACCTTATGACCCTGTAAACCTAACCCATGTCAACCTTCCTGCATGCCGACCTAGACACATTTCGACCTAATGGTGTTGACCTAAGGACTAACAACTTGCTGGTGACCAACTGATCCACACTTGTCCTAAGTAAGTACCAATATGAAGATTTTAATGAAAGCCGGAGACTTGTCACTCCTTATTGTTGTAGTGTCAGCCTAGGGGACTTATTAATGTACTGCTTGAGAATAGGTGGAAAAGTGGCTACATTTCTTCAAAATAGATATGCATAATATACTTCAATTAGTGACTAGGTGCAAAACATGGCTCTTTATTTTGGCCCTTATTCAGATCACTTTGCTCAGACACGGGCACGGGCCGAAGCGAATGTAGCAAAAAAATACAAAAGGAATAGTCTCACTTTGCGCTGATAGTACTGTCCCAACAAAATAGGTATGAGTCCACGTAATTTCCAGTAGTTCTCTCCAAAGATTTTTCAATGTGGAAAAAACAGAAGGATAATGCAACAATATTAGGATATATTGCAATAAATGGCAGTCTCTCTCCAATAGTGTGAAGGGGACTATGAGGAAACAGTGCTCCCACAACAGCTCCCAAACGGTCCTGGGGAAATACAGGGTCACCTCACTCGTTTAAAGATAAGCGAATGCTTACATGTATGCTTACATGTGATAATGCAGGTGACTCATATAAAGGTTTCTTTCAACAGATGCGAAGTCTCACCATTTCATTCCAATAAAAACGGTATTTATTCAATATAAAACGGTGTAGGATCACAATTCATACAGCCAATGTACCATACTTGTTGGAACCCGGGTATATATGATGCAAATGATACTGAACGAAAAGTACTCCAAATCACCGAACAGGATTAAAAGACACTTAATATATTCAACGCGTTTCGGCACACTGCTGTGCCTTTATCAAGAAGCGTGTCTATAAAATATATATATAAACAACATATTCTAAATACCAATAACGGCCATAGAATAAAACAACCATATGTGAAGGTATAATTATCTGTAACCATAGCATAATGTGGGCTTACCAGCAGCGAGTTCTCTGGTCAGCATAAGTGTGGGGGACTGTTTACACAGCTAACGTAGCAAACCCCGCCTAGCAAATGTATCGGCCGTGCTGCCCATTCGCACGCCGAATTCGACCGCTCAGCATGCGAATGGATGTTTTATGTGAACATCCATTCGCATGCCTGTGGGAACCTCCCCCATCATTCGATGGTCGCCGACCATCGAATGATGTGGAAAGTGCTCGCCCATGCATGAGTGATCTAGACCTATCTCGTCCATATGAGCGAAGAAAATCAGGGATATGGGAGGGCATCTGACATCCGGTTAAGTCAGCTGTCCGCCCCCACACGCAGGTCACGACCAAATTTCCATACACATGCCCTGCGTTTTCATTGGAATGCCCATAAAACACAGGGCATGCACATATGGTAATGACCCTGATCAGGCCACAACGCCCCTCTCCATCCCCTGCTTGGAAGGCCAGGAGCGAAAACTCAGGGACTGGACTTCTCGCACGATCCCTGCGTACAGACATATGCAGAAATGGTTCAGCGCATGCTTATATGCACAACATTTGGTCGCTGGCCAAATTTGCGTCCGAGCGAAACCATCTGAATAAGGGCCTTTGTGTATTAGTGTTTGAACCATGAATAAGTCCCAGTTATATGAAAAAGTCACTCCAAACATTATAATAAAATTAGTGCTCCTTCAGATTTTAACATAATATTTCTTCCTCTACTCACATCATCACAAATAACAACAAGACTATTACCAAACTATAAAATGTATAATCTTTAATCGGTGTGGGACAGCTCATGCTGGGAAGATTGGATTCATGATTAACACCTACTGTACTACTTGAGATATATTAAGTCAACTATGTTATAATTTTGGTAATGTCCATTCATGCCATTGGTATGTCTCTGAAATTTGACACTAGTACACCTGGCAATCTTTGGAGCTTTTACAGGGCCCACTGTTCTTATGGTGAGTTATATGCTCCCCTTAAATAAAGTGCATTTGGGTTAGTGCCCTTCCACCCCCAAAAACATCAGGAATGGGATCTCCTCTAACATGACACCTCTCTCAGGCACTAAGGGCCTTATTCTAGTTCACTCTTTCTGACAAAATCCTTCTTAGATGGACAAAACCATGTGCACTGCAGGGGGGCAGATGTACAATGTGCAGAGAGAATTAGATTTGTGTGAGTTATTTTGTTTCTGTGCAGGGTAAATACTGACTGCTTTATTTTTTCACTGCAATGTAGATCTCACTTTGAAGTAAAACCCCACCCAAATCTAATTATCTCTGCACAAGTTACATCTGCCCCCCTGCAGTGCACATGGTTTTGTCCATCTAAGAAGGATTTTGTCAGAAAGAGTGAATAGAGAGAATAAGGCCCTAAATGCTCTGCATTAGAAGTTCTCTCTTAATTAATGATTGATATCACCTATGCTGAACTAGTTCATTGATAAGTGGCGGCAATCCTAAATTTAGGGGGGAAATAAATCCAAGGGAAAAGCAGAGAAGTTTGTACTTGATGGAAGGGGTTATGGTGGAAGGTCTGCTTTTCCAGACATGAGCTTTCTTTTTCCCACTCATGTCATTGCATAAAGGACACTGACTAATCTTCCCCCTATCTAGATCTCCTTACATAGTCGGGGCAGTAGTAGCAGCATGCCAGTGGTTTGCAATTAATATGTGGAACTACCTGTATGTCTATTCCAAGCCTCTCCCATGTACAGTACAGAATATATACTCAGAGGCCCCTTTATTAGTTGTGCCTTCTAATATTGAGTAGCGACTTGCCTTGACCTCACATTGGCCTCCATTCTTCCATTCTTGGAGGCAAGACAGTTCTTAAAACATTCCTTACAGATTCTAACCCATGTTGACATAATAAGATCATACAATTGCTGCAGATTTGTCAAGTACATATTCACGCTGAATTTGTGGTGGCGTTCATATGCTAAGCTTTGGTCCCAACCGCAGTGTAGCTATAAGCATTGTACAGAGTAGGTGGTGATGCTGTCTAGTCCAAAACCAAAGGGGTAGGTTTAAGAACTGTTCACAAATTCTGAGTACAAATGTTGTTGGCCAGTGAGAAATCAAACCAAAGGCTATTTAGACTCTGACTATTAAGATGGCATTATGTGATGGAGGAGCAGGAGGTAAGTGACATGAGAGATATAGGGTGGTGTGTGACTATGAGACGCAAAAGTATTCAGTATAGAAATAAGGTCAAGCCCATACTGTATATATCAGTGATCACCATGTGAAAGGTCAATTTTGTAAAAAAGAGAGAGACAGAGACACTACAGAATGATAAAGGAATTGTATTTGATATCCTCGTGGGAGGAAGGGAGCTGTAGGATCCTTTTCCCAGCAATAACAGCTTGCACATGCGTGGTCTGATGACAGTGAATGTTTAGTAGCATCAACAATCACTTTCTAGCTGTGCTTCTCTGTCACTAGATGGAGAAATTAATCATGCTAGTTTTTATTGCTGCAATAAGAGGCACCAATAAATCCAGATAATTAATAATCATGCCCCAAAGAAATATTGGTACTTGTTTCCTAGAACGGCCACAATTGCAGGCATCGTGTACCTTAAAGTTAAGGTACACGATGCCCGCGATGGACCCGATTTCCTTTGAAATCAGGTCCATTTTACCGTCAAAGGCAAAATCTAGGGCATTGCGTCGGTCACGGCCATTAACATTGGCCCCAACGCGACCGACGCGATGCCCCGCGATGTTGGCATAGGCTTCAATGTTAAATTATTTTTTAACATTGAAATCGGGAGCATCGCATCGGTCTTGTGCCATTATAATGGCACAAGATGAGATGGACTTGATTAAGTCCATCTCACATAGGAAACAATGTGAAATGGACCAATATGACCCATTTCACATTGTATATGGCCCCATCGTCACCCCACGATTGACGCCAACCTGAAGCGTGGCGAGCACAGCGTGCCCGCGAGGGGCGGCGGTGCACGTCCTCCGCCCTTTTCATACCCCTACTATCCACGTCGGCGTGGAGTTGAGAATATAAAGTGCAGCGAGCCACCGAGCCCGAAAAGAGGCGAGCGCAGCGAGCCCCGCGAGGGGACGCGTATACCTGTGAAGTTATACGCGTCCCCTCGCGGGGCTCGCAACGCTCGCCACGCTTCGGGCTCGGTGGCTCGCTGCGCTCGCCACACTTTATATTCTCAACTCCACGCCGCCGTGGATAGTAGGGTTATGAAAAGGTCGGAGGACGCGTTGAGGGGGTAAAATTGGGGGTCTGGGGAATATTTTACATTGAATCCAATGTAAAATAGGGTCCCAGGGACCCTATTCACATTTGTTTGAATGTAAAAATCGCGATTTTTCCGACACGACCACCCCTATGCAAATCGGGGTGGCCGTGCTAGGAAACAAGTACCGAAATATTTATGCAGTTTACGTGAAAATGGTTCCTGATCAGTAGTCAACTGTGGTATCTAGTAATTGGGAAACATTTTCTACAATTGACTACAATGCTGATTAGCTGATTAGATATACACATTAACAAATAGGTGTACATTTGTATTTAATAATGTGGCCACTGAGTATATATACACTCAAACATCATACAGAATACAATGGGGGAAATTTACTACGATGTGTATTCTACTTCACATGTCAACCAATCAGAATCTTCTTCTTATTTATTTAGCACCCTCTAGAAGATAGTAGACAGGATCTGATTGGGTGCCCGTAGCCACATCACATGTGAAGTAGAATACACATTTTAGTAAATTTCCCCCCTTGTATTCTGTATGATGTTTGAGTGCATATATACTCAGTGGCCACATGAGTCCAATAATTCTTATTGAACATTTCATTCCAAAATCCTGGGCATTAATATGGAGTTTGTTCCTCCTTTGCTATTTGATATTATAAAAACTTCTGGGAAGGCTTCCCGCTAGATTTTATAACATGCCTGTGGTGATTCACAAGAATATTACTGAGGTCTGGGTGACAAGGCCTAGCTAGCATTCCAGTTGAACCCACAGGTGTTTGATGGGTTTGAAGGCATGGCTCTCTGCAAACAGGCCACTTTCTCCCACATCAAACTCAGTGAACCAGGATCTTATTTTGTACACGGGAACATTGTCATGCTGAAAAAGAAAAATCCTTACCTAAACTAATGCCACAAAGATCGAACAAAAAAATTCTTCAAACTGTTGTTGTATTCTGAAGGTTTAAGATTTATATTCACAGTTTTAGAGACCATGAAAAACAGCCAGAGACTATTAGTAGTATGTTTTGCAATGTGTGATGAAGAGGAAGGGCAACATATAGTAAGGTTGATTCTGAGTCAGACGCAGATGAGGCTGCAGCTTTTCCTGCAGTCATGCTAGCATATTTAGGTTAATGCCCCTTTCCCTTGTGTACATCTATGCATCCAAATGTACAAAGATGGGAACGACCACTATCAGCATCCATAAAAGCTGAAGTATCGCTTGGTGCATTTTTAGACCATCAAAACGTACTGTAGAGTTGATTTGCTCCAACCACCTTTGTTTCCACAGAAGATCCAGGTCTACAAATATAACTTGAGTATCCCATTTTGCAGTCAATGTGCTGTAGACTGCAGGGGAACAATCCTGTAAAAATCCTTTGAAGTGAGCCACATCTTGTCTCTTCTATGGCTATTCTGAATTCTCCATGGCTCTAGTCTGACCAACCATCCATCACTTCCAGAACATATGTAGCAATATGTTTGTACTGGACTATGGTGGCCTTCCATTTGTCACTTACTGTACCACGCACAGGACCACGATGACTTGAGAAGTGCCCAATCATTTGATTTAAACCTAAAATGAAGTTGGTCTGTCCTTTTATTACAGTATATATGGGTTAAATAGTGTATCTGATTGAAGTTGTCCTTGTAATATGGAATGGATGGTACTGTATTTGCAAATGCTGCCAAGCTTGGATAAGTCCATAGATTATTTAGTAATGTAATCTTAAAGGTCTGAGACTGCTATAGTATTGATCCTGCATAGCTGTGCACCAAACAGTATATATACCACTTCCAAACCGCATACAAATATCCCATAGGGGCTTACAAAGTCATTTTCTGGAACTGGTAGGAAAAGCAGTCAGCTAGAAAGAGTCGGAACTTGGTCCCTTGTTACAATTAGTGGTTGCTGAGGGGTCTTGCTTGCCAAAACTATGACCAATATAGTTTATATGTTTTGCTGTTATTTTTAATTGCTTTTAACATTTTCCTATACCTATGTTTAAAAGTATGCCTTTTATAATCAGGTTCAGAGTTGCATATAATAGAATGGATTTACTACATCTACATGAACTGTAGTGCAAATGTATGTCTGAATGTAAGCAATAGTCGCATTATAAAGAGGAAGCACCGTAAATGGTAAAAACAAATATTACAATAAATTCTATCTTACAGCAGAAGCGGAACAGAACAAAATGACAAGGGGGCACCACCATTTCTAGGAAAGTTTGTGTGGCCTCATAACAAGGGTCAAAGGGAATGCCATACCCACAAGCCATGCCCTTGTTTTCATCATGCTGGGTGCATGAAGTACAGTCAAATGGGCAGTGGGGCCAAGAGAGGGGGGTAGTACTAATTACCCAAGCCCAGGTCCGACGGAGGGGCCCATTGGAGCCCCTGTTACCTGGCAGCAGCTCTTCTCAACCCAGAACATGCTGCTTTGTGGAGGGCTGCACTGTGCCACTGAGGTGCTTAAAGAGTCACGCCATATTATAAATTTAATTGAGGAGCAAAGTAGTGGCACCATCAAATGAAATGTTGATAGTGACAGAGATATAGTGGATTCTGTGTTTTCTTCTACATTTAGTAAATAGCCTCAAAATAAATATCATTGTTATATATAATGACATACTGTACTGTAGTTTTACCTGTATAATTTTACCTGTACACTTGACCGTGTTTACTCTTTACAAACTACTATACATCTCTAGGGCCATGATTATTTTATATGTTTTTTAAGCAAACAAAAGCTGGTGCTCTGCCTTCCTTAAATAGCATATGACTCGCACATACTGTAGATATTTTTACTGGATCTAAGTGGAAAGTTATTGCTATTTCAAATAAATCTGTGGCAAATAAAGAAGTGATTAAAGGAAAGGGGGTTCCCTAGTCCACTTTAGCTGCAGAATGGTACTTCTTTGTAAGTAAATTAAATGGTAGCCTAAGTCAATATATTGATTTTAGATCTCAGCCGCCACCCCCTGCGTGCGGCCGCTCGTCCAGGGTGGAAGTTTGGGCTGTTGCTTAGCAACAGACCCAACGCTTCCGTCCTGCCTGTCCGGCAACTACTGGGGAACATGGCCGCTGGCCGCTGCCCACTGCGTCCCAGAGCCTCCGGCGCTGTCACTGACAGCAGCTCTCCCGGTGGCCCTCAAAATGCTTAGGGTTAAGCCTCATTCAGGAGAACCTGAGATTGTGAAAAATGGTCCCTTTATAATAAGGGGGAAAATGTTTTGTAAAATGTGAATTTTAATAAATCAAACTGAATAAGGGTGTCAAAATATTTGTTGTAATAATATATAGATAATGGACAGTTAGAGCTATGAGTTAATGAAGTATCAGACTTTCTTTGTAGAGTTGGTTGAGTATCTGGAGCATCACATTTGTGGGTTCCATTTTACTCTCAAAATGGGCAGAAAAAGATAACTGAGCAAGAATACAAGAACATTAGAGTCTCTAGTTTGAGAAATAGATGTCTCAAAGGTTCTCAATAGAATCAATATTTTGTCCAAAATATCGGACAATATGCATTTTATGTTTGGATATACATTTTTTAAACTATACAAGTCTCTGAGGATCCCTGAGGACGGGCTATGTAGCGTGAAACATGTTGGATTGAAAATAAACAAGTTTGCACATTTTTAAAATCCGAGAGTGCCGCCTGAAGTCTATTTCCTACAAAGGGAGTGCCGGTCCAACACGTTTATTATGTATATATATATATATATATATATATATATGTATCTAGCCTAGCGTCGCTGAGACCGGAGCCCAGACAAGAGAGAGACCGTTCCTGTATCGGTAACAGTGCTGTGCACTAATCTTTTATGCTGATATTCCTGCGGTGTTTTATGCCGCCCATTGCGGTACGTTACCCCTTGCTACTGGGGACGTCTTGTTTCATATAAATAAAACCAAATTTATACTGGTAATGCACTATGGAGTGCCCGTTTGTTTCATTGTAGATATCTTTCACCTGTTGGATTCAGGCACCTGTTGGTTTCCTACGGAGCAGCCGGTATATAATACCAAAAGTGCTTTGTTTGAAGAGGATTGAAAACCCCTCTGTTGTCTACTGGAATTGCCCTTTGGACTGTATATTGGACAGATAAGATTATAAGATTGCTAAAAGGCAGAGTTGCCTATACCGTTGTCTTTGTCTTTGCTCAAGCCTATACCGGCTCACATAAGTTGAAACTCATTGCGCATTGTTTATTTTTCCTTGTTATATATATATGTATATATATATATATAATCTGCAGGTGTGGGGTTAAAGAAACTCCAGCGCACGGCACTTCAGGAAATTTTCAAAGTAGTGAAATTTAATATTACAACGTTTCGGGGTGATTTACACCCCGTCGTCCGGTGAACAGCATAAACATAATGAATCACAAGGCTTTGCCTTAAATAGTGTATGTAGGAAAGAGTCCGCCTCTGTCTGCCTCCCTGCGCCGTGCTGGGACCCTGGTCCGGAAGTACCTGGGCATCCTACAATCCTTGCTGACGTGTGACGTCCCCTTGGTCTGGTTCAAGCGTTCCGGGTCCTGTACCGATTGCAGCAGGTGGACAAACCCCGCTGGGCTGATCACCCTGCGTGTTTGCTGTACATCTGTTCGACTCCGCTGTGCCGGTGATATGGCCTTCTGTGGGGAGTTTCTATTCTAACCCCAATGTATGTCAGTTATTATCAGTAAAAGTGTTGTTTTTACATTCCACTGACTGTGCACTGTATCTGTTTTTTCTTCATATATATATATATATATATATATATATATATATATATAACCAGCAGGAAGAAAGGCGGCACTCTCACAGACTTGTAGTGAAGTTTAAAAGTCCTTTATTAAACTTCACTACAAGTCTGTGAGAGTGCCGCCTTTCTTCCTGCTGGTTATTTTGGATCCTAGAGTTCCCTGGAAGGCACCGCAGCAAGATATTTGTATCACAAGCAGAGTGCCGGGTAATACTGTTTCCTATATATATATATATATATATATAGTAGTTAAGGTCCGGCACTCACTAATTATCATACAGCTGCCCCCCGGTGCCTTCCTCAAGTATGGACACATATATGCTGGATAGAAGCGGCACTCGAAGTCTGGGTATCAAACGAACTTCTCTATTCCAAAAATAACAATTGACTGATGTTTCAAGGTACACAAGCCCTGAAACTTGTGTGCCCTGAAACTTCAGTCATTTGTTACATTTGAAATACAGAAATTCATTTAATACCCAGACTCCGAGCGCTGTTTCTATCCAGCATATACGTATATACTGGGGTTAAAGTGAGGGGGAACAGCAGGGCCGGTGCTAGGGTGTTTGGCGCCCCCCTGCAAACTAAAAATTTGCGCCCTCAATGCCTGCTGAAGGCGCACAATGAAAAAACACATAATGGGCTTAGTAGCAGCAATACCATATGTAGATATATAGACATTTTGGTGCCCTGTGTTATAAAACAAATTGGTAAACCTCCCCCCCCCCACACACACACACAGACACCAAAACCAGTGATAGTGAAAATTTACACCATAAATCCTATTACACATGATTGCCAGTGTGGCACTGTAGCCACATTGTCACACACCCTAATTCCTATTACATGTTCTAACCCACTGTAATGCCTATTACACATTATGCCACAACTGTAACGCCGTAACATGTTATAACACATGCCATAATGACTATTACATATTATACCACACACCGTAATGCTGGTTATATATTATGCCACATATTATGCCACATAGCATAATTATGCCACATGTAGGTAAGCTACATTCTCATTGCCAGGAGTTACATGCTTGTTGCCAGGAGTTTCTTGCTCAAATACAGGGGTTACATGCTCCTTACTAGGGGTTTCATGCTCGTTGCCACGGAGTTACCATTAAATGCTTATATGGTAAAGGTAGATAGCAGTTTTGGCAGTACTGGGGAAAGGATGCGGTTAGGGTCAGGCAATATATATATATATATATATATATATATATATATATATATATATATATATATACAAAAAGAATCAGGGTGCGCTAAGAAGAAAGGCCTTTCTTCTATATCAGATTGTAAACATATTGTGTGATATGACGGTGTAACTCTGCATGTTTTCTATTTTAGCCAATTTGGTGGCATATTTATTAAATACTAGCTGACCCGCCCGGCGTTGCCCGGGAAACCCTTGGGGTTTCTTTATTTCCAAAATTGCTGAAAAATGTCATCTTACAATATGCTGTGCCAAAGACCTAAGATTGTAATTTGTTATAGATTCCACCATAATGTTAGAATGTGTTTGCATTGATACTCAATGATGGCAATGTGGTGTTGTTGTTTGAAACACAACGCTCCTGAGTTGATAACTTGTATGTGTTGATGAATTCCACATCCACTCCTGAGATTTAGCACCTACTGTATGACATATCCTCCAACATCTGAGGGTCAGAAATCGATACAAAATCAGAAAGGAACGTGGCCACACCTCCATTTCTATACTTTCAAATTGTACAGTTTCTAGGGTGTGTAATTACAGGCGCTGAGTGCAAAGGGACCGGGGTGGGCGTTACTTACCCTGCCATAATTAATAAAAAATTCACTGCTCCCTGCCACTGCCACTCCCCTCACCGAACCTGCAGCAGTCTCTGAGGTCTGGGGATCTGTAAAGCACATGCACGGGCATCTCTACCAAACAGTGGGGCAGCCCCTGAGTGTGGGAGCAGGTCCACGGGCCTGGCCACATGATGTCATGACGCGACGCACGCTACCGGCACCACTGTAATGCCCCACTGGGAATGGGTGCAATGGGCCAAATTCTTCCCTACACCCGCCGAGCCAATCCACTGATCCAGCCATCACATTCATCAATGGGTGCATTGATAAGGTTTGAGTGTAAGAAGTTGTAGAATAAGACTGAGAAAAAGATTTGCCATGTTACAAAGTGTACAATTTACTCAATAAATCGTGAAAAATATGTAAGTGTACATAGAAGTACAATCAAGAAATGAAAGTAGGATTAAAAAAATAAGTTCTGATTCAAACTGATAATTGTTTGGATGGGGTGGGTTGTGAAACAAATCTATAGGTGGGGGTATGGATATTGTGGGCATAATTGGTGTTTGTTACACCTACATGGGGCCCTAAATTGATGGGATTTTCACTACAGTGTCACGGTCACATTGTCACCATAGGGGGATTCCCAATTGGGGTCCAGGTGGTCTTTTAGGGACCCTTTACAATCCTGTAGGTCTCTTCTCCTTGAGCTTACGGTCTCCTTTAATGATAGTCAATCACTGAGGGAGACCATAGGCTCCAGGAGAAGAGACCAACGGAATTGTAAAGGGGTCCCTAAAAGACCACCTGAACCCCAATTGGAAATCCCCCTACGGTGACACTGTAGTGAAAATTTCTCATCATCTTGGTACCCCCTGTAGGTGTACCAAACACCAATTATGCCCACAATATCCATACCCCCTCCACCTATAGATTTGTTTCGCAACCCACCGCCATCCAAACAATTATCAGTTTGAATCATAATTTATTTTTTAATCCTACTTTCATTTCTTGATTGTACTTCTATGTACACATATTTTTTTCACTATTTATTGAGTAAATTGTACACTATAACATGACAAATCTTCATCTCAGTCTTATTCTTCAACTTCTTACACTCATAACATTTAAACAAATGCATGCAGCGCTCATTCCCATTGACCAAACATTATCTATGAACCAAAAGAGTCTGGGAAACCCTTAAGGCAGAGCAGTGCCTGATATCCAACTGACTAACAGCGTGAGTGCAGTGTACCCACTTTGTATTGATCAATGGGTGCATTGGCCAGGACAAAGATTTCTTAGTGCAACTGGAGGACTGGAGAGACGGATAGGGGGAAATGGTACATTAGGTACAGTTTTTATTTGCCGGTACAGACTGTTAAATAAACGGCAAATTATTTTTTATGTGTTCTGTGTGTTTGTGTGTGTCGTACTGTTTTTGTGTGTGTGTTGTAATGTATGTGGTTTTGTGTGTTATATTGTATGTATCTGTCCAATGCGTAAGTGTGTGAGGTGTGCTATGTATATACAGTATGTGTGTGTTGTGTCTTTGTGTATCTGTGCAAAGTTTAAATGTGTGTTGTACTGTTTTTTGGGTGTGTGTGGTGAATGTGGGTGTGTGTTGTGCTGTTAGAGGTATGTTATGTGTGTGTATCTGTGCAATGTTTAAGTGTGTGTTCTGTGTATTGTACTGTTTTTGGGTGTGTGTTGTAGTGAATGTTGGTGTGTGTTGTACTGTGAGTTGTGTGTTATGTGTGTGTGTGTTGTGTTGTGTGTATATCTGCCGAATGTGTAAGTTTGTGAGGTGTGCTACGTATATATGTGTGTGTAGTGTGCTGTGCATATCCTGGCAATGTTTAAGTGTGTGTGTTCTCAGTTGCGTAGCTTGTTTTGGGGCGCCCCCCCGCCGTTAATGGGGGGGCGCCTCCCCCCTCCCCACCCCGGCCGCCGGTGCCACCCCCCCCCCCCCATCGCCACAGGCTTACCTGACTGCGCGTCCCGGCTCCCCTCCTGGCTTCAATTAATAATTCTATGCAGACGGACCACGATAAAATGGCCACCCCCATACCGCAAACAGTTTCAGAGAACTGTCTGCTTTATTGGGCGGCCATTTTATCGTGGTCCGTCTCCATAGAATTGATTGAAGCCAGGAGTTGTGTGTTTGTTGTACTGTTTTTGGGTGTGTATTGTAGTGTGTATGGATTTTATTGTACTGCATGCGGTGTGTTTCCAGCGATTTCAGCCCCTATCTCCCCCGTGTGTACACAGCTTAAGTGTGTGAGGTGCTCTACGTATAACTGTGTGTGTTGTGTGCTATGTGTGCGTATGTGGTGTACTGTGTGTGTGTGTGTGTGTGTGTGTACAATGTGTATGTGTGTGTGTGTGTGTGTGTTATGTGTGGTCTATGTATATCCTCAATTATTTCCTAATTGCTTAAAGCCTTCACCATAATGTTAGAATGTGTCTGTCATACTCAATGACAGCAATGAAATCTGGTGTGGAGTTGTTCCTTCGTCCACGGTTTCCCAGATCGTCAATCTTTTCCCCAGATCATCAATGAAGGAAAATTAAAACTTGGTGTTTTTTAAAATTCTAAGTGTAATTTCCCAAAAACGGCTTCGAGGTGCACACCACCGGGTCCAGAGGTATCTTGTTGTTAAATTTGGTGTCTCTGAGTGCCACGGTGTGTCTGCAATGCGACGGACTAGCACACACGCACACAGACTCTTCAACTTATTATATAGATTTGTACTTTTGAAATACTACCAGTTGTATGATTTACCTTAGCGCACCATGATTCTTTTTGTATTTCTATCTGTCCTGGGTTCCAGCTAACAGGGGACCTTCAGAGGTGCTGCTTTGGGTTACTAGGGCGCGGTGTTAGGTACCTTTTGCCTTTTCATGCCATGACCTGAAGAAATTGCTTATTAAAAAGCAATGAAACGTTGTCCGTAAGGATGGCCTAAAAGTGTGTTTTATTACCAAGACGCCTGGAGTGCTGCTTTCCCCCCCTGGTCCTCTATTTCTACTATTGGAGCTGGCACCCGGCGCAGCAACGCTGATACAGGGAGAGCCGGATCCCCCCTACAAAACTATATATATATATATATATATATATATATATATATATATATAATGATGTCTTACATTTAATTTGTGTGGTTTTAGATAAGCATATTTAATTGCTTTTAAAATAAGCAGTTTATCTATTATAACTCTGCTTTCCCTGGTGGTCTAGGGTGAAAGCACTCAGCAAGAGTTTATTACCATACAACCTATGCCTCCACCCTTTCCCAGCAGTTTTGGGGTTGGTGTCAGCCAGCCCAGTACTCCTACCCCAGGCAGTGAAGAAAAAGCAGGGCTGTTCATGCTGTAGCTGCAGCTCCAGACGTGTCCCGCGCATGTCACACAGGCAGAGCAAAGCACAGCAACATTCCAGCTGCCCCAGTGGTGTCCAGGATATTGCTGAAAATACTGGTAACTGGGACACGCGCGGTGGGGAAGAGCCGATTAAGCGATAGCCGATGCGGTAGTCAGCTCTGCGTGGTTGCTGTGCTTCCGGCACCGCTGTCTGTATGACAGGCGCAGTACAGGAGGCACCATGTCCCGGCAGAAGAAGAGTGGTAGTGCAGGGAGAGGCTTGAGCGCCTCTTCAGTCCAGCGCCTCCTTGCACCGCAGGAGCCGCTGAGTTGGTAGCGACGGCCCTGGGGAACAGGGTGGAACTGAGTTCCACCACCTCTGTGGAATTCGCCCATGTGCTCAGGCTGATATGCCTTTTTCTCTATTTCTACTAAAAACTAATATTACCCTGTCTCTCAACTTAATAGTTTAAGAGACAAACATGGACATGACAATTGGGAGTGGCAAATAATATTGTTCAGCACTTCAGATGAAAATACATTTACAATCCATTTCCCACCCTTAAATGCAACCTTCGAATACTACCACCTTTAAAATCGATAGGCCAAATCGCACCGTGTGTACACAGCTTTACACTGATTTGATTATTACTGATTATTACCTTTTGAAGAGCATATAAATGTATAGCATGCATGTCTTGGTATTTATTTGAAATTAGCAACTAAAAAAGCTATGTCTATTATTTTAAATTAACATAATACTAAGTGAACTAAATTATAATTTATTGCTTCTTTCTGTTATTGGTAAAATAAAACATCTTTAAGACCATTTAACTGGCATTTCTCTCCTCTCAGTGATTAATAAGCATTCATTGCTATACAAAAAACTGTTAGCCTGGGTAACGTCGCACCTTGAGCACTGATGTAAACTGAGTTTCTTGAACTACATTAAAATTTGCCATACTCCTCTCCTGACGATTGAGAGATTTACATCTGGTAGCGATTCAGTCAGCCGGATGGAAGAGCAGTCCCTTTGGATTGCTGATAAGCGGACACATGACATTTGCAAAGAGCAGTTTGCCCACTGGAGTGCCAGGGCAAACTGCAGCAAAATCCACCCTTCCAATTTCATCAGAAACGGAGGGAATATTGCAAATGACACCACCAAATCAACTGTAAATAGATGATAATTTGATTGACATCTGGAAAGCTGTCACAGATTGAACAGCCTATAACAGAGCATTTACCCAGTGCAAAGACAGCTTTCTAGTAAATCACTTTTTGTCCAGTGGGGCCCAGCCAGAATATAATTGCTTGTCCTTGCCTTCATTGCAAATTCCCTATTACCGCTACCAGCAGTGTCTCATCATTTAAAGGAAAGTTGTTTTAAAAAAATACACATTTTTTGTGTTAACACGTTGCCTTCCAGCTTGCAAGCTGCCCTTCTTTTTATATTGAATTATAGATTTAACTTTTGTTTGATCAGAGGCTTAGCTAGAGGTCAAAGGTCTATAGTGTAAATATTGGGCATGTTACCTTTATTCTCCACAGCAGTCCTTCTCTTGCCCATGCAAATGTGTTCTGCCATGTTTTTTTCTTTTTGTGTATTCATTTTTCATTTTTAGGAATTACTGCGATCGTCAGACCACTTGTTCCAAATGAATAGCTTAATGTAAAGGATGAGAATCAGACATTTTGTTTAAGAATTGCAAAGGGCAATGGAGGGATAGATAAGCAGTTATTATTTTTTTATTTATTTATTGAAATCCACCCAAACATCAATGGCTAGGTGTATATAAGTCAATACTTTAATGACTGGAGATAATTTGATATAGATACATTTTAAATATTTGCAATGTGGTAGGTAATCCTGCCCTTATCTTTATCTGCCAAAGCATAGTCTTTGTTAATTATTAGTTATAAAAGCTATTGACATAGAGGGCTTCCTTTGTTAGGATATGGTAATGTATATTTTGTTTTAGGTCCCTATATTTATTTTAAAATAAAGTGGGCAACACCAATGCTTTCATTTTACATTTTCCCTTGCAAGTTTTCCCTAGTATCAGGATATCTCCCATGGTACCTATACTTTATGGAATATGTAATGCTGTTGAGAAATAGTTATTGACAGCAAGACTGGAGGGACAGCATGGATGACCCTGAGCAAAGCAATGCTTTGGGGCCCCTAATCACCCAATATAATATAACAATATAAAACAAAGTATAACAAGCCCTCCTCTGGTCCTACATTGTCTCTCCACCTGCCTCTATTCATTAAATGGCTATAAACATTCTGATTGGTGGATAGCTCCAGTCATAGCTCAAGTCCAGCTACCAATCAGCATGCTGCCAGTCATTCACCGTCTGACTGTAGATCGGTAGAGATTGAGAATGCTGCCTTGATGTTCTGACTGTGCGTCCTTCTCAGATACCCCTAGAAATGTGGCTTCCAGTACAGCTGCCTATGTGTTATGATGACCCTGACCAGAGGCCCAGATTAAGGGCCAGATGCATCAAGCTTCAAAAAGTGATTACGTGGAGAGTGATAAACCACCAGCCAATCCGCTCCTACCTGTCATGCTACAGCCTGGGTTTGAAAAATGACAGGTGGGAGCTGATTGGCTAGTGGTCTATCACCCTCCACTTTATCACTTTCTGAAGCTTGATACATCTGGCCCTAACAATGATAACTTCTGTATATAAGTGTCAGTTTGTACATATGATATAATTAGATTGTTTTTCTTTTCCTGGCTTATTAGCAGTTATTTATATAGTAAACAGCTGTGCTCTGCAGAAAATATTTCATTTACCAACATCAGAAGGTTCATTTATTAGTCGTTCAATAGTTAGGGGTTATGCTAACAATAATTCTAAGAATCACAATTGATAAAGCAGTGTAATGATTGATCCCATGCAAAATAAAAAAGTACCACTGTAAAATAAAACATATAAAAGCTTATTTCTGTATTATCATAAACATCATTAGTGCAGACATATTTTTTTGGTTCACTAAATGTATGGGATAACACAACAATGGGCCTGAAGGTAAATCCATATAGAGCTTGCAGCATAGAGATATGGATACATTCTGTTATGTTGCTGTGTTTTTTCCCTCCCATTATAATATCTCTCTCTAACAAGCTGTAACGTGTGCTTCTGGCAGTGGGACCAAGCCAATAAGTGGATGCCTCCCAGACAGGTTTATTATCTGTGCATCACGTACCGATCTCAGTTCTGCATTATGCTAAAAAGTGTTGCTAGTCAGTTGGGAACTGTATCCATTACTGGTAGGGTTATGTACTTGCAGAGAAGATAAAGATGGAAAATGACATGTCCATCAAGTTCAGCCTTTGCTATAATTTCCTATCTCTGGACCTTATATATGGAATGGGACCTTCTCCTCTTAAAGGTTCATGGTACTTTTCTAAACACATATTTACAAACCAATAAAATTAAATTGCTAAAAACGATATGATTTTATTAGCTGGAGCCAGAAGGATCATTGAAAGCACCCAATAATGTTTGTCGTTGAATTCTATGTTTAGCACACATAAAGCTGGCATTATTTTTTAACCAGGCAGTAAAAATAATTTCAGAAAGCTAATATGTCAGTAAGGGCTGCACTTGCAGGGGTTTTACAGGCTGGTCGGTCAGGACCAAGACAAATTATTTTACTGTCAATGTGATAGGCAAAACCAGTACTGGGGACCAGAGCTGGCCCTAAGCATAGGCAAACTAGGCAAATGCCTAGGGCATTTTGCATGCCTAGCGTCAGGCACGCCTAGCTTAGGGCCGGCTCAGCTTAACAGGGGCAGAGGCAGTTTTGCAGGGACAAATCTGATGCTGGCAGGGTCCCGTGCTCCCTCTCCAGCCAGCTTGCATGACCTGCAGCATTGGTGGGGTTATCTTTTAAATAAATGATTAGGCCATGCCCCCTAGTTTGTTTGGGGCCTGCTTTGTACTCCCCTGCCTGCTCCCCTGCTATTCTAGAGCAAGAAGAAAGAACAGACTCTGAGTAACCCAGCCAGCAAATAGAAAGTAAGTTATGTGAGTGCCAGGGTGTGAGTGCCAGTGTGTGTGTGTGTCAGTGAGTTTGTGACAAAGAGATCTAAGGCCATTTATCTGTGTCTCACTGTGCCCTCCCTAGTGCCCTGCATCTCACTACGCTATTCCTTGTGCCCTGCATCTCACTGTGCACTCCCTTGCACCCTGCATCTCACTACGCTATCCCATCCTGCCTCTGACTACATCCTCTCTACCGCCCTGCATCTCACTATGCTATCACCATGTGTCTCACTACATCCTCTATAGCGCCCTGCATCTCACTGTGCCCTCCCTAGCACTATGCTTCTCCCTTCTCTCTCCCTTCTGCCCCTGCATCTCACTACATCCTCCTTAGTGCCATATATCTCCCTACATCCTCCTTAGTGCCCTGCATCTCACTACATCCCCCCAATGCCCTGTGTCTCATCAATCCCTCTCTTGCACCCTATGTCTCCCTTCTACGTCCCCCTATGTCTCCCTTCTACATCCCTACTACCTCCTGCTTTACCCTACATCCCCCTAGAACCCTGTGTCTCACTACATCCTCCATAGTGCCGTGTCTCACTACACCGTCCATAGTGCCCTGCGTCTCACTACATCCTCCCTAGCACCCTGCATCTCACTACTCTCTCCCTAGTGCCCTGCATCTCCACTATATGCACTATATAGTCTATACTGCATCTCCAGATCCGCACTATATAGTCAAGGCAGCCAAGACTTTCTGCCGTGCGATACGGGAGTGTGCATCGGGATCGCAAGGGTTAAAACCCTTGCAATCTGCATGCGATCTGCGTGCGATACCGATGCGATTCTGACTATATAGTCAGAATCGCAGGGTGATTGTACCCGTGTGTACACACCATTAGAAGTTCCACAGCAGCCACCTGCATTAAGTACAACTAGGATCCTCATAGACAGCCTTGATTGTTTGATAGGCAGGCTTGGTGGTGCCCCCTAGATCCCGGCACCCTAGACAGTTGCCTAAAGCTGCCTAATGGTGGAGCCAGCCCTAATCTCCCTACTCCCTCTATACGGCCTCCTGCATCACAATACATCCTCCCTAGCACCCTGCATTTCCCTACTCATCGTGGCAATGTAATGGCAGTGCTAGGGGACACCAGCCATAATCTTGCCTAGGGCATGAAATTGGTGTTTAAAATAAACACAGAATAGTAAACAAAACTAATACAAGCACAACTGAAGACTGACTTTTATTACTGTAAAGGGAGATAAATCATTACATAGTGTGCAACCAGGGGTTAATTTGAATGGGAACAGGGTGGAACTGAGTTCCACCACCTCTAATGGTGAGGTGAAACATTTTTACCTCCACATTGGCCCTGCACAGTATTTCTCATAGAAAAGCATTCTAGTTTGCAGGGAGGTGCCAAAAACCCTATCACTGGCTATGTCTCTGCCTAATGGGGGGAGGGGAGGTGGGTTAAATAAATGGCATAGAGAAATGAGTTCCCCCACCTCTGCGTGACCACTTCAAGCCCTGTGTGCAACCATCAAATGATTTCTCTCCCGCTCAGCTGCATGCAAGGAGATGTGTTACAGAGGGGATTCTTGTGGTGGGAGGGGGGAGCGGCCGTTCGGTCGGGTGGCGTTTACATGTTCACTAGCCTGCGAACATACGCAGGTTAGCCAACAGGTCTGAATCATGCCCAATGTATGTGAAATGCAAAGTTTGTGTACTGTGAATCATGAATTCTTATGGCCCCCATACACTTTGCCATTTAGGCCCGATTTCACCCCATTATGGTGGAATGGGGTGAAATTGGCCCAAATCGCATATGTATGACATCTTATTCGATGCGTGATCCATGCGGGTCAGAGTCAGAGGTCGTACCTGCAGAACATAAAATAAATCTAAATTGGATCCATCAGCTTTTTAGCACTCGCTATGTATAGTGTCCGATTTCGTCCGTATGCCAGCGGTTTTAAAATATGTTTTTGTCCTGCTTTTTTTGAAACCATCCCATTTTTATTGACAGTCCCAAGTCCCACAGCGTATATTCATTGGATGCAGAGGGGCAGGGGGCGTGACCAGCAGCTCAAAGAGCGTTGGCCATGCCCCCACAGTGGCATAATGGAGTGTGGCTTAACAGTCGCAGTCATTACGCAAAGTCACGTGCCTTTCTCTGAAGCCTTGACCCCTTTTTGGGCGCACGCACGGTGGGCCGCACTGGAGTTGAGAATGGGGACCTAAAAGTGCATACACACGGTGAGATTTTGGCTATGTGATTTTCCTTGAACTTCCTGGAGCCCAGAACATATAATATTGACTACTGTATTATATTGACTATGGACAATTTTTTCTATACTAGAACACTAGTATAAATAGAAATTGGCTTGCCTACGCAATCAGTTTTTTCTTGTGATATCGATCCCACAGGGGCATCCATCAGCATCGCAAGCTGTATGCACAATGTGGGATTTGTGCTAAATTTTCTTCTGATTTTGAATACTGCATATAGTCAAATTGGGAGGTATGCAGTAATACAGTACTTTTGCATGCAATGAAACATGTTTAGAGAGAATGCTCCATATGTGAAAATGTATGTTTCAGGGAATTAATTGATTTGAAGGCCCCCATACACTTCGTGATTTGGGCCTGATTTCACCCAACGGATCGGGCCCAAATCTCAAGTGTATGACATCTGATCTGATCCGATGCGTATCAGATTGGAGTCGTAAGTTGGACGGACTGCGGTGTTCGGGGGAGCGGGGTCTGGTGTGCAGCGGGTGGTGGGGAGAATTCAGAAAACCTGTTCAAAAGACTGATTGGCTGAGAGAGTTCTCTCAGCCAATCAGCGGCCGCCTAGTCTTTTGAATAGGAGTTTTCAATTCTACAACCCCTGTCTGCAGTTAAAAATGTAAAAAAATGGCCCATCAATTGCCAAATCTTAGCGAGAGGCCGCGGATTACTTTACATGTATTCCGCGTCCCCTTGTGGGACTCGCTGCGCTTGGCA
The DNA here is from genome assembly GCF_055691185.1 of Crinia signifera. Classification (NCBI taxonomy): domain Eukaryota; kingdom Metazoa; phylum Chordata; class Amphibia; order Anura; family Myobatrachidae; genus Crinia; species Crinia signifera. The sequence continues at coordinate 277,053,904 of NC_139217.1, read as the reverse complement.
CGGAATACATGTAAAGCAATCCGCATCCCCTCGCAGGGCTCGCTACGCTCGCCACGCTTCGGGCTTGGTGGCTCGCTGTGCTCGCCACACTATATAGAATCAACTCCATGCGTAGTGGATAGTTGGGTTATGAACAGGTACAAAATCGCATCAAATCGCATCCGATCGCTTGCGATATCGCATGTGATATATCTGCGGCCGTGAAACTAAACAAGTACCGAGCATTCTGTCCCGCCTGTAGAGGGTCATGTTGGGAGGTATGTTATACTTGTCCTAAGTGTAATTGGATACTATTTTTATTTTCAAAAATGTTTCAGCAATCGCTAACACTGAAGAACATTGTATTTTCTGTGGAATGATATTGTAAGTGACATTGGTACAGCTTTTCCTGACTACGGACTGATATGATTTGTCCTTTTCAATAGCATATATGATATACAGTACCTGGAGTCATGCTTTGCACCTGTGTAGGAGTAGTGTTTTCTAGTGCAGGTTTATAAATACCTTGTTTTAGCAATAGGCAGAATGCTATAGGCACAATGCTCTGTAAAATGTCCCAGCAGAAGTAAGTGCAAAGATGTACAGACACTGCTAATTGTAGACAGCGTGCCTGCCTTGCAAGTGTCAGATGCCTTGGTAGGAGTGACATGCAGCTAAATGGAAGAGGGAGAGCGGCGTCCGTAGCCTGTTAGTCCATTAGTTTGCTCCGGCAGCTTGTTTTACTAAGGAGCCCTCTAATGGGTTCTCAGCAATAATTACTATCTCTCTTTCACATGCTATTCAACATGACAGGCACTTGCTGAAGTCGTAGCTAATATATTTGCACTCTAACAGCTCCAGGGTTTAGGGCTTTTTTTTATTTCCTTAAGGATGTATGGCCAAGAAATCATAGCAATACATTTGTTGTCTTCCCTAATGTACTTGATGTGCTTTGTTTACTTCCCAGTATAACACAATGTGCTAAAAGGACCCAGCTAGGTACTGTGTTTAAACCTTTATTCGTCCACTATTTTCAATGGACTGGACTAAACTGGCATACATTTAGGGGTCATTCAGGTTGGCTCGCAAAGCACATTTGGTTTACTAATAGGCAAATCCTATGCACTGCAGGTGGGGCTGATGTAACAAGTGCAGAGAGAGTTAGACTTGGGTGGGGTGTATTCAAACTGATATCTATATTGTAATGTAAAAATAAAGTAGTCAGTATTTACCCTGCACAGAAACAAAATAACTCACTCAAATTTAGCTCTCTGCACATGTTACATCTGCCCCCCTGCAGTGCACATGGTTTTAATCATTAGCAAACCAAATGTGATTTGTGAGCCAACCTGAATCACCCCCTTAGTGTACATTCAAACTATTCAAAAATTATTCCCCATTCAAAATAAATGAAACAGAGCTACAGTATGGCCATATTTGTGTTCAGGTGTTAGTGTTTTGCCTTGTAGTGGTGCTCTACATCCTGGATGCTTGGTTGGGGCTAAACTTAAGGTGGTGTTTTTGTAGCTTTTATTACCTAGGTTGACAGTGTGTAGGTTGAAAGTCAATAGGTCAACACCAAAAGGTTGACATGCACAAAGACGACATTGATAAAATGATGACACAAGCAAAGGGTTGACACGGCAATTGTCAACACATGAAAATGTTTTTTTTTTCTTTTCGGAACTTTTTCATACTTTAACATCCACACGGACTCCGATTGGGAACAGTAAAGTGTCCTGAAGCATGTCACTACACTAATAAGATCCATTGCTCCTGTGTCATTGACACATTGACACCTAAAAAAATGAACTTAATCACATCAGTCTTTTGATGTGTCAACCTTTTCCATGTTGATCTTTCGCTTGTGTGACCTTTTGTCAATGTTCCCACTGTTAACACCCACTGTTAATTTAGTCAGGGATTTTCAATTTAGTTTTAGTCTTGGTCACTTTCCTACAATTTGACGAAATTAAATGTCACATTTTAGTCAAATTTTTATTTTATCTTAGTCAAGTTTTAGTCAGTGGATCTTGGCAAACATTTTTGTCTTATTTTAGTCATTGATTTACTCATAGCTTTGCAGTTTATTGATACGGTACTTATGTAATATCTGGGCTCCCGTTTTTCTTATGAGACCGCGTCCCCTCGCAGGGCTCGCTGCGCTCGCCACGCTTCGGGCATGGTGGCTCGCTGCGCTCGCCACACTATATAAAATCAACTCCATGCGTAGTTGGAAAGTAGGGGTATGAAAAAATGGGGTGCATTTAACGTGGGAGCCCAGATAATACATAAGTACCCTGCAAAATAAAATAAAGCTGTAAGTACATATTATAATATATAGTTATTTAGCTAAAGTTAACTAAATAGCTAGCTACTGTACATACACTGACTGAGTAGTTCTCAGCCAATCTACAATCTGATGAGGCCCAACACATGAAGGCAGTTTAACGTATAGAATTGTGTATATTTTCCATGCTCTGAGCTGGGGAGAGCACTATAAATTGAAGGGCTGTGCAAAAAATAGGCTACTATTAAATTAAAGATGGACGTTAGAAGTTTTTAGAAACCACTGATTTGATGGATATGCTTTTTCTATTAACTCGTTGACTATTGATGGCCCCGTGGCTGGGTTTCTGATGCCGATGCAATAGCTAACTGCTTGTATTTGGCTTCAGACACCTGGAAGTGGGGATCAGAGCATAGATTATGTGCACATGCACAAATCTCCTGCTGCTTCTGCACCAGCACACAATATAATCATATAATCATCAGTGCTTATACCATCAACTGGTTTGTATTAGAGATGTGCAGACTCGGATTCCGGAGATCTAAGCCCCCACGAACGTCATTAAACCAAGCCCGGTTCCGAGCAGCGCTCGGAGATTCCCGCCTGACTCGGGTCCGGCTGCGCGGGCAAAACGTCATCACCGGGCCGGATTTCACGGGGCTTTAAATAGCGGCTGCTGCGCCCGCCATCTTCACTCCAGTCTAGTAGTGGGTTGGGAGAGCGTGTGTTGGTGCTGCTGCTGGGGCTTAAACTTGAGCTTGAACGCAATATTTTATTTTTATTAGCTGGGGCTGTCTCCCTCAGTGCTGCTGTGTACTCTGTTCTCCTCTCTGCTTAGGTTGGGATCACCCTAGCAAGGAGGACAGTCTAACGGTGTACTTGTAGTACTACTGTCTCCTCTGTGCTGGGGCCTACCTCTGGTGCTGTGCTGTAATTATTATTATATATTATATTAATAATTTATTATATATATATAGTCCACTGGTGCTGCCTGCACTGAATAGAAGCTGCCATTTTTTTTTACTCAGTCCACTGTTGCCACTGCCAGTGCTACTGCCTAAGTGTACCTGCCTAGTACATACTAGGCTGTTATATATAATTTAATAAAAAATTTATACCTGTCCTGCAGTGCTGCGTGGAACTGTAATAAATAATTACATGCTGCTGGTGCACTGACGTGTGCCACTGAGTGCCAAGCAGTACCTAATAAAATTAATTATTATAAATTCTGCTGGTGCACATACACTAGTGCCATATCTACCTGTCAGGTCTGGGGCCCACTGCCCAATACTGCCATATCTAACGTCTGGTGCCTAGTACTGCCATAGCTACCTGTCTGGTCTGGGGCCCACTGCCTAATATTGCCGTATCTACCGTCTGTTGCCTAGTACTGCCGTATCAACCTGTCTGGTCTGGGGCCCACTGCCTAATACTGCCGTATCTACCGTCTGGTGCCTAGTACTGCTGTATCTACCTGTCTTGTGCCTAGTACTGCCGTATCTACCTGTCTGGTCTGGTACCCATGTGAAGCAGTGAGGAAAGGGAACTAGCGAGCCAGATAGCTGAATCCACCCTAGCGATCAATTGAGTGACAGAAGTAGCAGCCAGATAGCCCTCACATACCAGATAGGGGTCTTGTTGGCTGCTTACCTGTACATGTACGGTTAGGTAGTAAAACACTGGTTGCTCCAAAGGGATACATATCCAACCCAGGGGTCCTAAAGAGGTGGAGGAACTCTTCCATCTGCCACCTTAAAATTGATTAGCCCCCTCCCCTCCACCCATTAGGCAATGATTTAAGAGACGACTGCTAATAAATGAATAATAATCACAAAATTAAACAATCAGCTTACATTAATTAATAATATTCATAATCACACAATCAAGCCAGATAGGGGTCTTGTTGGATATTCAACTGATCGAAACAGTTACACACTTGCAGACAAACTCTGTGCTGCACGAAATGCCCACTGCTCCTTGGCTGCACATGGTAAACAGTGCACGATCAAGCCAGATAGGGGTCTTTTTGGGGCCTAGTTTTTTAAACTGGCATCTTGTCTGTCGCTGCAGTGCCACTCCTACATGAGCCACGTGTTTGTGCCATACACTTGTGTGGCTTAGCAAAGTTATCCAGCCACCTCGGTGCAACCTTTTGCCCTAAAAAACAATATTGTGAGATGTGAGGTGTTCAGAATAGACTGGAAATTAATGTTATTGTGGTTAATATAGCGTAGGAGCAAAAAATTTTTGCAGTTTTTATGCTTTTAAAAAAAAAAAATCAGAACCCAAAATCCAAAAATCCAAACACCACAAAACGTTTAAGGGGGTGTTTTGGCAAAACCCATTAGAACCCAAAACCTCAAGGTAATCAGAACCCAAAACACGAAAAGTGGCCGGTGCACATCCAGCATCCCCTTTAGCCTGTTTAATTCGCCCTTTAGTGTGTCTCCCCCCCCCTTCAGCCCCCATGTGTGTCATCCCCCTGTGCAGACAGCACGGACACATCCGTGCTGTCTGACATTCACTTGCCGAATGAGGATATCGCTTGAGTCGGGACTTATATACCGATCTAAGCCAACGTGGGATGATGACGTTTAGGCCTCGTTTTGGACTCGGAAAGATGGCGGGACCCGGAAAAATCCTCGGATCCGGCCTCGGATTAAGTAAGTTCATATCTAGTTTGTATGTGAAGGATGGCAGCAAGTCATCATATTGCATGATTTACTGTAATATTGGAAACACTGGAACTTTTTGATTCCTGGTTTCTGATTTGCATCCCTGTATCAAATATTTTCTGAAAATAAAATTATTTTGTTTTATATTAATATCTTAACGTTGTTTCATAATATACAGTAATTGAACATTTTAATGTTCCTATACAGGGGTAAATAGCTATTGATAATAGAAAGGGAATGGGGGACATTATTTTTTGTTTACTTATTTAAATACAACTATATACAACAGATTTTTTTGGGGGTGCTGGATGACTTCCTGACAGGGGGGGACCCCAACGCTCAGTATCCCGATTTCCGGTGCTCTGACAGGGGGATCCTGACTCACAGGGGCTGTTTTGCCCTATGGGGGTCCACAACCCCCATAGAGGAAGAATAGAATATATGGTGAGTGAAGTGAGCCAGCAAGCCTGTAAGGGGCTTTTTTGGCACGCCCCCCTGACGGAGCACCGGCAGTCGGAATTCTGACATTGGGATACTGACCGTCGGGATCCCCCCTGTCGGACCGCCATACCACACCCATTACATTGTGGCTGGAAGCAATAGCCCGAGTGTCCCTAAGCTGTGAACTTGTTTAAAAAATGAGGGGGGGGGGTGGGGCTATATAGAAAGTGGCAGAGCCTCAGAGCACCCCTGTTCTCATCATTGTTGGGGCATGACAAGCACTCTTTAAGATGTTGGGTTGCCACCAGGCTCCCTCTATACTGTGAATAGAGCCTGTTCTACTGTTGCTTGCCCCAACACTACGGTACACTGTGGCCTCCTGTGGGTGGCACAGCATGGCAGTCCCCGAAAAATTGGAGAGTTGGGACATATACAAATTGGGGGGCACCTTGGAGTGGAAATACTTTTAAGTCAAACATTCCCAAATGCAATCCTCATGGATTGCCCAGGATTTAAGGACAATTTAGGCACACGTGATTTAATTAGTACCATCTGTGCTCAGCTATGGATATCCTTACATCCTGCACCGTTAGGGTGTCTTGAAGAAAGTATTTTGAAAATTCTGGCTTAAGTTTACTATAGAGAGATTTTTCTGTGTACATGGCAAACCATAGGCCTGCAAATCCGTTCATGGGCCACACTTCATAACATTTCATGATATTGACTTCAAAATAAATATCTATCATTATAAAGTCAGAATCCAGATTTGTTGGGAGGTGTTCCACGAACAAAGCTTCAGAAAAATGCCTTGATACTGGTACTGAGTACGTGCGTTGTGTATGCGGCGGTACTATGATTAATGATTCCAATAAAAATAAAAATAAACTTTTTCTTTTTTTGGGAGGGGGGATTCCTATGAAAAATAAGGTAGTGGAACAGGAATGTTTAGCATCAGTGAAAAATCTCAGTATGTTTTTCTTAAATATTTGCAAATGTAACACAGCTGCATTCTTCAGCTTTTGTTTGCCCAGGTCCCTCATTTCACTGGATGCGGTGGAAAGAAAAGTATCTTGTACTAGAAACATATTTAAAGCACATGATTATAATGAACTCAGGGTGGGGAGGGGCGTTAACATTTAAGAATGCATTTTCTTGACTGCCAGGTATTGCCAGATGTTGATATTGGCTGTTCTAGTGTGGGGTCATACAGGGCATTGAGAAGCTCAGGGCTGCAGGGACTGGAATTCCAGGTCGTTGGGAGCAATGTTCTTTTTTTTTTTTTAGATTGTCATAAGCAAGGAAATTATCCTGATTCTATTTAAAGCACTAATCTTATGAAATACATATGGACATATAACGTTCACAATTAGCAGATCTATAGTCCTCAATCTTGTCAGAATGTTCACATAAAGCATAAAACAAAGGAATACGGTCACTAGGTCGACAAGCATTAGGTCGACATCATTAGGTCGACATGCATGAAGGTCGGGATGGGTTTAGGTCGACACAAGCATTAGGTCAACATGGGAAAGGTTGACAGTCAAAAGGTCGACATTGAGTTTTTTCATGTTTTTTTTTTTGAGCCGACATGTGCCGACAGGCGGTATTTCTGCCCTACCATCCACTAGGGTGTGGTGGGAGAATAAAATAGTGTGCCAAGCATAGCGAGCCATGTGAGGTGACGCAGTGCACTTTTTTAGTGTCCATGTCGAATGTGTCAACATACGGGTAAAAAAGGTGAAAAACCCCATGTCGACCTTTTGACTGTCATTCTTCCCCATGTCAACCTAATGATTGTATGGACCTAATGACCATGTCAACCTTCATGCATGTCGACCTTCATACATGTCAACATAGTGGTGTCGACCTACAGTAGTTGCTATCTATACAATGATACATACCCAAAACAGCACACTATACTGTATAGAGAAACTGTATATTAGTATTAATATTGCTTTTGGAAAATCTATTATATTTGCTGCTTTTGGAAATCAGGGATCTGTACACAATTTGGGCCTGATTCTGACCTGTCTGCAGCCTAGCAAACAGGTAAATGCCGTCCCGTCAAACGCCCGCCCGTGTAGGGGTACGCCCATAAAACTCAGGGCATTCCCCTGATTCCGCCCCTTGCTTGCCCACCATACCTTCTACTATGGAGCTACATGGCTCAGGGAGAGTGAGTGAGACTTTCAACATGCGCAAACCCGACCAACATTAGGGGGGCAAATTCAGCCCGTAACAAATGGACCAGCATCGGCACCCATATTACAAAAACATGCATTCAGGAGATAATATAAATCTACTGTATTAAGAATACATTATGTAATATACTAATAAGGACACATTTATGTGATCTTGAGACGGTATTGTGCAGCATACTGTACAGCAGTCTCCTGGCAGTGAATGAGTTAGAAATATCAGTCACAGAAGTAATTTGGCTCTAGCATCCTTTGGGATCAAATTCCAAAGAGGAACGCTTGCATTAAGTAAGTACAGAAGGCCTTTGTAACCTGTTGAGTCCCAAATCCAGCAGTAAATTTCATTTTGTACATTAGCATCATGCCAACGGCCAACTTGGGCAGTGTGTACTGTTAACTTGAGCACTAGCGGCAGCACTGTATTTGCTAGAGAATAGAAATCAAGTAGGATAAAATGTATTCCATAGTGATAGTGTTATATACATCCCGATCGGCAAGTATGTGGGGTGAGCTAGTGTACGGAGTGGGAAGGGCTGGTGCCTTATCACCTTTCACTTTATCATGGCTTTATAACCACTTTATCATTTTACCAGGCTTAATACATCTGCCTCCTTAATGAACCCTATAGCTACATGTATTTGAAATAAGAATTCTCACGAGCACTTATATAGAACCACTTGTAAAACATACAGTACATGAGCATGCCCTATAATGTATCAGTGTCTTTTCATCAACAAGTAGATCTCGCTAGATGCTTTTGGGGCAGACTTCAGGTGGCCATACATGTACAGATCGATTCTCAGATTGGGCTGGTTGGAACAAAAACCTGGTAATATCTGAATGACAGTTTTGGCAGTTTTCCAGCATTTCAAATCAAATGGTCAACTGTCATTTGCTCTCATCCATTACCAGGATTTTGTTCCAACCAGCCCAATCTGACAATCTAACTGTAGATGTATGGCCAGCTTTACATTTGGATGTAAGTAATTTTTATGACACACCTCTCAGATGTAGCTGTTCACATTCAAGCTTATATGTGTTGCTTTCATTATCTCTCTGAAATGCTTATTTCAAAGATAGGCAAGTACAGTATGAAGTGATGTCATTATTTTTGCTGGCACCTCCAATGTCATCATTAGGAGGCATCTGAATGTAGAATTGTAAGGATAACATCTAAGTGCTGACCGTTCCCTTACATTTATTTGTAATCTATGTCTGACTTTCCATGTTTCTGAATGTCCTTTTTACATGTGTGCCTGCCTGTAATGGCCAAATCTATATTTCTCTGTCAGTATGATAACTTGTGTGTTCTGCAGGTCTTTCACAGTTCTTTTATATGTATATTTGTCTCACCTTTCACTCCTTTCCACCTACCCCTGATGCTACTGTCTATATGGGTGTGTATTTAGAGCTAGGATTAAATCAGATTATTAGTCTGGATAGCTGCTGGTATTAATATCATACATATGGATAGTGGTAGATGCTCAATTAGTTCAGTAATACCACTCAGGGGCATGCAAGGGAGGGGTTAATACTGAGTAAGTAAAACAAGACATTCTTTCCCCCAGCACACTGGATGGTATTAGTAACCAATCTTGAACACTATATGATAATAGAATTCAGATATATTAGTTACATATATCTGCGCAGGTGTATGATATGCCCCCAAGCCAGGGTATTAATATCATGTCAGCTGCAATCTCCTTTGACAAATCTGATTTTAACAAAGTCTTGTAATGTAGTCATGGAAGGCAGTGGTGGAAATTTGTCCCAAATAAATATTGCTACTCCACCCATATATATAGATAAGTTTATACATAATGGTTAAACACAGATAAACACATCGCTGTAACAGATCGGATCTTCATCAATTCTTCTACCGGCAGATTTAGCAGCCACTAACAGACATCATACTGATGGTGCCACAAAATCCCTGCGGTCGGAATCCCGGTGTTCAAAATCCCAACCACCAAAATCCCGACAAGGGGGGACATGGATCGCCGCCCCCCCCCCCCGCCTCGCTACGCTCTGCACAATTATTTATACTCCCTCTATGGGTGTCGTGGCCACCCATGGAGGGAGAAAGTGTCGGTATTTCGTCGGTCGGAATTTCGGCGGTCGGGATTTTTAACGCTGGGATTCCGACCGCCGGGATTTGCACTGCTTCCCCCACTGACAGTTCAGCTCTCTGAGCATTGATAGGCTTCCAGAGGACTCATGGAGCTCCTAAATAAATACAATCAGCAGTAGCACTCAGATATGAGATATGAACTAAGATACAGGAGTAATGTTCCAACATTTGAATGCCTTTATTGCATCCTTATCAGGGTACACTGCACTAATGGCATCAAAATGTTGTAGCATTAACCCTGCATCTTATATACTGGAGTCCAATGCTGAGTGTATGTGTGTGTTATGTTTGTATATGCATATACAGTTGTGCTCATAAGTTTACATACCCTAGCAAAATTTGTGATTTTTTTGGCCATTTATCAGAGAATAGGAATGATAACTCACAAACTTATCTTTCACTCATGGTTAGTGGTTGGGTGAAGCCATTTATTGTCAAATAACTGTGTTTACTCTTATTAAATAATGACAACAGAAAATACCCAAATAACCCTGATTAAAAGTTTACAACCCAGTTATTAATACCGTGTATTGCCCCGTTTAACATCAATGACAACTTGAAGTCTTTTGTGGTAGTTGTGGATGAGGCTCTTTAGTTTCTCAGATGGTAAAGCTACCCATTCTTCTTTGCAAAAAGCCTCCAGTTCCTGTAAATTCTTGGGCTGTCTTGCCCAAACTGCACGTTTGAGATCTCCCCAGAGTGACTCAGTGATAGTGAGGTCAGGAGACTGAGATCGCCACTCCAGAACCTCCTCTTTATTCTGCTGTAGCCAATGACAGGTCGACTTGGCCTTGTGTTGGGGGTATTATTGTCATGTTGGAACGTCCAAGTACGTCCCATGCGCAGCTTCCGGGCTGATGAGTGCAAATTTTCCTCCAGTATTTTCTGATAACATGCTGCATTCATTTTGCCATGAATTTTGACCAAGTTTCCAGTGCCTTTGCAGCTCAAGCATCCCCAAAACATCAGCGATCCACCTCCATGTTTCACAGTAGGAATGGTGTACCTTTCATCATAGGCCTTGTTGGCTCCTCTCCAAATGTAACGTTTATGGTTGTGACCAAAAAGTTACATTTTTGTCTCATCCCTCCAAATGACTTTGTTCCAGAAGATTTGAAGTTTGTCTCTGTGCTGTTTGGAGTATTGTAAGCGGGATGCTTTGAGCAAGGTGACTCTCAGGAAATCCCAGGTGCTGCTATATATATATATATATATATATATATATATATATATATATATATATATATATATATATGTATATATATATATATATATATATATAACTGCTGTACAAATCTTTAGCATACAACATGTAGGTGGTGCCTATTTTACACTTGTGTGTGTGTATATGTATATGTATATAAGCAAAGGGACCGACTCTCCATTTCAGATCAAATGTACACCTGGGTGCCCTCCCGGGGACGAATCCTCATACAAGCAGGGGGTGTGGAGGTGATTTTTAAAATCTGTGGAGTGCCACCCACACCCCTTGCTTATTTTATATACATACTGTATATATATATATATATATATATATATATATATATATATATATATATATATATATATATAGGAGCGTATCTCCGGATACAGGAAAAGCAAGTTTCCAAATAAGAGAAGACAGAACTGCACGTTTGACTTGCTGTTTAGTCAGTCGCCCTGAGGAAAGGGCGCAATGCTCCCAAACTTGTCGACACCAATATGCTGACTTTTTGTTTCACTTTTGCTATGGATTGAATACAATTGATCACTTTTTTGAGTGCCGCCTCCTGTCTTCTCTTATTTGGAAACTTGCTTTTCCTGTATCCGGAGATACGCTCCTATATTAACATTGGGGAAGGCACCTTTTCCAATTCAACCCTTGCTGTACCAAGTGCCAGTCCTTTGTCTACATATATATATATATATATATATATATATATATCTGGAAGGACTGCAGGCGGCACTACCCCAGTGTAAGATACTGTATACATTTTTACTACAAATAATTTCTCTGCCAAATTCTAGTTTGTTTGAAAAATAGGAAATGTTTTTGTTTTTTTCCAAACCCAGAAACAGTCACTGCTCCTTTGGAACTATTGTAAGATTTTATTTTTCCCTCATTGGAAAAACAGTTTGTAAATTGTAAATTCCAGGATATTTGTGGTTATGCTATTCATAGTTTTGTTTTCAGGACTACGATTAAAAAGCTTTTAATCATGCCTCTTATTCTAAAACCTATTTCACAAGAAAGCCGAGCGCTTTCACTATACCGTGCAACTCCAACTTATCTTGCTGCGAGGGATTAAACACCACCAGCAATAAAATGCAACAATGGGAATTTTCCCTGTTTTTCTCTTCTGGATAAATACTCAAGAAATCTCTGGTAACAGTAAACTGTTATTGTACAAGACCTGCCGTAGGCACTTTGATTGGTTTGGTTGCTTGACTACTTAGTGGGAAATGATGAGGTTTTGGGGATATGTTTTGTGTTTGGATTAAATGTGTATGTTAATTTATGGTTTGGTTTTTATGGAGAACCCCACACACAGCATTTTATTTACACTATGTTGGAGATTTGAGATGTGGGAAACATCTGAACTCAATTTTCGGAGACCATGGAATGCAAAAAATATGGCATAACAGTGGGCTAATTAAATTGTCCCTTCTTAGTCCTCTGAATCCTACAATCTATGCAGCCAGATGCTGTCAGCAACACAGGTTCTTGGTATATAGTCATCACTGGTGGTTTATTGATTAACCATCGAGTCATGTCGTTGCCACCATTAATCCAAACATTCTATCAGCGGATGTGTGACCTCTAGCATGTAGGTGTTGCACACATAGCTTAGCATGTTTAATTCACTACATGCCTATCCAGTCATTTCGTTGTTCTTTGTGTTAGTGTCACTGTTACACAAAAATATGTACTGTTATAAATTCATTGTAATTGCACATGCAGCATTGAACAATAAATTACTTTCAAAGTATATCTGTCTGTCAAGTAAAAGACCCTTTGTAGATACTGGGTGAAATTTAATAGGATGAGAGATTCATAAAGTGAGAGCTTTGGTAAGAAATCTCCAGTTTTTTTAAAGCGGCAATCAGTTACACTGCAAAGGGTGTGGTACGGGACTCTGACAGTCGGGATCCCGACAGTCATTATCCCGATGTTCGGATCCTGACTGGCCGGAGTCAGACAGCATGTTGAGCGCAAAAAAGTGCCTCGCGGGCACGGTGGCTCGCTACGCTCGCGACCTATTCTATTCTCCCTCTATAGGGGTCGTGGACCCCCACGAGGGAAAATAGCGGGTGGCCGTCGGCGTTTTGACAGTCGGGATCCCGACGTCGGGTGAAAGACTATCGGGATCCTGACTGTTGGGAACCCGTCCGGCACCCCACTGCAAATTCAGTTAGATTTTGCAGTGCAAATGATTGCCGCTTTCAAAAACTTGAGATTTCTTACCAAATCTCTCACTTTCTGAATCTCTCATCCTATTAAATTTCACCCACTGTATTTAGCAATGAAATTCTGAACAAGTAGCCTCGCCATTGTGAATTGTACAGGTATTTTATGAAGCTCACTTAAGATGGCAAAATCACATGATGACTAGTGTGGTCTAATGTATGTGCTGTGATATAGAACATTTATTAATGGGATATTACATGCTACTTAGCTTATCATCTGTATTTCTCTGTATCATATGATCAGTCTATAGGCTCTCTGTCACTGCTGCTTCCAGCGTTATAATTAGCAGTACTCAGATGACCAAAAGAATCCTTGTCACAGGGATCATTTGCCTGAAACATCCCTTTCTCCTCGTGCAAGCAGCACTTTAAGCATATGTGTTTAGAGAGAAAAGGCTTTTGTAAGAGAATGGCATACTGGCAGAGCTAGCAAAAGTTTAACCTAAATCCCCTCATTGATTTTTGGAAAGTCATAAGACTCCAGATGACACTGCCACATCCAACCTTTTGCTGCTTGTGATCTGGCACAGGGCTGCATTGTCTTTCTCTACTACGAGCCTTATGTGTACAGTGTAAACATTTCATGAGCTGCCCTGCCTGATCCATCTGTATGTCTGACCAGTGTCCCCTGACACTGGAGAAAGCAGCAATCAGAATGGAAATGGTCAATGCAGCATGTCTAATGGTGGGAAGATAGTCAGAGGGCTCACTATGGACACACTATAGACTCTCTAAATAGCCTCTTTGCACCTTGAGTCTTATTGAGACGGGTTCATTAAAAAAAGACACTCAGGCACACAACATCACAGTAATGAAAGTAGCTTTTGTCTTCCCCTTTTTCTCTATATTATTGCTTGACACTTCTCTTATGTTGTCCGTACAAGATTTCCCTTGTGCTAGTGTTTGCAGTTTTATTTTTTTTTTGCAGATAAAAATTGTATTGGTCTTTATAGATTATAAAGTTATTTCATACAATACCGTATGAGGGTGGCTAGCAAGAGTGTGATAATAGCTGAGGGCGATTAATACAGTGAATAACCTACACATCTAAATAATACATAAATCAGAGAATACAATTAGTTACTGTCCACAATATGTGATGTTATATAGTCAGACGTTGCTTGAATGTGGAACTATTGGTGTGAAAATGGTGAAAACTATTACAAACTATGTATTGAATTATGAATTATGCTGTCAATATATGTCACCTTATTTCACTGTTCTGCAGTGTGTGGCTTTGTTAGGCCTTAAGCACTGTAGTACTCAAGGGTGATTTCAGCATGAATTGCCAGTGATATATAGTATAGTAGGTAAGGCTGAAAAAAGACTTGCGTCCATCTAGTTCAACCTGGTATAGATATCCATTGCTGATTTGGTAGGTTCTGGTATTTTACAGACAAATTATATTTCTTATTTGTACCCATGGATGTTATTCTCCAGTAAATGTTTGTCCAACTTTGCCTTGAACGCATTTAATGAGCCAGCCGTTACCACCTCTCTGGGAAGAGAGTTCCAGAGTTTGACTGTTCTGACCGTAAAGAAATTCTTTCTACTAGCTGAATGAAATCTTTTTTCTTCTAATCTATACTCATGCCCTCGTGTCCTAGATTCCTTTCTAGTAGAAAAGAGGGTGTGTGACAGTTCCTTATATTGGCCCTTGATATACTTGTACATGTTGAGTATGTCCCCCCTTAAACGTCTCTTTTCTAATGTAAATAGTCCCAAATTGCTTAATCTCTCCCCGTAACTTAAATTCTCCATTCCCCTAATAAGCTTTGTTGCTCACCTTTGGACTTTTTCTAATTCTATGATGTCCTTTTTATAGTGTGGGGCCCAGAACTGCACTCCGTACTCGAGGTGAGGTCTCACCAATGCTTTATACAGTGGCATAATTACCCTTGAGTCCCTAGTTTCCATTCCCCTCTTAATACATGCCAGAATTTTGTTGGCCTTTTTTGTAGCTACATTACAATGGGCACTACATCCCAGTTTGCTGTCTATTTGGACTCCCAGATCTTTTTCAAGTATGGAATTACCCAGTTCCTCTCCGCTAAGGTTGTAACTTGCACACTGGTTGTGTCTCCCAAGGTGCATAACCTTACATTTATCTACATTGAACCTCATCTTCCATTTTTTCTCATCTAGAATTGCAAGATCATTTTGAAGCATGGTGACATCTTCTGATGATTTGATGACTTTGCTAAGTTTTGTATCGTCCGCAAAGATGGATACATTGCTGAGTAACCCTATTCCAATATCGTTAATAAAAATGTTAAACAAAATGGGCCCCAAAACCGAACCCTGAGGCACTCCACTTAGTACCGGTATCATATCTGATACGGCACCATTCACAACCACTCTTTGTTCTCTATTACATAGCCAATTCCCTACCCATATGCAGATATTTTCACCCAATCCTAGGTTCTTCATTTTATTAATCAATCTCTTGTGTGGGACAGTATCAAATGCTTTAGCGAAATCTAGGAAAATCACATCTACAGCATTTCCATTATCACGGTTTTTGCTAACCTCTTCATAGAACCCTAGTAGATTAGTTTGGCATGAATGATTTTTCACAAACCCATGTTGGTTAATACTGAGTAGACGGTGATGATCTAAATATTCCTGGATACCATCCCTTAAAAATCCTTCAAATAGTTTACCCACAATTGATGTTAAACTAGCGGGTCTGTAATTAGCGGGATCTTCCTTTTTTGAATATTGGCACTACCTCTGCTATTCTCCAATCTTTTGGTACTATACCTGACGATAGTGACTTGCTAAAGATATAATGTAGGGGGGTAGCTAGTTCATCCCTTAATTCCATTAATACCCTCGGATGAATCCCATCTGGCTCTGGTGATTTATTTGTTTTGAGTTTGCTTAGCCTCAGTATTATTTCCACAATGAGATCTGGCTGAGCGACCATATCCCCATGTGTACGGGGCGATGGTCGCCGGGATGGTCGCTGCTGAAAATGAGACACTTAGCGATATATCACTCAGCGACCAATCAATCCGTGTGTGCGGAGTTTAAGAGATGCTCATACATCATTTTTAAAAAGTATCTGAAAGAAATTATGGAGGTGATTTTGTTTCATGCACTCCCAAACGCATTCGCATGGGAGTACAATGTTATTACTGTGCGCATTTGCATGCATATGTGCATACACTGTGGCCCTTTTTCAGATCTGATTGCAGTACAAATTTGTTCTCAAAATGGCCAAAACCATGTGCACTGCAGGTGGGGCAGATGTAACATGTGCAGGGAGAGTTAAATTTGGGTGGAGTGTGTTGAAACTGAAATCTAAATTGCAGTGTAAAAATAATGCAGCCAGTATTTACCCTGCACAGAAACAAAATAACGCACACAAATCTAACTCTCTCTATATATGTTACATCTGCCCCACCTGCAGTGCACATGGGTTTGCCCATTTTAAGAACAAATTTGTACTGCGATCAGATCTGAATAAGGGCCTGTGTGCGAGTGGCCACAGCGAACAGAGTGTTCTCCAAGCACTCGCACACAACAGCAGACGTGGGGTGGTGAACCATTTGGCCCATCTAGTCTGCCCATTTTTTTACCCTTCAGGTAATCTCAACCCTTTTTAATCCTTATTTCTTTGTAAGGATATTCATATGCCTATCCCAAGCTTGTTTAAATTGTTCTACTGTCTCTACCACCTATTCTATTCTCATATATAGCACATACATATTACGCAGCGCTTTACAGAGTATAGTTGAACATTCACATCAGTCACTGCCCCAGTGCAGCTTACAATCTACTGTATATTCCCTACCACATGTACACGTGCACACGTGCACACAGTTAATTTTTGTTGGAAGCCAATTGACCTATCAGTATATTTTTGGATTGTGGGAGGAAACCGGAGTACCCGGAGTAAACCCACGCAAACACGGGGAGAATATACAAACTCCGCACAGTTAGGGCCATGGTGGGTATTAAACCCATGACCTCAGCACTGTGAGGCAGTAATGCTAACCATTACACCATCCGTGATGCCCCTAATAAGAGTACTTTTTAAGTAAGGTATGCTGGAGTTATATTCTCTTACCAGTGCAGAGCTCCACATCCTTTTGAACATTATATACAGTGATATCCTGCTCATGTCAATGCAATCATTAATAGTCACAGTACTTACGGCAGTGCGATGCAGTGCATGTATACCCAGTTGATGATCTCAATGCGCAGCTTGTGTCTGTAGTAAATCTATAGTAGTAATGGTATTTGGGGATGAGTGCCATTATAGCAGGGGTTGACCATACCACTGCCATTACCAGGGCTGCCGAGGGGGGGGGGGGGGGTACTAATTACCCGGGCCCAGGCTTGCTGGTGGGGCCCAGCGGGGGCCCTGGTCCGACCCATCCCCCCTTCCCCCTCCATCCCTTCTGGGCAGCACACACCTACAGCATGTGATGTGCTGACAGCAGGCTCAGCATGTGAGCTGAGAGCTCATGCTGAGCCTGCTGTCAGCACAGAACATGCTGTAGGTATGTGCTGCTGCTGAGGGGGGCGACAATAACACTCCCTCCTCTACTTTAAAGTGTTTTTTTCACCCCCTAAACATTTTTGGGGTGTGGCCTAATCGCGAGAGGTGGCTACGTCTCCCGCGACTAGGCCACGCCCCCAAAATTTTACCGGGGCCCGGCATTCCTCTCGGCTGCCCTGACCATTACATGTATTTTGAGTTCTTTTGGCACTTTATGCATATATCTGTCAAAATTTAACATGTAGCCTAGTTCTGTAATGGATGTCAGTTGGGCATTTCAAAACCGCACACTAATAACATGCAGCAAATAATGAGCAGCGCTCCAGTCTTCTGCACAGAATACTCCACGGTGAGCTCAGAAGCTATACCAGAATGTCCATGCAGAGTGTCCTTCAGAGTTCTCCCTGAGTATTCTGAGAAATTACAAAGTATTTAATCACCTTAGAGTGGGATTAAGTGAGGCGTTGCTCCAATGTTCGCTATCATCAGGTAATTACAGTACATACTTAATCTAGTCTCATTCTTTTTTAGGAATTTTTTTATTATTACAATTGTTTCTTTTGATTTTTGTGTTTAGAATTGGTTTTAAAGGAATATCTAATGAGTAACAGTAATTTACCACTGCTAATGGATTTACTGGGTGCTATCCTCTTATACTCAGTAGCTGGTGCTTATTCCCTGATGCCAACACAAGTATGGTATAATTTACCAACAGTCAGGATTCCGACGGTTGTTTCACCAACATCAGAATCCTGAGGGAGCGTATTCAAGCCCCTTGCTTGCAGGTATTCTATTCTACCTTTATAGGAGTCGTGGATCACCACAAGGAAAAATAGCCCATGTAAATCAGGGGCGAAATGTAATGGATTGCGTTTTCGGCCATTTCTCGAAAATCGCATATTTTATAGGGTGCGATTCGCGGCAAAAAAATCGCACTTTTTGCTGCGAAATCACACATTTTGAAGTGGCAATTTTTAGTCACACTTCAATTCACATCCAGATGTTTTCCCATTGGAAAGCATCTAACACACACATGTAATAGGGTGCGATTTCTGGTAAAGGTTACCAAAAATCGCCAAAAAAATTAGACAAGGTTCTGGCTGGCGAATTTGAAAGAACCATGCAAAGATCATCGTGATCTGTGCATGGTTATGTCCAAAAAAAGGGTAAAAAAAAAAAAAAGGGAAAAAAACTGCGTGGGGTCCCCCCCTCCTTAGCATAACCAGCCCCGGGCTGAAAGAGACGGTCCTGGTTTCATAAAATCACAGGAACAAACAAGTTGGGGTTCCGTGGATTGTATAAAACCAGCACCAGGCTCAAGGGCCGGTCCTGGTTCCCAAAATACGGGGGGGGGGACAAAATGAGTAGGGGTCCCCCGTATTTCAAGAACCAGCACCGGGCCCAACAAGCCAGCAGGGTAAAACGATTGTGTATTGCTGTGGAACTATGAGTGCCAGCAAGAATGCACCACATGCAGGGACTAGGAAAACCACAAGTTCCAGCATGTGGGGCATTAAAGGGCCTGCTGGCACTTGTAGTTCCACAGTAATAAAAATAGTCAAATAAACACACAGACACACAATAAAAATAAAACTTTAATACATCCAAAGCCCATACATACTGATACTGTACTTACCTATCTTGAGCCCGTCGGTGGGTCCCAGGGTCTGATTCCGGTGCCATGGTTCCGGGGCTGGTCCGGGGTCTGGGGCTCCAGGGCTGAAGAGTCCGGGGTCCTGGATGTGAAGAAATCTATGGGGGACCTGTGGAAGGAAATCCTACTCACCCAGGTCCTCTGGCGAAGATCCCCTCATCTTCTCCGTCTTCTCCGTCTCTGCCGTAGTCCACCACATCCGCCGCCAGTACCCGATTGGAACGAGAGGCGCAGAGATGTTTCATCTTCCACGCCTCTCATCCGAATGATTCTATTGGCCGCCTAGCGGCCAATTAGGAGCAGTCACTTGTGATGCATATTATTGTTGTGTTAATTCATGTGAGTGCAGGTCTATGGGCCTAATTCAGACCTGATCGCAGAAAAAAATTGTTCTCAAAATGGGCAAAACCATGTGCACTGCAGGTGGGGCAGATGTAATGTGCAGAGAGTTACATTTGGTGAGTTATTTTGTTTCTGTGCAGGGTAAATACTGGCTGCTTTATTTTATACACTGCAATTTAGATTTCATTTTGAACACACCCCACCCAAATCCCACATCTATCTTTCTCTATATGTTACATCTGCCCCACCTGCAGTGCAGTGCCTTTGCAGTGCAACTTTGTTCTCAAAATGGGCAATCAGGTCTGCATTAGGCCCCATGTTGTCATAGAGACAATATATATATATATATATATATATATATATATATATATATATTTTTTCTTCTGGACTTGCAACTTGGTGGGACTGCTATGCTATTACTGGTGCCTGTCCTTGTGATTATATATATAGACAAACACACAAATATATATATATATTGTATTAAATATTGTAGTGAAGACAAGGCTTAAACTATGTGGAGCTATATAACAATAGAAAAAGTATGGGAAAGCAATTTTAAGGAACAGTGGAAAAAATGGCATATTAAAAATAAAAATATGAGAAACCCATGTGACACAAATCTAATAATCTTGCTACCCCTGCAGGACCAGGCTTTGAGCTGTGATTCCTTGCAGACGATTATCAGATTTTCTTTATGTATAGCACAATTCCCACTTGTGACTTGTATGTGCAGGGTACGAGAGGAAAGATATAGTAAGTAACCTGAAGGGAAATCAGCTCTTGAAACCTTTCATTAAATACTGCATGCTTGGTATCATGACATTTAAAACATTTCAAAAAACGGTATTGAAAGTGGAAGAAAAGAAAATGTTTTTTTTTTCTTTTTCTTGAAAAGGTTTATGTTGTGTTTCTTGATTTCAGTAATTGTTGTTGCGATTTGCTTTTAAGTAGGCAAACATTTTAGAGCAATTCCCATGTTATAAAATAGATACCTCTTGGCCTGTTCCTCCATGCGGGGCTTTCTTTGAAACTCTACTGGGGAAACACTTTTTTCCTTTAGCTCATCTTCGGTTCCCTACAGTGTGCAATGTTTGTCTGATTTGCAGTTTCTAAACCAGTAAAAGGGGCAACTTGGAGCGTGACTGCAATACTGCTAGAACCTGATGGTATAATCCTTCAGTGTTAAAGTTATAGTGCCCTATTAATCATTTTTATTTATGGCCTTATCGGTTGGTCATTTGGACACTCTTTGGCATGTCCCGGGTCTATAATTAGAGTGGGAGAGCAGACACTAGGGTTGGCACCATAATTGCCCCATGACAACTGCTTTTGGCTTGCAGGATGTATCCAGCCATAGGGGCAGATGTAGTGTTCATTCTAGCACTCGCCAGCTTTAAAACCCCCATGCAGTTCCTCTTCCCTGCCTGGGGTGTCGCTGTCTGCTGCAGTACTTCTAGCACAGTGTGGTCTGTATATCGGCGCTGATATGCAAACCAGACCTGTGCTAGAAACACCACAGCAGACAGCGACACCCCAGGCAGGGAATAGGAATTGCATGGGTTTTAAAAGATGGCGGGTGCTAGAATGAACACTAGGATGTATTAAGCCTTAACAAGAGATAAATGCAAGGGTGATAAGGAGAGATAAACGTCTAGCCAATCAGCTCCTTACTGACTGTTTTCAAACACAGCCTGTAACATGTCAGTTAGCAGGTGATTGGCTGGACGTTTATCTCTCCTTATCACCCTTGGATTTATCTCTTGTTAAAGCTTAATACATCTGCCCCATAGAGACAACTGGAGCACTAATCTCTGGATCAATACTTAGGGGCAGATTTATTAAGCTCGGTGAAGTGATAAAGTGTCTGTTTTTTAATCAGTTCCTAACTGTGAAGTTACAGGCTTGGTTTGAAAAATGACAGGTAAGAGCTGATTGTCCGGTGCTAAAAACCAGACACTTTATCACTTCACCAAGCTTAATAAATCTGCCCCTTAGTCCCAGTTGTCCCACCCCTCAATGTGACATCATGATGTCACATGTTAAGGTTGGGGCCAGCACAGAGTGCTGTGTAAACCAAGGTTGATATGATAAACATCCAGCGATCAAGCTACTTTATAAGTTTTATCTATTGACCTAAATTTGCCCTTCAGTAAAGTATTATATTTCTAATTTATTCCATGCATTTCTGCCATGTGGTTATTATTGCATAATACAACACAAATGTGCTCAGGTTAGCTTTAGGAAGACATATTTGTCTCTGTGATCCAAGACAACAAAACTAAATAGCATTAACTGATTATATACATACATGTCAGAAAAGGCCTGTTACTGTGGGCAACCATTTGATAGAAATGCGGTTTACAATATGTAAAGAAAGGTAAGTTGCGTAGTTCAAACCAACAGTGTAAAGAAACATTAATCCATTTTTTTTTTTTACAGCAATATGACAAAAATAATGTATGTGATTGTTTCAGGAGGGAATATTTGCAGATTCACGGTCTGCCAAAAGTGTGTCTGTTGAAAGTGAAGTGGAGGCATTTTAATGAGCCTTACTAACCTTCCTTCAAAACTATTTTACTGCCATGAAAACCTCCCTTGGAGCTCAAGGGCATGTGTTCCTTTGATTCAGATTTTGTAAGTGAATGCAGGCTGTTAGAGTAGGCCTCCTTATCCTTTATTCTGGCTTAGTATGGAGTTGATGTCAAATCAGCTAACATGACATGGGTGCTTAATACCCACGCAGGTCATATCCATTTTTATTACATCGGAAGCTGACATTTTTTAGGGTACAATTGCAGTTGTTCCAGTTTGACATTTGTTGTTGATTATATAATGGTACCTCAGTGTATTCTTTCTATATGTAGCATCCATATAATTGGCACCATTATTAATTGCCCCTGAATTAAGATTACAACAATAGGTGGAACCTCAGTACTGCAGACTAAATATTGTCTAGATAATGAATGTTCTATTCTAATAAGTAGCAAAGATCATCAAGTAATAAATAACAGGCACCAATTTCTACTATGAAGTGCCTGCTGACAGTTTAATTTATAGGTTCCAACCCAAAACTGCTCTTAACAAAGTGGAGTGCGTAATCTATGAAATGTTGAGATAGATGAATAAATTTTTAATACTTTCCTTTTACTGTTCCATTTTATACTGTATTATATATCAACACACTATAGTGTTTTCCACATAGAGGTATTAATAGTTATCACTTGAGTTCTGCAGATTCAGTTAACAGATGAGGATCCATAAATATGTTGTGCCAAGAGGATTTGGTCACTACAACCTTTATTTATTATAAGCATAATTTTATTGCGATGCTACAGTATATATATATATATATATATATATATATATATATATATATATATATATACCCTTTTCTACAAAACATAGGCTTTTGTTTGCACATGAATGCACATCAACCAGTGAGAGGCTGCAGCACAGTCCAAAATACAAATAGGGGAGAAACACCAACTGCCATTTCAAACTGCCCCCAGTTGGTGGGACTCACCTATTGTTGGACTGTGCTGCAGCCCCTCCTATGGAGCTGCCATTAGCATCAATCTATGTTTTTGCTCAGTGGAACAGCGTCCAAAAAAGTTAAGGGGCAGAATCTACAAGTTACATGGGTCATACAACCCAGGACCTGTTTACAGTTTGCTGAAAGCCCATACCTCCCGAACTACAGTGTCCCATGGTCAGAAGGGAGATTGGGGGTGAAGGCACACATGGCAACTCCGGGTAGGTAAAGGTGTGTGCTGGATGCTGTGGGCAACAGCTTCCAGAGTGCTGGGCCTGCCACCAGCGTATCATGGGAAACTTCCTTTTTGGGGTTTGGCCTAAGATGCTACATCCCAGGGGTCCCAATCTGCTGGTTTTCCTGGGGCTTGGAGATGATGTCAAAAAGACAATGCACCTGTGTGCGATGTAAATGGCACCGATCTGGGAATGTTCCAGGTCAGCTCCGCAGTGAAAAGAGGTAATATCTTGGATCTGACCTGGCTTGGAAACATGTTTCAAATCACAGGCCAGACCCTAGACTTTGGTGTAAAAGCGGTATAACCTGACTGTTGATTTATCTTTATACACTGCAATAATATGCTTTTTGTCAATAGTACAAAGTCATGTCTGCTTTTTAAAATTGTGACTAAAAGTAATGTCTACAGCAGTGAAGAAAAATGAGATGGGTTTCTGTGTATATTGCTACACAAAAATGTTAAATGACAAAAAAAAACTTACAAGATCTAATTTGTATAGGAGAACATTGCTTGTTTGAAAATGTTGGTATGGACTTTATTCGCCCCCCTGCTTCCAGGTCTTTGTTTGGCTGCTGTATTCCCCACTGAGCAAACACCTTTTATACTTTTGAAAAAGCTTAATTTCCCGCTTTGGTCCCATCGGAGTCCCCTCTAAACCCATGATTAAAGTTAATTTGTTTTTACAACTTTTTAATACTTTCACAGCAAGTTAGGCCTAGGCAGGCTGGAATTTCATGAAAAAAAATCAGGGAGTGTAAAATATATTCTCGAGGGATAATATAAATTGGATTTAGGCTGCAGTCTTTGGTTATATTAAAGGAAACTGCTGCTTATGGCAACATGTTACAATTTACTGTAGCACAACTGTGTTATTCATGTGAAGTTCATAGTAGTTCATGTTGCAAACCTGTTTTGTTCTGTTCTAATACCATATGCACATATTTTCTGAATAAGCCTTACATTAAAATAACAGATATGAGTTAAATTTAAGTTTTAAAACGAATTTCTTTAATTATCCCTGCTTTAGTAATTAAGCTCAGTGTCATTTGGCCTGAGGATTTATGGATGATTGTTTTTGGCTCTGTGTATTTTGCAGAATTATAACAAAAACTTATTTGGTGTAAAGTATCATATATAATGAAAGGCAAACATTGCTCCTTACCTCTATGGGAGGAATTCAAGTGCATTGCGCGATGACAAGCAGTAGATGGCGCCAAAAGGAGCAACCCAAATGTTGCTCCATTCAGCCGCGACCTGCGACCTGCGATCACATGACTGTTATATTGCTCCCTCATTTTGATAGACTAGTTTTATATAATCTGAAGGAGTCTTGCCTTTAGAAGATATTTAAAAGTAAATATGTAACTTTTCCTGATCTTAAACAGTATAGAT
Organism: Crinia signifera; assembly: GCF_055691185.1. Lineage (NCBI taxonomy): Eukaryota > Metazoa > Chordata > Amphibia > Anura > Myobatrachidae > Crinia > Crinia signifera. The sequence continues at coordinate 277,029,075 of NC_139217.1, read as the reverse complement.
CTATAGTAATATTTTATTAACCTTTTCATGATGTAATGTTTTTTTACATGCACCTTGCCTTTATATTCTAGCCAAATTTGCTGGGTAAAAACCTTTTTCTTTTACAGTGCTTTTTTTCTTTTATATTCATCGGTTTATTATATTGCTTTATGGTGAGCAAATTTGAATAGTATATTAAACAAACATTTAATTTCATGAACATTACATTGATAGGCGTGTATAAACCCAAATAATTGTTTTTATTTAAGATTCTTTCAACATTTACTTAAAAAAAAAAATTGGAATTAACCCTTTTGATATACAGTACTTTAAAATGTAATAGTATATTTTTCAATGTAGGTATCCAATGTACAGTATATGTATTTTTTTCCTTCACATAGTTATGCAGCCACTCATAAATGTACTTTTTTCTACTTTATTTTCCAGATAATTTCTATTACAGTTGCAAAATAAGCCATTTTCCTATTTATGCAGCAGCCAGAGAAATCCCCAATCTATGGCTAAAATAGATGATAGGGCCAAAGGCCCTTATTCAGATCTGATCGCAGTACAAATTTGTTCTCAAAATGGACAAAACCATGTGCACTGCAGGCGGGGCAGATGTAACATGTATAGAGAGATTAGATTTGTGTGAGTTATTTTGTTTCTGTTCAGGGTAAATACCGGCTGCATTATTTTTGTACTGCAATTTAGATTTCAGTTTCAACACAACCCATCGAAATTTAACTCTCTGCACATGTTACATCTGCCCCACCTGCAGTGCACATGGTTTTGCCCATTTTGAGAACAAATTTGTACTGCGATCACATCTGAATAAGGGCCATAGAGTAGGACTCCTTTCTGCCACACATATGGGGCGAACATGTCCCAGCTATCTTAATGGAAAAATCCTCAGCAGTGCAAATGTTCAACAGTGCTTTCAGACTGCTTACTAGTATACAACACAATGGTTGTTGTGTTCTAAGTGGATAATTACCAAAGTGTTAATTATATGTATGTCAATCAGCTACAACACAAATCTACACCAAATAGAGGTCTTCATTCGGAGGTAGATGCTTCTGTGGCATAAGAATCAAAAGATAATTTATTACAGTTTGGGCATGAGCCTGAGCTGCACTACGCATGCGTCCTGCAGGATACTGCTGTGAATTGCAGTACAAATTTGGACATATATATATATATATATATATATATATATATATAAAGAGAGAGAGAGAGAGAGAGAGAGAGAGAGAGAGAGAGAGAGAGAGAAAGAGAGAGAGAGATCATTTTGGAAAGCATTCCTGGGAATGGCTAGCCAGGTATGGACTTGTTGCTGGCTTGTTGTGGTTAGCAACTGGTGGCACTGAACCCAGCAGCCATGTTTGGACAGAGACTCTCCACCTCGACAGTGCTTATGCAATCTCCACAGCTGCAACTGGTGCTACCTCTCTGTGGGGCAGAGTAAGCTCGGTGACGAGATAATGTAGCTGGTACTTTATCACCGGCCACTCAGCTCCTAACTGTGACATTACAGGCTTGGTTTGAAAAATGAAAGGTAGGAACTGATTGGCTGGTGATCAAGACCAGACACTTTATCACTTCACCAAGCTTAATTAATCTATCCCTGTATGCTTAGTGGCACCTCCGGTGAGCATTTCAGTAGAAAACTCATCTCATAGGGCATTAGTAATAGTTGCCTGACTTTTAAGTCTCCTCTCAATGAGAGGCCCATGAGAAGCCTCCTGCCACTTTGAGGGCCAGGATGCCAGTCACTAGGCCTTGCCCCCAAAATGATGTTATTTGCGGGGTCCTTCCAGCTTCACTAAAAAGCAGGTTGGATGGGGGAGATCTGGTGTGGAGATATTCCATGGGTCTAGGGGACTGCCAGTAGGCACGTATGGCATTAGCATAAAGATGCAGCCACAATGAATAAAATAGACAGTCATGTCTGCAATAGCATCCAACACTTATCAGGCCCAGAAACTATTCACCACTGTTCAGTATTGTATTGTACAGTATTGTATAGTGATATTGAAATGTTACTACTTTTTGTGACATCACAGCAACTATTTGGAAATCAAACTTGCTTATAAAACAGTAGCAAGAGGAGTGAAGTATTTTTGTTTTAATTTCCTTCTGTTCTTGATAGTTTTAATCCTATACAGTATGTTTTAAAACTGGTGAACTACTTGATAACTTTATTGTGGTTAATAATATTAGATCACAGCATGCAGAATATCATCTGATTATTATTATTATTATTTATAGGCTCTGTGATTGATAGAGTTGTAAAATTGCAAATTTATAATATAATACTTGTTTTATGAACAAAAATATATTATTAACAACTATATTCATTAATAGTAGCTTGTTATTTATGTACTTTATTTTTTTTTAAAAAGACTTCACAATAGTGATATTTATAAGAACACATTTATAAAGATATTTTGGTTCTTATTACTCTGAAAGGGGATTTATTAACAATTCCTTGCTGGCCACATTTGCTGTACATTCAAGAAACAGAACTGCCTGAGGCTTTATGCTAATATTCTGCATTGATACGGACACACATTGTATAATCCTAAACCTCTGTCTTTTTAATAGTTGCTTTTCCCATTTTCGTCTTCACTTAATTAATTTTCCCATGAAGACAATCACTGATTTTCTTTGAATATTTAAACAATTTTTAAAACTTTCCCATCCATACAGTACTCTGGGTTGCCAACCTTGATAAATATTTTCAAAGAAAATTTAATAACTATTACATGACAATTTAGTAATACGTACGGACACATTTTATGTGCTTTACTAGCAACATTTACATTAAAAAAGGGAAAAATGTTAACAGGATTTAAAGTGCAAAGAGTCAGAGAATGGAATTAATAGATGTAGGTGTATATCCGCAACTGATGGTTCAATGACATGACCACAGATGGTATTTGAAGATTAGAATTTTGAATAGTGTACAACCCACTATTGTGTCTTCTATGTTTTACATTTGTCCACTGTGGTAATTACAACCTTTGCTATGTGTTTTTGTGTTATTCGTCATTTGGCTACATACTGTATTTGTGTTAGCAGCCATCAGACATGCAGCGTACAGTGGCTGATTAAGCTACTATGTACAGTAGAAGCTGTACAGAATCAAAGAAAGTTTTGAAACACTTTTTGTTTAAGCATTTGCATTGTATGGAAGTAATTACTGGCACTGTGTGTATTACACGCCTCAAAATGGGTCTACGCCAAGAAATGAAGGTTTTATACAAAATTACTTTTGTGTGGGTGGGTTAAAAGCAAGGTTAACTTTCTCTTTTTTATTGGCAACCAGATTTGAGTCATATTTTTAGTGCCGATTGCAAGTTTTATAGCTAAAGCAGAACATTATAAAAAGTGCCTTTTAGTGCATGTGCCTTAATGTTGTCTGTTCTATGACTATTTAAGTCGGGTCCATTTATTTTTATGAAAGAAATATCTTCTGGAGCAGCATGCAGAAAAAAAGAGGAATTAAGTTGGAACATATTAGCAGTGCTCTTGTGCAGACATGTGGCTAACTAGTCTATTTATAAAATCCGCATCTCAAATGCTGATGGGTTGTTATAAATTTCACCAAAATTGCACTATGATAATTGAATTCATTGCAAGGATGTATTAATTGTCCCATGCAGGGATAGAGCTTGTGAGAAACTATGTCCCTGCTTATACACATACTGCACTTCTCAGGATATTTTTGTGAAAGATACCCTGAGCGGTTGACACTGCGCAGACGCCGTCTATTTTTTCCCACCTCCTTTTGCAAACCCCCGCAGGACTGGTAAATCCACATTGACCTCCTGTGCTGTAAAGTGAGATGCCAGATTGCAGCATCACTTCACTGCAGCTGGGGTCAAAGCAGGAGCACAGCGATCACTGGGTGCAGATAAATAATATTAATATTATTTTTTTTCTTTTAAACAGTGATCAGTCTGTGTGTCCACCGGACACACTTGGCTGATCACAGGGGCCAGATCCTAGCACAGTCTTGGGACTGGCAGGCAGTGAAGGTGAGTGAAGAGTTGGAAACCAAAGAGAAGCCACATCTCAAGATATGGTTATTATCACAGGGCTTCCTCCATAATTTTTTACGTTTATTTTTCAAGTACCGTAATTTCAGGCAGCTTGATTTTCCCAATACAAGCTCCCCAGTGGGTGTTTGTCAGCTTCTCAGATTAGCATTCTCAGTGGCAATCAAAGTTGCAATGGTCTCATTGTTTTCTGATGTTCCTATGGTGATGATCCTAGGTCCTGATGTTTGAAGAAACAATAATTCACCACCACATTTTGGATAAGTTTAATTGCATATGTTCACCTATTTCACTCATAAATATAGCCCCCAACAATTTCTGATCCTTTTTTTGTTAAACAAAATCATCAATTAAGGTGCCACACATTAGTGTCACACTGCTAAAAAAGCTCAGTGTAAGCTGAACTACACAATTTTATACACAGGACTTCTCAAATAATTTAATATGTTGGTCCTTCGGTGATGAAAAACAAATCAATGTAATTGTGCTTGAAACATGAAGTGGCTGGCAACAGGGGCAGATCATTGGGATAATTTAGCCCTAGATTCCCTTATTGCTATAGGCATGGGTGATGAAATAATGGCCATTGGCCACATCTCACGGGGTCTGAACATGCTGGATAGATTTGATATATTTGACAGTAGGCCAGTCCGCCCATGTTTGGCGGCATCACGACTATTGGACATTTTACTGTATGCCATATATTCTTTTTTCCACACCACTTTTTAATTGAGTTTATTTTCCAACGTCGCCTTGCATTGGCATTCACCACAATACGCTTACTCTTGCCCAAATCAATTTTGATTTATATGACTGTACAAGTTCCTACCACCTTTAAACCTGGAGGAGGTGTTTATTTATATCATTGTGTTTGCTGATGAAATCTACACAACTTTGTCATTTGGGCTGTGCATGGAAAGAACGTCTCCTAAACTTCTGCCACCACCAGACACAGGACCACTGTGCCTAATGCTAAGTCTGGCACAGTGTACTGCATTGCTCAGCTTTCAGCTAGAACATTCATCACCTGATAAATGAACATGTATGCATAAATAAGGTGAAACAGAACCATACTTATATTAATCCTGTTTGTTTTGCAAATCCACTCTCCACACCGTTCATGGCATCCCAATAATCGAATTATAACCCCAATCAAGTTGTGCATTCTGGTAATTCAAGTACAGTTCGATCTTTTAATACATGGAGCTAATTTATAATTAGCTGCAAATCTTGCCAGGTACCAGAATTTGCAGCTGAGCCAACAATGTTATACTGTAAGTGTGAATGTAAACATTGTTTGCATGCAGGCAAGTTCAACTTCTTCAGCCCCTATGGGGTGAATGTAATAGGTTCTGAAATGCCGGAGGTACAGGACAAGAATGCCAGTAGTTTTTAAGGCGGCAATCACTTATAAAACAAAACCAACCTGGTTTTGCCTTGTAAATGATTGCCACTTAAAAAATTATGGGCACCTCCGGCAATTTAGATCCTATTACATTTACCCCCAAGGCCATCGCTACCCACTCAGCAGAGGATGGGAGGCATCAAGCTGGAGAGGCACTATCCCGACTGTTACCTGGCTGCTAGCATCGTCAGCGTGAAGAGCGGCTCCCTGTAATACGTCCCTCTGGCTCCCTCCACTCTCCTCACCCTCCTCCTGCTGCACATGAGTAAGTACAAATTCACATTTCTCTCCCTTCCTGTTTACATATGTGTAACGGGTACTACTAATGTGGTCATTATGTGTGGCAGTACTACTGTGGGTGTTATGTGTAAGGGACAAAACTACTGTGGGCATTATCTGTGGCACTACTACTGTAAGCGTTAAGGATGAAACTATTACTGCGGGCATTCTGTGTAAAGGGCAATACTATTGTGGGTGTTATGTTAATGAAATATCCATTAAAATACAATTTCTACTATAATGATTACATGTGAACCATAGCGGGTTATTTAGATCTAATCGCAAAGCACAAATGGACAAAATCATGATGCACTGCAGGTGGGGCAACATGTGCAGAGATAAATACTGTCTTTGTTTCTGTGCAGGGTAAATACTGCCTGCTTTTTTTACACTGTAATTTAGATACTGTATCAATTTGAACATACCTCACCCAAAGGTAACTCTCTCTGCACATGTTACATTTGCCCCAGACCTGCAGTGCACATGGTTTTATTCAACTTCTAAAAATGTGCTCTGCAATTTATTCTGAATAACCCCATAGGCAGGATAATATTCTATGTAGATGTGATTTTGTAGAATGCCGACCAAAACACAAGAGTGTGTACTTCGCACTTAATCCACCTTTCAGATAAATCCTGTTCCTTATGTTAGGTCACTCCCAGGTAAAGTGACATCCTGTGAACTTAGTTAAAAGAGTAGCAGAGAGAAAGAACCAATGTAGGATAGGCGCTGGTTTCTTGTTTGCATCAATAGTGGCTCATGAAAAGAATAGAGAAATATGGACATGCATTAGCAGCATAGGTGTATGGTTAAAAATCCCATTAGCAATGTCCAAGATGGCAAAAAATGGTATTTGTGGCTTAAAGGGATATCGTACCCTCACTCACATGGAGTAACGGGTGTACAATCACATCAAGGTATCTTTTGGGCTTCAACAAAACACCATAATGGGTGGCAGAGTACGTAGAATAAGTGCGTACCGTACTCACATGTACGATCACTTCTGCAATCGCATAGAGGTATCTTTTTAGGATTCCACAGGTGCTCCTTGATATTTATTAGCGAGTATCCTCAAATGGTCCCCCAGCATAAAAAAGAAAGAGAACGTTCTTTCTTACTTACAAGATTTTATTGGGGGTATAGCATAAAGGATGTGCAGGGTGCAACCTGTACCCACAGATGTTAATTAAGACAAAAGGAAATCGTACCTGAAATGGCAGAGTATGGCCATCCACTGCCAATCAGGTGCTTCCAGGGTTACAGGTATATGGACTGCACAGCTCCTCTCCACCAACGCGTTTCGACAGGTGAACTGTCTTTCTCAAGGCTGGAGAGCAGTTGTGCCTAGTACTGGTATTTATAGTAATGGCTTTAATCATGGTGGGCTCTCCCATTAAAGGGGAGGAGACCCAACCGGAAGTGGCAGTATAGTGCTGAAAAACGATGTTATGAGGCTAGGTGACATATAACAATGACCTCTTTAGGGACCATCTGGAATGTATATTGCCCCCTTCTATGTGAGATAATAGCACTCTGGTAACTTAAATCCAGACTGTATATATCGTCTGGAAACTGAACCAGGAAGCGGCGGGTGACACGCATCTGAAGCGCATACGTCACTTCCGCCGCTTCAATATGAATAGCTGGAGGGGACTAGGCCGTCTGTAACACTGGCATAGCGGAACGTCACTTCCGTCTATGCACTTCCGCCGCTTCAATATGAATAGCTGGAGGGGACTAAGCCGTCTGTAACACTGGCATAGCGGAACGTCACTTCCGTCTATGCACAGTGTAAGGAGGCGGCGGGTGACACGCAAACGTCACATCCGCCGCTCCCATGTGAGTGTGTGTATGATCTCGCGAGCGCGCTATCAGCTAATAGTATGCGTGACTTGTATACAGCTTGTACGCGCTATTAAGCGCGTTGACGTCACTGGCACTGGTCCTCTGCGTGGTAAAAGTGCCTGATTGATATATGAGATTCAATGACACGCATTTGGAACGCATGTGAAGGTTCCACTATCGCTGGTATATTAAACAGGCAGAAAGAATTAAAGTGCAAGTGCTCATTAAATATAGAGGGGGATAAGGTGATCAAGCCATTAAAACAAAAAATACCATTACTATTACAAAAAGGAATACATATATATATAAAAATACCATATGCAAGGATAAAAATGGATAAAAATACACAAATACATACATGCAGAGTAAAATGGAACATAGTAGCAAAAATCACAGGAATATCATAAAAACCATTTTAATTCAAAATCCGAATTTAGGCCATGTGGTGATAGAGTATTTAAGTCATAAATCCACCTCATTTCCTTTTGGGCTAATTGGATATCTCTAGTATTATGTCTCCAATTTTCTTTTATTATTTCTAAGCCCCAAAACCCCGCAATCCCATTAGGAGAACTGTTGTGATGGGTTTTAAAGTGCATAGAAAATGGGTGGTCCATATGTGCCTTTTTTATATTCCGGATATGTTCGGACCATCGTGTTTTTAATGCCCTCGTGGTTTTCCCTATATAGACTTTGTTACATGTACACATAATAGCATAAATGGCATATTTGGAATTGCATGTTAAAAACTGTTTGATTTTAAAATTTTGATTATTTAAAACAAGATTGGTGGTTTTTTTGTCCGTATGTCTGCAAGTTTTACACATGGGACAATCCCCACATCTATGAAAGCCCTGACTCCTAATTTGACCCCCAATGGCTCTACTGGTAAAGGAACTGTGGGAGCTCTTTGGTATATAAACCGTGGTTTATTGGGTAAGATAGTGTTCAAAATAGGGTCTCTGAGTAAAAGATTCCAATTTTTATGGAAAATCTTTTCTACATATTTGTGATGGCTTGAATATTGCAGAATAATTGGTACATTCAAATCCTGGCCTTCTGATGTTATTGTCTCTTTTGGAGTCAGAAGGACTTCTCTTGAAAGTGCGGACACATCTTCTAGAGCTTGATCTAACATTTGGTTTTTATAGCCCTTTTGTATAAACTTTTGTTTCATGACCTTACTGCTCTCATCGTATGACTCCTGTTTCGAGCAATTCCTCTTCAAGCGTATGAACTGGCTCTTAGGGACATTTGTGAGCCATCTTTTTAAATGATTGCTTTTAGGGTCAATAAAAGTGTTAGAATCAGAGGTCATTGTTATATGTCACCTAGCCTCATAACATCGTTTTTCAGCACTATACTGCCACTTCCGGTTGGGTCTCCTCCCCTTTAATGGGAGAGCCCACCATGATTAAAGCCATTACTATAAATACCAGTACTAGGCACAACTGCTCTCCAGCCTTGAGAAAGACAGTTCACCTGTCGAAACGCGTTGGTGGAGAGGAGCTGTGCAGTCCATATACCTGTAACCCTGGAAGCACCTGATTGGCAGTGGATGGCCATACTCTGCCATTTCAGGTACGATTTCCTTTTGTCTTAATTAACATCTGTGGGTACAGGTTGCACCCTGCACATCCTTTATGCTATACCCCCAATAAAATCTTGTAAGTAAGAAAGAACGTTCTCTTTCTTTTTTATGCTGGGGGACCATTTGAGGATACTCGCTAATAAATATCAAGGAGCACCTGTGGAATCCTAAAAAGATACCTCTATGCGATTGCAGAAGTGATCGTACATGTGAGTACGGTACGCACTTATTCTACGTACTCTGCCACCCATTATGGTGTTTTGTTGAAGCCCAAAAGATACCTTGATGTGATTGTACACCCGTTACTCCATGTGAGTGAGGGTACGATATCCCTTTAAGCCACAAATACCATTTTTTGCCATCTTGGACATTGCTAATGGGATTTTTAACCATACACCTATGCTGCTAATGCATGTCCATATTTCTCTATTCTTTTCATGAGCCACTATTGATGCAAACAAGAAACCAGCGCCTATCCTACATTGGTTCTTTCTCTCTGCAACTCCGTCTACAAGAGGTTTTTGGGTGAACCCCTTCTTCCAGTGTGTGGCTGCAGGATTCTGGCTTTGCGCCTTGGGACGATTTCACTTTTTTGTATCAATTAGTTAAAAGAGTAGGTTAGTCCACATCAGCTGATTTTACCCGTTCATTCATCCTTGATGAGTAATAAAATCAAAAAGAATGAAAGATGCTCTGCATAGCATGAAACACCCAGCTCAGAGCCTTTGCTGCCCACTCACATAGTATTACAGAAACTGTTGGATAATGCAGCCCATGTAATCTGTATTTTAAAGATGGGCAATTGGCAAGTAAATTATTGCCATATTTGCCAATCGGACATTTTTATTTATATAATGAACAAATAATTAAATAAATGAGTAACCTTATTTAGCGTTTTTCCATCAGTATGTATTAAATATACGCATATACTGTAGACATATCTGGATCTAGCTTTGGCCATATGTTATAGTGGGTACACACAGTTCAATTCCGTATTTGATTCGATTTCGATTAGATTTGGCCTATTCGACACAGATTTTTGGTACTTGTGGATTATCACGGCTCCCATCGCATGCCATCGCATGCCAAATATAGTGGCATGCGATGGGATCCGATTTTTGCCGTTTTTAACGGTTGCCGACAAAATCGCATGCAATCGCATCGCATGCGATCGCATCGCGAGGGGGACGCGGACACCTGTGAAGCACGCGAGGGGACGCGGATACCTGGGAAGGTATCCGCTTCCCCTCGCGGGGCTCGCTGCGCTCGCCACGCTTCGGGCTCGGTGGCTCGCTGCGCTCGCCACACTTTCTATTCTCAGCTCCACGCCGACGTGGATAATGGGGATATGAAAAGGTCATAGGACGCGTACCGCCATAGGTTGGCGTTGATAGTGGGGGTGGTACAGTGTGAAAATGACATTTGGGGTGCATTTAACATGTTTGCCACTAATTTAAATGCATTTGTATGCATTTGTGATCAAAATCGCATGCAATCGCATGCAATGCGATATTTTACTATACGATGCCCATGGTGGGAGCCGTGATACTACACAAGTACCACATAATTTATTCTGACTGAATTAATACATACCCCCCTCTGACCACAATTTAAGGCTCGCACATGCTCATATTAATGAAAAGCATTTATTAGTAATTTTTGAAAATTAGCCAATGAAGCCTCAACATACTTGTATATTGCCGTTATGTAAAGTAGGCAAAAGAATTCTTTAACATTAGTGGACAGGTTCAGTAAGCCGTTATTTGGTAGAAAATTGCTTAACATGAGTTTTTTTAAATACAGGTGTAATTTAAGTTTGTTTACACTCACTTAAATATCAATTAAGAGACACTGTAATGTACCCCTGAATACTCTAAACTATTTTATTTGATCAAATGCACTTGCCTGCTATTATTTTTTTTACATCGGATCAACGTTGACAAAAGGTCGACACAAGCAAAAAGATTGACATGGAAAAGGTTGACCTTAAAAGGACAACATGAGTTTTTCAGTTTTTTAGTGTCAATGTCAACACATTGAGTGTAGACCCCCAAATTGGTGTCCCAGGTGTCTTACTCTGCTTCTGCTGCACTCTGCATTACTTTCCCGCTCTCAGTTGGATTCCACATGAATGGTAAAGTATTAAAAGATCCCAAAAGACTAATTTCGACATTTTTTTACGTGTCAACATTTTCCGGATCTAACCTTTGCTTGTGTCGACCTTTTGCCAATGCTGCCCTTATGCATTTGGACCTTTTGTCATTTTTGACCTTGTGCATATTGATCTTTTAGTGTCACCCTATTAATTTCTGACCTAGACATTGTCTGTGCCAACTGCCTCTGCCTCTAATACTTTGCTTACTCTGCTATCTTTTCTGCCATTTTTCACTGGTTTCAGGATGATTTCCCCACTCTATCATGTACCTCACATAGGTTCTTAACTGCAGAATTAATGTACTATATTTACAATTTGTTGTTCTAACTGAATTGCATGAGTATTGGGAGAAAACTCTACGAAACTATCCAATGCAACGTGCAGAATGCTAGCATGTTAACCTGTGATGAGCAGAGGGTACGGAACCTACTGCTAATTGAATCGACCCCTATGCAGTATATCTTTTTACTCGACCATCCCCAATTTTCCAAAGGTATTGTCAGGAAAATGTAAGACTGTGCCTAGAAAGTTATGGAAATAGCCTGCACTAATTTGGTAAGTCTGATATTAGTCCTATTTTCCCCTTGAGAATGAGGGGAAGGATGTACAGTATTAGTAATGATGAATTGTGCACATTTGCATTCAGTATGTTCTTAGCACATGGTAAATGTATAACATTTTCTATGCTTCTGTGATTTACAAATGGCCTTTACCACAGATAATGTGCAGTAGTCCAGTTGTACGTAAATCTGTATGATTTATTTCATAATTTTTTAAAGATTCCTGCTGTGGTCCCTCTTGATACATTTGGGGGATACTTAATATTTGTGATTAATAGCTGCAAATATTATATGATAAATGGGCCCCTATATCACCTAGTGTGTACCCAGCTTAAGGGTGGATATGAGAGAGCAGTAGGGGATGTCCCTGCAACTCTCTCAATAAAAAGTCACTTTCATAAGTCTTGGCGCAATTGCATGTAATGTGGTCTCACTAGAAGAGCTTTGTACTGTATGGACCTTATTCTGGTTGACTCCAGTCCCCAGACGCCTCCTGATTGGCCGCCCGCCACACCCCTTGCACGACATGATCCCCCGCACAGCTGAGAATGGATGATTTGTGTAATCAGGGGAGGGGAGAAATTATTTGATGGTCGGCGACCATCGAATGATTTCTCCAGCGCTCAGAGATCTGAGACATCTCTGATATCAGCTGCCCTCCCTGCACCTACGTCCCCGAGCCATTGCCATGGGAACGCCCAGCATTTTCATGCAAACGCCCATGAAACGCTGGGCGTTCCATCAGGCTATGCCTCCCGCCACTGCCCCATGCCCCCCGTCCGCACTACTAAGTACGAGTGGGACGTCAAACATGCAGTTCACCGTGCCCGCTCACGCAAGCGTCTGCACATGCACATAACAGACGCTAAAATTCGTGGGACAAATTAAATTAGAACAATCCCCTATATCCGGACTGGAAGAGCCCCTGATTGGTGGAGCTATATCTCCGACCTATGGAACTGTGAGGAGGACTCCACTCCAGTCTCTCACCATGAGTATGATTCCTATCAGTAAGAATCCTGTGTGCCTCCTCTATCTCCACAGCTCCAGTCTCTTACTCCTGTCTCTGGTCCCTTCACACTCCATCTCCTGTCCATGTGTCTCCCAAATTCTGTCTCTGCCACTTTAGTCTATCTCCTGTCTGTCTCTAAGCCTCCCTTCACAGCACCCTGATGATTTTCCTTGAACTGGCCAGGTTGAATATATATTGTGCACACTGCAATCTTGCTAAAGACCGAATGAAATATGGCATAGATTGGTTGCATGCAGGGCTTTTTGTCCCCTTAGGCAAAACTTGAACCTACTACACCCCCTCCCTACAGCCCCAAAAAGCCACAAATATAAAATTTCCAGCCCCTCAAGTGAAAGTGTTGATGTGGTGTCTTAGAAGTTCCACAGCCATCCCCCTCATTAAGTACAACAAGGATGTCTTCCTCATAAACATCCTTCATTTTGTTATAGGGAGACTTAGTGGAACCCCCAGATCCCAACACCCTAGGCAGCTGCCTAAATTTACCGTTTTACAAAGTGTCACTATAAAAATTAGTCACCAGCTAATCCCATTAGGAGTTCTCTTCTAGTAAATGAGTTCTTTATTTGGTCATATAGACTTTGTGAATAATGCCAACATACAGTATGCCTCATTATTCTAGAAGGAAGTAAACAGCATACTGATCCATACTGATCCATAGTCCTACTTCTAGTGTATTATGCAACAGTCGGGACTTCAGCATTAAAAGTAGCAGCAATGGACATACTGTAAAAATTATATCCTGTTTTACAAAGTGATTATAACTCTTGTCCAAAGAGAAAAAAAGATGTATTCAACTTTAACACACTCTGACACAAAAAAAAATCCATGTTGAGAATAAAAAATATAAATAAACCTCTCCAAGTCTAGACCCCTCCACTGTATTGAGCCATAGGAGGTATGTGGAAGCCAGACAACAGTAGAAAAGGAGAGCTTCTGTTTCACTCTTTGAGTACTCAGGGAAATCTGAATATCTCTCTACTGATTGATCTGGTGTTTTTTATCTCCTGTTTCTCCAATCTGGTCTTGCCTAAGCAGGGTTAGTGACTGCTTGAGGATATGGGGGTTTTGTGCCTTTGGCACTAGTTTATTTACATTTTAAAGACAATTTTCCCCAACAGTTTTCCAAAAGTAGCAACAGTAAAGAAAATCTCCCAGTTACATGACAAGCTGAAATATGAGATATCTAAATATCTAGTGGAAACCCAGAATATGCGCAAGGTTAAAGCATACCTTACAACAATCCTGATTTTGGTAGATCAGTCCCAATTGAAGAGCTTGCCTAACTGCAAATGTATTACTGCATTGTCCCAATGGTATTTGGAGGTACTACAGTGTGTATGGCATTCACCACTGTTCTGCAATAGTGTATGCAGGGCTATTTTTGTGCAGGCTCCAGCAGGAACTGTGGCCCTTATTCTAGTTCACTCTTTCTGACAAAATATTTCTTAGATGGACAAAACCATGTGCACTGCAGGTGAGGCAGGTGTAAAACCCCACCCAAATCTAATTATCTCTGCACAAGTAACACCTGCCTCACCTGCAGTGCACATGGTTTTGTCCATCTAAGAAATATTTTGTCAGAAAGAGTGAACTAGAATAAGGGCCACAGTTCCTGCTAGAGCCTGCACAAAAATAGCCCTGAGTGTATGCCACAAGCCACTAGTGCATGCTGTAGTAAAGAGATGATTGCAAGATGGATAGAGGGGAGAAGGGGCAGCCCATCATGCCATCTGTGGAGTGATCCACTCAGTGATACGACATGTGGCGTCACAACATGGCCATGCCCCCTTATCTTATCCAGGATCCAACAATTTTTAAAGGGATGAGCAAAGGAGTAAAGAAGTGTTTATGTACTTGTAATCTGGTATACATGAAGCCGATCAGTTTATATGTAGCGAATTATCCAGGTGAAGACATGAGGCCTGACCATGAAAGGGATGGAGTAATGCTAAAATAATGCAAAATGCCTAATTTTACACACACCCCCCCCCCCCCCCTTCATTACAGATCTGCATTTTGTCAGTGTGTGTGGAGGGGGGGGAGGGGTAATGTTGTGGGCCCTGAAGTGGTTAGCGTCATCTTCTCTCCAGGCTTCTCAAGTTAATTAAAGCACATTAGTTTCTTTCCTTGTTAATCTTTCGATCTACTACCGTTATAATATGCACACGTACACATACATAATATGCTAGTCGATGACGTTGCTTGTATACTGTAGGAGAAAACACATAGGAACATGATCTTTTCATTTGAGTACAAGCTTGATATAGAATTATTATATACATGTGTGTGCAGAAATAGACTGGGTGTATAACACCGCTTGCATTTATGCAAAAAGAGGTGTGGTCACAGTACATGGGTGCATGGCTCCACTGCATACCCCCATATCTCTGTGTGCTGGGCAGCCATGCAGAGCACAGGGAGTATGTGCTGCTCAGCCAGCACATCTCTCCTTGTGGCGCAACCACCCCATCATTGGTGTATTTATAAATGTTTAAACGCACCCGACTCTACACTGCTGCTATGCTGCCTGAAGATAGGAGGGGGCCGCACACAGGCCTCCTCCTCTCTTAACATCCCCCCTTCAGACTATAACACCATTGGCCCTTTTGGCATTTGCAAGTACTAGATGAGCATTCTGGCCCTTTATGTATGAACTATAACTCCCAGCAGGCTAGGCAGGCAATTTGTTCAGCATTAGGTGTAGCTAAGTTCTGCCTGACAGTGTGCTGCACTATACAAGAAAGGTCAGAGAGGGGTTAAATATTATTATTCTGTTGCAGACAAATTGGGAGACGTTCCTTAAATCTCTTGTGTTTAGGTCCCCAGGTAAATCACCAACCATATCATCCTTGAAATGGAACGCATCATTCCCTTTTCTCTCAAACAGCGTGGGTGATAAGCTTGTAACCTTTGATGTTTTGCATGCAATTGCTCTATGTTTTAAAGCCTCCGGATAGCTGATCCATCCAAAAACACAAAGACTGTCGAACTGAAGTCCAACTTGTCATGACAGCTGTCTGTGTCATCTGAAAATTACTAAGGTTTCCAAAGCAAAGGATTTATTATACAATTCCAAATTATTTTAGTTTTATCTATTATAAAAAAAAATTTTACGAATAAAATGGTCTATTTCTATAGTGTTTGGTAGATAGATATCAATACCAAGGAATAGATTTGTTTCAGAAAAAAATAACCTTACCTTTTATTTCACCCTTTTAATGTCCTGTTTACTATTGACATTATACACGTAAAGAACTAAGGATACTGATTCAGTAATCATTCTATTAATTTAAAAGGTACTTGTGTAGTTTCACGGCGCCAGTATGGCCGTGCTTCTGAGTCCCCTTGCGGGGCTCACTTCGCTCACCCACGCTGCGGGCTCAGTGGCTCGCTACGCTTGCCACGCTATTTAAAGTCAGCTCCATGCCAACATGGATAGTGGGGGTATGAACTATCCATGTTGGCATGGAGTTAAGTTACTTTTTTTTAACATAGTTTGTGGCGAGCGTAGAACCCGGAAGTAGCACGGCGCCATGCTGGCGCCATGAAACTACACAAGTACCATTTAAAAATACATATTTTATCTGATAGGGAGATTGTAGGGACTGGAATAAAAGAAAAGTTCTTAAACTTTCAGCACAGAATTAACTGGAAAACTCCTTATGATGTAAGCCTAATGCGTGTATGTCAGGTTTATTACCTATAGTATGATGAAATAAGGAGAACCCATGCAATGCCTCAGTTGCAATTAGTAGGTAATTTGCGCTTTAATACATATATGTGTTAAATACGAGATGAAACCAGCATTATTAATGAAGGTTATCCTGCAAGGAATGTATCAAATACATGGCCCAATGAATGTGTCTAATACTTTATGGAAATGTTATCATACCTCCCAACGTCCAGAACTGGTAAGTTGGGACACATGGGCAGGACTGCACCATGCATTGGCCAGGCCTATGTTAAAGGGGGCATGGTTTCACAAGAATGCTGCAATTGCAAGCCACACCTCCTGATTTCATCATGGTGGGGGCAGGCATGTCCCCTGTGGTGGGACAGTGGGAGAGTCTCAAAAAATGGGACTGTCCTTATATGAAGGGGGCTGTAAACCGAAAGAAAAGTTTTTAAAAACTATGAAAACAATTATCCATTGGCAGTGATTTTGGGGGCAAATCGTCTATTAGGAAGTTGTCTTATTCTTGCTATTCACTTGCTCCACGGAAGGTCTCTGTCCTCCCTGAGCTGCCATAGGACACCTGCGCTATGGTTTGACAGATGTAACGCCCCAGTAGAATCCTTTTTCTTTTTAGAACTTTTTTGTATATTACTGTGTATTATAGTTTGACTAATGTTCTGTTTTCTAGCATTTTAATCTACATTTAATATGTAATATCATTGTGTCCTTAAAAAAAACTCATTATTACTTTATGTACGTAGAAATGGGCTTCACTGTGGTCATTTTCAGACAAAAATCACTTCAAAAAGTCCCTTGAATATCCGAATTTCAGCATCTATCAAATCTTTCTTATCATCATGTGTTTGGAACAACTCTTGATGGTATTCTGAGGTAAATATTTATCCCAGGCCCCCTTCTGCTCATTTCTTATAGCATATCTAGGTCCAACAATCTGGAAGATCAATATCTCAATTTTCAGAGGATGAAGAAGAGTAGTATCCAATCATTGTCTTGCCTTCTTTTGATGAGCTTTGACCTGCTTCTTGGGCTGCTTAGTGCTAGTTTTTAGGCCTAGGTTTGCTTGGTCTTCTCTTGATTTTCGGAAACTTTCTTGAGTAGAAGTTTCTCAAAACTTTCTTGAAACTTTTCCATGGGTTTCATCAGGGAAGAGTCACATGTTAATCCAGGGCCCAGGTCCTCCTGTAGAAAGCCCAACTTGTCCAGAAGAAGTCCAAAAATGATTATATGCTGTGATTTGGGTGAAGTTGTACAACGTAAATGAGTCATCTGTAGCCTTTCTTGTAGCTTGTTGTAATTCCATAAGTTTCTTCACTGTCAAATCATGGTGCTCCTTAAAATTTTGGAACCAGTCTTCTCCTTGTCTACTCAGTCACATACATTTTAATTGTGTCCTCACTTCTCTTTTATAAGTCTGGATCCCTATTTGGCCATACAACTCAATGATTCCATTAGTTCCCTTTCTTCATCTTCTGGTTTCCTTCCAGCTGTGCCAACTCCTTGTCCTTTCAGAAAATAGTAAGTCCTTTAACAGTTAATAATTTTATCTCAGGATTATCATTATGTTTCCATAACTGGTTCTTAGGGGGGGGATTTACTAAAATGGAACTTCTATATCACATGGGATAATGCTATGGGCAACCAATCAGATACTATCTATTATCTTCTAGAAGGTACTAAATAAATAAGAAGTTTATTCTGATTGGTTGCCCGTTGCAACATTCCATCTTGGTAAATTTCCCCATAGTGGTCGATTCTATTAGCGCCAAAGGGTGCAAGGTGCCATCCGGGTGCTGTTTAAATGCTGAAAATAGCCCCCGAATTAAGCTGATCTTGCACCCTTTGCTGTGGCGAATTCACTTAAAATTGCTCGCACCCCTATGAGGTGTATGTTTTCTTTATTTTTAATTGTACTGGAACAACTTAGTTCCTGAAATAAACCAAGGAACACTAACAGTACTGTCAGAAAATGACCCTTGTCCTTGTTTAATAATTTAATTTGAGGTTTGTGAACATACAAAATGTTAGCCTCTTGCTTGACGTGTAGCTGACATAATGTAGTACCCACACACAAAATTAGGCATTAGTAAGTGAACCAGAATTTTTTTTTTATTTTAGTTTCATTTGTATGAAACAAAATGTCTAACACAATTTATTTTGCTATTTGTAGGAAACTAATGTTACAGTAAACAGAATAGGCAAATACTTTCCAACAAAATACTTTCAGATGTCGAAAAAATCTCTGCTCTAGCAGAAAATAAAGACACATTCTGGTTCCTGTATTAGTAGTGTGGTTGTCTGAGAATTACCCCAGTCCCAACTACAGTTTAGTTTTTGATTGGCAATAACTTTGTAGGAGTGGCTGCTTTTGGAAAACAAAAATTATTGTATAAGCAGACAGAAGTCAAGTAGGGAATGTGAGGTTTCATATTCTATAAAGGTTATAGCAGTGTTAGCAAAACTATGTCCTGCAGGCACCTGAACAGTTCAGGTTTTATGGATATCCATGGTTGAGCACTAATTAAGTCACATGGAATCTAGCATGGATATCATTAAAACCAGGATGTTGAGGGTACGTTGAGTACGGAGGTTGAGCTTGGAACCTCCTGCTTGTAGCATTTTGATATTATTGCAGTTACAGCACAATACATTATTTATCTTTGCATTAAATGACAATGGAAAGTCAATGGAATGTCTACGTCACAGCACAATAAAGAAATCAACCTGTCGGCTACATGATTTTTTAAATTGAAAATGTCTTGCTATGTTCTAAAAGCCAAATCAATACATTACTTCCATAAGTGAAATACAGTACACCAAATGCTGCTGCTGTAGTGTGGTAGGGATATCATAGTGTAGTGTGCACAGGCATGTCTAAAATGGATCCGGTATGAAATCCCGACGGTCAAAATCCCGACGATCAAAGTACCGACGGTCAAAATCCCGACAAGGTCAAAATCCCGAAAAGGTCAAAATCCCGACATGGTCAAAATACTGACAAGGTCAAAATCCCGACAAGGTAAAAATACCGACATTTAAAATCCCGACAAAGTCAAAGTACCGACATATAGAATGTAGACATGTGAAAAAGTCAACAATACTTCGGTCAACAGGTCGCGAGGTCAACATGTTTTTTTTTACCTGAATGCCGACACAGTTGACATAGACACAGTTGGAAGTCAACCGCAGCCCTTCGCAATGCTCGCTTCGCTCGCAATGCTTCGGGCATGGTAGCTCGCTGTGCTCGGCACATTTTTTTATTCTCCCACCACACCATAGTGGATGGTAGGGCATGACATACCGCCTGTTGGCACATGTCGGGTCAAAAAAACAGTGAAAAAACCCATGTTGACCTCGCGACCTGTCGACCGAAAGTCATTTTGACTTTTTCGCCTGTCGGAATTTTAAATGTTGGTATTTTGACCGTATTGAGATTTTGACCTTGTCGGGATTTTAAATGTCAGTATTTTGAACTTGTCGGGATTTAGACTTTGTAGGGATTTTGACCGTCGGTCAATGGTTGTCGGTATTTTGACAGTCAGGATTTTGACCATCAGGACTTTGACTGCATCCCGTCTAAAATATGTATTTAGTGCAAAATGGCACAATAATGTTTGATGGGAACAAGTTAGTGTACAAATGTGGTGCACAGACTGGTACAGCATTTGTGGGTATATAATACTAAATGGAGACAGATATATCAATTTTTGCACACTGCATACGCATCTTATATTGCTTATGAGTGACTATGAGTAGTACCCAACTGAGTTGCTTCTAACTTGCAGCTATATGGACATTACTATATGGCAATTGAGTGATTACTGGGCATTTAAGTATATATTTGCTGTGGTTCCGTACGGGTATCAGTCAATTTAATGATGGATGTTTTACTGATGGTCCTTATACCAAGACCTATTGACTGACAGTAAAAATACTGACATGGTCAGTATGCCAAAATTCATTATTTATATATTTATTTATTTACAGTTTCTTATATAGTGCAGCAGATTCCGTTGCGCTTTACAATAGTAGACAGTGATAAAACAAACTGGGTAACAACAGACAGTCTTGGAGGTAGGAGAGCCCTGCTGCAAGCTTACATGCCAACATGTTCAAACTGCAATAACTTTGATTGCGACTCAGTCTCACAAACAATGTGTCTTGGGCACATGCTAGTATAATAATATAATAATGTCGAAGGCATGTGTCTTATGGGGAAACGTGTTATTGGCATGAACATACACAGTCTAGCATAGAAACATAGAATTTCACAGCAGATGAGAACCAGACGGTTGACATGCACACACACACACACACACACACACACACCAGGGTTGACTTTTGTCAGGAGCCAATTAACCTACAACCATATATTTGGAGTGTGGGTGGAAATCCTCATACCAAGAAAAAAACCACGCAACCATGTGGACCAGTGGTTCCCAAATTGTGTGCCGGGGCTCCCTGAGGTGCCTCGGCATACTTGCAGGGGTGCCACGGGTTAATGGTCCAGAATTAATTCAAATTATTTATAGTCAATTATTTAAGGACAAAACCAGTGCTGGTGGCTGTCCTTCATAAATATGTGTACAAAAAGAAGCAAATAATTCCCTTTAACACATAACTTAACCTAGGTATAACATATAAACACAATTTACTTCACTGTATATATTGTTACTACTTTTGGTGTGTGTGTGTGTGTGTGTGTGGGGGGGGGGGGGGGGGCACTAGGAGTTTCGTGAAAAAATTCTGATAATCTAGAGTGCCATGACTCAAGAAAGACTGGGAACCTCTGACGTGGACAATATATACAAAATCAGCATAGCTAGGGGCATGATGGGAAGCGACCCCATGACCTGAGTGCTGTGAGGCAGTAATGCTAACAATACACCTACCATAATGCTCCCTGTGAAATTATTTTACTTAGCAAAATTGCTTTCTCTAATACTGGCTCTTAGTTTTTCATCCTCTCACCAAATATTCAAGACAATTCTTTGGGACTTGATCGTTACTGGGCCATGATAGTCTCTGGAAATTTTACAAAAGAAAAAGCTAATGATCATGAACACAAAACTTTTCAATAGCCAAGTCAAAAAAACCTGTGTTCCATTAACATGTACTTTCCTTATTCCAATAAAACTATTTAAAGGCCTATTATTGCCATTTTGCATTAATATTTTATAGAAGTATCTAGAATGTTTCCCAGGGTGAATTCTAATAATTAATGCATATTGCCTATTTACCATGTCATAATTCCAAAGATTATATTTATATATCAATATAATAGCAATTTATTTAAGTCATATGTATTTAATTAGGAAGCATAACAATAAATATAATGAATGACTATATGGAATTTATGTTTAACTTTAATTTAACTAGAATTCCCTTACTATGTATAAAAATACCTTCTTTAGTTAACCACCTACATTTAAATACTGTATATATTGAGTTATATTAAATAGTAATTTGTGTGAAGATTTATTTTCCTCACACATAGCTTAAAAAGTAAAATACAGTGCAAAAAGTACACATTAAATGGTATGTCCACTATTAGCCCTTTTCTACCATTTATTTATTTACAGTTTCTTATATAGCTCAGTAGATTCCGTTGCGCTTTACAATATAAACCATGTGCACTGCAGGTGGGGCAGATGTAACTTGTGCAGAGAGAATTAGATTTGGGTGGGGTTTTACTTCAGAGTGAGATCTATATTGCAGTGTAAAAATATAGCAGTCAGTATTTTTCCTGCACAGAAACAAAAGAACTCACCCAAATCTTATTATATCTGCACCTGTTACATCTGCCCTCCCTGCAGTGCTCATGGTTTTGTCCATTTGAGAAGGAATTTGCCTTTGTGAGTGAACCAGAATAATCCCCTGAGTACACATTTGTCTGAATGAACTGCAGCAACACATGGTGTATTTTTGTAAATATTTAATTCGATTTATTAAAATTTGATTTAAATTCAACTAGTATTGAACATATACCGTACCTAAAATATGTACAAAAAATGTACTAATACTGTATAATTCTAAACTGGCATGAGCTACAATATAATTATATATATCCTTTGTAATACTCAGGAGAAGTGCTGGATTAAGGCTTTGGGGGACCCGGTGTACTTAAGACTGGGGGGGCCCTAAGGACCAACATTTGGGATACATCAATGGATCATCATTCAGATGTGGTTGAAGTTGCAATTTCTAGCAGCGCTAGCACTAATGTCATCATGCAGCACGAAGCATCATGCTTCCTGCTGAGATACTGATGGTGGCTGCATCCACAGATGCAGCCACCATCAACTGTCTGCGTGACCCATGGGTTTGCGCAAGTCAGCTGCCACAATACCTACCAAGAGGTCAGGAAATCTCCATCCTCTGACAAAGATTCTGGCCGCTTCCCTGCAATTGTGGAGAAACCAAGGTGGCCATCACTGCCTTTAAATGGCATCAGACAGACAATCACTGACAAGCACACAGTACAAGTCCAGAGCATAGGCAATGCACAGAATATCATACTTTGCTGCATGAGCCACTACTCTATCCACATCTGAGTGAGGATCATAGTGCACAAGCCTTCAGTGTACACATAAACAGGGAACATGGCCAAACATAATGCGTAAATTTCACTTCACCGCTTAGCCACCTGCTGTGCTGTCCTCAGCCTCACACTCACAAAAGGTGGGAGCGTACCTTACCTCTTTTGCTCCAGTCAGCAGGTTGAATAGTAACCGAAAAAACAGGATGGTTCTGCAAAATCGTGATGGTTGGTGGGAAAGAGATAGGGTCAGGGTCCCAGAAGTCAGGATGCCAGTGTTCTATATCCCAATGCTGGCATCCTGACTGCTTTCAGTAGACCATCACTAGAAACCTCAAACAGGATCAGGACGCCGATGCCAGGATACTGGCACCCTGATCGGTAAGAATGTGGGGTGTGCTAGTGCACAGATGGGGGAGGGCATATAGATTGTTAGCTCCCTGGGAATAGGTACTGTAGATATTCTCAGAAAAGCACTGTGCAATATGTGTGTGCTATATAAATAACTGGTAAGGTAATAAACTCTAAAAAAAGTGTTATATACAGTGTGTATATATATATATATATATATATATATATATATATATATATATATATAGCAGGTTGGTGGGCAAAACTCCGGCAACTTGTAGAAATGAAGACAGAGGGCAGTATTCAATGAGGTTATGAGGTTGATTCGCCATGTTCTACGGCGAATGTGTGCTATTTTCGTGCTCTAAGGTGATTATTTTTACTATTTTACTGAAAAAGTGAATCACCCTATTCAACGTGCAATATTCGCCGACGCCATCTTTTTATGGTGAACTGGAAAGTGATCTTTTAAAATAAGGTTATTTTTTTATTTGGTGTAGAAAAATCAGGAATTTTATTCTGTGATGGTGCATGCTATTTTTATTCATGTGCTTACAGCACATGAATATATATTTAACTTGTAATTTATTTATTTATTTTTACACATAACAGCCAGCAGGGGGCCAGGAGCCGAGAGTCGCTCATTAAATATTCATATATTCACTTCACATACCCGATCATTACATATGCAAGAGCGGGAGCAGTGCAAGCAGCTCCCTACCCCAGTCCCTTGCCAGGTCTCCAGGGGGGCAGCTGCTGCTGCCTGTGTCCCCGGGAGCCCTGCTTCTTCCCCACAGTGTGCAGCGCAGGCAGGGAGGCTTCCATCTCCCTGCCTGCCGCCGTCCCCCAGCTCCCTGCGGCGCTCGCCGCAGGGGTTAAGAATCACCATCTGGGGATACGAGCCCGTGCGGCATTGAATACGGTGACAGGGAGGACTAGCAGCGAATGCTCCAGCCCTCCGGAACGTGCGTGAGGGTGTGAGACACTTGCACGTTGCCATCTTGCCGAACGGCATGCCGAGATGTATTGCTGTGGCAAGCCGACCAGCTATATGAGCGCCGCTCATCTGTATATACTGTATACATAAAATGTGTACTTTGGGATGTACTTTACTAATCATTACTGCTCATATGATGCCAATTTGTGTTGGAAACCCGTCTGTCCTGTGGTTCCAATTAGTCCAACAGCTACATTTATGTTCTGTTTGCTGAAAAATAAACAGAGCATATTAACTTTACATTCAATTATGTGTAGTTAACCATGCCATGAGCTATTTGAATGAATGTAATTCCTGAGGATATTAAATATCTTAGTAACAGTTTCAGTTTCAGTTAAAGTCAGTTCATGTAAAGTAATGCACTTTTACAAATCTGCTTCAAAACCTGAATATTAGCATGGCAGACAGTCAGGGCACCTGAATATTGTTGTCTTTGTTGTCAGATTTTATTACTTGGAGAAACACTACCTTTTGTTTGGGTATTTTTTAAGCTAGAAATTTGGCAAAATTCACTGGCATGGCTGACTGCCAAAACACAAATGCTCTCATTGTGAAGAGCTTTAAAATCTATTCACTATTCACTGACCACCATGACATTACACGCTTGTTTATGGAAAGATGTGTTGAAATTTGTAACAATGTTTACATACCCTGGAACTTCAGTATCAGTTGTTATAATTGTAAAGTTATTAATTAGGGAATGTTTGACCTGGTGGTAAATGAGATTCTATGATGTTTGTGGAGAACAAAGACGTCTCGTTTTTTTTTTGCCCCTAAATATAATTGCCTTTTCTGCCAATTAATGTGCAGCATTGATCCCTTGTATCTCTTTGTGATTCCAGAGCACACCAATGGCTTGGCACAAGGGACTTCAGAATGTTATTTAAAGCAGAAGGTTCTTATGTCCGTAGTTCTCACAGATGGTATCTATTGTACTTGCATTAGAAAAACATGCTACACCAAAATTGACATAACCTTTAATTACATTTGGGTTGCCATTTTGCATATTGCAGCAAATTAATTCACATACTAACCCTCATTAATGCCAGGTGAATATCTAACCTCTGGCAAATTGCATAATTACGAAGAAAAGAAAACAGCGTCTCCTATCTATTAGGAAACTGCATGGACAATGGCTTATAGATCCACAGTATGCTTACCATTTTAGCATTGCAAAAACAACTATTTATTATGCACTTAACGTGATTATTCAGTTGCTTTTTATGAGTTTTTATAATCAGTTTCTTAAACTAGTGATTATAAGTATAGTATGTGATCACATGACGATAGATAGATAGATAGATAGATAGATAAATAGATAGATATGGAAACATGAAAAATATAGCAGTAGTGTAAATTTTAATGTTAAGGTTAAACACTATGGGGTTAGTTAGGCTTAGTCTATGGCTAGGGTTAGGCTGTCAAAGGGGTTACTGTAGTAGGGTTATACTACGGGAGTGGTGGGTTAGGGTTGGGGTTAAGGTTAGAAAACTCACCAGAATTCATTGCCATTATATTCATCAGGATTCTGTTGCTAGGATTCTGACCATCGGGATTCTGACCACCAGCACAACAGTCTAATTAAAAAGCACAACGGTCTAATTGAAACAATATGGCGTTTTGTAGAAGATTTGCTGATTACTGTATGTATTTTTCCATAATACGTTTAGGAGAATGTACAAACTCTGCACAGTTAGGGCCATGGTGGGAATCGAACCCATGACCTCAGTGCTGTGAGGCAGTAATGCTAACCATTACACCATCCGTGCTGCCCCATTTGTTAGTCACTTGTGTAAAATAATCATAAATCCATACACATGTGTCATTTGTCACATAGTAATTTCTGTACCTTGATATTACAGTATTGCCCAAGGAAAAAAATAAACAAAAAGGTACTTGTTTCCTAGCAGGGCGCCCAGATTTCCTACGTACGCTCAGTAGTTAATTTAGTTAATTTATTCACTGCACCCTGAGTGAAAATGCATCGCATGGCCCTTTTTTGTGGCGTGAGATGTGAGATGAGATGAGATCTCAGTAGTTCATATGGTAAACACCTAATACAGCACCACTCTCCACGTCACCCCGAAGCGTGGCGAGCCCCGTGAGGGGTGGCGGAACGCATCCACCGACCTTTTCATACCCCCCCACTATCCACGTCAGCGTGTAGTTGATTCTATATAGTGTGGCGAGCACAGAGAGCCACCGAGCCCGAAGCGTGGCGAGCGGACGCGGAATACATGTAAAGTAATCCGCGTGCCCTCGCGGGGCTCGGTGGCTCGCTGCGCTCGCCACACTATATAAGGTCAACTCCACAACGGCGTGGATAGTGGCGGTATGAAAAGGTTGGAGGACGCTTTCCGCTGCGCTCGCCACGCTTCGGGGTGACGTGGAGAGTGCTGCTTTTTTAGTTGTTTTACCATATGAACTACTGAGATCTCATCTGATCTCATCTCATCTGATCTGATCTCATCTCATCTGCGATGCGATTTCACTCAGGGTGCAGTGAATAAATTAACTAAATTAAGTACTGAGATTGCAACGCACACATCGCAAGGCACAAAAAGCCATGCGATGAGATGTGCGATGCGATTTCACTACGCAGAATAGCCCACTAAGCAAATAGCTTAGTGGGCGCCCTGCTAGGAAACAAGTACAAACAAAAAAAATAAACTGAAACTTTTGAGCGAGATAAATAATTAGACAATAATACTGTAGTTTCTAGATAATGGGCAAGATTCAAAATGTGATAATGTGCAGAGCGATAACGTACCAGCCAATCAACTCCTAACTGCCATGTTACGGCTATATATGGAAAATTATAGTTAGGAGCAGTGCCGGGTAAGGGAGGGAGGGAGGGGAGAGCCGCCGGGTCCCCATATCGCAAAGGACAGCTCTTAAAGCAAGAGCTGTCCTTTGCCATAATTATCGCATATGTTACTGCATATGCGATAATTATGCAGGTGATGGTGGCGTTGTGCGGCGGAGATGGGGAGTGGATGTTAGAGCATCCCCCCCTTCATCACATTTTGAAGCTTGGTGCATCTGTCCTAATATACTTAAAGATCACCGTCACCATTTTTGTGAAAACTGTACTAAATGTAGAAAACAGGCAGGCACTCAAAGGAAACAGTTACACAGACTAGAGGTCATTAAAATGACAGCAGAATACTGTATCTTATCAAGTCTGATGTAGTGTTTTTGGCAACATGAGCATAAATGATAGCTTCTTTTATCAGTTTGTGTAAATAATAGGTAGTTCTATCAATGCAAACTCAAATAATATAATCTAGTCCTATTCTCTACACTATTATTGTTGCTAAATATATATACTGTAAGAATTGACACAAATATTGGTGTTGTTTATCATGTGAAATTCTGTCTGTGACTGGTAGATTTGGATTGATATGAGCTATGATTTCTTCTATTTAAAAATGTATTTTCCTATAAAAGTTTTATTAACTAGATGCATGTTTATAATGATATCCAGTTCTGACAATTTTACATATAAACTATGTAGACAAAAGTGATTGGACACCCCTGCACAAGGGAAATGGTGTGCTCCGGCAGCAGACACATGTTCCTGAAGGTATAAAACTTCAGATCAGCTGGATGTGTTTGGGTTTGGCAATTACCAGCAAAACGTGTGATGCCAGAACAGTAGATACAGTAAAGTATGGAGGTGATGGCAATATGCTATGGGGCTGCTTCAGCTGATTTTACAGAAAACTTGGTAACCCGAATGGACCGGCCGGCTCAGATTCCAGATTTTGACATCATTGAGAACTTCTGGGACAAACTTGAAATGACAGGTGTGTTCTAGGCTAAGTCACCCTTCTTCACTATCCCAGTTGGTCACTGTTCTTAAAGGGGAATGGCAAAACATACCACCTGCTGTTGCCCAGGAACTTGTGGAAAGTTTGCTAAGAAGGGTGTCTGCAGTAATCGCTGCACCTAGTGAATTTACAAAGTACTGATTTCATTAAAATCTCGAAGATCTATATGCTGTCAGTGTCCAATCAATTTTGTCTACATACAGCTACATTTTCTGAGATAGCTGAATGTCTGAGTTTGTTGAAAAGTATAAAGTGATTTATGTAGTATTCCAATATGTTTTATTATTATTATTATTATTATTATTATTAGATCTGAAAAAAATATGGTATAATGTCTATGACCTATATTTAGGGTTATGAAGTGGAAATCTAATGCATATTAAATATGTTGTTATGTGCGCAATAGTTCCTTTCACAATTCCAAAATAATTTTTTGATCTATTTGCATTTTACGCATTCTTTCATTACACCTCACCTAGGCCCTTATTCTGATCGGTGCGGATATATCCGCGTGCGTTCGGCCCGCCGATGTTTTGTGTCTGCGCATGTGCAGAGGCGTCTCTGCGCATGTGCGAGCGGGACGTACGGCCAAATCCCGCATGATATGTGAACACTCCGAACAGGGGGTGGAGAGGGGCGTGAAGGGCTATATGGGCTCATTACCATATGCATACGCCCCGCGTTTCATGGGAGTTCCCATGAAAACGCTGGGCGTATGTATGGTAATGCGGCTGTGACGCACGTGTAGGGGGCGGACATATGACATCGCCGGATGTCAGCTGCCCGCCCAGATCCCTGCTTTTGCACGGAAAAATGTCCGTGTGGTCTGAGGTTGCGGGTGCTGGTGGAGCACACGGTCCTGCATTCGATGGTCTGCGACCATCGAATGATGGGGGAGATTCCCTTAGATGGAGGAGGCATATTCCGTGAAAAATACACGTGCGGTCCGTTCGGCCAGCTTCTTACCGCATACGGATGGAGTTGGCGATCCGTATGGAAGGCGGGGTTTCGCACGCACGGTCCTGGCTGCATAATCGGCTCCGGCCGCACCGATCAGAATAAGGGCCCTAGTGTTTTCACCACTTTGAATAACACCACTGTGTCAAGTATTTTACTCATAAAATGTTAAAAAATATCAATAGTAACATAAACACTGCATAGAATATGAAATATATATGTGTATTAGGTAGATATAAGTAGATTCATTGTGTGTGTGTGTGTTTATGCATATCCCAGATTGCATTACAATGTGCATTATCTCTGCGTTTATATTCCTCATGATATTTGGGAGTTTATGGGACAGTAGTATGCTGTGTACCACAAATAGGACTACAATTTTATCTCAATATATATTAATCCCTAAACATATGGTCCTCCAAATATCTACTGCTAATACTAATACAGATACCACCTACTCACCATAAATATTAACTTTACTTGCAAACAGCACATTGTTAAAATTATAACGTAATTATTCCAATTGTATGGAATATGCTGCGCTATATAAGAAACTGTAGCTGAATAAATAATAAATAATTCCTAATGTACTATCATTTGTGTCACTTGAGCTTCATCCAAATGACTGTAATAAGCATATACTGTACATTACATTTTACTGGGTATGAGTGTGTAAAGAAAATGTTGGGCCTTATTTTTGGGAATTCATGGATGCCATCAGTGATGCTGGATGTAGAAAACTATGTAGAAGCTTGTTCCACTTGCCCCAGCACAAGATCCAACCCTATAGAGCTCTTGCATACTTTGCTTGTCTCTGATTGCCCATGGTTTCATATTTCCATAGACTCTATTTCAGAACTACACTTCTGTCAAGGGTTCAATTCCCTCTGGGAGATAAAAGGTCACTATCCTCTAGATCAGGGCTGGGCAACACCGGCCCTCCAGATGTTGATGAACTACACATCCCAGCATGCCTTGCATCAGTTTCAGCATGGCCACATAGCAAAACTAATGCAAAGCATCCTGGGATGTGTAGTTCATTAACATCTGGAGGGACGGTGTTGCCCAGCCCTGCTCTAGATCAAGGGTTCTATACCCATCGGGTGATTTTGGATATGTTTTCTAAGGCCACTTACTTTGCACCATTAAAGAGATTATTTTCAGCTCCAATTCTATCCAAAACTTTCAATAAAGAAATCTTCAGACTGCCTGGATTTTTTTAAAAACTTTTTAGATTAGGTACAGTTCCTTTCCTTGTATTGGAGGGCTTTTTGCAAATATGTTGCTTCAATTTCTTTGATGAGGCATCAGGTTTTTATCACTTCTACATCCAGAATGGGTTTCAGCCAAACCTGAAGTCTGTTCCTCTTCCAGAATTTCCTGACTCTATTAGATACTTTATAGAAGTCTAGTTCCTCATCTCATTACAGATCGGAGCACTGATGGAAGAGGAAGGAATTAAGGAGACAGGGTTTGGCTTCAACCAAACATCTACGTTTGAAGGTGCCCACTAGGAAACGTACTCCTAGATTTATTGGGCCATTACACATTCTTCAAGTTATCAATCCAGTTACAATCAGTTTCAAGCTTCCACCTACCTTCATGATCTCTTGTGTCTCTCTCTTGGCTGAAACCTGTAATTCAAATTGAATTAAATTGCTCTTTCCATGAAAATCTCAGTTATGGGCCCCATACATCAGCAATCACAATTAATGGATTTCCAGATCCAGGGATTTTTTGGCCAGATAAATGGATTTTACAATCTATCTGACTTTGCCCACACATTACAGATTTATTTCAGTGATCGGCAGATTTTTCCATCTAAATATTGCATCTTCATATCTGGAAATTGCCCAATCGATTGTCATTTCAGCTGTTCATAATGTAAATATAAAAAAGATCTGCAGATAATACCAGATTATTAAACATGTTTAAAAACCTGATTAAGCAATCGATTGGCTATTTTGATTGGGATTGCCAAAAGGGGGAGCCCACACATCTAAAATTAATTGTGGCAATCATCTCCATATCTGAAAATTGTCACAATTAATTGCTGATATATGGGGCCCTTTAACCAGAAGGAACAGTGAGCCTGATTCAGACCTGTATACAGGGCTGCAAATTCACAGCTCTACTGATTATCAAAAGGCCACGCATGCATATGGTACACTGTGCGCATTTGCGGGGTCCCCTTGCGAATGGACCATGCGAAGGCTAGCCTTCACTGGTCACTCGTAAGGTTTTTGACAGGTGCCAGGCATCCCGAAATGCGTAATGCTGGCGTTTTCCGTAGTGTCCCAGAAAATGCAGGACATTCCCCGATCATTGGTCGGTAGAGACGCTGACATCAGCAGCGGCCTCCTTCTACCCCCGGCCCTCGCAGGGCTGAGTAAGTCTAAAGTACACATATGAAAACCCCTCCCTATAGAAGGATGTTTCTGTGCACTATCTCAGAGTATATCTAAGAGGGAGCCAGAGTATTAGTCTCCCTCACAGATCTCCAGCATCTGTTTGTTAGTATTCACAATGTACGTGTCTGTGTTATGATCCAGTGCATCTAACAACTCTTCTTTCCTGCTACCTGCCTATAGTGATTTCTTGGTTTTAACTTTGGCTTTCTTTTGACTTAATTCTAGCTAGGTCCTGGTACAGCATTGCCTGTCAGGTTCTGACTAATTTCTGATGACCACTCTTCAGTATGCCTTATTGTGCCCAGTTTTCTGCTTACCTTCAGTTCTTCCAGAATCAACCATCCCATAAATGTTGGAGGGCCGTGACCTGCGTATCAGTGAAAACCATTTATACATTAGTCTGCTTTGGGGATTTGCAAATCCGACAGGTACAGTTTGGGCAAAAGCCACAACATCCCATTGAGAGTTGTCACAGAATGCAAGTGTTAACGGTTTTGCATGTCTTTTTGCGGGATACAGTGTGTATTCTGTGTTTTTTTATGGATCATGATTTTGATGTAAAGTGAATGTGGGGAACAAATGAAGTTCAGGCTCAAGGATGACACCCATTTAGTAAGGGTAGGAAATAAGCCAGTTGCTGAATAAGGAAAAGCATACCAGTCAGGTGGAATATTATCTTCAGAAGATCTGTATCAGTGATATGCTGGGGAAGCTCAAGAGGTAGAGCTGCAGCACAGTTCAAAATTGAAATAGGGTAGCCACACCCACGGCCACCAACTGCCACTACTAACTGAATCACTGGCAGGTGATGTTTCTTCCCTATTTTAATTTTGAACCTATGGATGATATTTGTTTATTTATTTACAGTTTCTTATATACCTGTAGCACAGCATATTCTGTTGCACTTTACAATTGGATAGGTTTTGTGTGGGTTTGTTGAGAAGAGATTTTATTTTTTTAAATTGCGCTTGGGATTAAAAGCATGAGCAGAGATCAGAGGTAAGAAATAATTTTGTTTGGCAGTATCCACAACCTTTTGATAGGATTGTCAGATTTACTCCAATGATGACCTACTTTATGAGAGAGATTTTGGAGATATGTAGATTTAATGTTGCTGTATAGTGCCATGGCTGACCAGTAAGTCCATGTGGAGCGGGAAAATTAGCTGGTCATCAAGGTATATTTATAGGGTATGGTTAAGATGTTGTACCACGATATCAGCAGAAACAAGTATAGACATTGGCAAAAAAAAAGATTGTTTAAAATTAATACATTTAAGATCTGGTTTTAAGTGGCTGTTTATGAGTCATACACAAAGTGGCTGTAGTTGCGGGCATATACGGAAGGTAGATTTATTGATTTATGCTAATGCAGGATCCATTCAACTAAAGCTGGGATTCATGAATGTGCAAGTGGATTCTATGCATGCTAGCCACCACTAAAACTAACCATTAATATTAGCATTTGCTCTTGTGCCAGCCGCATGCTAGGCAGAAAAGATCAGCCCGATCTTTCCTTGCCTATATTCACAGATCTTCCTCTACACCAGGGGTCCTCAAACTATTTCGCTCGGGGACAGAGCCAGCCTGAGGCATACTAGGCAGGTGCCAGGGGCGGGCAGCTGACATCAGTGGATGTCTGCTGCCCACCCACTTCACGTACAGGGAAGCCGCAGATCTAAGACATCAAAGAGGTGAGATTTGCGAACACTGTACAAATCATCCAATTGTTGGCACCATCGGATGATTTCGCCTCTGCGTACAAGGCTGCGAATGGATGTTTATGCTAAACAACCATTTGCATGTGTCCTGCGAAATCAGCGTGTGGGTGTGGGGGGGGGGGGGCACAAATTGTATAAGGCCAGCTCTGCTATGGAACCCCATCAGACAATAAAAATAATGACAGGACCCCAGCAAGTTACTGCAGAAGGTCATCAAGTTAATTCGCCAAAATGCCTTGTTTCACTGAAACTAAAGTTGTCTCGCATGTGAAAAAACGCATATCCATGGTCTAGGGAGCCACCCGAATACATTGCCCCCATAAATGATACTTTCTCCTCCAGCGCCGTTGCACAGTAGACACCGCAAACACGAATCACTTGAAAAATGATCCCTGAGAACAATGGGGCGGGCCCATGTTCCCGGAGACCTGCGCATGTACAGTAGAGTAAATGGTACACTTATACAATGTCCACGTCAACTTAATTCAACATAGACAGCAAAAACACATAAAAACTCATGTGGATCACGACAAGCTTTTCCATGTCAACCTGTGTCGACCTAATGACCATATCAACCTAAAGCATGTTGACCTATTTCCTTTGTCGACCTAGTGACTGTCGACCTATAGTGGCCGACCCAATGACTGTCAACCTAAGTTATGACCCATACCCTCCAAAAACTCCTCCTAGGAGGCCTGCAGTCTGCAAGTCAATTTTATAAAAAGGGACATTTAATTAGTAGCTAGGCCATAAAGGGAAGAAAAAAATGTGTTGTGGAATATGTGCGCAGTTGAACATCATGTGTTTAAACCTAACACTAAATCATACCACATACTGTAGAAGAGAGATGGGGATTTGTTGTATTTTCATATTTTAATTTTTTTTATTTCATACTGTATGTTTACACTGGTTTATTACAGCAACACTGAAAATCTGTATTTTTTCACGGTACTGTAGTAATCCCTGGCACCATCCCCGCACGTTAAAGTCTTCAAGTATTAGGAAACTTCTAAAACTTAAAACACTGTTCATTCTCACATATGTAATTCTTTTGGAACTTCTAAATTATATACTTATTCCCCTTTGCTCATTTGTCAAATCAATTCATTTTCCCCAGCCTAATGTTACTCTCTGTGTGTAGGAAAACATTTAGCTTATTCTTCAAGGCTGAACTTTTGCACTGAAAGCACCTTCTCTGTGAGCTTCCTCCCACCCAAGTGAATGGAAAAAACACAAATGCTGTGCTTGTCATGAACACAGGCTGTAAAGGCAAGGCATTGCGGTTTTAAAAAAACAACTTGCATTGGTGCAGACATGGTGGGTGCTGAGGATCTGCCGTACCTACAGCTGTGGAATTGCAGCTGGCAGAGATTAATGTGGCTGCATGGGAAACCATAAAGTCACCCACACCGCTCCCTGAACAACAGTCCACACCTCCGGCGGTCTGGGAGCTGTTGTTAGTTGGAGTAACAGCAGCAATAAAGTGAGCTGGAAAACTGTTCCTTCTTATTGGAAAGAAATGGTACTTTTGATCTTTATGGAAGGGGATCATGTGAAGAACATGAAAGTCTGACATTGAAACCTTGTTAGCCTAAGCATTTCATCCAGAAAAAAAATATGATTGGAATTTATGATTTCCCCCCTCCCTATACTATAATTTTTCAAGGTTAGTGTGATATAAACCATAATCCTGTGGAGTTCTCTTGTTACGTTACCTCTATAACTGGAACTATTCATCGGGGTGCTTGGATTTACTGCTGTGGATTTGTGCCTTAGAAATGTATTTTTTTTACCTACAAAACGGCACTGAAGAGTGTGGGGTTTCAGCAGTTAATTGTTTGAACTAGAGATTCTTTGAATTATTTTTTTCAATCTCCCAATTTTTGAGACATATTAAGGATTTATGCCCTGGGTTTTATTTGATAGAAATTGTATATGTATATGTATCTGTCTCACACTGAAAAATATTCTGCCTAGGTGCCCTCCTGAAAACATTGATGTGTTTAAACATAACGTGCTTGTGGGATGGGACGCTCATAGGTCTTGTAGTAGATGAAGAATGAGGTGTAGTACGCAAGCTTAATCAACATTTCAGTTTATTGAAAACTTTCATAAGGAATCACTGAAACGTTGATTAAGCTTTGCATACTATACCTCATTGTTCATCTCTTACGAACCCTATAAGTACCACTTCCCACCACCAGCATTATATATATATATATATATATATATGTATGAATTTTCATAAGTGCGCACTCCAACTTAAATTAGTGAATATGCGGTGCCCTCCGTGGCATGCACCCCCCAGGTGCAGGTGCTTTATTGCAGAGGTTTTGTGGATGGCGGCACTCAATGTAAGCAACAAATAAAGACCAGGAGACCTTGGATTAGGAATCTGACGTTTCAAACCCCTGTGGGTTTTTTATCATCTCTTGCACCTTGATAAAAAAACCACCAGGGTTTGAAACGTCGGATTCCTAATCCAAGGTCTCCTGGTCTTTTTGTTGTTGCTTACATTGAGTACCACCATCCACAAAACCTCTCTCTCTCTCTCTCTCTCTCTCTATATATATATATATATATATATATATATATATATATATATGTATTACCAGTCTGGGAACAGAGCATTTTCTCCCTTGTGGAGAGTGTCAGGTAGTTAATACTTTGTAACAATGCTATAGGCAGATGAGCGGCTCCCCCTGACGTCATCCGGCATCACAGTACGTGGAGAAGAGGGATCCAGACCCGGAAGTGGGTTGGAGGCGAGAAGCGGACGCCGTACACTGCATGCTAGCACAGGAGGGGATATAAGGAGAAAAACAGATCGCTGGGATCTCTTTGAAAAAGCCAGACGAAAGATCATACTAAATTCATGCTTATATACTAGTGGTGGGAGACCACTGAAAACGGTACTTCTCTGTGTGTGGGGTGCCGTCTGTGTCATACTTGTGGTGGAGGGACCACCCCTGAAGTAATTAAAATACTACACTAGGAGGCGCCTATCTCATTTCCCTTTTCTATATATATATATATAGATATACATATATAGGTATATATCTATATATATATATATATATATATACATATATATATATATGCATAAATATATATATATATATATATATATATGCACATGATTATAAAATGCAGCATATAAACTTTTGTTTTTTTTGGAGGTTGGGTTCAGCATGAAAGAAGTGTGGCTAGAATTCTAGATTATGCCTGGCTGCTCTCAAAACACTTCCCATTCCAATGAGTTTCTGTACAAAAGCAATGTAGCATGTACAGTACTACTGTTAGTGCTCGCAACTCTCTCTTCATGTATAGGTTAGTTTACAGTGTTTTATGTCTCCCACCCCAGCAGAACTGGGACTAGCCAAACAGAATTATCCCACCATTACAATAAAAATCCCATCAATCAATCTTGAATAAACCACTCCATAACAGTCCCACAGTAACAAAAGTCGAAAAAGTCGGCAATAGTCAAAAAAGTGAAAAGTTCATGACACAAGGCTCCTGAAAGTTAGGTGGTGCTTTCGGGCCCCCAGAAAGGTAGGCATGCCTCCCAGCAAAGCACCAGATCCATGCACCTACACCCGTCTAAATCTATCCACCAAAAGTGGGTGGTCCTGGGTGGAGGTCTGATGACGTGATTCAAGTTGAAACATGTCATAGTAACCCCGCCCTCTGCCTCACAATGCCAGCAATCTCGGCATTGTGCAGCATGAAGAGAAGTCACAATGACTTGGTCATGCTGATACACCCCAGAGCCGATCCTAATAACCATCACGGTCCATGCCACATCACGTCCCCACTTAGTGTTCCAACCTGCCTGCCCCCAGAATGTCAGTAGGTATGGGACACTTCCATGGCAATCCCACAAGTCAGAGAAGTTGTGTTGTTGCACCCCCCCCTGGCCAAAACTCAGTTTCATGGAATGTCAGATCCAAACAAGTTCCATATGATATTCAAAATTGAGTATATTTGCATTTACGAATATACTGTATGCAAACAGTAACCTGCAGCATCAGTGTACAGGGATTTGTTGCACTCAGAATCAGCCCCTTCATCTCATCTCCTCTACAGGCTCCTCCCTCACTCCTGCTGCTTTGGTTTTAGTTACTGGAATTTATTTCTGAAGCAAGTGGAATACTAATTATAATTATTATTGTATGTCATTGTGGCTGTAATTGAGGCTGTGTGGCTGCCTTAAATTATACAAAATAACCCAAGCTGTATTCCATTACCAGGCACAAATCTTTTACAGTGTATCTAATCACCCTCTGTGAAATATATTTTGTGACACCACTGACGTAACCCAAGTACCAGCATAAATGCTTATAGTTAAAATACAGTCATTTATACAAAGCCGATGTGGTTTACATCCAAAGGGATGATTTCTGGAAAGCAATATTTTTTTGTAGAACTAGTTTAGTATTATTAAATTAATAAGGACATAAAGAAGAAGCTGTGTAAATTAATTGCAAACATAATTCCATGAAAATACCATGTCGAGTCACACAGGCAACCAGAAACCACTAAAACTGATCCAGTAGAACTTTTATTAAGGGGTTTATATTGAAATGAACCAATATCCTTAATCTGATAGGTGGCGATAAATAATCTCTCATTGCTACAATCAATCTTTGAAGTTTTATTCAAAGTGTGGCGAGCGCAGCGAGCCACCGAGCCCGAAGCGTGGCGAGCGCAGCGAAGGGACGCGTTTACCTATGAAGGTATCCGCGTCCCCTCGCGGGGCTCGCTGCGCTCGCTACGCTTCGGGCTCTGTGGCTCGCTGCGCTCGCCACACTATTCTATTCTCAACTCCACGCCGACGTGGATAGTGGGGGTATGAAAAGGTCGGAGGACGCGTACCGCCGCCCCTCGCGGGCTCGCTGCGCTCGCCACGCTTCGGGTTCGCGTTGATCGTGGGGTGGCGTAAACTACTTTTGTGGGGACATTTCACTGTTCAGGGGTGTTTTGGGGGGTTTCTGGCCCATTTACCATTGTTCCCTATGATGATTTGGTGAAATTGAGGCATTTAACATTGTTTCCTATGGGAAATCGGGGGCATCGCGGGTAAATTGAGGCATTTAACATTGTTTCCTATGGGAAATCGGGGGCATCGCGTTTGAACCATTTAAGGCTTTTTTAGCCACATACGACGCGACCGACGCGATTTTGACTTTTTTCAATGCATTTCAATGGGAAAATCGGGGGCATCGTGTCGGTCGCATCGCAGACCACTAAAAATTACACCCGATGCCCGCGATTGTGGCCGTGCTAGGAAACAAGTACCCAGATTCATATATACTAATGGTACTGTACATTTTGTTAGCTCTACAAAGTAGCAACTGTTCTCAGAGCCATCACTAAAATTAGACAGCAATAGGCAGCTGCTTAGGGGGGCACCTCTGGATCCCCTGTGGGCGGCTTCAAGCAGTGTGCTGCCGCAAGGTTCTGTTCCATGTTCTGTCCTAGCTGGTTCTGTCTCTCTTCATTGGTGAATTACTGGGAGGAGGCATGGGAGTGCATAATGGGAAATTCAACATTGTATACAGTATGTGTATACCTCCACTAGGTGGACGCTGTGCCACTATTCCACCAACAGTTCTCAGTTACTTGCATAGGAGGGGGGCTGTAGTTAGGAGAGCCTGTGATTACCCCTGTTTTGCACTGCTCTGCAAAGCAGCCAGTGATCACTGAATAGATGCTTTTTATGGCATCTATCAGTGTGTTGGGCATGCCCCCAAAACTGCGTGAAGGAGGGTTGCGATGCTTGGCCTTGCAGCCACATTTCTGGCTTGCAACTATATATGACTAGGTGGTTGGACTTAGCATGTTTGAAAGGGTGCTGATTGGAGGATTGTATTCAGTAGACTGGCAGTACTGTGCAGCTTTGCCAATTGCAAATTTAGGATTTTAAAAGGGGAGTTTCTTTCTTTATCTCCACAGAACTCATACTTTAATTTTCCCATTTGCATTTCTTAAATCGATTCATACTCTTTATATTTACAGCAGAAAAATATCAGTTATTAAAGTGATCTTTTGGCTCACACCACATCATAGGTACAGTATGCTGAAATTAGGTCCTTTTCGATCACCTTTAGTCCAATTGCAGTGTGATTTCATGCAGGTTTTACAATCTTTGTGAGGCACCCAATTCTTGTCTTACTGGCTTATGTGACATCCAAAATAAGCGTTTTTTTTACAAATACAGTTATATTTTTTTCTTTCTTTCAGGATTGTTAGTACACTATTAGTACACTGTTTCCAAGAAGAACTAGTTTTTAAGGTTAAAAACATTTTGTTTCACACATTTAGTGCTAACTCCTAACAAAAGCTGACATACTGAACAAAACTAGTCCAACCAGCGATAAATAGAGAGGGCCGAACAAAGGAACAGGAAGTATGCTAAC
This sequence comes from Crinia signifera, assembly GCF_055691185.1. Lineage (NCBI taxonomy): Eukaryota > Metazoa > Chordata > Amphibia > Anura > Myobatrachidae > Crinia > Crinia signifera. The sequence goes on along the minus strand of NC_139217.1, from coordinate 276,989,241 downwards.
TGCGTCACTCGGTGTTCGCCTTTACTCCTCTTTTATATCTTGGGAGGAGGCATGTCTGAGGATGTCCCAGCATGCTCTCACTACCACGCCTCCTCCCAGCATTAGTGAGGAGATATGAAGGTGTCATACCAGCTATGTTATAACAAATGAAACAAATTCTTGTTAATGTTGAAAGAAGGTACAGTAGTTGTCAAAAAAAAAGGCAAAACTAAGTCGCCTCTGTTAAGTAAAGCAGCCTAGACTATTAAGGTGCTTTAAATGGAGAAATAATTTACATTTTACAATGTTTCATTCATATGAAAAAACTAGAGACAATTCAGCTATAGCGAAGATCTAATGCGAAAATAGGATCTGTGAGTACTCACAAACCGATCTTAAATCTGTGTTATTTTAGCATGGAGAATATTTCCAATGAAATATCTAGACAAGTATTTTGATGCATTTTACTTGTAAAATCCTTTTAGGTTAGGGGATTTGGATATCAGCATATGGATCAATAAAATCTTCCTTGTGTTTCCTAGTTTGGTCAGAGAATCAATGTGTTGCCCTCAGCAATGAGATTTCTAAATATTCTCATGCTGCAGGGCCCTGGCACCTGAATGTATAGGACTAGGGATTTTTGTGTTAAACAAACTCATGCCTGTGTGGGTCCCTAAGGTGATCTTCTCCTAATCATTCTGCAAGTCTGTGTTGTATATTTCTCACACCACCATAGAGGTGTATAAACTTAGATAAAAGTAAACAAACTTATATTTAACTGGGGCCCATGCAATAAAAAAAAAGATTCACCAATATAGCATTTTTTCCCCAATTTTAAGATTATCCAATCTCTCCACACTCTTCTGCTGCTCTCCATGTACAGCACTACAGTGCCTGCGAAGCATTTGCACGTTTGTAATTCTGCCACCCCAACCCCACCTCCTTGGACGGGGGATATGAGTAATAGCTCTGAACAGTAAGCGCAATAAAGCGAATATAGAATTAAATGATTATCTGTCCCAACCAGTGGTCCTAGATTCTGACAAGGGATTCACGCAATATTAAGTTGTTTTTGGGGAGTATCTGAAAAAACCCTTCTGCACAACCTTGTTACATTAAAACAGGTGTTTCATGTTATTTTTGACTGATTCTCTGGGTTAAATATACAGCTACACTCAGTGGTCGAATTGGAAATTTTGAAGGGGAGGTATGAATGAGTAAATGTTGTGGCTTCTGAAAAAGGGGCATGAACGCTTAAAAGGGGCATGTCCTGGAGTGTATTGTACCAAACCATATACCCCTTAGACAACACAATAGCAGGCCCCCTTATACTTGGCCCTTACACATGGAATGAGCCAAAACTGACATTATGCTACATGGAATAAGCCATAATTCACACGGATTGAACCAAAATTCACATTATGCCACACAGCTTCAGACAGAATTCAAGGACAGAGAAAAGGACAGAGATAATGGAGATGCAGGGGCAGAGAGGGTGGGGACTCAGGGGCAGAGATGGTGGAGACAAATGGCTGGGACACAGGGACAGAAATGATGAGGATGCAGGGACAGAGATGGTGGGGACAGAAGGTGGTGGCGCAGAGACAGCAGCGCAGGTACAAAGACAGCGGAGAGGCAGAGAAACACGGCAGGGATGCAGGGACAGAGACGGTGAGGACAGATGGCAGGGGCGCAGGTATGCAGGGGCAGTGAAGCACTATAGCAGGATATTTATTGTTCAAACCTACCAGGGGTCCAGTGGGGATGACAGTGGAGCTCCGGCAGCAGCAGGGATGAAAGCTGGGTGCACCCCATGTAGGCACCTGGTGGGACTGCCGTGGTGGCAGGCATCACAGCTGGGTGCACCAGGCAGATTCCAGTGGCACTTGGGAGGATCAGCAGCAGGGATTATTGTTTTGCAACCTGCAGTCTCAAACAGCAGTGGAAAGTGGGCCATAATGACTCAGAAGGTGGCGGGGCTTACAACCGGCTGCACCGTAGGCAGCAGCAGAGATTGGACCAGCGGCGGCTCAGAAGGAGGCAGGTTTTATAGCTGGGTGCACCCGATGGGCAGCAGCAGACAGGGGACCAGCATCGGCAGGGCTTACAGCCAGGTGCACCCAGTAGGGGGTGGCAGCAGAGAGTGGAACAGTGGCATTGCGGCTTACAGCCGGGTGCACCCAGCGGGCATCAACAGCGGCTCAAGCAGTGCAAAATACTAGTGCTGTCTCTGCTCACTTTTATATAATTTAAAAAAACATCAGTGGGAAATAAGTGATGGTATGCCATACCGTCGCATACCGCCCTACTTCGACCACTGGCTACACTACTATTCATTCATCAAAATACGATTCTGCCTCGTGTAAATACAGGTATAAATTTAAAAGCAGGAAGATTGTAAAGTTACTTCAATGAGTCTTTCATTGCACTTCTGAACGGCTTATAAATAATGCAGAAAACTGATGCATATTTGGCAACCAAAGAACTATGTATGAAATATGCTCCAATCTGCTTTGTTTCTATATACAGGATTTTGCATTGGTCTTATGATGCAATATTCACAACGGGAGACCACAGAGCCCAAAGATCAATTACATTTTGGCCAGTTGTATTGAAGAAGATTTTTAAAAGCTTTGTGGCAAATATCACTTAGGCAGCAGCCTAATGAGGAATATTCTACCTGAACCATAGAAATATTGCTCTATGAGTGGTTAGTTAAAGGATTTGTCCACCTTTGGACATGTCCTAATCAATTAAGCCTTGTGTCTTCTACCAGATGAAGCAGAGAGCCAGCTCACATGGCGGTTCTTGACATCAGTAAAGTAAGTTAAGGTTCACAAACACAGCAAGATTGTTTAAATGATATGGCTTTTTCCAACAAATCGGAATGACCAATAGTTAAAAAACCTACCATGTGCGGGCAAGATCAGGATCGAAGCTGGTCATTCATTGAGCCAATTGATCTCATCAGTAGGCGGAAAGATGGGCGACCTGACGACCTGTTGGCCACATCTTCCCATGTGTACTGTATGCATGATGAATGACGTGGGAATTATTTGGTATATGATTTGCAGGGTTAAATGGGTTGTTGAACGAGCCATCTAACCCTCTGATTGAAAACTCAATTGTTCTGTGTGTGATCATGATCAGGGATGTTCTGGATTTCAAGGGGAATTGGATAGATATTGGATTGGACACAACATCTATTAGTCTGTGGGCATCTTTAGTTTATAGCTTGTAACACAGCTCTAAGGAAACTCTTCATTATGCTCTATTGTAGAGCTGTAGGAAATCTGCAATGCACGTGTCTTCTCTGCAACAGAAGAAGGAGCATTATTGTGTAGTTCTTGGCTTTGTAATTCAGGTAAGAGTCAGGAGTGAAGTGAGCTATTTGCGGTGCTCCTTTGAAATGACTAAAGCTACTGGCAAAGGCTGCCCATTAATTCATCTTTCTACTGATGATTGGCAGATAACAGTGTAGAACAAGTTACTTTCCATTCCTATCCAACCTCACTCCAACTTTACTCATACAGTAGCTGCTAATATTTAAATACAATATCTGCTTTCCATTGGGTAGGTGTATTTCTTCTGTAATTTATAAGAAATATGATTTGAAAATAGAGCATTGAGCCAGGCATCATACAATACATAACCACCGGCGATGATTGCAATGCAGATGTGTCATACATTCTATAAACTCTATATGGCTACTGAACGTTACACAGTGCACAAAGCAAGACAGTGTTGTGCACTATATGACAAATAGGACATATTCTGTTATAAATCCTCTGACATAATGTTTAAGTAAAGGATTGTCCTTGAAAACTAGAAATCATGCAACTATTTCTCACTAGAGGTGAAATGAGAAGTGGTGAGTTTTATAGATTGTGTAATCTGATCAAAAACACAAGCTTTAAGTGCACCGCTCACCTATATTCAATGGAGGCAGGCTTTTTGGGGGCTTTTTCAGTGTATGAGAACTAAAGGTGCCCATACACGTACCAATTACCCGGTACTTTTTGTGCTAAAATAGCATCGCATCCCATGCACAACATATGCATAACGATGCTATTTTAGCACAAAAAGTACCGGGTAATTGGTACGTGTATAGGCACCTTAAGCCAATGATTTCTCTGGGAACTAGACCACATGGATTGGAATGAAGCATGCAGTACATTATAGGGTTTATGCAGAGTTGATCATATTTCTGTACTGGGCATGTATACAGGGCTGGCAACAGAAATCTTGGGGCCCGGTACACTGATATGTCTGGCGGGCCCACCTTAACCCCGCCCCCTTGAGCAGAACACTTTTAGCACACTGCATATTGAACGTATTTTTTCATTGTTACAAAAGAAACATAATTAATATTCACTAATACCGGAGGGGGGTTCCAGGCAAGTACCCTTACAGGAATCCAGACGGGTACCTTTATAAACCGTAGCAATGCTTACAGCCCCTGAGCCACTCAGAACCTTGTGGCCAGGTACAGGTGTCCCCCTTGACCCCCCCCCATCACCTGCCCAGCATGTATACAGCATAATACAGATTCAGAGAAATCACTTACTTTCTAGCCCGAAGATTAACAATTGGATATATTCATAAATAATGCCCTCTACTAAAAACAGCTGCACAATTTCTTAAAAGACATATAATCAATTTTAAGTTATTTGTTAATTTACAGTTTCTTATATAGCGCAGCAGATTCTGTTGTGCTTTGTTAGTGAATTTGCCCACTACAACTGCAGGGACTCCACAATGTAACCACTGTTACAGTAAAGAACCCCTACCTATGCTAGTGGTGAAGCCTTATTTGTTCCATTCACATGTGATAACAACTTGTCATCTATTTTAACTTTGATGTAGAAATCAGTGGTGTCAAACTCATATCCCTCCAGCTGTTGTGGAACTACACATCCCAGCATGCCCTGCTACAGTTTTAGCAATCCATTATATAAAATCTGTGGCAGGGCATGCTGGGATGTGTAGTTCCACAACAGCTGTTGTCCTGTGAGTTTGACACCACTGGTGTAGATGGTTAGGACAATCTTTATATTGAATAGATGCCATACTGTATATATTCTAAGGTGCCATTTTTCCAAAGTACTGTAAATAAATGTAACCTACTGTAAGTTTATCTAAGGGAGTATAAAGAATACATAATTTGATTAAAACAAAGGTTACTGAATCACTTGCACTTACATTTTCCTGTATACAGACTGAATACATTTACTTTTGTGTTTTTATCAACGTTCTCATTTTCCCATAGGCTTTTTCTCTAATTGGATATTTGTATTTTTACTTAAATTGAACCTAATTTAGATATATACATCTCATTGAGACAGTGACAGAATTTTTCTCACTAAAAGCCTAAATGAATATATTAACTTATGAAGTCATGCTATGTCACCAACAATGATCAGATAATTATTTTAGAAGCACTGTGACTTATTTAATTGCTGTGGGGATTGAAGAGTGGGTTGCTTACAAGTGCACTAATTGGATGGCAGGATATTAACGAGTACCTCAGCGTATTTCCATAATGGAATGTGTGAAGACAGGGACATGCTCTCATATAGCTCACCTAATATAAAAATCACAACTCTGGGTTCCTTTGATATGATTCCACTCCCCAACCTTTTCTTCCTATCAATCAGGTTGTGATATTATTGTAATTTAATTAAGTGCAAAAGCCTGAGCAACCATCGTACACAAGAATGACAACTTGTGAAGGGATCTTGGCAAGATTTGTTAACAAAATGTGTGAACTAAAAACAATGACAATGTGCAAGAACAATATAAATAATATACATGAGAGTCTTCTTAGTACCGTATATACTCGAGTATAAGCCGAGTTTTTCAGCACATTTTTTGTGCTGAAAAAGCCCTCCTCGGCTTATACTCAAGTCAGTGGCTTTGGTAAAATGTCCGCCGGCCTCCAGCACTAAAGACATGTCTGCCAGCATTGAGGGTTTTGTCGTACCTCCACTGCCGGAAGCTGGGACCCCGGGCTGCAGTAGAATCCTGCACTGCCGCATCTGACACTGAGCAGCAGCTGCTTCCTGCACCACCAGGCTCCAGCAGCTGAGACCTCAGGAAACAACGGGACCCCAGGCAGCGGCTGCATCCTGCACCTACGGTACATTAATTGCTGTAGGTGCGGGACCAGAGCCGGCGGCTGCATCCTGCACCTCCTTTACATTGCCTGCAGCCAGGATACCAGGCAGTGGCTGCATCCCGCACCTATGGTACATTGCTTGCCACAGGGACCCCAAGCGTCAGCTGCATTCCGCTCCTATGGTACATTGCCTGGAGATGGGGCCCAAGGATGGAGAGGTGCAGTGGGAAGTAGAAGTGTAGGGAATGGGGGTGGGAGATGCAGGTCTGGAAGAGGGATTAAAAAGGTGAAGGAAAGGAGTGAGAAATGATAGAGGGAAGGAGAGGCCGGGTGTATGTTATTATGCAGGGGGAGCAGCCTGTGGTGTCCTGTTATTATGCAGGGGGAGCAGCCTGTGGTGTCTCGGTATTATGCAGGGGGAACAGCCTGTGGTGTCCTGGTATTATTATACATGGAAATTTACCAGTAGCTGCTGCATTTCCCACCCTCGGCTTATACTCGGGTCAATAAGTTTTCCCAGTTTTTTGTGGCAAAATTAGGTGCCTCGGCTTATATTCGGGTCGACTTATACTCGAGTATATACGGTAATACAAAAATAACATTTAACTCACAGTTTAATAAAAAAAAATGTTTTATGTAAAGATCCATGCTGTCTACTGTATGTTTATTTTACTTAATCTTAAAAGAGATACTTTAGTCCAACATAATTTACAATATTTGTGAGATTTGCATTATGTTTATAATGTTATTTTAGTTCTCTTTAGCAATATACTCGGATAAAAGTGTTTTTTTTCTACTGCCACAATCAGAGCCGGCTCTAACCATTTTGATGTCCGATGCAATATTTTTGTTGGTGCCCCCTATCATCACCACCACTAGTTTTCCCCTGTCACCCTTTGCGTCTCTTTGTAACACACTGCCTCTTTCTATCACCCTTCGCCTGCTTAGTAACCTTCTGTCTCCACATGCCACTTCCTCTCTCACTGTCACCTCTCCCAGACATATTCTACATTCTTAAGGCCCATGCACACTGGGCGACTTTGAGCTAAAAGTCGCTCAAAACAGCAGGTTTGTGCGGCTTTCAGCTCAAAGCCACCCAGTGTGTATGCCCCGGCGATGAACGGTGATCGCTGCTGCGCGCTCCCGCATCATCGCCGGGAAAGCCGTTCATCCGCTGGTAATACCAGCAGATGAGTGGCTTTCAGTGTGGCTTTGCATAGTGCTGCGCTATGCAACGCCGTCCTCCCCCTGCTGTTGGGCAGGGGGAAAGCCGCTCAGTCTGTATGCACTGAGCGGCTTTCCCCCCAGCGATGAATGTAATAATTTCTGTCCATACATGCTGGGCATAGTCGCCCAGTGTGTATGGGCCTTTAGTCACTAACTTCCTTTTACAATCAACCACTTCCTTTCCCTGTGCAGCAGTGGATAGGAGCCCAAATCATATTTTTTGCACCTGTGCCCACCAATTGCAAGTTCAGCCACTGACAAGAAAAGGAAGCTCTGGAACTAAATAGGTACCTTTTGGAAAATGCTAGCTCTTATAATGATGGCATCTAATAATACTTCTCTCTTCTGGAGGGTTTGGGAGAATTATACATTTTAGAGAGTTTTCCTGGATTACACCAACTTTCCTAGTAAAGTGGTGGGGAGAGTAAAGCAGACAGGCACCAGGCTGGAGAGATGCCCCTTCCCCCACCTCCACACACACACACACACACACACACACACACACACACACACACACACACACCACTACCTTGATGATACTATTGCTACCTGCTGCCATAGACTGCACTGTATAACTGTATAACAGGCAGTGGCTTTGGCAACGCAAAGAGTGCCTCCCCCTCTCAGCCTCATTTCTGATGTGTACAGACATCAAATCTATATTTACAGGCTATGCCTACCTCCATAGCCTGTAAATATAGATTTGATGTCTGTACACAGCATGAGGTGATGATATCAAGATGGACCACTGGGGGCAGCAAGGATTTGTGTGTAAGGGGCACTACTACTGTGGGTATTATATGTAAGGGGCACTACTACTGTGGGTATTATATGTAAGGGGCACTACTACTGTGGGTATTATCTGTAAGGGGCAATACTACTGTACTGGGTGAACAGGGCACATGTCCTGAGCCACATGACAGACAGGGGTGCCCTGCCTAAGGCCATGTACTTTGAAAAGGTGCTCCGTCCGTTCCATTGAGTTCAGCAGCAGGCAATGTATATTCTTCACCTGTTTAGCAGTGACCTTTAAGGACTTCCATATCATCTTCCTACTTCACCGGGGGGGGGGGGGGGGGGGGGGGGAGCAGTCCAACAGTGGAGAGGGAATAATAAAGTCTGCCTGAAGACTCCAAGGAAGCCCATGGCCACCATCCACCAGGTGACAAATGACAAAGATGCTGCTGAAGCCCTGGAGTGTGTGCGTGTGGGGTGTCACATTGGCTACGCAAAAGAGCTTATAGGCTGCCACCCCTCCAGGTGAAGATGCAGCATAATAAAATATTTAAAAAATGAATTATTTAATATTTATTTTACAAGGGGACTATAGTTACCAGTGGGCCTTTTAAGGCCCTACCTGCTAGTACTTGGGGTTCTTCAAGTAATAGAATGTGAGGGAGGCTGGCTGGGACCTGTAGTCCTGTAAAAAACAATATTAATCTTTCACTAATGTGCTATCAACTCCTCATCACTCCCCCCACTCTCTACAAGTTTTTTCTTGGGGAGCACATTGTTTTCATTTTTCCCTGGGTGTTAAAATCCTTAGTTACATCTCTGATAATAATTAAATATCACATCTTCCTATTTCTTTCATTACTTCTCTGTAACCCTGTAACCTACCCAGTCTTGCGTCAGCGCTATTTACTAACATATTACATTATTTTACATATACAGTAACTCTCTGACCACTCCACTATAGCACATTCTTCCCTCAGCCACTGTAGTAACATATTCCCCTCCATCATCTTTGTAGTAACACATTAGCCTCCATCACCTAAGTACAGTAGTTACGCATTCCTCCCATCAGCTCCATAGTAGCACATTCCCCTAAATTACCTTTCTAGTTAAACATTTCTTTTCATGACTTATCTAGTAATGCATCCCCCATAACCTTTATAGTAACAAATTAAAAGTGGGTGCAGTGGGCGCTCCTGGGACTCATGGGCCCGTGTGTACCGTGCACTTTGCACCCATTACAAATACACAACTGCTTTATGCACATCACCTCTTTACTATCACATTCCCCTCTATCATATCTGTAGTATTACATCCCCAATCATCTATGTATTAAGATCTTTCTCTTTCTAACTTTGTAGTGACACACCCCTTTCATCACCTCTATAGTAACACATGCCCGTCCATCACCTCTATAGTAACACATGTCTGTCCATCACCTTTATAGTAACAAATGCCGATCCATCACCTCTATAGTAACACACGCTACTCCACCACATATCACTTTTGTAATCAAACATTCCATTCATCACCACTGTAATAACACATTGAGCTCATCACATTCCAACTACAGTACAACTTCTGCAGTAAGATATTAAACTCATCATCACTGTAGTGAGATAGCACAGTTGGCGAAGTGGTTAGTATTTATTCTTTCACAGCACTGAAATATTGGGTTCATTTCCCACTAAGGCCTTATCTGTGCAGAGTTTGTATGTCCTCCTCATGTTTGCAAGGGTTATCTCCAGGAACTCTTTTTTTCCCAACCCTCCAAGAATATACAGGTAGTTTTACTGGATTCTGACTAAACATTAACCTTACTGTATATATGTGTGTGGTGGGGAAATTTACTAAGCAAAATACGCCTAAAATAGGCGTATTCGTATAAGCTAATTTAGGTGTATTAATATTTTTGGCATTTACTATGTCGAAAATATGACTATTGCTAATTGTATTCATGGCACGTTCATATTCATATTTACAATCAAGATCCAGGAGAGTTGTGACCCCCCCAATGAAGGGGTCCGCCCCTCCAGAATTTACCTGCCCGGGGCTGTCCCCGATGCCCCTGGGCGGTGGGCACCGGGCTGATTGTGTTGTAAAAAAATAGAAGAAACTATTGCGTATTTCTGTTGAACTATGAATCCCAGCAATCCTGCACCGCATACAGGGACTTGGAGAACCACAAATCCCAGCATGCGGGGCATTAAAGGGCCCGCTGGAACTTGTAGTTCCACAACAGTACACATAGTGAAATAAATACACGCTGACACAATGAAAGTAAAACTTTATTATATACCTATACTTACCTACCTTGACACCTAGGTAGGTATCCATCCGTCCACTGGTCCTGAAAAAATCCATATGGGGTACCTTTGAAAGGAAACCATACTCACCAGGGTCCAATGGCGTATATATGACGTCCTCTTCGTTCCATGTAGGCATCCCAGGGACTTGGCAAAATAAAAAACTGACAGGTCGCGAGGCCAAAACAAACTTAGTAGAGCCGCAGAAAGCTTTGTTTAATTTCTGCAGCTGGCTCCACCCCCGAATAGCACTATTGGCCACCTAGCGGCCTAGCGACTACTGATTGGCTGCTAGGCAGCCAATAGTGCTATTTGGGGGGTGAAGTCGCATAAAGTAAACAAAGCTTTCTGCAGCTCTACTCAGTTCGTTAAGGGATTGCAACCTTTTGTTATTTTGTCAAGTCCCCGGGATTCTTACATGTGAAAAAGAGGAAGTGATCTATATTGGAGGACCCTGGTGAGTATGGTTTCCTTCCATGTCAAGGTAGGTAAGTATGGTATGGGCTCTGTATGTAATAAAGGTTTACGTTCATTGTGTCAGTGTGTTTATTTCACTATTTGTACTGCTGTGGAACTACAAGTACCAGCGGGCCCTTTTATGCCCCCATTTGGACTTTGGAATCTCCAAGTCCCTGCATGTGGTACAGGCTTGCTTTGTCTCATAGTTTCACATCAATACACAATAGTTTATTCGGTACTTGTTTCCTAGCACGGCCACAACGATCATGATCGTGGTCATCGGGTGTAAAATCGTGGGCATCGCGGCCATCGCATGCACTAAAAAATCGGGTGCGATGGGCCAGACGCGATTTCCCCATAGAGAACAATGTTAAATGCCTCAATTTACCCGCGATGACCACGATTTCCCACAGGAAACAATGTGAAATGGCTCAATGTAACCAAATTATCATAGGAACAATGGAAAATGGCCCAAAAACTCCCCTGAACATTGAAATGTCCCCCCAAAAGTAGTTTACGCCACCCCGCGATCAACGTGAACCCGAAGCGTGGCGAGCGCAGCGAGCCCGCGAGGGGCGGCGGTACGCGTCCTCCGACCTTTTCATACCCCCACTATCCATGTCGGCGTGGAGTTGAGAATAGAATAGTGTGGCGAGCACAGCGAGCCACCGAGCCCGAAGCGTGGCGAGCGCAGCGGATACCTGTGAAGCCCGCGAAGGGACGCGTTTACCTGTGAAGGTATCCGCGTCCCCTCGCCACGCTTCGGGCTCGGTGGCTCGCTGCGCTCGCCACACTATTCTATTCTCAACTCCACGCCGACGTGGATAGTGGGGGTATGAAAAGGTCGGAGGACGCGTACCGCCGCCCCTCGCGGGCTCGTTGCGCTCGCCACGCTTCGGGTTCACGTTGAGCGTGGGGTGGCGTGAAATACTTTGGGGGGACATGTCAATGTTCAGGGGTGTTTTTTGGGGTTTCTGGCCCATTTACCATTGTTCCCTATGTTGATTTGGGTAAATTGACCCATTTAACATTGTTTCCTATGGGAAATCGCGGTCATCGCGGGTAAATTGAGGCATTTAACATTGTTCCCTATGGGGAAATCGCGGCCATCGCGTGTGGACCATTTAAGCTTTTTTTGCCGCATACGACCCGACTGACGCGATTTTCACTGTTTTCAATGCATTTCAATGGAAAAATCGTGGGCATCGCGTCGGTCGCGTCGCAGGCCACTAAAAATTACACCTGATGGCCGCGATTGTGGCCGTGCTAGGAAACAAGTACCGTTTATTCTATTTTTAACAATACAATCAGACCGATGTCCACTGCCCAGGGGCCATCCCCAGGCTTCAGCCTGGGCAGGTAAATTTTAGAGGGGGGGGACCCCTTCATTGGGGGGGTCACCACTTCCCCAGAATCCCTGCTCAGGCTGACTGGTCAGGGGGTAAATGCTTTGGCCAGGGGGACTTATATAATAAGTCTCTCCCCGGCTGTGGCATTACCCTGCTGGCTGGTTGAGCCTGGTGCTGGTTTAAAAAAATCCAGGGGACCCCTACTTCATTTGTTCCCTGACTTTTTGAAACAAGGACCGGCTCTTTGAGCCTGGGGCTGGTTATGACCATGGGGGGACCCCACATCGTTTTTTTTTATTATTTATTTATTTTTTATTTATTTTTTTACACTGAAGCCTGCACGGATCTGACTGATTTGTGCAGGCTGCCAACTCATATTTGTATTTAGCGGCTGTGTATATGGCGGCAGAATACGACTGCCTATGCCATCGGCCAAATATGAATCCATAAATATGGCAGATTAGTAAATCTGCCCTATTTACGAATCGTATTTCTGAAGATATACGACCGATGTCAATTATATTCTGTCATATTAAGAATATAAATACGACTGAGTTAGTAAATCTCCGAGTGTGTGTGTGTGTGTGTATATATATATATATATATATATATATATCAATCACAAAGAAGGCGGCACTCAGAGACGGTATAAAGGTGAAACCTGAATAGGTTTATTTGTAGTGCGGCAATGTATCGGGGCTGATCCCCTTTCTCAAGCCAAAAAAACAACAAGTACTTGTTGTTTTTTTGGCTTGAGAAAGGGGATCAGCCCCGAAACGTTGCCGCACTACAAATAAACCTATTCAGGTTTCACCTTTATACTGTCTCTGAGTGCCGCCTTCTTTGTGATTGATGTGTACGCTCCCATGCAACTGGGAAGGCACCAGGGCCCAATTGTTTCCATCCAGCAACGGGGAGTGCTGGTCCCGACGGATCCCCTATATATATATATATATATATATATATATATATATATAAAATAGACAAAAAAGCAGGCACTCCTGGGACTTGTTCAAATGCAAAAACTTCTGTATTCAGGCAAACATGCCAAAAAGGCCTTTTTGGCATGTTTGCCTGAATACAGAAGTTTTTGCATTTGAACAAGTCCCAGGAGTGCCTGCTTTTTTGTCTATTTTGTTTATTGCTTAGCTAGGCACCAGGGCAGTTGCCCCCACGAGGAGAGTGCCAGTCCGTTGACCCATATTATATATATATATATATATATATATATGTGTAGCAGACCAGGGGCTTATGGCAGAGCCCTTGGTAATGAGGCGGCACTCCACGGGTTTTAGTAGAAATAAAAAAGTTTTTAATGTAGTTGGTGTCGATACATAGTCGTCATATCGACACCAACTACATTAAAAACTTTTTGATTCGCGGGGGGGCGCTGTGCATATGGGGGTGCCGGGGGGGCTGCGGTGCTATAGTAATCCCCCCGCCCCCCATCCCCCGCAGGCTTACCTGTCCAGTGTCCGCGCGTCCCGGCTTCCCTCCTGGCTTCAATCAATGCTATGGAGACGGACCACGATAAAATGGCCGCCCCATAAAGCGAAACTGTCTGCGGTATGGGGTCGGCCATTTTATCGTGGTCCGTCTGCATAGAATTAATTGAAGCCAGGAGGGGAGCCGGGACGCGCGGCGGACAGGTAAGTCTGCAGCACGGGGGGCACGGGCAGCAGGGGGGGCGCCCCCCCATTAACGGCGGGGGGGCGTCCCAAACAAAGCTACGCCACTGTATATATATATCTTCCAATGACCGGCACTCCTGGAAGTGGTAGGGGTAAATAAAAAAGGTTTTAATGTAGTTGGTGTCGATACATAGTCGTCATATCGACACCAACTACATTAAAAACTTTTTGATTTCTACTTAAACCCGTGGAGTGCCGCCTCATTACCAAGGGCTCTGCCATAAGCCCCTGGTTTGCTACATATATATATATACATATATATATATATATATATATATATATATATATATATAAAGCAGGGTCCCACCTTCCCACAGGTAGCTGGAACATACACGTCACTGCAGCTTGTAGAATTTCAAAAGTTGCTTTATTGACCTCGACGGGCCGTTTCGGGGTAACACCCCGTTTTCAAGAGGATACAATACACAGTACAAAACACATTTAAATAGGGCCCTTTGGCGCCAGAAAGCCGCCCACACTCCTCACCAGGCGATCCCCGTGTAATCAGGCTCATTGACAACACGTCAGCGTCTCACACCCGCTGACGCCGCTGTCATGACAACCCGATCCCACGTTGAGACGCCGGGAGGCCGTGTCATCCGGCTTCCTCTACCGCAGCCAATCAAGACAGGTACCTAGGGACAGCGTCAGCAGCTCACACCCGCCCAGACGCGTTCCCATGGAAACCAGGCTGTCAGACCGCAGGAGTCCGCCGTGGCGGTCAGAGTGTAATCTCTGAGTCAAAGTTACCTGTACAATCTAAAATAAACATACATCTAAAATCGTACACTGGGATGCACAATCATAAAATGAACTAATGAGAGTGAGCATTTAATATACACATCATATTTAAATCTCATATCTAATGCTTTTGGCCAGACAATTAGTTCCCCTAGCAATTACCGAAAATTAAAGGGAGACATGTACACCGAAATATTCTATAGCCTATTATAAATGATTACATAAATGTACTCCACACAATTCTCTCATTCAGGCCGTGTGGAGATACTGTTTTAAGTTTGTGGATCCAATTTGCTTCCAATTTTAAAAGTTTCTTGACCGTATCGCCCCCCCTGTTGGATTCGGGGACATGGTCAATTATTTGATATTTTAAGGATTCAAGGGGGTGTCCCAACATTTTGAAATGAATTGCAACTGGCTGTTCAGCTTTTTTACCTGCCAGTGCACTCTTAATGGAGGACCTGTGCATAGCCATGCGTTCCAACCTGGCGCGGCATTTCTTTGACCAGACGTGTTGAGATACAGGAGATCCTGAGTACAACCGCTCCTGAACCTTACGTGTCTATAACACCATTTATGCGAATATCTTGCGGTGGTTATACCGCTCATTGTGGTACGTTATTTTATACCTGATTTTACTGGAAAAACCTTGTTTTAAAATAAAAATTGTCTTTTTGATATCGCACCATGGAGCGCTTTCATCTTTCCTCATAGTGTCAGCACACCTGTGGGATTCAGGGTGAAAATTCTGAGTGTTAAATCGCCCCTGCACTATATGTGTTTATGACACCATTTGATGCAAGTATCTTGCGGTAGTTATACCGCCCATTGTGGTACGTTACTTTACACCTGACTTTATTGGAGAAAACTCTATTCTAAAAACACAAATTGTTTTTTGATATCGCACCATGGAGCGCTCTCTTCTTTCTTTTTAGTGTCTTTACACCTGCGGGATTCAGGTGAACGAGAGCTGCCGGGACAATATAAAATTCCCTGGGTGCATGTTTAAACTGGATACGGGACTTTGCATATGAACTAATCCCTTCTGTATGTGTGGATAAGCACAGAAATATCCACCAGAGGTTTTTCAAAGTTTGCGCACTTATTTCCTTGTTGATATATATATATATATATATATATATTATATATAATAAATATAAATATATATATATATATATATATATACTTTTACTTTATAATCCTTTAGTAAACAAAATGCACTGCCCAGTCACTCCTCAAACTATAGCGAGTGACTGGTAGCGAAGAAGCCAGTGATGGATCTCCAGCTCACTGTAATACAGTATATTTTCGGTCGTTTGTAACGGTTAATGGCACAGTGGTGATGTCATTTGCTTTATTTTAATAGCTGTGACAGTTTTTTAATCTTGACAAGACTTCCATCTGTTTCTATAAAAGGAATTCTGATTTGCACAAATGTTAAGAGCTTTAGATGCGCCTCAGTGGCTTGGATACTTTGGGGCCTTAGAGGTATATTGAGTGTTATAACCATATAGTCATTGTATATTAAATGTTACAGCCATTGTAGCTTGATAATGGCCATTCACTTGACTGATAATGGCTATTACAGTTTAGAGACTATATAGCAAAGGAGATGAATTGGTGGCACAAAAATGAGTTCATTTCATCTTTTATGCTTTTTTGCAACTTCATTCCAAGGCATAATTTTGCTTTATAATAATTACAAACTAATAGGGAATGTTGCCAGATTTGCAGTTATCAGTGGCTGAGGAAGGTTCCATACTTTGTGCAGTTTCACTGGTCATAAAGACTGAAGTAATTAGAGCTCACTCCTTCAGTACTGACCAACCACTGCAATCTGTTCTATCTTTTTCTCCAGTTACAGTAATATGCCTTTTGGTCATTGCTTCAGTCATCAGCATTATAGTATAAATATCAGTGCCTGATTAACCAATATACTGATTAGGCTGCAGCCTAGCGCGTCTGGACTGGGTGGGGGTTTGCAGGTGACAGCCAAGGAAAAAAATGAAGACCTAATTTATTTCATGCTTGTTATATATAACCTGTCTCGAAGATGACTGCCAGATGGATGTGCCAATGTAACTACAGATGGAACTATTACTTTATGTACAGTACACTGTGCTCCAGCTCCAGTCGGGCAGTCTCCTTTCCAGCATTAGATCCTACATGTCAGTTGTATAACCTTTGTTACATGTAGGGAGGACAATCCTGGGATCGGGGGATCCCGGGATTTGGCACCCAAAACACTGGGATTTCAATCCCGGGTTTAGAGTTTCCAATCCCGGATTTCGGGATTAGACTGCGCATGGGCAGTTTAATGCTGGGCAGCGTCTGAGCAGGTGCTCAGATGCTGCCTGGCTTCTCCCATCCTTGGCAAGTGGCTCTGCGCAACGTGATGAGGTCAGAGGTCATGCTGCTCATGCCACACAGCTGCACATCCTGCCTCCATTCTGAGCCGCACAGCCTGCCTCCATCCTGGGCCCGGCCTATCCACCCGCCCTAGCTCCATCAGCCACCCTGGCTCCATCAACCCAGCTCGCACACCTGCTCTGGCTCCATCATCCTGGCTCCATCAGCCCACTCGCCCGGCTCCACCACCAACCCACCTGGCTCCTGGCGTTTTTTTTTTGTTAGGGAATCCCGGGATTGGGCATTTTTCAATCCCGAATTCTGGGATTGAAAAAATGCCCTGGGATTGGCAAGCCTAGTTACCTGCACATAGGCAGTATGACTGGTAAGTCCCTGAACACTCATACACTGGTGTTTTTGCAGCATTACAAGGGGAGCTACATCTATATTAGCCTAGGCTCCTGGAACCTTTAATCAGGCCTTTATACATATAAGTAAATCATAAATGAACCATGATATCTGAACCATTTTAGAACAATCAAAGGAACCAAATTATGCAAACTATACATTTAATAGTTACATTATTAACACAGCATTTACAAACAGTTGAAAATGTTAACATTATTTTCCCTTAAAATAGGGCAAAATGTGTAGTTTGACAATATAATTTTCTTTAAACACACAGTATGCTACTAGTTACCGCTCATCAAAATTACTTAACAGAACAGTCATTTCAGCGCCAGCGGAAGTGTGAACACGGATGGAGCAACACTTTAAAGTGCTCTATTGGGCACCATCTAGTGGCTGCTGGAGTGCACAGCACTTGAATTCCACCTGTAGAGGTGAGGATCAGCATTAACCTTTTATTATATACGATGAACACAAACTGTTAAAGCATGCACGTACAGTATATCACTCTCCATTCCAACAACTGCTGTCATGATCAATGATTATTGCTGCTTACATTTTTGTATTTTCTATATTAAAATCCTATGAAAGAATGACCCCCCACAACTATTAAGACACTAGTAAATGAAGAAATATAAGGTTATTTAAAAATAATGTATTTTTCCTTTTAGTACAAGCTGCAAATACAAACTTAAATCCAATAAAAAACATTGCCTTTTCAGTATTTAATTTGTCCAGACAGCAAGGACATATGCGGGGTTATGTGCATGGTAACAGATGTTGCAGGATACAGTAGGTAGTGCCTCAGTGGTGACTGGTGTACATTATGTCATAATGTGATTCCTTTCAGGATGATATGGGAATCTTTCCTGCTTTTCCCACAAAAGGTAACCATACTTCTTATCTCAATGGGTTTCTGTACAGAGGCATGCTTCCCAACAGCCTTTAGCAACCATCTGTGATACTGGTGCTTTACTGTGCTGAGATGTGACAGGTGCTTTTGCGGCGTTAATGCTGCCCTCTTATTTAGCAGGCACACAAGGAGGGGGAGTGACTGCTATTCATTGCTTTGTTGTATTTAACTGCTCATTACTATAGTAAATATAATTATTGATATATTAGTCTTTTTTTGTTAAACTGTTTAAAAATTGTAAAGACTTTACTGTACACACTACATATATTTGACACAAGCTGGTACACTTGAATATTCCAATTCAACAAAGCCTACCATTTGTGGCTATGCAGGGACAGAGGTTGCCCAAATGAATTATATGGTACATTATAATGCATGCACTAGCAGTATTATATATATATATATAGATAGGTACAGGATAGGTGCGGCACTCAGCTTTCTCAAAGAAACACGACAATACAGTGTCTTGGTGATCAACGTTTCAGTGCTCTCTTTATTGGCACTATCGTCAGGATAGTGCCAATAAAGAGAGCACTGAAACGTTGATCACCAAGACACTGTATTGTCGTGTTTCTTTGAGAAAGCTGAGTGCCGCACCTATCCTGTACCTACAATTCGCTGCACCATCAGCTGTGAAGGCACCAGCGCCAGTACTCTCCTGCAGCTTGGAGTGCCGGTCCAACTGGATCCTATATATATCTATATACATACATTGATATTGCCCTCTAAGGGTTAACTAAACCTTTGTGGCAGCTGGCCGCACCCCTTAACAAGGGACCCTATCACTGCATTCCACAGTGGGCCTTTCATGTCCCTGTCCAACACGAGAAGTCAGACGATAACCATTGCATATAAATTAGGTTTACATCAACCTTACTCAGTAGCCATATGACTTAAAGAAGCAGATACTTTGACAGAAAATAAGAATCACTTGTGCGCACCCACACTAACCCACAAGGGTTATTTTTGGATTGCGGAAGGAAACCAGAGAACCTGGATCAAACTCAAACAATAATCAAGCTCCACACCGTTTGGGCCTTGATGGGAATTAAACCCATGACCTCAGTGGTGAGAGGTGCTACCCATTATACCATCACAACTTATGATGGGGTGTTATTTCATTTCTGAAACCTTTCGTCATTTTAGTATGTGTAATAATGACTACATTACACTGTTTGATTTATGGTTTATGCTCCAGAAATGCAGAAGCGCTGAATGCTACTAACTCTCTTGTGGTCACCATATAATGGCCTTGTGATGTGGCCTACAAAATGTGACTGTCTCTCCCTGAAGTGAAACGGTACATTACATGGCTCCATAGCAAAGCTAATGAAGTAGCCTGACTTCTTCTTTGCTATTCTGACCTTTTCCTTGGTTAATAGTGGGTATAGGTGGTACTGTCAGAAGCAGAGGCGTCACTAGGGTTGGTGTCTCCCGGTGTAGTGACCCTTCCTTCAGGCACCGGAGCACATTGCAAAGTTCAGCTCTTATAGGGATAGCTACCTATTGTGTTACTAAGCGCATATGTTAGTACAAATGCAATTAGTAGCAGTGCAATGGGTGGCAAGGTGTACCGTGCTTCTATATAGTATATATATATCTGTAGAAACAATACAGAATGAAGCGCTCCTTAGTGATTTAACGTTTTTATTAAAAGGCAATCAGACACTTCATAAAAAAGTAAAAAGATATACAAGTACTTGTACCCCACAATTCATCAGTGTGGGCTTAAGTACCACATGATATGAGCAATTTCCATAAAGCAACCGTCACCATCAGATTTTCCTTTTGGAGTTTTGGGGCTGGGGAACTACGCTGGTCTCGAGACGCTGGTTATCAGCGTCTCTCTCTCTCCCGATCAGCGACAGGTGGTGGGGGAGATAGAGAAAAACAACTCCTATTAGAGCTTCTATCTCCTGCAGGGACAGCCACTGGAATCCAGCTGGCAACAATAGAACAGCAGCAGGGAGATTGCTGGCCATGGTAATGAGGGTGCCAGACATTAGGCTGTGTCTGGGAACACAAGCCACACCCTATGCGTACATCTATCCTTAATATTTATGGGGCAGAGATCTGGCCGTTTGGCTGTCTCGAAAAACAGTGAAAACCCCCATTTCGACATTTTGACTGTCTACCTACTGTAGACCATGTCAACATAATGCTTGTGTTGACCTAATGACCTGTCGACCTTGTCCCATGTCGACCTAGACCCCTGTCGACCTTGCAGTATGTCGACCTAGAGGTGTCGACCTTGCAGTATGTCGACCTAGAGGTGTCGACCTAATGACTGACGACCATCTTTAGGTCAATCAACCGACCGTATCCCAAATAGACAATGTAGAAATATAAGCATAGAAAATGTCAACACACTGGATCACTGTTCCAATTAATTTGGAAAATGGTAAATAGTCCAATTTTGGAGAAATAATCCCCAAACGCAACTCTTTAGAGTACAGTACAGTTGTCATTAGACTAAGGGTCCATACATATTATGCAATACTGTACACGATTGTTATGATTTTAGTTCGGTTCAGTGCAATATTTTATCTTGTGTACACACTATGTGTTGTAAGGTGCACACTTCCAAGCATATTATGAGACGTCGTATGGTAAATGTGGATCATTAGGTCCACCAAACTAAAGGCCCATACACACTGGGCGACTTTGAGATGAAAGCCGCTCAAAACAGCAGGTTTTAGTGGCTTTCAGCTAATGATGAGCTGCTGCACGCTCCCAAAACATTGCCGGGAAAGACGCTCATCTGCTGGTTATACCAGCAGATGAGCGGCTTTCAAGTTGGCTTTGCATAGCACTCCACTATGCAACGCCATCCTCCCCCCCTCTGTCAGCGCCGGGCAGGGGGAAAGCCGCTCAGTGTGTATGCATACTCGCCCAGTGTGTATGGACCTTAACGTCGACCACGGAAGATCAACAGGCCTTCGGTCCACACATGAAAAATGTTGACATGGCTTTAGATCGTTAGGATCATTAGGTGGACACAAGCATTAGGTAGACATTGAGAAGGTCAACAGTCATGCAAAATCAAATTGAAAATGACCCTGGATCGAATCGTGTGTACAGGGCATAAGTGGTTTAACAGTTTTATTTATAAATTGGTCAGATTAGTTTAAGTTGGTGTTTGTGACTATAGTATTGATGAGCCTTAAAAATTGATATCAAATTATTTATTAATTTATTTGTACAGTTATAGGAGGTATAGATTGCTCATTTATACCCTAACCATAATACAGTTCAATGCACTAAATTTGTTCCCATCTGTACAGTAGTAACATTGTGTGTGTGTGTGTGTGTGTGTGTGTATGTGTGTGTGTGTATTTGCTTTAAATCTGACACCATGCACTACAAAATATTTACTTTTGGGATTCTGCTGGCTGTGAAGGGATTTTGAAACAAATATTTTTGTATTATTTTAATATGTGATAGTCAGCAATGTCGTGTCACTCAGTGTATCATGTCATCAAGACACTAGCACGTCCATTACCCGCTACTGTCCCCAGAGCACATACAAATGTCATTTCCTGGCTTCATGCATAAAACATAAAGGAAGATGTAGATAAACATTTGTAAATAGAGAAGATCTTGGCAAGGTTACAGCAAAATAGCAATAAATGGAAAAATGATGTAAAGATGAGTAGTACCTTTTGATACTCTGTTCTACAGCCTATAACTAGTACAATTTCAAGAAGATAAAACACATTTTGCTGCAATTAGCACTCAACATACAGAAGTGCAAATTTATTCCATTTAATTCAGATGTATGCTTAAGCAAAATAAGTAATGTAATTTTTCTTTTTTTTTTAAACATGGCTGATAATATATTGATAACAAGTATTCTGTAATGAAGGTGTATGTAATAGCTTCTGTGATTCTTAAGGATAGAAGAGTCTGATTAAAAAATATAATGTTTGTGGAAATGCTGCTGAAGTTTTCCTGTTGCCAGGAATATAAAATGCATTAGGTTACCCTAAGCCTACTACAAGCCTACATAGGTTCTACTAAGCTTTAAAGTGATAAAATGGAGAGTGATAAACCACCAGCCAATCAGCTCCTATCTGTCCTGTAACAGGCGGTGTTTGAAAAATGACAGGTAGGAGCTAATTGGTTGGTGGTTTATTACTCTCCATTTTATCACTTTTCAAGGTTTAGTACATCTCGCCCATAGTGCTGCTGAGAATTGAATCATACAATGTCGGATACAATTCTGGGGGGGTGGGGGTGGGAGGGGTTTGTGCAATAGTTGGCAAAGTTCAAGGTTCAGTGGTTAAGGTACAGTATAAGAAACTGATCTGTAGACTATAGCAGGTTAAGGCTGCTGTGTTGTTGTGGGTACACTACAAATATCCCAGAGCTTAGTATAAATAAAACAATAACTCAGCGCATCCCTTATAAAGTTTGGCCGATAATTTAATTCGGAATTCGGTAACTACTGTGAACATAGGTCCCAGGTGAGGGACCTGTGGTAATAGGGGTCCTTCAAAGATACCCTAAAGCCCCTTAGAGGGGTTACTTTAGAGTGATACCTCACTGGCCTATAAATCCACCATCGGTAATCCTTATGCTTACATTACACTATTAAAACTTAACATAACTCCACACTAAAATAAAGACACAGACACTAGTGCTGGCATTTCAAATAATGGATGTAAAATTTATTATTGACAGTTGACTATTAACTATAAAAATGGTGGCGGCACCAACGGTCAGGGGAAAGAAAAGGGGTAATCATCACCATGCCATTCACACACGGCTGGTGATCGGTGGTGGCAGCCATCTTCCGTGCAAGAAGTATGGCTCATGACAATCGATGTCGGGGGAGCGTACCCACTATCTACATGCTACACACAAAATGACCATTCTTTACCGCCACCTAAAGAAGAAAGATAGGGAAGGGAGGGAGGGGAATTTTCTCAAAGAGGCAGATTTCTTTAACTTCCAGCACCTCCTAGCCTGTCTGCTCCTCCCGCTGCAACCCATTGGCTGTGCATTCCATCATTTAACAACCCCTCAACCTGTATACTAAACAATAATGACAGCATCTCAGAACCCTTCTGTGGTTTATGCCACCTCTGGCTGATTCAGCCTTCGGTTTTTCTTTCCTGTCAAAACATCCAGGACCAGGGCCGGACTGGGACCAGAAATCGGCCCCATATATTACATATACCAATCACTTCCCCTCAACACCCCTTATGTACCTGTCCTGATGTTCTGTGGCTATTCTGGGATGTGATGTCTTAATGCAGGCAGCAGCAGTCTTCATTAGTGCAGCTGAGTAACTCCGTGACTTTCACTCACCCCTGCAAACTCCTGCTGGCATTTGCTCTATCAAGCCACGGCGGAGTATGGGAGAGGCAATCAGTGCAGGCAACAGGGGCCACAGTGGGGCAGTGAAGGCCAGAGCCCGGGAGGGTTTCACGGGAGAAAGCCGGGTAAGAGGAGATTGCTGAGAGGCAGGCCTGCTGGTTCATGCAGCGCTGCCGCTGGTTACAACACGGGAGGTGGGGGAGACTTACAGAGGATGGCGGCACCGGCGGATCAGGTGCGCCCGCGTCATGACATCATGACGCTGCAGCGTCATATGCAAATGACATGTACAGATGGGGTAGTTCCCATCCTTGCTGGCGGGTCGCCAGGACGTCCCCTCTGGCGACCCGCCAGCAGCCTCGCCAGCGAATATACTGAGACGCGCGTGCGTCTCACGCGCACGCGCGTCTCAGTCTCCGTCGCCAGCGCGACGGAAACCCTGTCCGTCTCCGCCTCAGGGAGACGGACAGGGTTAGGGGGGGGTGCGGGCAGGCGGCGGGGACCCCGGGTTACCGCCGGCAAGCCGGCGGGGACCCGGGGGAACGGATGGAAGCGCCGTCGGAAGGGGACGCGCGCGTCCCCTTCTCGCCATCGCCATGGCGCTGGCGGGGGATGGCGGCTGGCGACGCCAGCGCTATCCCCTGCCAGGATGAGACCTACCCCATCTGTAGTGCACAGTGAAGCCCAATAGGCAACGGGCTCATCACTAGTACTGCAGAAAGTTCTAAAAACTTTCTGACAAAATCGTCCCACAAGGCCATCGGCCCTTCTGGCATTTGCCAGAAGGGCCAGATGGTCAGTCCGGCCCTGTCCAAGACTTAGCACCACATAACATTTGTAAAACCCCACCGGCACTAGGTATGAATACCTGCAGTCACTGTGTATAGTGCATCACACTTACTTTCCTCCATCTGGTCATGGGTAAGGGGCTCATGGGTTCCCTGAAAAATCAGGAGTTTAATTATGGTTGCATTGTGGGAGTGGACTACAGGTGTCAGTGCAGCGCAGAAAGAAATGGGTGCCAGGCCATCCCATAAAACAGCATAAACAGTTTATTTTAACATATAGCAGGGATGAAGCAAGGAAAACTTCTTGAACGCTCTCCTCCAGCACAAAGCATAATGGTTAGAGTACCAGGGTATTACACATTTATTAATAAAAAGCAATATCTTTGCATCTTACTGTCAGTTTATTCTCGCTTTTTTTTTCTTGACACACTATACACCGCACCTCATCATGAATTTGATAAAGAATTGCATTGCCAGAAATGAATTGTATTGAAGTAGTAGGTACACTTCTGCCTAGAATAGTTAAGAATGTGTTGTGTGCTCAGTGTTTGTGAGTAAAGCAAAAAGCAAGCACCTGGACAAAAACATGTCTCACTGCATGTGGGGCAGATGTAATGTGCACAGAGATTTAGATATGGGTGGGTTATTTATTTATTTGCAGTGTAAGTACTGTGTACTTTTGTATGAAGCCAACAATTGTTGGACTACTTAACACAACCCTCCCAAATGTAACTCTCTCTGCATACTGTATGTGACATCTGCCCCACCTGCAGTGCAGCATGGTTTTGTCCAGTTGCTTACCTCTTGCTTTATTTACAAACATGAATTAGGCCTTTTAATGAGATACAGCTAAGATATGATGCATTACTGTGTATTAAACATTTATAAACAAATAATTCCTGTATTTTTACACCTGACATCCCAATCATTTTATCTGGGACATTTTGTCTTGTAAAGTAGTTTTGGGTTCTTTGGGGTATCAGTATAACTAAAATTTACTGGACACATGCCTTGTTTATTTTATATTACGTTCTTCAGTACTTCATGATTTAATATCCATTTGATACATCTGGCATATTCGCTTACAAAACCAGTATTATAAAAAGCAGAGTAATAAAGAGTAATAAATATGTCAAAAAGTACAATGAATATTATGTTTATTTGCTCTCTAGTGGCAGATAACAAAGTGTAGACTGGGGGAATGGTGAGCAGGACAGATATCACAGGGAATGTCACATCTATGTAGATGCATGTATTGGGACTCTTTGGCATAGAATTAATGTAATAAAATGATAGGGTAATTAACTTAGGTAATAAGCTGATGAAGTAATAAACACAGGTAGTAAGCTGATGAAGTAATAAGCATAGTTAATAAGCTTATAAAGCAGGTCATTTTATGATCACAGTCATTTAGTGTAAGTCACTAAAAGCAGGGGTGAATTTAGGGATCAGGACACCTCTAGGAACAACATTATTGCTCGCCTCCTATCATGTCACTGACCTCTTCAATTTGGGGTCTTGGGACTGCCAAAGCTGTTTAGTGACCATGCCCAGAAATAAATGTTAATAAATAAATAACATAAAAAATTGCCGCCTCCACCCTCACCAGTTACAAAACTTAATTTGACCATCGTCCTATCAGGACCCCCATGCAAGTGAGCATTATATGCAAGTGTCACCCCCAGGTGCGCTGATAGGTCGGCCGCCCCCTGGTCAAAAGTGCATGGTCACTGGGTGGGGACTTCAGTGGTGTGGTCATGCCCCCCCCCCCCCCCCCCGTGAAAAATAATAAACAAGAGGAAGAGAGAGGAAAGGCTGCTGCTGCAGCTGTCTCTCTCCACAGCTCAGCACATGGCACTGAACAGTGTGTGCTGAGCTGGGGAGAAAGACTAAGCTGTAGTGGCAGCCTATCATCTCTCTCTCTCTCCCCACTGCCTGGCTCCCTGCAATAGGGAAGGGGGAGTGGGCCCTGGGCCCCTCCAGCAGACCTGGGCCCCTCCAGCAGACCTGGGCCCAGGTAAAAAGTACCCACTCCCTGGGGTCCCTGCGGTGGATGGGAAGTCAGCGGCAGGGTCTCTGCGGCAGATGGGAAGTAGTAGCGCTACTAGTTCCCATCCACCGCAGGGACCCCGCCGCTGACTGCCCATCCGCCGCAGGGACCATGCTGCTGACTTCCCATCCGCTGCTGGGACTCCGCTGCACTGATCCCTGCTGCATGGATCCCCGCTGCCCAGTTACCACCTACCTCTGTGGGGGGGGGGGTGCCCAGGTACCACCTGCCACCATGGGGGGGGTTGGCCAGGTACCACCTGCGCCTGTGGATGGGGGGGCAGGTACCACCTGCCTCCATGGGGTGGGCACTGCAATTTTGTTGTCCAGGGCCCCCAAAGACCTTAATGTGGCCCTGGCTACATGTCTAGCTAACTTGTCCTAGCAACTCAGCTAGCCCTTTCCTATTAGAATAAAACAGGCCTAGTGACCTTTTGCACCCTATAAACTGAATACATATTTTACTCACAGGCAGTGTGCATACATGCACTCATGATGCTTTCTCCACTGCCTAGAACTCCAATGTGAAAGACCAAGAAACTGCATTCATCAGACCAGGGACAGTTCTCCTAATGCTCCAGTAACCAATGTTTATAGTATTTAGGCCCAGTGGCCATGTACCCTCTATTATCTGAATCAGTTTTCCCTCACAGCCTCACAAATGGGGCAAAGTTGCTTCACACAGATTCATTACCAAGGCCTAGTCGGCCATCAGTGTGAAAGAGTAGGGGAAACATTTTACCAGACAGGTACCAACAGACCAATATTTAGGGTTTTGGGCCATGTTTTTTGCTGGGTCTCATTGAATCTCAATTGGGCTAGTAGTAATAGTATAAACTTTCACAGAGTTTGACAAGCTGTATCTGCTTTAGTTACTTACTTCCTCACCCTCCACCACCATTTAAGGAGGTTAAAGTAGATGTATGTAGTATGTGGATGGCAGAAGTTGTATCTTTGCCATCCACCTGTTATACAGAAAGTGTTTATACAGGAATTGAATTTGCAGCTATTCTTCAGTATAAAGGTGCCCATACACGTTACAATTATTGTATACAACATTGTATACAATATCGCATCTCATCGCATCTCGGTTTTGCAATGAGATCAGATGAGATGAGATCTAGTACAAAAAGTATGTGCTGCACGTATGTGTATGTGCTCTCATCTCATTGCGAAACCGAGATGCGATGATATGCGATATTGTATACAATATTGTATACAATAATTGTAACGTGTATGGGCACCTTAACTGCAGTACGTTAAGTCACACTTCTGCAGTTCTTCAGAGTCTCTTGGTGATTTGCAGAGACCACTTTACAGTGAACCTTATTGATTTTCTGACTAAATTTCAGAGGAAAAATAATTATTTTTAGCACGGTCCCAGGGGCTTTATTAGAAGGGGGCATCTTATTAAAATATTTGGTAGGGTAGCTTTATTTCACGGCCGGACTTACAGTCATGCCATCAATATATGAATTAGACCACATACCCACCAACAACATTTTCATGCTGTGTACTAGCATTTTTAAGACAATGCACTGAAACGGGTCAGGAAATATGAACATGCATTTGACATTTGATTTCAGTGGCGGTTTATACTGTAGTACGCAGTCTTAACATTTTCTCAAAAACCCTCCCTCACCTTTGCATGCATTGCACCAGATCTATAATATATTCTTTCATGCTTCTCATTTCAGCTTGAGCATTTCATCTGTCACTGCATACGTTCTCATGCATTTATTGTACACTGTGCTGTGTGAGCGCAGTGCTTGTTAAGCGAACTCGTCACAACTGAAGACACACTGTCAGGCCATGCAATGTATAATGATCCATTCTCATTGATCTTTCTTGTTTGCTTAATTTTTTGAATGAAGTATATAGAAGAATCTTAATGATGATGGACATCTAGATGTTTTGAGCTCAAACTAAAACTCTGTGCTTTTTATAATAATGGATAGCAGGCACGTGCTCCTTCCCTTCCACATTACACAAAACGGTTACATATTTTAGTTTTACAAACATTATGCATGGGGTCAGCCCCTTTCCTACCAATGACCCCTGCATTAGGAAATCACATTTGGATGTATTAAGCCAGCATGCCTAATAACCCTTGCAGAGACCATATTGATTTTCTGGGAGAGAGTTTATGAACTAAATAAACTTGAAGTTGGTGTCTTAATAAACTGCTCCTTTCAGTCTGTCACATTTAGTTACAGTACTGTGCAGTTTAGGCGGCTGTGGAGGTGTGGGGGGAGAGGCTAATTCTGTTACAGATTGTTCACAGCAGGGTCTCCAAATTAGCCCTTTGTTTTGTAATGCCACCTTGCCTGGGCTTTGAGCACACTTCTCAGTTTTACCCTAATGAGTTGCAACACTGATAATGTGCCTGATGATCTTTCATTGATTTCACTATCACTAGCTTGTCTGGTAATTGATCCGTTGCTGAGCCTCTAGTTAATTATATCGGCTTTGACATGGCACAGTCCTCTGGGATTCTCAAGCCCTGCAGAATAACAGTTTTAATAAAATAGTCTATTACTGCAGCAGGTGCTCCTTGCTGCAGTCTAAGTGTATGTGTGTGTATATATATATATATATATATATATATATATATATATATATATATACACATTCATACATATACATATACACACTAGCAGTGCATGATACAGAAAAGTAAAGACAGTGGCCAGCGAGGAGGTGTAGGAGATAGATGGAGAGAGAGGAAGACAGGGACAGAGGGAAGGAGGGGGGGAGTGATGCAGCGAAGAGGAGAAAGGAGGAAGCCTGCTATTGACAGTGTCCTTAAGCCTCCCTCAAATAACAGCCATTAGTGGGAAGGTCAGGAGCTGAGCAGGCAGCTTGACTGAAGCATTGAGTGCCACTTCAGAAATCAAGAGGCTAGCAAATTTTAGAGGGAGTTTAAATGGCTAATATCTGGCTGTGAAAGCACAGCCACTGTTGGGGAACAATTAACTTACAGTTTCCTAGCTTTTCGTTCCCCATTATCAAGGGGATATATATATCTACTATATATATATATATATATATATATATATATATATATATATATATATATATATATATATATATACTTCAGAAAATCTTGTCATACCTGAGCCATTTCTTTGTATTATGATAATGTTCATGAGTTTTATTTACTGTTATTTATTGTTTTCATCATTACAATTCACCCATACTGTGTGTTCCGCTGGCTGTTCTAAGACAATCCTTTCTGCTAAGTGTCCTTCTTCTGAGCGTGTGTGTTTATATGTGTGCGTGTGCCTAATGGTGGTGAACTGGAGGAAAGTTTAACAGAAAAGCTTTCAAGAGATGTGGGATGGAGAGAGCAGGCACATTTGTGTCAACACAGTGTAGGTTTTCTCATCTCTCCTCATTGTGAACTAATGGCACTGAGCAGTCACACAAGCTCTTTGCTGCTGTCTTTGTTTGTTTTACAGACTGTGGATGCTAGCTTTATTGTTATGGTGAAGATAGGGAGAAAGTGGTGTTTTTTGTCCATTTGTCCTACTGCATGTCTGCTTGTTTTATTGCCAGACAAATCTACTCTGACTCTGTTTTTTTAAGAAACTTTTAGAACAGATGCCCCTACTTTTTCTGTGGCTGTTGTTTAACACTCTGATGTCTGGGAAATTATGAGGCCAAAGGTATAATAAGGGTCAGACGTTTAACACTTTATGTGCTGGTGCTTTTTTTTAAATAGACTTTAAAACAATTCATTTTCTTTTGCTAGCAAGCCCTTTAATATTATTTTCATTAAAGATAATATACTAATATATTTTTATTGTACTTGCTGTACACTATACATTGTTCAATGGATTTGGTGATATTATTAGAAAGTGAAATATTGTTGTTTTTTGTTGTTTTTATTATATAGTATGTGAAAACATAGGTTAGCTTTGGAACTTTAACCAAAAACTAAATGAAACATGTTAGATTTGTGCTTTATTTAGGCTATGTTTAAACCTTTTAAAAAGACACCTTGGCTCACAGCAAATCAGTTAAATATTTTCTTCACTGTTTATTAGCAGTTTACTAGATTTTATTGTGGAATTCATTTGTTATAACAGACAGGGAAAAGCATAAAAAAAAGAAAAGAAAAACAGTACAAAGAGACGTGTGGCACTGACAAGTGTCAAATGTGATATTCTTAACTTGGTGTATTATTGTAGAAAAGCAGGAGATACAATGAGAAAGGCTAGAATAAAGGGCCAGAGCCCTTTCCCTCCCAACTGCCTGTGATCAGTGAATGTGTGTGCGTGTTTCTATGTGTATATGGGTATCTGTAGGCTGAGAGAGGTTAGTGCAGGATGTCATTTGGTGCCTGAGAGTGGAGCAGTGCAGTTGACTCTGTGCTCTTCTAACCAGTGACATCCTTAAAGCTGTTCCTTAGGTCTCAGGCAATTTTTTCCTGTTTTAGTGCTACATGCACACCTGACAGGCAGCTGTTAAGCTGAGCAAAGAGAAGCCTTGGGGAGTCACAATCCATGCATAAATGATAGGGGTATCTGTGAGGAAGGTGCAAAATAAGCTTTGCATCTCTCACCCCCTCCACACCATCAGCAGCACATCCCTCCTTGCTACTTCACCTCCCACCCACCCCCTTCCTCATCCTCTCCTACCCTTTTTTACTCTCTTTTCCTAAATGAAATGCAGCCTACATGCAGCTCTGTAACTACTCCACACTTGTGCTACTGAATGCCAAGAGGCTCAAAAATCCACCTTCACTTTTCAGTCAGAAGAGGCAGAAGTGGATGTGAGAGAAAGAGACATACAGAGAGACAGACAGCGAGACAGGAGGGCGAGAGACCGGGCATTCAGAGACTCTTGCCCTGACAACTCCATGCAGTTCGGAACGAGGACGCCGTCAAGCGAGCCTGGGTACATGGGGGCATGGCAGAACTGTGATGCCAATCTTCTCTTCAGAATGTCCCAACAGGTGAGTGCTTCCTTATTACTTGCTTACTTAGAAAATGGAATGTAAAATGCAGAAATCATACTGTATTTGTGATTTACTTATGTTTTCTTATCATATTTAGTCATTTTTTGTTGCTTTTCGTGTAAGACTTTGTGTGTCTTATTGTTGTTTCTGTTACTATTTTAGCTGGTATTGATGTTTACTATTTTATGTTATTATTATTATTTTTATTTTTGGTAGAAAATAATGTTTCCTCTGAATGCAATGCTACCTCAAGACCCAGTTACCTGCTCTGTAAATCATTTTAAAGTTGTTCAGAAAAAGGGAAGTGAAAGATCAAGTGAAACTCAGATGAAATGCAAAACAATTAGCCTGTAGCATCCTTTCTGCGAAAGTAATCAAAAGTGGAATTAAAACCACATCCACTCTTTCCTTTTTCCTCTCCCTGATTTTGCAGTGATAGAAATTTGAGGGGCCCCTCTCCTAGGATCTTAATTGACTTCATGTGGTTGAAAACAGCTTCCCCCAGTACTCAGATGAGCTGAGCTGCAGTGTTTAAACTGCTCACGGCACAGAGCGGATGGTTGATAACGAAGTCAGTTAAGCTGTTCTTTTTTTCTCCTTTTTAGTTTTTTTTTATTTGCTCTTTTAGACGCTTTCCTTTTATGTTTATTTTAGGGGTCTTTTGTTTGTCTATTTTTTTAATTCCTTTTCTGATTCAATGTCTTTTACATTCTTCAACACATATACATAATCACTTTTTCTCCCCCTTCTTTTCTCACTAACACTGCAAGGCTGTGTCTTGGCGTCCTCCCCAGAGCTTTTCCTGCACTGGAGGCCGCCTTAAAGGCATCTTGGTATGCTGCTATTGACGGGAAAGCTGAAATGTTATTGCGAGGCCAGTAACAACTGATAATTAATCACACAAGCCAGTGTCTCTGTACCATGCACATGGTGATACGTAGGCAGCCGGCTGCATCAATCTCTTCCTCATCTGGGCTTAAAAATATGAAGCTAACTTTATGCTTCGGTCAGGAAACAAACATACCTTAAAGACTTTTGAAAAGTATATTCTTTCGTAACTTTCTCTG
The DNA here is from genome assembly GCF_055691185.1 of Crinia signifera. Taxonomy (NCBI): domain Eukaryota; kingdom Metazoa; phylum Chordata; class Amphibia; order Anura; family Myobatrachidae; genus Crinia; species Crinia signifera. Next base: position 276,956,777 of record NC_139217.1, on the reverse strand, counting down.
TCAATGTAAGAACAACCAAGGCAGTTAAATGACATCATTGGGACTGCTAACTTAATTACTCAAAAAAACTAAATTTTTATAAAATTTTCAAGTTACCTACAGTTTAAAATATTTTAATTAACTGTAACTTTGTAGACGTAATAAGTCACATGACATTATAACCAGACAACATTGTGTAAAAAAACATACAAAATGCACAAACTCTTTACCTCGTAAATACTCTAGAGTTGACTAAAGCATGTTTTTTAACAAGCCATATTTTGGTATCTCCTGTAGAGGGACCCTGATTACTGCTGATAATACAGTAAGCTGATATGAATGTCTAACGAACATGAACCTGAGCAGAAAGACCAATTCTTAAATATGTCCACAAAACTTGAAGGTAATACACACTCACACTGCAAGAGATAAACAATTAACAAAACCACATATATATAGCACAGTACGCTATACTTACATCTGCATAAACTCAATAGCATATGTATTGATGTACAGAAGTTAGATTAGGTATCCCAAAAGTGTCATCTATATCTAACATTTTTTTGGGATTCATTTTTTTTTAAAACATAAACATTTTTAAAATGTTTGCAATATTTAAATCAACAAACTAAATTACTTCTATAAATAAAGGAAAATCTCCAATCCACTTTAAATATGGTACATCAGTATGTAATGTGCTTCGGTTACATCAGGGTCCCAATATAATTGTAAAGAAGAGATTGTAATTCAGAAGAAGAGTTAATAGAACTGAATCCAAATAATGATTAATTGATAAACGGCTATTGAGCCACAATGACAGTGTGAACGATTGCCTGTTTGGCATTAAAAATTAGGAAATACATTTCAAACCAAGCAATCTCAGCAATACTAGGAAATGCCTAATGTAAACAAACATCTACATTAAGGATTGTCATGGAAAGGGAATCCTTCCTAAATTTGTTCCAGTTTTGCAGACTAAAAAAGATAAGAGAACTGGGACAACTTTTATTGTGGGCTTAATAATTTGCTACTCAAGTTTTTTGGCAGTGTGCAAAGATTTTGTGAATTAATGGTAGACACATGTATAAGAATTTGTAGCTTTTCTTTTTTTTAGAGAAAACATTGGCAAAAGAAAAGTTTTCAGAGAAAAACCACAATTCTAATAATTTTAGATGAGTATCCGTTTTTAGTATAAACATATTTCTATTTCGAGGTTGCAGTATCAAGTTGTAAAACAATCTGGCAGTATCTGACCTATTTTTTAGTTTGTGTTCTGAACCTATTTGAGACTGATGGAACCTTATACTTATCTGCATTCCATCAGGTGTATCCTCCAGAATTCAGATGTCAACTCTACCAAATGAATTGGTTGCAAAGGAATTTATAACAGATTAGTCTGATTACATGTCAGGGAAATAAATACAGTTCACAATTCAAAGCTTCCATCTGCTAACTCCTTAAATTTATTGAAATAACGTCACATGGAAAATAACAGGTCTTCTCCAGGTGTCTGTGTCGTAGCATTGTTCTTTAATGATCTCCATTTCCACTGCTTGGATGAAAAAATAGTTTCAAACTTTTTAAAAAGAAATAACAAATATGATATTCAGGCTCCTTGTAAATGTCGCACAACACAGTGCAAAGTAGATAATGTTGCCACAAAATTGATCTGATTAGCTGTTACAAATTCCCAAAAAGCATCTGTTTAGGTTTTATGTGGATGACCACTGCTTCTTCAATGATTGTGTGCAACCTTTACTGTCAGTGTGGTTTGAAAATTCAGATGGAACCCATTAAGTGTTAATAACTCATCAATTCGCTGATGAGGGAGACCTCAATAAGGCAGTTTTAGGTATTTGTTTGTATATACATTAACAGCCTTAATATGATAAATCTGGAGCTGGGCCTTTCATTTCTCTTTTAATTGCAAAAGATCTGTAAAGTATTTAAGTTCACAATTATGCTGAATGCAGTCACATGTTTTTTTCAGAACCAGAATAACTGATAACCTGAAAGGGCATACTTGTGAACTGTGTTTGAAGGCAGTTGTCTGGGGTCACTTTGATCGATGACAGGTAGAGAATGACCAGAAACTGTCTGCATGTCCTTCCCTGAATTATGCCTGGTCACCCCAACCTCTCCTGCCTTCATCAGGCAAAAATATGCAGGGGCAAATAGCAAAGGAAAGATTAAGAGAATCAGGAACCAGACCTGAGGGGGTGATGGATGAGAAGAAAAAAAAACAAATAGACAGGAAAAGTTTTTGAATTAATTTGTTTGTTTTATCATGTTTATATGCATTGATAAAATAAGCTAAGTATATGTGTATTGTACCTTCATATTTCTACCTTACATACTTGTATATTAGAGACATATTTAGCACATGTTACAACCATACTAAAATATCTAAGCTTCTTAAGCTGTCATACTCTACTAATTTATTTAGCTTTAACAATAACATTATGATTAATTATTGGTCATATTTATTATCAGTTTCTAAATTTGATGAGAAGTAATAGTATATAATTACACATCAGGTGTTTATTATAATGATGTTGTCTTTCTTAAATACAGTTACTGTTTACACATTGTACACTGAGGATAGATAGATGATAGATAGATAGATAGATAGATAGATGATAGATAGATAGATACCATATGATTGTCAAAAGATTTGACAAATTAAAAGTACCAAAGTGAAATGGGTGTACTTAATCTACCTTATAAGTAACTACTGTAACATATAATTCACTGCATTTCTGGACTGTGACCCAAACTGGTCATTACTATAAGTTTAAATCCAAATTAATTAAAATTTCTATTTGGAGTGACCCATTACATGCTATACCAGAAAGCAACCTAGTCTAATACGTCCTATGGCCTACGTATGACATATTCAATGTGCTTATAAATCCTTTAATAGTCAGGGACAATGTGCAGAAAGTGCAGGTGCATCCAGCTAACAGGAGGTTAACACTGAGGAAACTCTCATATACATTTTTTAAAAAATGAATGTCATATTATTTGAATACAATGAACACATACATTCTTGATAGAATATTTTTTTTAGCAACATTATCATCAATAACATAAACATGGTGGGGTAACATAAGGTTAATATTATTATAATCGCCATTTTTTTTTAAAAAGCGTAAAATTTCCTCATTAAGCAAATGTGTTTGCTATCACTAGAGACATCAGAAAGACTGATGTTTCTTTGTGGATATATGTATCCGAATCAAAACATACATTCTACAGCTTTATAATAAAAGACAGCATGTTTTTGCATCTGGAAGACGGCTGTAACTGTTGTAGTTTATCCTTTCCCATACACACGTTTTAGTAATTTTTTTTCTTTCTTAATGTTTTATTTGTTCCCGCTCTCTTCATTTTAATCACAGTCTCCATGCAGCACAGGTCAATTTTTGTTACATCCAACCTTCACCCATTACACAAACGTTGACGAAGACTCTCCTACTGTACTTTTTTGTTCCGACAAACTATTCAACGATACAGTTTGAACACATATGCCATTTTTTATAGTGGCTTTGTAATGTTCTTTTTTTGTTGTTTTTTTGTTTGAATGCTTACAGAAATCTTTATAAAATTCCCATTTTAATTAATGAAAAAATCTCAATTTGAAGTTCTCTTGGCAAGATTGATTTTTATTACGTCCCACACCTTGTGTTTGTTTTATGTTTTTGTAGTTGGTTGAATTTCACACACCACATGGTAACTAATAATAATGCGGTTGCATCTGTCTTTTTTGAATTCTAGAGATATATTAAATTGTCTCAGACACTTTTTTTTTACAGTTTTTTTTTGTCACAAACAAGAGCTACGAAATAGATAGTGTAGCTGACAGATTACATTCAAATTGTCCTGTTGTCACTTAGAACATAATTATTGCAGCTATTAAATGTATTTTCAATTTTGTGTTCGTTTATGAGCATTATTGGGAACGACAGACAGGTGCTGTAAAATGCCCTTGTCTTACCTGTATTTACTTGCAACTTCTATCTGGAAATAGTTCCATATTGTATGCACTATATATTGTAGTGTAGTTACAATAAATGTCATAATTGAAAAAGTACTTTTTTCTTTAGCTCCTTTAGAAGAGATGGTAAAGCATCTTCTGTTTATTATAAAGAACAGAAGGCTGAATGTTGTTGTTTAATTAACATCTCCTTGGAGAGGAATAGAGGTATGTGTGTGTGTGATCACCCTCGTCTCACCATTCTTCAATGGCAAGATAAAGTCTTACAGTGGCAGGTTTCAAATCTTATATTAGTAAAATGTTCTTTTTTAAGCCTTGTACATTGCTGGTAAATTACTCAGTTGCCACTAGTGCTGGCGTTTCATCTTGTACTTGCTGACAAAAGAAATGACATGAGACAGCTAACTGACAGATCGCTACTATGATGCTAAAATCCATATGCAAATTCCTCACTATATAATAAATTACATTTTGATTTTGTCTTGAAAAGTTTAATATTTTCTTCCTTTATCAATTATTGGTGTCTGACATACATATTTTAGTTGTTTGCACAGTCCCTATCAGAAATCTAAGTACAGTATGATCATTTTGACTATGTCCCCTGTACCATTTACTTAAAAATACTATATATATAATATATATGTGTGTAAATATAAAAAATAATTAGTCATCTAAATGTTTCTACAAATAAACGTATTTATTAGTTGATATGAATTTTAATGAAGATTTGCCTGCGACATCAGTACACACATATGAATGGGGTGTGTTAATGTGGTGCCACTCTTTACCAATATCCTCCTGTATAACGTTATATTATCTTTATTACACTCTGTGTATGCTATAAGTATTGGTTAAATCTAGCCAAAATGTGCTCCTGCACAGAAGCTTAATTCTTGCCCTACATAGCTACTGCTCACATCTGCTCATTGAGTGCAAGCATTGCAGGTAGCCCAAACCTCTGCAATCAATTACTTGGAGTTTTCTTTATGTTGTGAAGTTTTAGGTTTTTTTTTCTTAATCTACTAGCCTTCAACATGTGTAACGTTCATATAATGTATTAATTGTTTCACATGCCACTGCCATGAAGACTATGTCCTATGCCATAGGCTGATGACTTCTCAGATATAGAATCACATTTTGCTTTGCTTAGAGTGTGTCTATCTTAAAGCCATGTATTGTGAATCTGAAAATGTGTATGTTATTAGATCAATGTGTTGCAGCATTGTACATATTTACTCCTAGCCAGCCCTACTTCCCCCCGCTGCCATTCGTCTGCATACATCTTCTCCCATTCCTTTCCATTCTATTCTACTTCCTTTCTCCTTGTTTTCCCCCTTCAATTCTATTCTCTCTATTATTTCCAAAACTCTATATATAGTATTATTATTATTATTAATAATATATAAAATAAATTTATGGGATAACACATAGCCTGTATATCAATGATTTTCTTTTTGTAGCGATGTTGGTCAATGCTGTGACACTCTGTGTACTGTTGTATAGCTTTGTGTGGTGCTGTAAATATCCACCACGTATAAGTCACGGCAAAAAATAAGTTGATTCACCACTGACCACACACAGGTGTTAGTAATGATATTATGTTGACACCTTAAAAAGTGGTTGGGTAATTGAACTTGGAGATATATGATCACCACTAACATACAGTAACGCTACAGAAATCTATATCGCTGTATACACACGTTTACCTGATCGCTGTATACACACGTTTACCTGTTTATGTTGGCACAGGAATGATCTTTCTGTTAGCTAATTGTTGCACTGTGGTTAATTAAGTGTAATGCTCAAGTGACATGATTATATGTGAATGATCCTGTAACATATATGCTTATATTTGGAGTGTAGTGATGTCACTTGACTCATGACTTATTGTGAAAGTGTTCCTTGATGGAATGCACAACTGTCAGTAAGGGGTAAACACAGCTGGACACGACCTGGACTTCTATGTTTTGTTCCAGATCGAAGCGTTTGTATTTTATGGAACAATTATTCCTAAGCATAAACTGAAGTATATTTTGGATATTCCTTTCGATGGATATATATATATATATATATATATATATATATATATATATATATATTGGACAGAGTGCCTTGGTTACTATTGATGGGGCAAAAGAGATTACTATTTGAATTTGAATCAATTGTGCGTAAGCCTATTTTGGCCCAAGCAATATGGAGCCTTTGATATTCTGGTCTCTTTGCAGATTACTAGTTGTTTATCATTTTTCATGTCACATGTTTTGAAGCTACAATAGCATTTTCTTTTTGTAACTTTCTCACTGTGACACTCAGTGCCTCCACCACACACACATATAGAACTTAAAAGTATCAGACCTTAACTTTCTTGCCTGAAATTTCAATGTGTTGACAGCCATTATCTCAATGAATATTTAAGATTTATTCATTGAATGTGCCATGTGTTCTGTTTGGTGAATGTCTCATGAAATGGTATCATACATCATAAGTGATGGAACTTGTATGTATGGGGAAGAACCAGTGCCGGTTTCTTGTAATGTACATTATAATCGATTGACTGCTCACTAGTTGCCTACTACACATTTAAACTTACTACACTACGTAAACCCACTACAGATATAAAAGGAGCATATTTATTTATTTATTTACAGTTTCTTATATAGCACAGCAGATTCCGTTGGGCTTTACAATAGCGTATCCATAGGCATAGAGGAAATAACAATGTATTTTAGCTATGTTAATATACGTGAGCTGCTTTTTTGCATGTGTTTTATTACTTTCACATTTTGACATTAGGAGAAACATGAGAACAGATAATTCCACTTGTTTTCACTGTGACTAGTGGATTGCTTGCCTTCACAAGTGTTCCCTAGTGTTCAGTGTTTAGCAGGAACACAATATGTAATGCTGTGACTACTTGTGACACCCAGAAAATCAGTGATTACTAACATATTTGCTTAGTGCTTCATAATTAAAAAATTGAGATACAGAAAAGCAGAAAGAAGTACAGCTTCATTATGAAATGGTGCCAAACATGAATTAGTGCCAGGGTGACCATATGGTAATGAGAGGTTGGGGGGAACAAACAAAAAAAGAGGAATAAATGTTAGAAGCAAATTAAAATGACTTAATACTTAATATGATATTTTATATTAATGCAAACAATTACTATTTATACAATGTTGTAACTTCACTGAAATAGTAGTTTTTTCTTTGCTAAATGGTATATCCCTACATATATACATTGGCAAAATCATTTCTCAAAGCCATACAGTTTTTTGTTTTTTAAATCTTTACATTATTTTACATTGTATGTTAACCTTTTGTATGCCATGAGCTTACCTAAGTAGCCAGGAGAGATGCCTACAATGGGTATCATTCTGTGTCTGAGACCGTAGCTTAAGGCCAAACATATTTTAATAAACATTCTGGTTCTATCTGTCAGTCTGTCAAGTTGATCTATCAATATTAGCATGAGGCAATCAACCTTTTTCTTTGCTTCACATATGTAAGGCATAAACATACTAATCTGCGCTGCTGCCGTTGTGGTTGCTCATTCAGCCCATTTCTATCAACATAAGAGTTAAGTGCAACATCATACCCAACTGCAGATTTTACCAGAACTTGTCATAAAGGCATTATATTACCTCAGCTTCCTTTCAAACTAAACAAACTATCTCCACCACTCAATTAAACCGCTTTGCACGTGCTGTTTGTTTTCTTCTTGGCTTTTTAGGACTTTCTCGTTTTTGACAGGAAGTTTAATCAATTTAGTGTGTCTACAAATGTAGGGTTGTCGTTGTTTATGACGGAAATAGTTTTCCTAGGGACATTATTGCCTCAGAGATCCTTGAAGAGTGGGCAACAAACTTGATGATATTTTAACTATTAAGCACTGGAAATAAAAACTTACATCACATATGAAAACAGTTTAAGAAGTCATGTTACGGAAAAAAAAAACATATTTAACTGAAAACATGCAAGCTAAACCTGGAGCGTTACAGAAATACCTTTCAATTGTTCACAAAATCCAATCGTCATACATTTGCCGACATGTAAAAAAGGAATTGCGGTGGAGATAGGCCGCTGCTGGACTAGAACATCAGTCTAAGTAACTAATAAAACACTTTATACAAACATATAGCACTACAAGTGCCAAGTAAACCAAAACTGCTCATATGACCCTAATACAGCAATAAATTTCTTTTTATAAACAATAGACATCAGTGTCTCCAGAAAGTAATAATGGAAAGTATATAAGAGCCCTTCTTAATTCAGTTGAAGGATAGGTTAATATTAGTGCAAGTGCTTCCACTAGTATTTATTGCTGCTTTGTAAGGCTTCACAGAACCGTAACATTTCTGCAGGAGACAATATAAAGTTGATGTAAGGAGCATGACTGTTGTTTGGAAATCCAGCACACAATTCTTATAATGGCAAACATATTTGATATATGTTTAAGCAGATAAAAAGGGATGTCCGAGAAGATCCATTGTTGCCATGTATTAGTTCAGGACAACTATTTTTTTTATCATCTCTCTCTCTCTCTCTCTCTCTCTCTCTCTCTCTCTCTCTCACTCTCTCTGTCTGTCTGCTTATGTGCCAAGGAGAACCCTGTATGACTGATAACAAGCCGGCAGGGGAATCTCTTAGTAGTTTACAGGGTGAACTTTTGTGGACTGTAGCAGGGAAAGGACTGCCAGACCCCAAGCGCCAGCAAAGCTTTTCTCAATTTGCCAGGTCACTGTGACACCATGGGGCTGATTATAGGAGAACAGCTTGTCCGACATGATATAAGCCTGGCGTCAACTGCAGTCCAAGCAATGGCAAGCTACATGTTAGCCTGTCCTGTGTCTTGCTTCATCCTTATTTAACTTTAACAGTTACATTGGTGTCCTCCGCTGTTTCCATTTGCTCTCATTACAATGTATATAAATATTTAAAGGGTTCATTTTTTCCCCCTAGTAAATGTCCTGCAGAAATAGTGTCTAGCACTGAAGTAAACTGAAGCTATATTGCTGGATATATACAGTATAAGTGTAGTTCCCCATCTGGACTCTGTTGCAGAGCTTAATGAAAAAATAGGTATTCTTTCAATTAGACACTTCATTCAAAAGCTATACACTTGATAGTGAATAGGTGACCACTGCTAAATGTTTAAAACTATTAATGTATCAACTAAATGTAAGCTGTTGCTGATTTGAACAAGCATTTTCACAGATAGAGTAGAATTTATTGCAGTGAAGTACAATTTTGTAATATTGTATTTTGGCGCACTGATGACAGCAGAAACCTCTAATTAGACTTCGTAGTGAACAGCACTACTATTAGTTGTTGTTAATTTGTTAATGTGACCCCTAGTGTAACATCATAAAGACTCTGACAAAAGTAGGATTATGATGTGAACCAAAATAAATGTCACTTTGAAGAGTTTAAATGGTAGTATTTTATCCATCACTTTCTCACATACGCTGCTCTTAGTCTATGCAAAAGTTACTTTCCTGCTGTTTAATTCTGACTTCTAATTTAAAAAAAAAGACATCAACACTTGTATTTTTTCATTGTCAAATTGCTCTTTTTAACAGTTATATATTTGAGTTGCTAACATGCTGTTTTCCGGGCTTGTCTGTCACATAAGGGAGCAGCTCACAACCCTGCAACCAGGGAATACATCACACAGCAGACTGCCACAAAGAGGCAGCCTGCACCAGTGAGGAAGTGACTGCCAAGTGCTCTAATGAATGAGAGTTTTGCTGGCAATACTGACTCCTTCCCATGCTGATATTTCCCGGTGCTTCCACATCTGACACCTCCGTAGACTCCAATGCCTTAGCAGCTCTTCTCGTGTTAATGAGCTATGAACAGTCTAAAACCGTACTGCAATACATCATGTGATTACAGTATTACACTTTTAACATTTACCTTATGTTTTTGCTGGATTTTATTTTATACTGTTATGTTGCTGAACAGTAGACCAGTTTGCATTCTTTAACCCCTTGGCTGCTGTGACAGACAACACATTATAGCATGCACAGTAGCATTTTGCTCAAATAGAATTGCAAGTAACTGTTTATTTTCTTCAATGGACGGTTTGAGCATGTAAAAATACTGAAAATGTGCAAAGGATTTGAGATATAGAAAAATTACAGTAGATATTTATTCTTTAATGATCTCAGCTACAGTGCATCTGTGCTGCTTTTGCACCTTCGTAATATCACAAAGTGCGCTTAGCAATGTGTTGAAAGACTCTCCAGATGCTATGCAAGTTACAGGGACTTCTTCGCTGTGCATTCATGACACAACTCATTAAGCCTGATTATATAGTTCGTATCTTGTCTATTACCTTTTAAAAAGAGATCGTTTACATATTATGCTAGTTTTTATAGGTTTTTATAGGTTTTTGGAAGTGCGGCCATGTTTTCCCAAATAACGTATCATTAAAAGTAATTTAAAAAGATTTTCTGTAAATTTGACATACAGTTAATTTAAACTTGTATTTAATGTACTTAATTTAATTGCAGCACCGTAGGTAACTTGTCATTGAAAAATCACCATCAGCATTGATGGTAATTTGTTTAGGGAAGCGACACACTGATATTCTTAATCGGTTTGTAAGGTTAATTTGACAAGTGTCGGAGTCCATTCTTGTATTCCGTTTTTAAACCCAGCTCCTCTAGGTTGTCCTGAAGTTTGGCAGAGGGCGGAGACAGAACCTCCTGCAACCAATCAAATCATTAGAACAGTCATAATTGTAGCATCAAGACCAGTGTGATAATAATGAGGTATTGTCCACTTGTGTGTTTGTATTCATAACGACAAGGCTACTCTGGACAAGAGCAGTGTGGTGAAGGGAAGATGGTTATGGAGGTGAGCAGAAAGAAACAAGCTCTGAAATAAAGAACAAAACCAGATTATATGAAGGAAACTATGGTGACAAATGCATCTTTATATGACACTAAATTAAATAAAACATTCTAGATAATGGGTGAATAAAGCATGGTGGCAAGCTTATTTGTATGTATTCATCATACATTGTACAGTGTGCTGATTTTAGATGAGAGACTGTACAGTAAGTGATTTATTAGGTTGGAGTACACATAGATAATATGCATACAGAGTGTTCCCTATATAGATTTTGAAGTTTTATCATGCAACTAAATTAAATGTCTGGTTTGTGGCTGTAAGAACAGCTCTGCAAGCAAGACTTGATAAACACATGGATACATGCATTGGACCTGAACAACCCAACAGGGTAAATATCTCACCCCAAGCTGGGTATTTTACCCGAACTTTCTCTCACATTGGCAATAATTACATGCACTGGCTCTAGCACCCTGTTTCCCCAAATGGCAAACTTTATCATCCCAATACTGCAGGAATATTTACATTCTTTTAGTGTTGCTAATTAGAGCTCGTATATATTCATGAATGTTATTTCTGTTTATATATATGGTGTATATTAATACTTTCGGTGAAACCCTGTTTATACCATATGAGGGTTTCCACAACCCCTCAGAGCAGCGGACAGCGCTTTTTGATACGGCCTTCTCCATTTGTATGCAGAGATCTATCCATCTTCAGATGGATCTCTTGCACGGCAGGGCAGGTAGCAAATGTATGCTGCTGCTGTTGCAAAAGATGATGGGTGCTTTCAGCAGCACAAAACTGTCAGGTGAGGTCACACAGTTGCGTCTGACTAAATACAGGTGTTGATGTGCTTAAAGGGTCTACTTTATGTGCAACATTGGATCAGACCGTAAAAGATTAATTTATTATGGTTGTTTAAGTTATTTATAAGAAAATAAAATATATGTGTGTGTGTATGTGTGTATATATATATTATATATATATATTTATATATCAATAGGAGGAGTACCCTTTCAATGGGCTATAATAAAATAAGTGGGCAGCAACTAAGTAGGTCCCCCCTGTTAGTGGGGGAGAAGGGGGATAAATGGTAGACAATCAACAAAGTGCGCCCTAATCAGATGTATCCACCACCAGAAGAACAAATTGTGACAATCAGATCACAATACAACAAATTTAATGTAAAACAGATAAAAATGACAATAAAACACTTTTTTTCATCTGTGTGGAGTCATAAATTCAATAACGGTCAAAGTACAAGGAAACCCAACGCGTTTCGTCGTTACAACGACTTCCTCAGGGGTAACCGTCCGCAGGCAACTTAACTTTTGGATAAAGATGTTTCTTTCCCAGTGTAATAAGGCTTTCAATTTAGACTCAGTAAACAAATGTGTGGGAGTAGATCAAAGGATTGAGATCTACAAAGGATCCACTCCCACACTTTTGTTTACTGAGTCTAAATTGAAAGCCTTATTACACTGGGAAAGAAACCTCTTTATCCAAAAGTTAAGTTGCCTGCGGACGGTTACCCCTGAGGAAGTCGTTGTAACGACGAAACGCGTTGGGTTTCCTTGTACTTTGACCGTTATTGAATTTATGACTCCACACAGATGAAAAAAAGTGTTTTATTGTCATTTTTATCTGTTTTACATTAAATTTGTTGTATTGTGATCTGATTGTCACAATTTGTTCTTCTGGTGGTGGATACATCTGATTAGGGTGCACTTTGTTGATTGTCTACCATTTATCCCCCTTCTCCCCCACTAACAGGGGGGACCTACCTAAAGGACATTACCTTATCTAATGTCAGTTTATCTTTTGAAATGGGAACTTATAAAACCAGTAACATGGTTTAAAGCAACACAGAGGATGTTTTTCATTTCAAAATGTAGCGAGAAAACATGTGAAAAAACACATTAATGACTGTTGCCTGTTTATAAGAACTTGTAAAGAAAATAGACCATGGCCTTTGAACCATTGTCAAGCTGTGATGTTTTGCACCATGTATTCCTGAATTTTCACAATGCACACTATTTTCGGTTTCAAATGGGACTTTAAACTGTCAGACTTTGGGGCTTAGGCTGGGCTTGGAACGAGCCTACAATTATGGCAATGTAATTGCACATAGTGGGTGTCGCACAGAGAGTATATTAAGGCCATGTATTTACTAAGGGCCTTATTCAGATCTGAGCTCAGTACAAATTTGTTCGGAAAATGGGCAAAACCATGTGCACTGCAGGAGGGGCAGATGTGACCTGTGCAAAGAGAGTTAGATTTGTGTGAGTTATTTTGTTTGTGTGCAGGGTAAATACTGGCTGCATTTTTTTTACACTGCAATTTAGATTTCAGTTTCAGCACACCCCACCCAAATTTAACTCTCTTTGCACAGATTACATCTGCCCCACCTGCTGTGCCCATTTTCTGAACAAATTTGTACTGAGCTCAAATCTGAATAAGGCCCTAAGTGTGACTAAAATGTCGCTCAGCAGACTTAAACATACTGTAGCTTCAGATGATTATGCCCTGACCCTGGTGTAAGGGTAAAATTGATAATGATGACCACATGTGATTAGATGCAAACTGTGGAAACATCCATTTATGAAAAACCCCTAAATCTGTTCCACCTGTGTTGTAAAATTGCTTTTATACTGGAATATACACCCATTTTACACAAATAAGGAATGCTTCAGACTCAGTTGGGGATGGGTAGTCTAATTATAATAAAGTGTCATTAAAAATTATATATATATATATATATATATATATATATATATATATATATTTGTATCTAAAAAAATATTATTAATTAATAATATCTGTATATAAACATTGCATCTGCTTCTCCTGGATTGCAAATGCATCAATCCATTTGGGTTCTTATTATTTGCTCTATCCGGCCATTGACTGTAATATGTTTCCTTTGTGTACTGCTATTTTTCACATTTTGCAAACACTCTTTGCAATCCACTCTCATCCTACCCAGGTATGACAGGGGTAAGAAGCTATGAGAATTTCAGCTTGAAATTTAAGTAAGTGACTCACTCGCAATAGGTTGCAAAGATGCAAATGGAAGATAAATTGGAATTATATGCCCCTGCGCCTTAAAAAAAGGTGTGACAACAACTGGTGGGTCTGGGTCAGACTCACAAGATTCAAAACTAATGCAGCATGAATCGGCATCCCATCTCCCAGTCCAGCAGCAGCAGTGGGTACACCATTGCTTGCTGTAGCACAGGCTGAATGGTACCAGGCAGAAGTCGTCTTCCTCCATATTGGACTCCTGGGATAGAATTGATTAATGCTGCAGCAGCAGTGGGTGTGCCACAAAGCTCCAATGGAAGAGCTTTAGTTACACTTGGATCCCACTGTGAACTACACAACTTCTGCTGTACAAGCAGGTGCCCTTTTAGGGCCTGGAGCCTGGAGTCAGGAGTTACGCCCCTGCTCTAAATACAAGAGAGATGCAATGAAAGAAAAAAACACATACACTTACATAAAGTACATTGAATTTAGTTGTAACACCACCCAGCATCAGCCATTTACAAATGATGAGACTTGACGTATGCCTCTCAACCAAGACAGCACTCATTGGGCTTGATTCAGAGTTCATTACAAATGCAAAATCTTTCTCAAATGGGCAAAACCCTGTGCACTGTAGGTGAGGCAGATGTAACGTGCAGAGAGGGTTAGATTTGGGTGAGTTATTTTTACACTGCAATTTATATTTCAGTTTGAACACACCTCACCCAAATCTAAAGCTGTTATACAACTGAAGATGTATCTGTTCCCATCTCTGCTGGGAACAAAAATCTGGCAATGTATGTGATGATGGCAATTTACCATTTGCTCCCAAACTCTGCATCAGGCCCATAGACCAATATTAAAAAGGATCTAATAATGGATGCTACAGTATATTAGTTTACCTTGGATCTAATAGTGTTGGAACCAAGGGGACATATAGAAGCCACCTGCTTACCCCATCCATATAATTTCATCAGGTCTTTATTAATACTTGTTATCTGCATACAAGAATACTTTCTGGACTTACTGTTTAAAAGTAGCTTTAACAATATACTTTTAAGCAAAAGAAAACCCTTTTATTTGTTTGTAATGCCCAAGGATTAATCTGATTCATCTATATAATAATCAGTGGTGGCCTGTCTTATCTCTGTCATACGCAGTGATAGTGTATGATCTAGAGAGGGCAGTCATTCAGCAGGAGAGGATGGTAGGTATGGCACATAAAGGACTGACCTGGAATTTGCTGGGTCCATTTTACCAGTAACCAGGGCTATTTTTGTGCAGGCTCCAGCAGGAACTGAGGCCCTTATTCTAGTTCACTCTTTCAGACAAAATATTTCTTAGATGGACAAAACCATGTGAACTGCAGGTGAGGCAGGTGTTACTTGTGCAGAGATAATTAGATTTGGGTGGGGTTTTACACCTGCCTCACCTGCAGTGCACATGGTTTTGTCCATCTAAGAAATATTTTGTCAGAAAGAGTGAACTAGAATAAGGGCCTCAGTTCCTGCTGGAGCCTGCACAAAAATAGCCCTGCCAGTAACTATGTATTTCTAGATGCTTCCAGCAGAAAGCCCTATCTGTCCTGGAAGCAGTTGAAGCTCATTAGGTTTAGACCAGGCATGTCCAAACTATGGTCCCATCATGCCTTGCCCCAGTTTTACTATTAGAGAATACTAAAACTATGGCAAGGCATGCTGGGATGTGTAGTTTCAAAACAGCTGGAGGGCCACACTTTGGACATGCCTGTTTTAGACACTAAAATGCTTGTTTAATAGATGGAAATGTGTTTGAGTTGCCACAGTGCTCTCTGCAATAAGCCTGCTTTCACTATTTTTCTTACAGGAACACAGATAAAATAGCCATTGCTACTCAAAGCAGTGCATTGAGAGGGTGCGAAAATTGCTTTTGCATTACAGTGCATAACACATCAGATGTGAAGGCGTTACTAAATGAACCTTAACACAATGCATGCGAGCTGGGTGGGCGATGGGAAAGTACTGAGGATTTGTTTTAGTATTTTGGATCAGGAATATTTCTGCAAATTCAAGTCTCACCCTGCATGCATACTAGCGAGTCATAAAGCCTTAATAATAATAAAAAAAAGCATAAATGCTATAAATAAATGATTCTTATATTTCAATGTTTCAGTGTCTTGACCATCGGTTGCTTTTCACAGTCTTTTTGTTATTTCTATACATGACTGTTTCCTATTATTTTTAGCTTCTGTTGCCAAAAATACTGTTTTATTCCTTCATGAAAAGTACAACATTTTCTATTAATCATTATCCCAAAATGCTGTGCTGTTTCTCTAGAGATCTTCTATATCTGTGAATTCATTCTATAGAATTTCAAAACTTTCCTCGGAACCCTAAGTTTGCTGGACATTCTTTAACAAAGGCGAGTCCATGTCACTGTTCTGCTGAAAAACAAACTAAGGTCAGAACATACTGTAGCTATGGAAGGGAGGAGAAGGGCAGAAACATATGGAAAGCAGTTGGTACTGTGGGCGAGATGCACTAAGCCTTGAAAAGTGAGAGAGAGTGATAAACTATCGACCGACCTGCTCCTAACTGTCATTTGTTAGGCTCAAATGGAGTGAGTAGGATTGGAGCAAGGTGTCATTTAATATGGGCTCAGCTGTAGAAATGAAGATAGGGTAATGTGGCCATGATAGGTTTCTCTAATATACTAGTTTTATGGTAATGATCTATATCAATTAATAGTGTGATGTGAACACTGGCCATCTGAATGTGTGGCCAAGCAGCTGTGCCGCCCAGCGCTCTGCTCGATTGAGATGTATTAGATGCTTGCGTGCAGCAAATCCACTCCACATTCCCGTTACGCCCCTGTGATGCATGGCCACACCCCTGTGAAACAACTATGGCCAAACCTTCCTCAAAATTGCTCACTATTGCACAGTACTTTTAAGTGAAAGGGGTGTGAATCAGGCCAAGCAAAGGGTAAAAATAGAGCCCATTCACCGGTTACAATTAAATTGCCCCCAAACGACAATGTTTTTAGTCATATTTTTTGTTTTTCTTTCCAGCATTTCAGTAGCATTATCATTTTGTGTATAGTATGTGAATTTCTCATACCTGCATTACACAGGGAAAGTCTGAAGCACTCACTGAGAACTAAGCAAGAAAATCCTTTTATACACCAGATGTACTGTACTAAATGTATTTTTTAGTTACATACAGGCAGTCAGGCAAAAACATAAGCACCATTTAGTAACATTTCTCACTAATACTAATGCTACTATGATTCCTATGCACTTAGACCCAATAGAAAGGGTAATGGCTACTGAGAAGTGTGCATTACTTTAACAGACACAAACTCACAACAGTTGTCATAGTAATCATAGGTGACGTAAACATTCACAAAATGTTGTTATTTATGTTTTTTATATAGAATTGTTTTACTTGTTCCATGGAAAGCTCTTCATTCTGCATAAGATATGACGAGCATTCCCTATTATAGTATAGAGATATAACAGAAAAAGTTAGCAAATCACATACAGTTCATAAGAGTATTATTGCATACAAAATTACATTATTTTTCCCAATTCACTTTTCCCAAATTACATACTGTAGTCGTGTATCAATTTTACTGTGGTAATTCATTTGGCCATACACCCTTTTTCAAACTTGCCTACTTTGAAGATGTTGCTGGGCACTTTGTGGTTTGGAGCCGGACTGTCATTTCACTAGGCCCTACCCATGTTGCGTCAACTCGCTTACCTGCAAGGAACGTTTTTAATTACACAATAGCAGATATGAGCTGGTAAATGTTGTTTTTCTACATTACTGAACAGGATAATCTATCTATCTATCTATCTATCTATCTATCTATCTATCTATCTATCTATATATATATCTATCAGTCTCTGTGTTTGTGCACATTTTTTTGTTTTATTAACATTTACACTAGTAAGAGAGCATATAACCCATGTACTATACAGAGTATAAATTACCCATAGATTCCAGCTTATACTATATACGACTGAGAAAACATATGGCATTCTTCTCCAATACTACAGTAGTGTAGAACGCTGACATTGTTATCCTGTACCTGAAGTCATTATTTTGCCATAAGGAGTGGTATTTGTTGCCCTAGTCTTCGCTAGACATTGTCTTCCCCCTCATTAACCCTCTGCCACACAGCTGTCACTAGCAGTGTGATAATATGAAAAATAGAGCTGGGGGAAACGCAGGGACACAGGGAGCGCCCTGCTAAAATCGTGTCACGTAGCTCTAATTCATCTGCTCTCATTAGAGTGAGCTAGGGACAGCGGTAATGTCCAAGAGCACAGCTCTACACATGACACACGAACGGTTTGGGGAATAGAAAATTGCTTTCTCAGGAAGCTCAGCCAATTAAGGACTTGACCATATTGAATGTCAAGTGTTAATTTAGGTTTTTCTTCATTTTCCCAGCGGTAATGTGGGTCCTGTGATGAGCAAATACATGCCAAGTAAAAGTTGATTGCATGAAGGACCTGAGTAATATATGTCACCGACAAGTCACAAATGTACTCTAGCCTTTTAACCCCTTAGGTGAGCTGAGGAGGAGAAGGGGAAAGGATTAACTGCACCATAATGATGAACAGAGAACCAGTCATTTATAGCTGGCAGGGGGAAGCAAGCAGCGCGGACCCTTTACTGTAGGATTAATGGTAGCTCTGAAGTCAGGATAGCCGATACTGTATGTCGATGTTTATAATTATTTGTGTACAGCAGAGCAGTGGCGTAAGTTCGTCCCGGTTGCCCGGAGGCAAGATGTGTATTGCCCCCCCCCCCCCCCCATACACACACAAAACCTGATACAAAGTTTATACTGTATGTCTGTTATGAAACATAACAGGCATATATACAGTATGTATACAGTATATCTAGAGAGAGAGATAGAGATAGAACACATATTTCAGAACTCCAGAAGTGATATCAATGGCCTTCAATTAATGGATTTAAAATTGCAGGGGAGGAGAGGTGCCCCCTTGAGAGCAGGAGCCCGGCGGCAGATGACTCCATTGCCTCCCAGAGTTCTGCCTCTGCAGCAGAGATCTAAATACAAGTGCATATGTTACAGCAAACCTTGCTGATGAGCTCCACTGTTACGTAATGTAAAGGCATATCCTCTAAATTAATATAAGCCAAATCATTTTACAATACAGTCTTCAGTTGTAATATGATTTGATCCGTTAACGTAACCAGCGTATCTGCTGTCTAAGGTGCATAGGAATCATATGCTAATTGAAGAAGAAAAAAATGTCCTTTATTGACTAATGTCTGGTTGTGAGTGTTCAGTTATTAGAGAGTCAATAAGATAGAGTTATAAAGAGGAGAGGATTGTAGCCCAGCTGTCAGTAGTATCATACATGATTATAGCCGCGGAGACGTTTGCATGACAGCACCTTAGATCTCAGTATTTTGCATGCATACGCTGGCTTGCCAGTGTCCCTGCGTCCGTAAATAAAGAACAGAATAAGTGCTAGGGTAGCAGGACAGTGCAAACAGCAGGGTTACTGCACTGTATGTTGGGTTCTGCCGGCTGTGCTGTGTCAGATGTACCAGAGCAGTGCTGTTGTAGCATTCAGTTGCATGGCTCCCTTATAGTGTAGTGTGAGCTAATAGCTCACCTGTGCCAGTGACTCTGCAGCGCGCTGAGCAGTGAAATAAACCCTGCACCATCTGTATCCAGAAAGTGCCTTTGCCTCACAGTTAAAACGTTAGTTCAACCTTATATTTAATAGTCAGTCCTAACATTCCTTTAACAATTAATAGTGCTCTCAATGATTCAAGAATGCATATAAACACAATTCTGCAGCAATGTGTAACCTTGTGAGGCTGTTGATAAGGGACAGGTGGATGATGATAGACTTGGCAAAGATTCATTTTTATAAGTGAGAGACCGATCAACTAGACTGGCTTCAGTACTGATACACTCAAGGGAAATTACAAATATCATCAAGGTCTGCAGTCCGGTTCAGCAGACCAAGGGTTAATGCCAAATCATGACTCGTTTGCTTTCCCTGGGACTTTGTTAAGGCACCCAATGTAAATTTCAGTGACAGCAGCTCTTGCTGATTCAACCTTCTCTCTGTCACCTTTGACGGATGGTTCCCAATGCAATCAGCCACACCACCTCAGCAAGTCTTCATTTCAGTTGCTGTTGAGTAAAATAGTGAAAAAAATAAAAATTGATTATGATTAAAACTAAACAATATAGTTTATTTCCAATAGGATAAACATAACTGTACAAAGCTTAGCCAATTTATTATTTTAAATTTTTACCAGCCAGTTTCCCACCCGCATGTTTTTACCTTATTTATTTATTTGTTGATAAATTTAAGAAGTCAAACAGCTGACACAGATGGATAATCTGAGTGTATAGGGCGAGGAGTTATAAATTAACACATTATTCGCTCCTAATGTGAAATACTTGAAGATGCATTTTCTCAGTCCCCTGACATCCAGCCCAGTGAGGACTCGCATTGTACTTTTTTTTTCCAAGTGGCATTGATTTGTTAAAGCGCTGAATTAGCATGTCAGGCCAGCTGCCTGTTCCAGGGCTGAGTTACGGAGGCCTATCTTTCTTTCTTCACTAGTTTTACTTCCTGCTGCCTTGGCCACACACGCGGGCTTGCATCTTGCTTAGCGTAGCTTTTCGTCAAGAGACATTATTTCTCTTCCATCTCTTCCATGCTATTCAGGTAATAAGAAGACACAAACATAATATAGAATTTTTTTAATGACATTCATTTATTGGACATAGCTTAATGCAGATAACACACCTATGATGTTCATATTGTAAAAAAATAAGTTTTGTCTGCAGATCTGTACAGCTTACAAATTGGTGTTCATTATCTTTCATTTAAAATGCAACTTAATACAAGAACACATTAAAAAATAATAGGCGCTACACCTCCCAAATTGAGACACTTTATTCCATGGCATTTATTTGTAACTACATCAATGGCAAGTATTTTGTAACTACTGTAATACGAAAATTAGGGAATTAGAATTAGGGTATTTCATGTCTTAAAAGTTGTGCAGGTTCGGATTTACTTCTTATCGGTTTGGATTTTTCTGATTGGCTATTGACTGTCACGTATTTTGGATAGCCAATAAGATATCGCTATGAGAACCAAGTAATTCTGGGTAAACTATTTCTTAGGCACTTGTTTTTAAAACCTCTTCATGTTCAGTTATATGGTGTTCGTGTCGACATATGTTGACATAGACAACAAAAGCCGTAGAAGAGTGTGTTGGCCTTTTCCTGTGTTGACCATGTTCATATTGGCCTTTTGCTTGTGTTGACCTTCCGTCAATGTCGACCTAGTGTATTTCGACCATTCTTAGGTGTCGACCTAGTCACTGTCTACCATCTGTGGTCATCCTAGTTACTTTTGACCTAGACATTGTCCACGTTTCAATTATGTCCTTTATGCATAATTTAGAAAAAACTGTTTAGTTTAATATAATTTCTCCACACAAAATTATCTGGAAATTAATAGTTAATTGAATATGCCCCGTAATGAGAGCGCTAGCGCAAGTTAGTACAAGTGATGCACCATGCAGTAATGTTACCAGTAGCTGAATATACACACTGATCAATAAACTTGTCTTTTAAGCCGCAGTTTGAAATGACAATTTATATCTCTCCATAACATTTGTGCTATTAAATGTGAATTACTTGCCAAGAAGATAAAATATTGTGTCAGTTTTGCCATTTACTATATTTATGAATACATATTTCCGCCATCCTTTCAAATACACAATAACATGTACATCAAATGTTTTCTTTTATCCGCACTATATTCATACCAGCAGCTATAAAAGGGAGCTGTAAACCTTTGCAACGTTTTTGTAATGTAGCTTTCCCTTAAGAAACACTTACATGCTGTAGATGATACTGCAGATTAACAGCCCTCATGATTCAAGAGTGATCTGAAATTGGTTTGTTTTTATGCACAGATCACAAGTATAGGTACACATGTAATCTTTTGTGGCTTAGAAATTCAACCTGTGTTATTATTACGTAGCAGCGTACATAGGTCATTATTCGGATCTGATCGCAGTACAAAATGGAAAAAACCATGTGCACTGCAGGTTGGGCAGGTGTAACATGTATAGAGAGAGTTAGATTTGGGTGAGTTATTTTGTTTCTGTGCAGGGTAAATACTGGCTGCATTATTTTTACACTGCAATTTAGGTTTCAACACACCCCACCCAAATTGGTTTTGCCCATTTTGAGAACAAATTTGTACTGAGATCAGATCTGAATAAGGGCCACAGTAGCAAAAAACCTACGGGAAGATGTAGTGGCGTAAGTTTGTCCCAGTAGTCTGTAGGCAAGATGAATATTGATGCCCCCCCCCAAATAGCTTAAAAAGTAAGGTGTCTGTCTCCAGTAAGACAGGTCATGGGTTCTAATACAGGGTGTGACACTTGCAAAAATGTTAAAAGGGGGAGTAAGCCATAAAAGCTATACCAAAGGCTTTCCATTAACTGAATCAAACCCTCCAGGGGAGGAGAGGTGCCGCTTTGGGAGCAGGAGCCCGGTGGCAGCTGACTCCATTGCCTCCCAGATTTAAACCTCTGGGAAGATGGAATTAATTGAATAAAGGGATTATCCCATATAAAGTACTGTTGTATGTTCAGGAGAATATCACTAGCAAGTTATAATCATTAGCAAACACTGGGGAGAAGAATAAGGAATGACTGCATCTGTATGCTGGAATGGGGTGGTCATTATATTTCTGCACAGCTCCTCATGGTAAATAAAGTTGATTTAGTAATAGGCAGTCTGAAGAAGAACTTGGCCACCCTTCTCCAATGCACAGATGTAGTCATTGCTTATTCTTTTCCTCAGTGTTTTCGCCATGGTAATCGAAAAGTGATTTCTAGATCCAGTGGAGACCACAAACTATATCAGAGGGTTTCCCACTTACTTTTGAAGAGTCAGTCAAGTATAGGCTTCAATGGATTGCTACTATAGTGCCTAATTATTTAGAAAATAATGGAACATAGCAAAAATGAGGGCTTATAATTAAGTTAAGCCTGCAGTTACTCATACACTACAAATTTACTAGACAGGTAGATAACTTTACTCCTACTTGGACACAAACTGCAGCATCTATGTCCCCAATATATTTTTGCTATAGGAATCTGGTCATGTGATGTTGGCATCAATAACTTATATTACCAAATGGGGCAGATGTATCAACTAGCGTTAAGTGCATACAGTATTCTGCACTTAATGTTAGTTAACTGGAGGGATAATGTTTTTTAAAATGTATTACTAGCACACCTAAACTGTGCTAGGGACAGCCTGTTGAGTAATGCTTGGCGAGGCTATCCATTTCAATCCCCCCAGCAATTAGCGGCCAGGTTATTGTATTAACAGTCTCTTAGGCGTTAATCCACCTCGGCCACTTCACCAACTCAGATCAGGATTAGCATTGTGCTATCCCCACTACAGGGACAACGCTAGCCCTGCTGCTGCACGATAATAGTGAGATCTCGTGCATGCTCAGTGACCCGGCCGGGCAGACAGAGACAGCACGTCAGTGCGAACTGATGCATGGTCTGCAGGAGGGTACATCGCCGGAGGGGGGAGTTTATGCTCCCCCGCTACATCTTGTCAGTCCCCCTTCCTGCTTCACCTTGTTAATGAGGCGAAGCAGGAAGTAATATAGTGGCGTGCTAAGCGCCGCTATAGTACATCTGCCCCAATGTCTGTTGGTGTCACTGTAAAGTTAATAAACTTGCTACTGGGCTGCATATTGATTTGGGTACTTGTTTCCTAGCACAGCGCCAATCGCATACCATACGTATTGGTGTGCGATGCGTGCGATGCGATATTCATGTTAAATTAACAGGAGTGCTTGTACAATGAAATATCGCATAGCATTTCATGCCAGCAAATGGCATGTGATGCGATGCAATTTTTAATTGTACAAGCACCCTGATGGGTGCTTACAATGTTAAATGCACCCCCTTTGTCAACGCCACCCCCCCTATCAACGGCAACCCGAAGCGTGGCGAGCG
The DNA here is from genome assembly GCF_055691185.1 of Crinia signifera. Lineage (NCBI taxonomy): Eukaryota > Metazoa > Chordata > Amphibia > Anura > Myobatrachidae > Crinia > Crinia signifera. Next base: position 276,932,861 of record NC_139217.1, on the reverse strand, counting down.
CAGTGAGCCTGCGAGGGGCGGCGGTACGCATCCTCAAACCTTTTCATACCCCCACTATCCACGTCGGCGTGGAGTTGATTTTTGCTTATGATGTTGGGTATTTGTGTAACTATGGGCAGGGATATGCATGCATCCACTTACATTAGATCTGATTTGAATATTAAAAAGGAAAGAAGTAATATATTATATTTGAAGATGTCCCTGATGTTATGATGCATAATACATAAATGAGGATTAAAAGAGCATAACAATGGAAGGTAAAAGGAAAAGTCTGATATAATAAGGGAGGAGGTTCATGTGTGATCGTAAGCAGTCCTATGACCTGACATTTTAATTTCTGCGATTTACAGTATGCAGTATGTTTCTGAGCCATGGGTTTACAACTATGAAATGAACAATGGGTGAATATTTTAACAGCACAATGACAGCCACTTTCTTACAGTGGTCTGTGCTGTAGTAATGACCATCAGAAAGATAAAAACATCATAACTCTGAAGTCATCGCACAATAATCTGCACGGTTCTTCCATTAAATACTGTTTCAGATAAGAACCTATTTATGTGCACAATTTGTCACTGCTATTATTACGTAGATAGCAATTAATAACTAACCATAAATAAATAAAGATACTTAATGTATCCTTAGTACAGTGGTGTCACGAGGCGTGTGTGCAGAGGAGAGGATTGCACCGAGGTGTTACCCTCAGGTGCGATGTAATCTAGTTAAAAAAGTACGGCAGCACATACTTTATGTGCGATGCATGGGAGCGAGTATCGCCTTGCACGGTACAGTGTATGAGCGACTTAAAAGATGTGGGGTAGTGATATGACACCCCCAGAGCCCTGGCTCTCGGTGACGTCACTGCTTACACATCCCTTGGCTGTATGCAAACCACATGTAAGTGGACCTGTTACCAATACCGGACACATATGCTTGCTTGACACTAATGCTGTTGACAAATACCCTGTAATGTTATTTAAAGTATTTTAACTGTGTTGGCATTAAAACTAGATATAATTAGGTATAATTCTTTTAAGTGATAATTCTAAAACTGTGAAAATGCTTTAAATAACAAAATAACATTACAATTGTGTCTCCATTCTCCCATTGGCACAATGCTGTCTCTATATTGTTGACAGCAATAACTACTCCCCTACCTATGCACAGTGAAGGTGTCAAAGGAGCTATACCAATGCCTGCATGCATGGAGGGTGTATCCATCCAGTACACAACATGTTGCATGCCGTCTGCTCTCAGTAGATGCATCCATAGGCTACAAGTGTGCTGAACAAGAACTGTGTATATGTCACATCAAAGTCCAACCATCTATCAGTTTACAAAAACCTCTTCAATAATATAAAAATTTCCATCATTCATCTAATATACAGCTTGGCTTGTGACAGTGAGAGAACATGAGGACTGGTAAAAGTGTGTGATAGCCGTTATCGTAATGACAATATAGGGGGGGTCGTCCCGACAGTCGGAAACATGGTCGTTGTTGTCTGATCCGACACTAACTCGACAGTCAGAATTCAATGTTCCAACTGTTGAGTGTTGAAAATTCCGTAAATTGTTGGAAAACAGCTATCAAATCAATAATACGTGCCCCCGTTTCCGACAAAATAGATCCAACTTTAAAAAAAGTCAGATCTGAAACCCTTCAATGCTGTCGTTAACAGGAGCATTGAACATACTGAATACCCCCATAGTCTGGATTTTACAAGCATATTGTTAAAAAAAAATTGTCTAATGTGTACCCAGCTTAAGTGTGCTTTTTGTCTCAAGTTCAACCATGATGTTCTACAGTATCCAATTAAAATGATGGGAAGATTGCAGCGTAGAAACGTGCATGTCCTCTTGAATTGCAGGAAAGTACCTTGGAAATATACACCTTTACCACATTTCAATAATGGACGATACAATTGAAGCTATAAAACATAATTAATAGATCAAAATCCTAAAAAAACAAAAACATTTTCTTGGCAAACAACTTTAGGAAGCAGAGATGCAGTCGTGTCAGAGCTGTTATTCAGTTATGTGATCTTGTTGAAATGTCTGTAAGGAAGGTCTTATTTGGGGTTAAGATTCCTCATCAGCTGAGTACAAAATGACTGATTATTCATTTTACTGTGCCTGCCCTGCGGTGTAAGCAATGAAGTGACACATGCAGTCACAAGCCTGTCACAATGCTGGGGCAGGTCAGGGGTTGACGCAAGGAGTAGAACTATTCCTGGACAAAGGTTTAACTTTGGAATGATTTGTTTTTCCTGCAGAACTATAGTTTCCATATGCTCCGGCACAGCGTGGCAGGAACACTATTAGGAGACGCAGACTGATGCATGAAGCAAACATTCCTTTCAGGTTAAACTAGGAATATGGTATTGTGTTAAGATTCCAACCCATATGAATCTTTTATTGCCACCAGAAGAGAAGAGGGAGGTGAGGAGTGTGTATCATTGTGTGTATGTGTATATACACATGCTGTAGGAGGGGGGAGCACACTGAGGGAAGGGAGGGCTTAAGGGCAGTGAGGAGGGAAGGAGGGAGATGACTGAGACACTCAGGAACTAGAGAACACCTCCCTTGGAAAAAATGACCATTCAACGTGAGTCTGATATGCTGTGACAGTCACTTACAAGCATTTTTTCTGTTACGTCTATTTTTTTGTTCCCTTAAACTTTGGCTGTTTTCTCGCAAGCCCAGACAATTAACAGCTGAAGAAAATATGACAGGACACACGCAAAAGAGGTTGGGAGATAGAGGGAAAGGAATGCACCAGAGTGGAGAAAGCTGAGTTTGCCTCCTTGTTAAAACAGCCAGAGATTTTTTTTTTATGTGTGTTCTTCTCCCTCCTTTTTAATGTATTTATTATTTTTTGCACTGTACGAAGGCCAGAAGTGAGATCTGTTAACTGTTCCACACTGACTGAGAGGCCAGAGCAGCTCATGGTACTGTATGTTACCACTAATACTCCCTTCATACCTTCTTGCATATTCCATTAATTTTATGGGAGGGGGAGGGCTGTGGCATGAAGGGGGAAGGCACAGATTGGTCTCTTTGCGATTTCCTTAACCTTCTGTCTTGCTTCATTGGCATCTGCAAGTCTCCTTACACTGTGATGGTGAAAGGGTTAACTACATCATTTCCAGATGTTCTGACAGCTTTGCGGAACTTTCTAAACACAATAACGACAATGCTAGTAGCCTGTACCAGCTCCGTACCTGGCATGGAAGGTGTTAAACTCTTGCATTGCCGGCTGCAGATGCTGTTTGCAGAATGAAAACGGAGCCAATCTAATATGTAACATCTCCATGTGACATGTGTTTGCAGTATTTTTATCTGTTTAAATCCTTCACTTACAGGCACCATGTAATTCTTTTATCATGTGCAGTATATGAAGTCATGTAGTAAATTAGGGATATTTCTCTTTGTTATAGAACTGAGAAATTCTCTTGCATTGTATCACAGGTTTATTTTTAATTACCTGAAAAATAATATTATCGCACTATGGAGCAAAACCCTATGGGGTATTTATCAAAGGCCAGAGAGAGATAAAATTGGGAGAAATAAAGTACTAGCCAATCAGATTCTGCCTAAAATGACAGAAACTGATTGGCTAGTATTGTACATCTTACAATTATTTATTTATCCTAGCTTTGATGAGTTACCCCCAAGTATTTTATGTTGCTTTCAGAGCAATGAATTACCTCTGAAAATGTTTTCACATTAGATTATTTACTGTTTACTGCTCTTGATATGAAGTTTAAACTTGCATGACATTGTCATAATGGCTCATAAAGCAGCCCTGGATATCTCAGGATGATTATTATCTTATAACACATAATGTGACAATGGATGGTAATGGTAATAAGTGTATTGCTGTGGAACTCTAAAATGAATTGCATGTGATTAAGGAGAGTGTATGATGGAAGTGATTTATCTGCTGTAACTGGCTCCATGCACTTGCTGGTTGGTCTTCGCTTCGGTATCCAGTAACTTTAGGGTTGGTAACTGCTATATTTGTGTGGGGTACTGTATCTGAAGCACTCACAACTCTACAATTGTTATGAGGAATGTTTTTTGGTAATGAATCAAGGTTGCGCACTGCATCTTATTTGTAATGCTTAAATGAAACTAAAGAAAATCTGGTACTTATGTAGTATCTGGGCTTCCGATTTAGAAATCGGATCGGATCGCATCGTATCGCATCGCATGCGACCAAATCGTATGCGATGCGATGGTCAAGATTTTTCCATAGGATTCAATGTTAAAATGGTCTGAGTCCATTTTAACATAGAATTCAATGGGAAAAAGGGGTCCTTTTCCTTTCCCCACTATCCAAGTGGGCATGGAGTTGGATATAAACCTGTGGCGAGCGTAGCGAGCCACCGAGCCCGAAGCGTGGCGAGCGTAGCGAGCCCCGCGAGGGGACACAGAATACTTTTTAAGAAATATGCGTTCGCTCGCTCGCCACGCTTCGGGCTCGGTGGCTCGCTGCGCTCGCCACGCTATATAAAATCAACTCTATGCCCACTTGGATAGTGGGGAAATGAACAGGACCTTCTTAACATTGAATCCTATGCAAAATCGCATCGAATCGCATCGCATCGAATCGCATCGCATCGCATCTGATTGTATGCCTTAAGGTAAGGCATACAATCACAAAATCGGCAGCCCAGATACTACATAAGTACCGAAAATCTTTTTACAGATTATCTACATAATATTTTTATTAGCAAATTATACAGTTTATATTAATTGTTATTCTGGTAGTTGTGCTGAACACAAAGAGGGTTATTCTATGATGCAGGAGGTTGCACTGTAACTACTCCAATAAAAGGAATACTGACTCTATGGATTGGAAGACGTTTAAACTGACAAACGGGTTTGAATTAATCCACCTACTGTATGTATTTCTATCTAAGATGTATAGAAATATGGTATTTGATGCCCACTACTTCAGGGTCAACCAATTGCCTGACAAAATCCATAGGTTTTCTTTGTAAACTGAGTTTATTTTAACTTCATTTTTTTTTCTTTAAACGCATGCTACCTAAAAACAATAGTCATGTATTTTTCTTCATAGAGACCAACGTCAATTATTTTGTTAATATAAAATTCTGCAGCCCTATTGGCTGACCATACAGATCTCTCACACAATACAATATTCATAATACATAATCCATAAACACAATATAGGCATATATCAATTTACTTCATAGCTTCATACTGTCACAAAATAACCAGGAGGTTCCAAAATTAGTTGCAAATCTCCAGCACTCCTTAGAGAGGCGAAAAGGGCGGGAAAATGCCATGGTGATGCAAAGGCAGCCACCGAAAAATGTAATTGCTAAACATGAGGCAAAAATAATGTTTTAAGAAGTCAATATTAGTAATATTTAATTTACAATATGTGCAGTAAGAGTTTATGACAGAGTGACACTACAAGTTCCAGCATGCACATCTGCTGCTAAAACTTGTTGTCCCACTGTAGCTGGAACGCCACAAGTTGTTGCTGTCCTCTAGTCAATAGTTTCAGCATTACTTGTCACTGTATTTCCTAATGTGTATCTGTATTCATGTGACTCACTGCAGTTGTTTTTCCTTCATTATTGCGCAGTAATAGAGTAAGATCCATTGGTCACAAGGACTGTTATGCTATTTTAAAAAGCAACCTTGCAATTGTTTTTGTTCATTAATCAGTTCTTTACAAAATAGGTACTTTTTTATTTTACCAATACTAAATTATATGAATATACTTAATAAAATATACTTTTGCAACATTAGCATCATTGATACCATCATAGGTAAATGTTAGCAATAGTACATATGTAAAAACTACAATTAACATACATTTTTGGCGTATTTCAGGAAAAATTCATTGATAGCTTACTGTATTGTATGTCCACATGTTGCTATTCTCTAACAAGCTATAGAGAAACTGGCAGTGACTCTTCATAGAATTAAGTAGAATGCTGTCAGTGAAATGATGACTAATTTATTTATAACTATAAAAAGAAGATGGTTTTGTCGGATGAATATAACAGTCTGATTAGTGCCCTGTTTATGATGGTTTGCTTTTCCCCACAGTTATATTGACAGGGTTTATGGAAGCTGTAAACTGAATGAGCTATCAGCTCAAGCTGCAAAATGGTGATTTATGGCTAGTCCTAGTAACACACAATCCACAGGCATTCATTAGCATCATCACTGATTTTCAAAGGACAAAACTGTTTTATCTATTTAACTGGTAGACTAGGCAAAGAAGGAATGAAGTAATTGACCAACCACAGAATAACTGGCAGAGGGGAAAATAACCCATATGCCCATATACTGGAAACAATGCACTGTGGCATTTAGAACAAGCTGAATTAAATATAAAACGCTTTAATTTTTGCTCTTAAGCTGGTTAAATAAATACTAGTTGATATTTTAAACAAATTCATTGATAATGACAAATTAGTTGATCATTTTTTGGCCCAGATGCACTAAGCTTAAAAAAGTGATAAAGTGGAAAGTGATAAACAAGCAACCAATCAGCTCCTGCCTGACACTTTTCAAACCCAGCCTGTGACATGGCAGTTAGAAGCTGATTGCCTGGTTGTTTATCACTCTCCATTTTATCACTTTTTGAAGCTTAGTGCATCTGGCCCATTAAGACAAATTCGTAAAATTGTCCAGTGTACTTACTACATAGCTAGCGATGCGATTGCCACAGGTTGCTAGAAATATGCCCCCGTCATCTGTACATACAGCTCAATCGGGGGATGTCTCTAGCAATGCCATGCAGGGCCGGCGCCACCACTAGGCAAATCTAGGCATTTGCCTAGGGCGCCGGCCACTGGAGGGCGGTATTTCGCCCCCCCCTTGCCGCCCGGGTACCTGTCCTGCGGCGTATATGTGCGTAAAAGCTGGCGGCAGCGGGGGGGGGTCCCTGCAGTCAATAAGAAATAACGAGCGCTATCCGCCGGGCTATGCAGAAGCGCTTCTGTTTTGGAAACACTGGCCGCACGTGCGGCCAGTGTTTCCAAAACAGAAGCGCTTCCGCATAGCCCGGCGGATAGCGCTCGTTATTTCTTATTGACTGCAGGGACCCCCCAGTGCCGCCGCCGCCAGCTTTACAGCGCCGAAGGAAAGGTACCCGGGCGGCAGACACCGGGGCGCCCCCACACCGACTTGCCTGGGGCGCTCTGGTGCCTTGCACCGGCCCTGATGCCATGCAGATGAATGCAGCATGGCCCCACTTTCCATTACTATAATTATACTCACCTCTCCCAAGTCCTAGTCACCGCAGCAGAAAACCGATTAAATGGCATGGCAGACTTTTTCCAGGACATTTGTGCATTCACTAAAGAAAAGTCACCTGGGAAAATGCACCCCTTCCCTCTCTTAAACTGCCCCTGGTTCTGAAAAAGAGAGAGAGGAGACTGTGCTTGAATATATAAACCAATTTAATAAAAAAATAAAGATAATGTAAATGAAAATAGAAATATATATATTTTTTTAAAAACATAGCTCTAGTGATCAGACATTTAACGGTACTGGATTAGCATAGTCCTTAGGAAGATGGTAAGTTTATGCGAGCAAGATGCAGTCCTATTGTTATAGTTATTATTTGCCGTTAATGGATGGTAATAAAGCGGCATTCTGGCAATAGCTGGATGTTAGTACAGTCTATTACTGTGGATATAATTACCACTCCTGCTGTGCTTGATAATGGATGCTGGTCTGGGCCAGGTATATTTGTAGTGTACACAGGGTGGCCACCCTAATGGTGATTGTGAAGGTTAATGGCTCCCGGCTGGTTAGCACTCCAATTCCGCCTGGTCTGGATCCGCCTTTCTAATAATTACCAAGGGTCACAAATGAGGACCGATACCAAAAAGAATGTAGCAAAAGAGCTCCTCGTACGCGTTTCTCTGCCTCTGAATATCGGCAGCTTCCTCAGAGAATATGTATATATTTTATTTGACCCAACACGTTGTGGTTCACAGCCACCACATTTCTCTTTTTTTCTTTGCCCATGGTTCTACCCGTTAAAAGCATTTGTCCATATTAAAATGTAGAGACAAAAACATTACCAAGCAAGTCATTGGGGTGTATTCAATGCGGCCGGCAAGTAGGTTTTTATGGCAAGGATAGCCTGTTTTCGGGGAGGATCGCCGAAAAGAAGCCATCCTCGGCCTTTAAACCTCGTGCCGGCCGCTCACCCTATTCAACGTTCCGAGGGAATCCTCGCTGTCAGAGGACGCTGAGGATTCCCCCAAACAGCAAGGTTCACAGCTAATGCAGGGAGCCTGCTGCATTTAGCCGCAGGCCTCGCCGTTGTGACAGCCACACACGCCGTTTCCACTTCGCTGTAAAAACCCAGTGAGGTTGAAACCGTGGGTGCAGTTGAATACTGACCCAAGAGCTGCTCACTGTCACAGCTCACTAAAATGCATTAAATATATCCCATAGTGGGAGGAATACATTGTATCATTTCTGGCATCAACAAAATGTAGTTGATTATTTAACAGTGAAACAATAGAAGCAGAATTTAAGTCAGAAGACAATCATAATGATACTAGTAATATAGATTCAGACATACTGAAATCTTGTAAATATACACAAATGTAGTAGAACATGTACTATACTATATGTCAGTGGTTCTCAAACTGTGGGTCCTGACCCCAAAGTGGGTCCCGACCACCTCAGAATGGGGTCACAACTCCATGTTGCTGACCATCAGATTAATGTGTCTGTGAAGGGGGAACAGGGGATAACTCATTAAGTAAACATCCTCTGCTTCCCTCTTCCATCTCCCTTTTCCCCTTTCCCATCCCCTCATTACCCACTGCCTCCCTGTCACAATAGCGGGTACTTCACTTCACTGACCACACATGTGGCGGCCATTCTGTGGTAACTTGCTGGGGTCCTGTAATAATTTTTATTGTCTGACGGGGTCCCAGAGCAAAAAGTTTGAGAACCCCTGCTATATGTAATATACATAATATTAAATCTACTACTGCTTCCAGATTAAAGTAACTTGGTACTGCAATTGTAAGGACACTGCTCAATATTAGGACTTCTAGGTTACTGTACATCACTTGTTTCTGCTGAACATTCACAAAACTGGTTGTAAATAGCATTTTCTCACACTCTTTTGATTCCGCTGAGATACATTTATATGTGCTTTGAGCCTTGCAGTCTCTTAAGAAGACACTTTAAAGAAACTTTTTGAAAAATATTTTGCTGTTTTGGAGATATTTTTTCTTTATACTACTATCTTACTGATATTACCAACATGATAAAGCTTTGTTGCCACTACACCAAGGACTGATTCAAACCTGCACACTGCGCATGCGCATTGTCTGTAAAGCGCATGTGCATGGCCAGGCTGCGAGCGCATTTGGCAAATTTCTCTCTGACTGACAGGTGTGTGTGTGTGTGTGTGTGTGTGTGTGGGGGGGGCATTTGTTTCATGGGTGTGTCCACAAAATTAGTGGGCGAGCCCATAGAAATGCTGGTCGGGACCCATCAAAAGCAAGCATTTCCCTGCCTGCTTGGGGCAGGCGCATGACTTTGGCGCCCACCCTGAACTCGTGGAAATACAAGCAGCCACCAAGTGAATTCTGGGTCATAAAGTGACTGTGAGCGCCGGAGACAGTGGGAGAAATCCTTTCATGGTAAGCCTGTAAGTCTGTGTGTCTGCACAGATTTTCTCCTCTGTGCAGACACATTCATTCGCAGATCTGCACAGGCACTTGGATGGTGCGGGGCTGTGCGTACGGCGTGGGCCGTGTTAACCTGAATCGCCCCAGCCCAACCTCCGGACTGACTGGTGATGCTCATCTGAAAATATGCTTTGCATTAACTCAATGTTACTCTATGTGTTCTATCATGTAACAATATAGTAACTGTTACCTATAAGTTAAGCTGCCAAATGACAGTCAGACAGAGTAAAACCAAGAAGTTGATAAATGAGTAAAAAAAAAAATGTAAATATGAAAAATCTTTAAAAATGAAAAACAATTATGCAACCGCTGCTACAGCGAAGGCTCCCTTAACAGCTGAGATACAGTAATGGAATTTGTGTCCATATCAAGGTTGTGTCCTGGCTCTTAGGGTGGTTACACGCATGCTGTCAGGATGGTGGAAGATATCATTGGTGACCTGGTTTAGTGTAATGAAAGAAGGAACCAGAGATGGTTCCATCATTCATTAAATGAGCTGTTGTGTACAGGCAATTGGGGACAGTCCTGGGTGAACGCCAATCGCTATATCAACGATGTGTGCAACCAGCCTTAGACTGTTGGTGTGGGAGAATCTTGCAGCAGTGGATGTCATATTTATCTGCTGACACAAGTGGGCCTGGGTTAGGGACTCTTGTGGTTGCTACTTTTCTACTACATCAGAGGTAGCAGCATGCAGAGTAGCATTAGTTTGCCTGGGGCTCTGGGAAAAATATGCTTGCTTGCTTACTCTGCTACCCCCTCCTTAATGACATGATTCACCGCAAATCATGTCATTGGATGACTGCCCACTAGTACTCTGCTGTGGAGGTGGGGGGGTGGGTAGTGTGCAGGGGCTGGGGGAAAGCAGGATGCACACGGAGGCACACAAGGAAGCACACGATTTTCAGGAGCCTCCTGGTGGCCATGAATTGAGTAGGCACATCGAGCAGCTAGTCTTGTGGATCAAGGCAAAAAGGAAATTTCCATTTAAAGAGGAGCACAAGTTATTTAATTGATATAAAGTAGTGAAGAGGAACATTTTATGGGCATCCCATGTATGTACAGTATGGACGTGCAACCTTTTCCACTCAATCCTTTCTTTAATTCTGTAGAAAAATGTTTTTTTCTAGGTACAAACATATAATAAAGACAGCATCAAAGCCCCTCATTCTCAATGTTGCTATAATAAGCATGTTTTAGAAAAGCTCATTTAATCTATCGGTAGTGCTAAAGTGTTAACACAGGAGCTGATTGCTGATTTCAAGTATGACATAGTTTTTATATTAAAAAGAGGGAAAAAGCTGCAGTTTTCCACTTAGGATTAGTGACCACCTGAGGCTTAGGGCTCCAGGCAAGTTCTCCATTTACCTCCTCAAACTTCCTCCCTGCCAGGCTTAGTAAGTAAGTTGTCTGTCCTACTCCTTTATGTAACAGGAAGGCCCCATAGGAGTAGTATTCTGTACGTGGATAAAGGCAGTGCTAGTTATTTTTATGACAAGACATGACACTTACTAGTAGTATAAATGAATAACTACACAAACAGTAGTGGAGCTATTGATGAACATTCGACTGAAGACATCTTATCCAGTTACAATTGTGCGCTCAAACATCATGTACATTTTTTTCCTATTAGCGAGTCTGTCTCTACTTGTTATAAGAGAGATCTAATATCCATTGCCGGACATTTGCATTCTGCCTGCTTGCTAAATTAAGAACAGTTCGCTTTTAAAAATACCCAGCCAATACATGAGGCTCGTTAACTGGCCTGCACATATTGAAGCCTGAGGAGCAGGCAGCTTTTAATGGGAAAATGATACATTCTGCGTTACCCACTTTATAAGGCTGTGACTTCAATTCTTTCACAATTTTAACCCCTTGGCTGACAAAGGGTCCCGTTGTCTAGGCTCTTTTTCCTGCTATGCGACCACAGTGTCTCACATGGTTTTTTGGAATGTAACAGTGTGTGACATCAAGCCCTTGAGTGTATGTCTGGGTATGCAGGAGTGAGTAGCAGGAGGGGGGGAGCAAGGCTTGTCAGGGTTGAAGGAATGGCTTGAATTGTGAAAAGACAAGAAAAATTTAGTTTTTAATGAAAATGTTTAAAATAATAAATTCCACTGAAGTCTGTAAAGATAGTGGTGCTAAATATGCATTAGCCTTTACTTCACTGTGCACGTTGCATGCCATTGTAGGCAGCATGTGTGGGAATGTCGGCTGCTAAGTGTGTGGGCACACTTATCAGTATATGATACATGAGTGTAAATACATGTTGTATGTGTAGATCTACAGTATTGATAGAAAGATAATAAAATGTAAATATGTTGTATATTTGATTAATGATATGTTGATTTTGTCCAGTCAGTGGCAGCACTCTTTGGGTGACAGAAGCACTGTGTTATATACAGAAAGAGTTTACATAGACTTTACAGGTCATTTATCAATATGTAACAACACAAACCAGCCAAATCCTATGAATTGTATCATCCTGAATGGTGGCATTTGTGGGAGGGAGAATTTGGCAACCTATGATTGGAAAATAAAACAGAATCAGGTGCACACTACAAATACACCACCTATGATAATAACCCGAGAACACACATTCTGCTGCTCCTATGATTGGGGTAGCTGGAAATCTGAGTGCCTCTGGCAGGCTGGGCATTTCAATACATCTAGATATGTGCTCAAATGTACAAATTAGGTTTATCGTTAGCAGATGTAGTTATTTAGATGAGATCCAAGAAAAGAAGATGTATAGAAAAGAGCTGTGGGGCTGCAGAGCATTTCTTTCCCCATCAAAAGAAGGCAATTTCTATACCTCCTCGCATGCGGATACAAGTGCTGACTCCATATTTTAATTGAGAGCATTTTATACCTTTATAGGTATATGGTATCTGTTGTAATAATAATAATTTTATTTATATAGCGCTTTTCTCCCATGGTCACTTAACAGACATCAAACATAGTACATAGTACCAGGATGTAGTGTTACAGCCGTTAAAAGAATCACTCATAAATTATTAAAACATTATTGGGTTGTATTTTCCACACACAAAAGGTACAAGGTGAGGCAGCCATCATGGATGTCCTACTAAAGCTTGGGCCACACATAGTGGGCCCAGCCTTAGGAATACACTAGGTGGAATAGGTAATGCCTAGAAGACATGACACAAAACGGGTGGTTGCAGCATCCTAACACTAACAGTAGTGTCCCAATATAGCCGTCAGATCCACGTATTTTTCATCCTATTTATGATCATACCAGGTTAGGCAGCCATGTTGGGGCACTTTGAAGGTTACGCTGTGGGAGATAAGCCATTCAAAGACCCAAGGTAAATGTGGGATTACTGACACATATGTAGTAGGATGATATACCCTGTATGATATGATACATAGGTAGTACATCTTGCCCATGGTCGAAACCTTATTAGTCAACCATCTTGGGTGCACTGCATAAGTTGCTGCTGGCAGGATGTACAAACAGTGGAGCATCCTGTATCATACAGGCATAGGATACCGGTAAAAACAACAGCAGTAGCAAGTAGAAAATAATGATAGAGTGATAATAATTAATATTTCCAGCAATGCAGCGACCAGCCAGCAGGGTCGGCAGTTTAAGGAGTCAGATAGGTGGCCCCTGGAGCCATGAACATAGCTGAGAAGGTGAGGTGAGTATGCAGCTGTTGTGACAGAAAGTCCCCCAAGAGGCAGATCAGTGGAGAGTACAGTGACCAGGCCTACAGTAGTTGCACACAAAGCAGCAGTGCACAAATGGTGTCCAGGTGGGAAAAGTAGCCCCAGATCATAGAGATGGCCAAGCATGGTGGTGGGCAGGAAGAGGGTGAACTGCTATGATCATTCATTGCAGGCCCGGTGCAGTAACAGTTTGATTCAATTGCAGAAGCAGATGGTAGGTAGCAACTAAGCTGCACTGATGGCATCTGCTCTCAACAGTAGGAAGAGGTCATAGTGCATGCAGAAAGCTTTCCATTCTTTGCTATTCACCTTATCCTGTGGTCGGTGCATTCTGTTAATCATAACAGAATGGGCCAACTAATTGTTCTTGCCATTCTTGTCAATCACATTGTGCAGAACTATAATAATTAATAGATAGATATAACAAAGAAGAAAGTACTGCATTATATTATTTTAGTCTACTTTAAATTAGGTATAAAGACTGAAGTTCTTTCATTAAGAACATGTATTTTATTTGTGCAATCAGTAGAATGTATAAGGGTGTCACTGTTCTGGTCCGTAGGATCGGAATATACATCACAGTGGATTTCAAACAGCAGCCTGAGAAATAGTAGAGAGAAGCGGGTGCGGGCCTGACCTTTGGCTGATGTTATGCTGCTTACTCATGCTGCCTTTTTACAAAGAACTTTCCTTTTCTACCTAACTTAACAGACGTTTCCTGTTGTTACATTTTGTCTCACAGTGATACCAAGGGTTATCAAAGCTATAGATTTCGGAGTTATCACCTTAGGAAGTGATAACTACATGATTGCTCTTGTACACTTTCTCTTAGAGCATCGTGTATACGTGCTCAGCATGGAAACCCCATGTATAAATACCTTAAAGAAGACAAAGAAGCACTGTGATTTTGCTTGTTGCCAAATCAACATACTCATTTTCTTAAAAATAACCAACTTAAATATATATATATATATATATATATATATATATATATATATATATATATACATACTGTATAAAACACATTTTTGAAAAATTCAAATAATAAAACATTTTTTTCTAATGATTTTCTTCTGATTCGGAGATGCATGTAGCAGTATTAGAATTGTGCTGGTAGATGTACAGTATTGACGCAGTGCTTAGTAAACAGGCTGAGAAAGCTATTTCTGGAAAAAGCGTACATTCAGCTGTGCAATTACTGTTGTTGATATGAGTAGCCCTGTGATGTACAGTATAGAGAGAAGCTATATATAGCCGTATAATATCAAGTCTGACCACATAGATAAATTGGATCACATATAAAATAGTCCAATACCTACTCAGGGCTTCCTTGACAAATTTTACGCTGCAAAACTTGTAGGGGACTTGAACAAGCATGTGGGATTATGGGCATACCCAATTCATAGATTAGAACACGGAAGGGTGCTGGATGACGGTCTGACAGTCGGGATTAAAACAATCCGTATACCAACAACATATATATATATATGTTTCTAAATATACAGTATAAATATATATATATATATATATATATAAATATATAAGTATGTATACATGTATATATACATGTATACACAAGAACAGATCATTAGGATTGCGTGCAGTGCTGGCAGCTAGGTAGCCATTATTCCATTGAGTACTGTTCTAGGTTAGAAGTTCACTTCATGCTCTATGCAGGTTTCCACATTTCCTCCTCCTTGTAATAGTTATACTGTCGCTTATGGCAGGAAGAAGAAGGACCTATAATTTTAAGAGACCAGAAGCTGCTGGAAAAGGCCACACACGCTAATGGGTACTTTGCCAAAAAAGGCATTTAAAATGGAATGGCGTTAAGAGAATGGAAGGAACCGTTACATTTGTGGCCTATAACTAAGTGTTAAAGACTGTTAAAGACGGTGTCACTCCCAGACCTTGTTTCTGTTAAGTTGGATGGAAAACTCTCCCCTTGCTTACTCCCCTCCCTGTCTTCTTGGAACAGCACAGGAACGACCTTGCTTTCAGACACAGATGCTGCTCACTGAATGCTGGTCTCCATAGACCAGTAGCATTGTGTTAGGGCAACTTTCTCTGTTTCTTTCTGTGCAGAAAGCCAGAAAAAATGTATATTTAGTTATTGTAGGAGGCACAATCATTTTTTTTTATTTGGGCAGCCCATAAGAATCAACAAATGATATATATAGTTATACTATAGTTATATTGCCGAAACTATTATGTTAAATGTGCTTTTAAAATAAACATCTTTCCTTTCTATATTATATTAAGTGTAGAAAAATCACCTCTGACAGGTTAAAGCTTACATTTGTGAAATGGGAGGTTTTTGATTTTCAGCTATGTTATGCGTTTTGCACTAGGACATTTAGGGGGAATTCAGTTTTGTGTAAAGGGGCCTAATAGCCATTGCCATGGTATTTAAATGTCGGCAAGAGCAGCCCAATTTGCCTCCTTTTCTCTAGCCCAATTCACCCGTAAGTGTTTGTGACCTTAAGGGACATTGAACCCTTTTGATCAAGATCCCAACACCACGCTTGACGGTGGTTGTTGCGGAAATTCAGCCTTAAATCCCCCTTTAGTCTATTTATCCGCTAAATAATCTGTGTCACCGCATTTCTATTTCAGTAGTTTTCAGTCATTTTTAACCTGCGTAACCATGCCAGCCCTTATGCATTACTTGTACCCCCAACATTTGGATTTATTTTCTGTAGGAAACACCAGTAATCATGTCAGTGTATTTTTCTGCCCCATTTTCAGGGTTGTACTATGATATATGGGGGTAAAGATCCTTAGGATACTGCTTTCTTTGTGTGAATTATGTTTTGGACCCCCTCGCTTTGCCACACAAATACAGATAGCTATTTGTATACCTATAAACATCACAGGGGGTACCATTATCATTGTTCTGTGTTATGGCAAGCAGATCTACATATGAGCCAGGAAGTTTCATATTGAAAGTACTTTTAAATCCAGTTCTGCTGTATCTCTTCTTGAATTTTAACCCCAATAAATCCAGGAGCTGCACTTACCATGTGGTTTACCACTTGGAGATTGCAGCTTTAGCCTCACAAAGATCACAATCATCTAGAAAAAGTTGACTCTACTGGCAGTACAATAATCATTGGCAGCAAAGTCCTACATATACTGTATACCTGGAAGGAACTGAGAAAATATCATTGGAGATTGCAGTTTAAATGGATATAAAAATGTACCATACATTGTATTGACTGTAATAACCATGCACAATGCTGAGAGACTTCAGGGCACAGCTGAATCCACTCAGTTATCAAGAAGGCCCTGATATCATACAATTACCATTTGATTTCTTTCTTTGGCTTACGGTAGTACCTGGTCTACCAGAAGAGGGCAACCCATTTAAATGCAGGTCTCACTGACATGCAAAGTGTTAAACATCGATCTCTTCTTAATACACATAAAAAAACAAGCAGTAGTGCGGTGTAGGTAGAACAGCTGCTTAATATGTGACACAATCTGTTTGCGTGTGACCGCGGAGTGTATGCTGAAGTTTATGAAGATAGGTTAAAGAGAGAGCAGGGAAAGGGGTGTGGAGTTGTGGGTGTAGCAGTCATTGTACCGGAGCAGCGCTGGTGTGTGTGACACATGGTTTTTGTCTTTTCATCTTCCTCACAAGCCAGAAAGTTTCCTGCCGCTTCTCTTCCCAGCTCTTGACAAATGATTGCCAGATGTTGAGATCTTTTCAGACCCCTCTCCCTCTCCCTTCAGCGAAACTGCAGTGAGGGGATATTCGATTCTCCCTCGCCCATTTCATCTCCTTTCCACATCTGCCAGGGACACACAGGCAACACTTTCCCTACATGAGAGTTTAAAGTTTATTCTGCTCTCCTTTCCATCTCTCGTTCACATTATTTTTTTATTTAATTCCTGGCCGCAGTTCCAAATCAGCAGAATGAGGCCCTTCTGACTTGGTTCAGTGGTTTGCAGAATATGGGCTGTTTATTTTGGTTCTCCACATCTTCTATGCATCGTGTGGTATAGAACGTTTCTGGCTTCAGAGAAAGTATGAAAATACATTACCAGGCTCCTAACATATTTTAACCTTTAAGGAATCATTATGCTATACAGGCAATTTCATTTGGTAACATTTACCATTTATATGCTATAATACTATTATTCAGTGTTTATTAGGTACACCTACAACTTACATGGGAAACACATCTTGCTAAAGCTTGGTGTTCAGCAACATTTAGAAAACTACTGATCTTCTCACCCTAAAGTAAAGTCAAAATAAATCAAATTTAAGGCTTGTTTTACAGATGGAAGCAATGCCGGCGTTTGCACAGTTGAGTGATTATATACTACTGCATAAGTAGGAAAGTCCAGAAAACCTATAAGGCGCATGTGTTCCTCTGACCATCTAAATATGGCCACAGAGCTGAATTTGAGATGAAACCACTGAGGAGCCCACAAGATGTCCCAAGGGACAGTGGCTCAGAAATAGACCTTCGGCTACTACAGGATAATGCCACCTTAAGATGGTTTCATCCAATAAGAAGCCGCATTCTGGAGTTTGGTACATCTGACAGCTTTCAGACCCTTTAGTTACCTGTGGTTGCTGTTAAAATGGCAGTCCTTCATAGCCTATATGGGGATCCTTAGCATTTGCAGTTATTTCTGGAAAATGACTGTTTTATAGGAATGTTCAGCAAATATTATTTGATAGATAGGGCCACTATAGAACAATAATTTCTTGAAAGGCAGTTTTATTACAAAGATGTTCAGCATGTGACATAGATGGTAAACAGCATTAAACATTATGTACTCATTTTAATGTGCATTACCTATCACACATTTCTTCTCTGAATGGTTCTGCAACATGAAATATTTCCACTTTCATATTCCAAAGATTTGGAGCTTTTAAATCACTGTATATATTTACCACCTGTCCTCGTGTAACTGAGTAGTTCTGTAGACAGCCAGGACTGTACATTACAAAGGATACAGGTGTACAGCCTGTTCACAGCTGTGTTACATGGTATTGGAAGATAACCAAGCTCAAACTTAAAACAATAAAGAGCCCCGATTGACTATAAGCGTACCTTACTTAGATAACAACGGCAGGATCCAGTGCTGGGAATCACTTGCGATATATTTACCTTTCTGGTACTGTAGCTATCTAATAAATAGATAGCAGGGGGATTATTGACACCTTGTGATTTGTGCAAAGAGCACTGATTGGTCTATACTCTCCAAAAACAGAAGTTTATCAGAATAACCTCTCCCTCTCCCTGTCAGAGTTGACATACTGATACAGGTTGAGTATCCCTTATCTGAAATGCTCAGGACCACGAGCCAAGGTATTATTCTGGATTTCAGAAAATTATTTTTTTACATTCTCACCTGGTCCCCCGGCGGTGCCCTGACGTCCACGGCGGCCATCGGATTCCTCTTCAGCGGCTTCCCCGGTCCCAAGGATGCATTGCGCGGGTGTGCCAGTATATTGTCAATGGAGATCTTCAAGAGCTAGCTAAGACATCTATTTCTACTACTATATGTAGTCTTCAAGATGCCAGCTTTGTATAGCAATTAACATTATGAATTGTCAACAATATGAATGTTGACCATTCATAACAAGCAAGTGTAAAAATAACAAGCAAAGTGAAGTCACTTATCTATGCATAATGTAATAAGGAACACAATGAAACGGCTATATGCTTCCTTTCATCTGTACCTATGTTATTCTTCTAATTACTACAAATTAATGGAGTTCCCAACTGCGGGCGGCCTGCCATTCCACGGGCAGGGTTTGATGGACTCGCAAGGCTGCGAATTCGCAGCCTTGCGAATCAACCAGAATAAAGTACTGTAGCACAAGGTCTGTTAGTAAGGACCAAAAAGATGCAAAGGACAGAATTTTAGTTACCCCTCTGCAAAGTTGTAGTCATTGCTATGTCCTTGTATTCAAATATACCTAGTTACCAACTGAAAATTAATTCTGAATAAATAATATAGGCTAAAGGCAGCTTTTTGTTTGCCCATATCTATGGGTGTGGATCATTGGTCAACCAGAACTAGGTAGACCATCAGTAGGTCAACCCCAATAGGGCTATTTCACACGCTCCAGCTCCTGCCGGTGGGCAAAACCCTGCACAGCCAAGAAGCCGTGCCGCACACAGAAGTTTAGAATGGTGGTGATGGCCACAGCCCGGCAGCCGTCCCTTCCAGTGGTGACTTCCGGCTGCAATCGGGCAGCCAGGCCGTGGCCGTCCCGTGTGAATGGACACAAACATGTCCATTATTAACTTCTGTGTATGGCATGGCTTTTGGTCGTGCGGGGTTTCGCCGCCCAGCAGGAGCCGGAGTGTGTGAAAGGGGCCATACTGTATGTTTAGAGGTCAATAGGTTGACTTGTAAAAGGTAGATATTTGAAAAAAGTGAACAGGTACAAAAGATCAACAGTTAAAAGATTGGTATTGAAATGGTCAAGACAGAAAAGGTTGACACAATGTTTTAGTCTTTTGGGTGTCATTTTCTATTTTAAATTGCATGTGACCCCAATTTGTGTACCACATGCCTTTCATATGGCTCACATTGGGCAAGGTTACTATTCCCAGTCACAGCTGACGTGAATGGTAAATTATAAAAATGTTGCAAAAAAAAGTGTCTCGACTATTGGTGTGTCAACTATTGTAATGTTACCATTTGAGTCAACGTTAAGCACGGTCTGTACAGGTCTTCCTTTTGACCATGTCAAACTTTTGTACCTGTTGATCCAAATGTATGTCAACCATATGGGGTCAACCTATTGTCGGTTGGCCTATCATCCGGAACCCCATTCCTATATAGTGCTGTAACCAGAGGTGTGCGATCGATACCATCTCACAGGGCACAGAGCCCTGGGGGTAACACCGCTGCTGACTCATGGCCTGTGCATCTGGCTATCAGGGTTCCTAAAATGATCCACTGTATCGCTTCCTGGGCAGTGCCATCCTTCTCTGATACAGGCTAGCTTACCTGAAGAAACTAAGGGACTAAGTGGAATAGATTCTTAAATCATGAGAGGAGATTATTTTAACTGGTAGATGTTACAGTAAAATTCATATCTTTACAAACCTCATAAAAGAACAAAAGAGACCTTTTCCACTGATCACATTTATAAAACCTTGGTCTGGTTACAAGATCTATTGTCTGAGGAAACCAACACATGTGTTGGAATCATGTTTTATTTTACTGTGTCCCTGCTTCAAGTTGTATTTTGCATCTCATTTACAGTTAGCTGACAGAGTTATGTCTCTCTGGATCAATTTCATATACATGTATTCCATGTGCTTGACTGCACAGCGTGTAGTGACATTGTGCAAATGTAAGACATCTATGTAGAGAATGGTATCAATGTAATAAATACACCCATGTCTCTTACCCACACAAACAGTACATCACTACATATACAGCATTGCAGGTTTCTTTTTCACCTTTATATGGAAAGTGACTACTTTGGGGCATGATCAAATGCAATAGGTGCACCTCGTGACCAGTTTTGAAGTACTGCAGGTATGCTTGCTCCTGATACCCATAATAATATTAAAGGACACAATTGCTGTTTGTGGGCAAAATTCTGCAGGAGAGTTTAAAAAAAAACCCCATCATAAAATACTGGGCACTTACTAATGTGTTTCAGAGGTCTCCCTCCCTCCCTATTGGGATATGGTCATTAGGTTGACATACATTGGCTCGACCACTGAAGGTCGACAGGTCTTATGTTGACACAGACAAAATGTTTACCGACAAAAGGTCGACATGGGTTTT
Source organism: Crinia signifera (assembly GCF_055691185.1). Lineage (NCBI taxonomy): Eukaryota > Metazoa > Chordata > Amphibia > Anura > Myobatrachidae > Crinia > Crinia signifera. The sequence goes on along the minus strand of NC_139217.1, from coordinate 276,911,676 downwards.
TTACATTATTTTGAGCTGACACGTGCCGACAGTCGGTAGTGCATGCCTTACCATCCACATCCTGTCAACATTAGGCATGTCGACCTTTTACCTGTGTTGACCTAAGGACTGTCTATCTTCAGTGGTCGACCTAATGTATGTCGACCTTAATTTGGTCGACCCAATGACCCCTCAATGTCAACCTCCCTCTTGTTGGTATTCTAGGCAGAATTGTTGGTCCGGTCGCGGAGGAGGATGCTGGGTGGAGGAGGAGTCTTCAGTTTCTGCTTCTGATGTATGTAGTTTCTGCTACTGACACCAACACACATATGGGTCAGGCACACGAGGGGTTTGTTCTGCTGGCACCTGATAGGGGTCACACACCTGACAGGTTGTCTCACACATGATCTCACACACAGCTGCAGAAGACCATTATGCTGGGAAAGCAGTGGAGGAGGAGGACAGCGCAGCAGATGGTTCATACTGTAGGAATCAAGAGGTACGGGGATGGGCACAAAGTACCCAAACTTTCTGGAGGTGTGGACTGGCCAGTGAAGCATGGTGAAGCCATACCCCTTCACTCATCTGAGCGTGTCCATGATCCCACACTTTTCCCAACCCTATAGTAATGGTCAAGACCCACCTCTTAGTTGCCCTGGTTGAAATTAAATATAAAAAAAAAAAAATGTGTTACATAATAGATAATACATTGCATGGTAAACATTTGCCTTCAAGCAAGTTATCATATATACTGTATTATTTCTAGAAGGAGATTTTTGGTGACGATCCCTTTATCTCCCTTCATACTTAACTAAAATAAATAACTGAGGTACCATTTTATAGATTAAGTTCTTCGCTTCTGATGACGAATTGTTAATTTAGAATTGCACAATGTAAAAATAGAAGTTAAATATTGACTTTTGGTCCTAGAGTTCTTTCCCTGAGTACTTCGATACGGCACGGCTAAGATGATCAGTTCTGGCCAGCTACTCGAAATGGCAACAAATGAACCAGTTCTATCATCTCCTACTACAAACCTCTCTCTCTCTCTCTCTCTCTCTCTCTCTCTCTCTCTCTCTCTCTATCTCTCTCTCTCTCTCTCTCTATATATATATATATATATATATATATATGTTGCAGCTAAGATCATTTACGAATATATACATTTATATTATCACAAGGGGTCAAGTCATTAGTACTAACTGCCTGGGTTTGCTTAAGGGGTCCAGTGGTGGCCTGATTTGTGTCTGCTGCCAAGGCCTTTGCAGCTCTGCTGGGTTGTGTCCCTGTGCAAACATTGGCATCAGCAATACTATTTTGCCATATTGGATTGGCTATGCCCCTTTCAGTACCTGGGCCTAGGGACATAGGCAGCACTTACTGTAGTGTACAGTGGGCTCTAGTACCCTATTAAAACATCTTAGGGAGCATAAATATTTTTGAGCAGTATCTTTCAGTCAGATCAATGATCTTAAGTACAGTACTAGTACTTTTCTTTATGTACATATATGTATGTGAATAGTTCATATAATACATTGTACAATTTGTATGTTTTTAGTCCTTCAAGGTCAGATCTTGGTAATATACCGTGTAACCTACATTCCTATAAACACTTCAAGCTCCATTGTGGGATCTCTAACTTGGAATATGCAGACTCATCATGTCTTCTTTGTAATGTCCTCTGTACTGTAGCTCTCTTGCCTTCCTGCTTTCTCGCCATGGAAACCAAAAGGAGGCAGAGTGGGGGCTACACACACACAAGGTGTCATCCGGCCCTGCTCACCTCGGGAATTTCCTTCAGAGGACAACTTGTCACAAGCCGTCAGAAAAGACAGTGGCTTTGTGGTCTCCGAACATCTGGCAGCACTACACAGGAAGCTGAGGGGGTGTCATTAATTGTGATGAAATAATTTAAACCATCAGGAATAAATGAGGCTGTTAAACTAAGTTCAGATTCCATTTGCTGCACACACATGTGTCTAGCAGTCATTAAAAAAAAAAGAAAAGCTAACGCGTAACTGAAAACATATAGTAAGTTGCAGTATTACAGCTTCCAAGTTAAAAAATGCAAGGGCGAATTCTGAGACAGTAAAGTATTTTATGTAGTGAAGTCTGCTGATTGTAATAAACTCTTGCTCCAAATGATGTTACTCCCAGAAAATCCCAATGGCGTCCATGCCAGGTGAAAAGTTCACTCCCCCCCCCCCCACTCTACCTCCTCTCACACACAAAAAAAGCGCACTAGGTTAAATAACAGGAGCAGTTATTATACTGCAAAGGGATAATTTTCAGAAGGTTCATTATTCCCATTATAGCTTAATACAGTTAAATTGGTTATGTGGCAGATAAGGCATTCATGACTACAGTAATAGAAATTTTTGGTACTGTCTGTTGCAAGTAAGCAATTGCTGGTCGCTATAAGCAATATCATCTTTTCCTTTATGCCAGATTTCATAAATAGCCCACTTTGCAATTGCTATTAGTGTTATCTGAAAACTGAAATGTTTTTTAGATTTTACGGGCGGTATCGAATTGACCCTGATGATTGTCTTGCTGGGGGCTATCAATTTAGGCAGGCAAAACGAACTCCCTATAAACAGCCCAGTTTTCAAGCGAAAACATACAGGTTTCTTTGAACCTGTGTATTTCTGGGATATCCTTTTTTTTTTTAAATTTAAAAATCAGTCTGTTTTGGACTCTCGATGCTTCTTTGTAGCTAATTGTATACCCCTCAAATGTAAAAGCTTGTTTACTTGCTAAATGACCCAACAATTTTATTTAGACACAACTGCTAAGTATATATCCTTATATGTCCTCTCACAAATTGAAAATAATTGACAGTATTAGCTTAGGGCACTTGCACTGCACCACATTTTTATTTAATGCAGTAATTGCACAAATATTGGAGAATTTGCCTAGATGCTTGAATATAAATTGAATTGGTGAAGAGGCTGTTAACTAATTATATTGCAAAGTAGTTAAATATATCTATTAAATAAGCAGAATCTCAATGTAGCCACCAGCAGTGAAGAAGCCATTGTCCCTAAGGAAGGAACAGCTAAGCCACTGAAAAGAGAGAAAGGCTTTAGGAGGAATCACCGATTGCTGTAATTGTGTCTGTATTTTAACAACCTCTCACAGCTAGGACAACCGGATTATGCTGTAGGCTCAGACTTTGTTATTCAGGAAGGGCCCGTGTGTTTGTTTGTGGTGAAGAATAGAATAATAATAGTAATATTTTGTTACATATCTCAGCAAAATCTACCTTGTAACTGACAGTCACAGGCCAGATATATTCTCACTACTATAAGAGGTCGTATTGTTAGTATCTCTATTACGTGTTATTTCAAGGGTCGTTTATAATGACAATTCTGAATTCAAACTAATTCAGATTAATGTGTAGTGCATCAACTGCTTACCGTATGCTGCTGAAAAATACATTCAGGGTTCATGTTCAAATTAAACTACATCTTTGTAGCATCTGTTGAAATCATACATACTGTATGTAGTTTTTTATACAGGAACACTTAGTTACAATAGTATTGTGTAGGGCTTCTTAACCTTTTCCATCTGCAGCCTAAATTATGCCTATGAATCAGCATTGCACAATCCTTTGTTTAGATTTACTGACGAATAATTTTTGAAATTTTTTGTCTGTCAATAATAATGATATTCCCACTCTATGCCCACTTGGATAGTAAAGTATGAAAAACCAACTTATTTTGAAAAAAGAATGTCGAGCTTTTCACATACAACCTTGCCTATGTCAACCATAAGCGTGTGTTTACATTTGGGAAGTGTCGAGATAAGGTATGTTGACCCTTGTTTAGGTGTCTACCTAGTAACTGTTGACCATTAGTGTTCGACCTAGTGACTGTCAACCTAGACATTGTCTATCCCCTGACTGTATACCACCTGCTTAATAAGAGACTCAAGATTTTTCCCGCACCCACAGATGAGGCCACATCTCTCGCTTCCTGACTGCTTCCTATTGAAGCATACAGGATAAGGAGATTAATAGGGAATCCCATAGCTTAATGGAGGGGGCTAAGCTAAATGTCGCCCCCTACACGTGACCCATGAATTAGTGGTGTGCATCCCGGCTCCGCCCCCTAAAGTGTCTCACTGTATTTTCTCTTCGGAGAGGATTTTTAATGTGGGTAAGTGTGATGTTTACATATATATACCTGTAGCTCAAGAAAAGATCATTGCTTTAATTATCATGGCATCTCATTGTATGCAAGTCTAGTTACTATAGTGTGACTATGGAAGAATGCTAGCTCACCCTGACACATTGTGCGTATTTCAGCTGTTATTAGCAATGCTCTTTTTAGATCTCAATCTCTAAAAAACATGAACCGTAAAGTACCAATAGGGAGCTACATTACATGGCATTTGGCATATCGACATAATAAGTCGGAACAGGCCAGCAAATTAAAGTTAATGGAGACGTTAAAGTATGATTAAAATGGATAGTGAAATGAAATGCTGAAACTCCCAAATGTTACTGTATTCAGGCCCCAAATGAGTAAATCTGGCTTTTTTTTCTATGTAATTTTATATTTGGCCCAAGCTTGAAGTGAAAAGGAATGGTCATTTCACAAGCTCCTCAGATGAGTTAAACATGCCAGCAGTGGGACCTTATTTCCATTGAATAGGCCCACATGTTTATTGTTATAGAAAATTAGATTTACTAGTGCAGTAAAGAAGTCAATTTATATGATGCTCATAAAATATTTGCATTATTAGTATTTTTTTCCCCGATCCTGGCAACAATGAAATCACAGCGCCAGCCCCTCGTGGGAATTCTTTTTTCTTGTGTTGCTTGGACACTGCTTTGCAGTCTCAAAAGTTAATTGAAACCTTTGTTCTGGTGCATTTTGGGAGTGGAAATACGTGATATTTTAAGGATTAAGGAACATATGGACATTGTGAGCAGCCCACAAATCTGTACACATCAAAAGAGATATTTTCTCTTCTCTGGTGGAAAGGTTTACATGAATTTGGTTTATCAGCTGTTTAGGTTTTCAGTAAATTGTTGTGGAATATAGGTATTTCTGCCTTTTTTTTTGGGGGGGGGGTCTTCAAGTCACAATACATTGCTTTAAATGTTTTACGAATCGAATACATATATAATATATACAGTACATTGTTCATACATAAAAAATCGTAAAACATGATTCTAAAAAATACATTTAATTATTTCACTTATTATTATTGTTATTATCTTTTATTCATATGGTGCCACAAGGCTTCCACAGCACCTGACAACATCTTAGACATGTTTAGTTTAAGAAAGTGCTGGGACATCCAAGAAGAGATAGTGGAGAGACAGTTGGAAATAAAAGTGAGGAGATCAGAAGAAAGGTCAGGAGAGGAGAGGTAGATTTGAGTATCATCAGCAAAGAGGTTATATTGGAAGTGGAATGAACGAATGAACTCATCCAGGGATGACATAGAGAGAGAAAAGGAGAAGACCAAGAACAGAGCCTTGTCAGTTGAAGTTCAGGGGAGGCGGAGTTATGACAATAGACAGAGTGGTCAGAGAGGTAGTAAGCCAGGAGAGAGCAGTTTCACGCAGATCAAGGGAGTGAAGGATTTGGAGAAGGAGAGGGTGGTCAACAGTGTCAAAAGCAGCAGAAAGGTCAAGAAGAATATGTAGCGAGTAGTGGCCTTTAGATTTGGTAGCATTAAGATCATTGCAGACTTTAGTGAGAGCAGATTCAAATGAGTTCAGGGGATGGAAGCCAGACTGGAATGGATCAAGCAGGGAGTGGGAGGAAAGAAAGGCAGTAAGGGGGTTGTAGACAATAAGCTCAAGGCGTTTGAAGGCAAAAGGGAGGAGCGAAATGGTCATAATTAGCGAGAGAATTAGGATAAAGCATAGGTTTTTTTTTTAAGGATAGGAGAGCATGCTTAAAGGCAGAGGGGACAGTACCCCATGAAAGGGATAGATTGAAGAGGTGGGCAAGATGGGAACAGGCAGAAGGGGAGAGGAAGGGAAGGAGGCAGGAGGGGATAGGGTCAGATGGGGAGGTGGTTAGGGGTGAGGAACTGATGAGGCCGTAGACTTCCTCACCAGATACATGAGAGAAGGATGTTAAAATCGGTAATGAGGAGGAGGAAGGATCGTGAGGGAGAATTATATGGAAGATGGAGTGTTTCCCCTAGCAACCAATCAGATTCTAATTCTTATTTATTTAGCACCTTCTAGAGGATAATGGATAGAATTTTATTGGTTGCTATGGGTAACACTCTTCAATAGAACTCCCATGTATCACTATATATACGAGGCTGGATTGAAAAGTAATGCCTCCATAGCTATACGTTTTTTATTTGTGAACGCATTTGAACACTCTTTTTTTTCATGAAAACTCAGTTTATCCTCTATGTAATGCACTATTCGCTTTTCAACATAGTCCCCATCCCTTTCCACGCATGTGCGCCATGCTTGTTGAGTTGAGCAAACCATCGGAGAAGAAGGCTGGTGGTTGTTGTCGACACCAGGACCAAACTGCAGCTTTCACCTTATCATCACAGTTGAAATGTTGACCCTTAAGTGTTCAAATGCGTTCACAAATAAAAAAACTTATAGCCATGGAGGCATTACTTTTCAATCCAGCCTTGTATATATACATGCGTTATCGAATAGAATCGAATCAACTTTATTGGCCATGTATGCTTACGCACACTAGGAATTGTTTGTGGATTTACAGAGAAGTAATCAGTAATCAGTTATCAGTATGTAATATATTTGCTGGATGAATCACTGTAGCATCGGCAGCGCAGTACGCATGGCATGACCAGGCCAGGGGGCTGCAACCACCAGTAGTTACCAGTATTGTTCTAGAATACTAAAATAAAAAAATAAATGACCAAAGTTATCTACAAATCAAGACAGTACGTGGAAAATACACACACACATAAATTCAAAATCAGTTACATGGAGTAGTAAAATGAAGTGTATTTTGGTTGATGTAGTTGGACAATCCCTGCAAACTGTATATCTTGAACATGAGGTGTAGTAGATTTTTTACTTTAAAAAAGTCCATTAAACTAATATGAGATTAAAGGAGCTGCAGGAAAGTATCAGAAAGAATGTCAAAGTTAGACTACTCTCTATATGGAAAAACATTCTAAATACAGTATGTTATTTCCTTTTTTGCCTGTGGCTTCAGGGTGGTGCAGTATTTACCTATTTAGTATAGAAAGGCCCCTTGTAAGATGGACATTTTAAAGAGTGGTCCCAAAGCAGAGGCAGAACTCTGGGAGGCAATGGAGTCATCTGCCGCCGGGCTCCTGCTCCCAAGGGGGCTCCTCTCCACCAACTGGAAGTTTAAATCAGTTATTTAAAAGCCAACAATATATTGCTTCTATGGCTGAGTTCTGAAATATATATATATGTGTTCTCTATCTATCTATCTATCTATCTATCTATCTATCTATCTATCTATCTATCATACTACCTTCTATCTATCTATCTATCTATCTATCTATCTATCTATCTATCTATCTAAACAGAAATATATATTTTATATAGGGTTATATAGGGTTGTATGTGTGTGTGGTGTGTGTGTGTGTGTGTGTGTGTGTGTGGGGGGAGGGGGGGCACCAATATATATCTTGCCTCCGGGCAACTGGAACGAACTTACGCCACTGTCCCAAAGTATGATATTATTGTTCTCATATAACAGCACAATGCCATGTACTTGCACTGTCAGCGTGAACCTTAAATCATTACATACATATGGAAAAATTAGAATGTCAATCTCTAACAAACAGTTGGGCATATTTAATTGTGAGCTTGATTTTGCCCACAAATTATGTTTTCGGCACTTGCAACCACTTTTGAATTACCGTGGGTTGCAATTCTTTTTTGCAGGCACAATCCCACAGGTGGGGATTTTTTTTTAGAAAAATAAATTACTGATGCTTGTTAAACACAACTAGCTGCCCCTCTGACACTGCCCCCTCACCTTGGTGCAACTGTAGGAAAGATGCACAGTAAATCAGTTAAGGAGCGCTAACATCGGGTACGGAAAAAAAATCAGAACAACATATAATTTTCTCCTGTGCATTATTAGTCTTTATTATATAACTGAAAAACATATTTAGTATATTAATTTTGCATATATTGACTACCTGTATATCTTTTGAATTTGAAGTATTTTAAACCTGTAGGTGTCACTGTTCCTTGCTATAAAGCAAGGGAGAGCGAGGAAATGTAACCATGGTACACTGCAGGTGGGGCAATTTTAAAATGTGCAGAGAAATTTATATGGGAGAGGTGTGTGTCCAACTCACATGAGGGCTACTTGCAAAAGCAGACAGTGTTTACCCTGCATTCAAAAATGTATGAAGAGAACCTACTGTAGCTCTTTCTTACTTTATTCTCAACTCAGGTCCAATGTGTAGACAGTTGTTGGATCCACGGATGAGTATAAGGATAAAATGTGAATGATGGTTGTTTTTGTATTGTAAAACATTGCATATTTTAAAATATATATTTATATCCTTTAAAATGTATCAACTAAATTCACAGTACAGTTATATTTATGGACTGTCTCATGCAGAAATCAGCTACCAAAAAAAAATCATGTTTCATGTCATAGCAATATGACAAACCTGTATTGGGTTGTACAGGGCTTAGGCCGACACATTAAATAGGCCGACATGGCTAAGGTCGACAGGGTTGGAAGGTTGACACAATAATAGGAAGGAGGACAGTCATAAAGTTGACATGAGTTTTTCACATTTATTGTCCCGAATGTCATATGGCATAGTCGACATGGACACAATCAAAGTGCTTCCATGCTTCAAGCATGGGGCCTCACTACACTCGGCACTCTAGTGGATGGTAGGGAATGAAAAACCGCCTGTCGGCACATGTCGGCTCGAAAAGAAAGTTAGAAACTCACTTTTGACTGTCATCCTTCCCATTGTCGACCCTCTTTTTACTGCTTCAAAAATAGACCTGTTGGTAAGCGTTTGCCAACCTGTATCACACAGGTCACGTGACATGATGTAATAGAAGAACCTTGGAATGTAACTCTTTCTTCATGCTCGTTTGCAGCGCAACTCCCTGAACCTTTTGTTTGCTAATATAAAACTAGTGAGAGAGCTCTGCTTCAGAGACCAGATGATCCTCTCTTCGGTAATGAGCTTCAGTGCTGTAGAGCATACATATTTCAGCTGAGGGACTGTGTAGCTATACAATGCTCCTGCACCAAGAGATTTTCATGAAGGAGATCATTACCAGAGGCTATCCATGTAAATTATATATCCATGTTAACTAAGTACAAAATTCGCTGTTAATTACAAAAAGAAAAAATTTGAATTACAGATTTGAATACCGCTCAGCTAGAGTATTCTCTATTATTGTATCAGAAATCTTTTCCACAAACACTACTGTACATTTTTATATACAGATGTTGCTTTACGACGCATATTTATACAAAGTAAATGTTGTGTAAGTGACAATTAGTCATTGCGTGAATGTAAATGTCTAAATGATAGTCTGCCTTGTGCTACAACCAATAAAATGAACATTTTATGTTTGAAATAAAGGAAGTTTAGTTTATAAAAATTATGGTACTTGTTTCCTAGAATGCCCACAATCGGGAGTAATCGTGTACCTTAACTTAAGGTACACGATGAACGCGATGGACCCGATTTCCTTTGAAATCAGGTCCATTTTACCGGCAAAGGCAAAATCGCGTTGATCGCGTCGGTCGCGTGCATTAACATGGCACGCGACGCGACCGACGCGATGGACCCGATTTTGCCATAGGGTTCAATGTTTAAATATTTTTAACATTGTAATCGCATTCATCGCGTCAGTCTTGTGCCATGCTTCGGGTTGGCGTCAATCGTGGGGTGCCGTTCACAATGGGGCCATTTGAGCCATCAGGTGGTGTAAAATAGGGTCCCAGGGACTCTATTCACATTTGATTTAATGTAAAAATCGGGTCCATCGCGTCGGTCGCATCGCATGCGATGCGATCAAAATCGGTGTGGCCTTTCTAGGAAACAAGTACCATAATTATTATTGTTACTATTATTTAAAAAAAAAACATTGTTACAGCTTTGCTCACATTATGCTACACAATTTGGCACACCATTTTGTAGAATTGCGTATCAGTAGGCTGTTCCCTATAAGATTGTGAAGCTCCAGCAAGTAGAATAGCTTTTCCCACTGCACCACCATTCTGCTACTGTTAACAGCACGGTAGTGTAGTGGAGGGTAACTCTTAGTTTTTAAAATAGATCATGGAATGGTGAGGTATCATACATAATTTGTTGTTTTTATTTCCTGTCAGTAAACTTAGGCCCTCATTCTGGTTGACTCGATAAGCTGTGAAGCTCACAGCTTATCGAGTCCCAGAGAGGCCACCCTGCCACTCCGGGGGATACATGCCACCCCGCCACCATATCCCCATGTAACCGTGCAAGGGGATGTGTTATTAAAACACATCCCCTCGCAGGTACCGCAGCAGGAGAAATCATTCACAGCGACCATCAAATGATTTCTTATAGGTTCACAAATATGTCAGTGGAGACTGACTAATATTTGTGGGCTTCGGACCAAACACAGGGCGGGCGGCTGATGTCATGTGATGTCAGCTTACCACCCCCAGCACACTGCGTTGCCACCGTATTTTCATGGGGATGCCCAGAACTTGTATTGTTCGCTGATGAAACGCTGGACGCACCCATGTCAGAGCGTTGCCATTGCCCCTTTCTCGCCCCCCCCCCCCTTCCTGTGCAAGCTCCTTGCTGACAGTGCAGGTCGACGAGAGCGCCTGCACAGAAGCCCTGCATATGCAGATAACTAATTATGCGCATGCGCAGGGCACAAACGTCGGTCCCCCATCGGTGTGAACATGCAGTAGTTAGAATGAGGGCCTTATGCCTATTGTTGAAGAAAAGTTATATATGTTAAATGCATTATCTAATACAGAAACTTGTCCCTTTAGGAAGTGCAGTAAGTTATTTACTATACTACATACTTACTGAATGTTCTTTATGAAGACAGAATTTCACAACCCTGTCATTTTTCTGTGCTACTTGAGCCTGGATGCCCATCCTTTGTGTATAATACAGTCATAACTGCCAATATGATTTTAATACGATACATAGACGATAAATCTGTATACATATGCTGGAATTTACGCATTTAATCGTTAGAAAACTGTGCATGTGCCACATACAAACTGCGCATGCACCAATGTCCTTTTGCAATGCAGCTCACAGTGAGGATTCATTCTCAGAATATATTGGTCCATATGGTTTTTTCATTTTTTTTCAACTTTAGTATCATTTACCATCCACAGCAATTGGGAATAGTAAACTGTTCAGCGGTATAAAATGACGCAAAAGAAAATAATGTGTTGACCATTGTTGTATTGACCTTCTAACCCTGTTGACCATTTGTACCTGTTGACTTTCTGTACTGTGGTCCTTTTGATCCGGTCGTCCTAATGCATGCTGACCATATAGTGTCGAACTTTGCAATGTCAACCCATTCCTTGTCAATCTATTGATCCACGCTCTCGCTTCACTTGTGATGTTTCCCATATCCATGGCCAGAAAATCTCAGCAGTATGGGTTTTTTTGTGTACAAATTGGACACAGGCCCTAAATACTCACTGAACCATTGGACCAATCAACATCTGCTTTCATTGTCTAACTTGTTGGAGATGTGCTGGATTATGCAGTTCAGTGCCAATTTTTAACTAAATACAATGCTAGTAAATTAAAGCTTTGTTTCTAATACCCATAGTAGTAACAGCAACTAATGGTGTGTACACTCGCTTTGATTCTGGCTCATGGCTGATTTTGACTATCCGATTCTGGCTAACTGCACTTTACATGTACATTAGATTTAGACTATCTTGTGATTTAGCCCTAGGCCAAATACTATTATCCTAAATTCTACAGATGAGATAGTCAAGATCAATTTGATACTGACTAAACTGGGGCAGGAACTGGCATTGCATCGGCAATGAATGTGGCTGCATGACTCATTTTCTATTCGATTTTAACTATATAGTCAAAATCAGAAGTCAGAATCGGACCAGCTAAAGTTTTTAAGAGCTACACTGTTAAAGACTGTTTTGTACTGATTGGAATTTTGGAAAAAATATCATGCATGTAAATTTTTTATATTAGAAAAAAAATATGAAAGAATGTATTGCAGTAGGATATTTTATGTACATGTTACTATGTCAGTACAATTCCTATTAATGTGACTATCAGGGTGCAAAATAAAAGGAACAATGTTGTAGAGATTACCAGCGGTTCCTCCAATTTGGTCATTGCTATTGAATTTGACCCCTATATTGCATATTATTATTGTCATTGGTAGGACACTATACCATCAGTTCACAAAGCAATGGTTGAGTGCAATGCTCGCCTGTCCAACTATGGCCCCTGTTCTTCTCTTCTAACAAGGGCCAGAACATGCATGGCAAAGCCCTATTTGGACTCAGTGCTAATATTAATAATAGAAAATGTTAGTGCATGTAGTCAGTGCATTAACTTCCATATTCCTCTGCTATTTTTTCTCTATGTCAGCAAAACATTGGGGTGGATGTATGAAGCAGTGTTAAGGGAGAAGTGATAAAGTGCCTGGTACTTCATCACCGGCCAATCAGCTCCTGACTTAAATAACAGGCTGGTTTTAAAAAGGAACAGTCAGGAGCTGATTGGCCGATGAGAAAATATGAGACACTTTATCACTTCTCCTCCCTTATCACTGCTTCATACATCTACCCCATTAAATGTTTCACAGTTATTGCATGCATACCTAATTACTTAATAAAGCATTTTATTGCAACTGCTTTTTAAGGGGAAAGAAAAGATCCATTTTTATAACAGCTAGCATAGGCAGAAAAGGGGATCACTAGACCCCATTGCAAAACTTGGGAAACAGTCCAGGATGCTGTTCTCCTCACCTATCCTCCCTTTTCAGTACAGCAGAATATGGGACCCTACTGATCATGTGTCACTTAGGCAGATATGCTTACAGCAAAGCAAGTGACTAAGGGGGTAGCAGGGGCTTAAGAGGGGGAGGTCCCTAGTACTTCCAGAGCCTCCTCACCTCCAAGCCCTCTGTAGCCGTAACACCTCCTGCATCGGCTGCATCTCCACTCCTCAATGTTGAGGTTATTGTCATTTTGGTTCTATTTGTTTTTTCTCCTTTAGGCATTCTTTTGTAGCAAAGGCAGGTTAGTAAAGGAAACAATAGTGGTTAGCAAAGGAATTAATTTTGGTTTTGTCTTATTTGAGCAAAAGATAAAAATGTTACTTTAAAGAAAAGTTCACAAATCAGTGTAGTCAATTTTTGTGGCTCTCTTTTTTTTATGGCCATTAAAACACAAATGGTTTTTGTAGAATCATGGTTAGTTTTAAACCCTTGCATGTAAGCCACAGCAAGAAACTATAAAGATTAAGCGGCAATGGTTTCAACTGACCATCTTCATGTAGTAAGAATTACCAGGATTACTATGTAGTAGCAAATAGCTCAATGTGTTAGGTGTCTGACTGTAGTGTATAAAGTTGAGAGTTTGAGCCCCAGTTTGGCTATAAAATGAAAATCCCTTGCAAGTTCTTAGTTTTCCAAAGGGGGATAGCTGTGGCAGAATTGGGGCACCAGGCAAACTGGTTGAGTTGCATTAAAATAAATTAAAATCCAACAATTTCTTGAACATTCATGTTATATTTAAAATTAGGCATATCTCATGTACAGCTGCTTAGCACAGACAGCGGTTCTGAAAAAGTTGTAAGCTTGGTTATCTTCAAACCAAAACCTTCTCCGAATACCAGACCTTGTTATGACACCCATCTGCTGTAGCTTTACTTCTCTGGCTGGGTGAGGTTCCAATTCAGCTTCTTTCATTCCTTTTAACTCACTGTTTGTTTTAACAGCTACACTATCTGGCAGGGATTATCATCCAGGCTGTTGCACTGCCATGTATGCATTGCCTTTTTTTTGTATTTGCAGATCTGTTGGCTTCGGTATGTTATGTGTTCAACCTCCGAGGCAAGCTTTGTGTGTGTTTTATTGCAATAAATCAATGTTTAGATTTTATAAATCAAAACAATTTCTGGTCCGGAGTTGTTCTCATTCTGTAGATTCATTGTGCAGTTTTTCCGTTAATTTCCTGTGACTCTGTAGGCTGCACATTTTGTATACTGTAAAATATTTCTTCATGCTTGCCTCAAAATCAGTTATTTTTCCAAGCCTTGTTTAATATGGGCAGTACGGATGGTGTAATGGTTAGCATTACAGCCTCACAGCATTGAGGTCATGGGTTCCATTCCCACCATGGCTCTAACTGTGGGTTTGTATATTCTCCCCTAACTGTTCGTTTGTATATTCTCCCCGCACTTGCGTGGGTTTTCTCTGGGTACTCCGTTTCCTCCCACATTCCAAAAATATACTGGTTGGCCAATTGGCTCCCAACAAAATTAACCCTAGAATGTTTGTGTGTGCATGTACATGTGGCTGCATACTGTGCGATTCTGACTCATTGATGTGACTGTTCAACTATACTCTGTAAAGCGCTGCAGAATATGTGTGCGCTATACAAGAAACTGTTAATAAATAATAAGAAAGAAGATCATATTTTTTTATGTTTTAAGCATTATTTAACACACAGTTTCAGCCTTTGTATAGTATTATTTCAATAGTCTGCAATGCTACATACATTTTATTAGAGATGTGCGGATTTGGTTTTATCCTGATTTACTCAGTTCTCAAAGTTGGATCTTATTGGCTATCCAAAACATGTGACATCTAATAGCCAATAAAATCCCTCTTTGAGAACAGTGTAAAACAAAACCTGCACATCTCTAATTTTTATATGTGTGTATATACAGGGGCACTTCAAGAGAGGAGGTGGCCCGTGTGCAGCCTCCTTCTTTTGGGCCCCATTCCTCTACTGGAAGCAGTGCCGCACTACACCGCACTGTAGAGTCTGAGCAATAGAGCACTCAGACTCTACTACGCATGCGCAGACCTCCTAAACAATGCACGTGTGCAAACCCCAGAAGCAGTGGCGTAAGTTCGTCCCAAGTGCCCGGAGGCAAGATAAATGTTGGTGCCCCCCCCCCCCTTCCTAATACATACACATACACACCTCTTTCACGCAATAAAAACAGACACAGGGGTGGATTCAGAACAATGGGTGCAGCCTCACAACTATTTCTTGGCCTCTGAAGGCATGATGAGGAGAAGCAGTGGTGAAAAGTGAAAAGGTGATGGGGTGTAGAAGGAAGGGAGGCAGTGATGGAGTGGGGAGTGAGAGGTACAGTAAAAGGGGAGAGTGAGAACGAAAGGGGGAGTGAGTGAGAGGGTGAAGAGAGAAAGGTGGATGGGGTGGAGTTTTGGACAGAGAGAGTGGGGGAGTGAGAGAGAGGAGGAAGGGTTGAGTTTTGGACATAGAGAGTGGGGGAGTGTGAAAGAGGGGAGAAAAGGGTGAAAGTAAGTGTGAGAAGTGGGGGAGGCTGAGAGCGTGAGAGGGGGGAGAGAGTGTGAGAGATAGAGAGGGTTCTAGGTGGAGAGGGCTGAGCGTAGAAAGGGGGGTGAAAGAGGGAGGGTGAGAGGGGGTGAGTGTGAGAGAGCGTGAAGAGACAGAGTTGAAAGAAAGGGGGGAGAGAGTGTGAGCTGGAAGCAAGACAGAGGGGGTTAAAGAGATGGGTGAGAGGGTGAAGAGGAGAGAGAGTTTGAGAGAGAGGAGTGAGAGAGGAGGATGAGAGCGGAAGAGTGAGTCTGTGAGAGGGGGGGGAGTGAAAAAGGTAGAGAAGAGAGATAGGGGTGAGAAAAGGAGTGAGTGGGAGAGAAGGGTGAGAGTAATGGAGGGGGGCAGTAAGTGTTAGCGAGGAGAAGAATAGAGGGGAGGTTGAGGGGAGAATGAGTGTGAGAAAGAGGGAGAGAAGAGAGAGGAGGTGGGAGTGAGTGTAAAAAAAGGGAGAAAGTTAGAGGGGGGGAAGGGAGTGTGCGAAAGAGGGAGAGAAGAGAGAGAGCATTGATAGAAGTGTGCAGGGAGCAGCATAAAGATCAACATTACCTTCTCTGTGTCACTGGATCCCCTTAAGTATGGGAGTGCACGGGGGGGGGGGGGGGGGGGGGGGGGGTTGGGTGCCCAATGTCCCACGGAGGTGTTGCAGCTCCCTGTATATGTCCTGGCTCCCTCCAAGAGTGGTATATGGGTCGGCCTGCTTCTGTGTGAGGTGATATGCGGGTCTTCCGGCTTCTGTGATATGCGGGTCGGCTGTTCAATATGTAAAAAAAAAATCACTTAAACGACACGGGTTGTTTGTTCACGGGCCTTGGTGGCCTTCCGAAATCCGCCACTTTCTCTCTCACTCAACACAAACACACACCTGTTTCACTCAAACATGCACATGCGCAAACACCTTACACTTAACAGACACACACATCTCTGTCACTTAACATCCACAAACCTGTTTCACTGAGAACACACATGCAGCACACCTCTTACATAACATACACTTCTGTCACTAACAAAAATACACGCATACAGTACACTTCTGTCACTAACAAAAATACACACATACACTTACAAACATCCACGCACAGAGACTGCTTACTTATTAAAAACGCCTCCTGCACATCTCACATTATTTGCATACATGTACCCATTTATTTGGGCTGCAGATATGGGTCCACATATACCTACATAAAGGGGGTCATTCTAATTTATTTTCATCCACCGTGCGTTCGCACGAGGAACTGATGTGCGTATGCGCTGGCGCATGTGTATCGCCACACTGTTCACCAAGCGCAGGCACCCAAGACTGCGGGCAGGGGTGGCTGCGTATATTCACACCCATGGGAATGCTCAGCATTTTATGGGTGTTCCCATTGTAATTGGCCCTTGACGTGGGTGCCAGGGGTGGACAGCTGACATCACCGGATGTCAGCTGCCTGCCAAGTTCCTCTCCAGTGTGCACGCAGATCTAAGTGACCTGAGAGTCACTGAGATCTGCGTGCACGTTCCACATCATTGGATGGTCGGCGACCATTGAATCATGTGGGTGTTATCACGTAGCCTGCAAATGGATGTTTATGTTAAACATCCATTTGCAGCCCATGAGAATGAATGTGGCATGCATTATACACACAGATAAATACATACAGTATATAATAGTTACACACACACACACACACACACACAGATAAATACATATTGTACATAATAGTTACACACACACACACACACACACATATATATACACAGAGAAATTCAGACTGTAAATAAGTTACACACACACACACACACACACAGATAAATACATACTGCACATAATAGTTTCACACACACACACACACACACACACACACACACACACACAGAAATACATACTGCACATAATAGTTTCACACACACACACACACACACACACAGAAATACATACTGTACATAATAGTTACACACACACAGAAATACATACTGTACACAATAGTTACACACACACACACACACACACACACACAGAAATACATACTGCACATAATAGTTTCACACACACACACACACACACACACACACAGAAATACATACTGTACATAATAGTTACACACACACAGAAATACATACTGTACACAATAGTTACACACACACAGAAATACATACTGTACATAATAGTTACACACACACACACAGAAATACATACTGTACACAATAGTTTTACACACACACACACACACACATACAGATAAATACATACTGGATATAACAGTCACACTCACCATGCTACTGCTGAAGGGCCTGGCTGACAATCACTGTGTGTACAGTACAGTGCCGTGTAGCCACGCCCCCTTTTCGGGCTGCTCCTCCGGAGCCACTCGCTCCCTCTTGTCTGGCTGCAAGGAAGGATGCATGCACTGCATTACAGAAACTGAAAGTAAAATTATACTCCCAGCAGCTCTGAGCTTCCTGCAGCAAGGTCTGCTAGGAGCTGTAGTTTATTTTCATTTTCTTTAATGCTGAGTGCACTGCACCATGCTCCTCTCTCTGTGCCCCCCCTAGTGGCTAACGCCCGGCGGCCAATGTCTCCATTGCCTCCGGGAGTTACGCCACTGCCCAGAAGCAAACTGCTTTGGCGAGCTACACACTCCACCTGGGGCGGACTGTAGTGGCCCCCTGGCCGGACCAGGTGAACTCCCAGTGTTTTATGGGTGTCCCCATAAAACCACTGGGCGTTCCCTTGGGAATGCAGGGGGGACGATGCCTGCAGGGGCAGGTGGCTGACATCACAGGATGTCAGTGCCTGCCCCATCTTCAGCGATTTGCGGAGGAAATAAAATTATTCTCCTGCTAGCGGCCACATGTGAGGGGATGTGTTAGCGAACACATCCCCTCGCATGGCTCTGAGGGGATTTGGCAGCGGTCGGGGGGGACAGGCATTTGGCCAGGCATTGTTAAGCTGTCACTAAGCAGCGAACGATCGCTATTTTTGCACTTCAGTGGAATGACAGTTCATTTTTAGAGATCATTTCTGAGCAGGCAGGTGTGGGGAAGTGTCTCTTGTTTTACAGGTAGGTAATGTTTACCTAGGAATTTTCTAGTGTTTCTGTCCAATCTGGGGCATTAATAACTATTCTGTACGCGCAGCTCATCTATCAGCAGTTGGTATATTATAAACGAATGTAAAGCCGACAATACATCTACAGATCGATTGTCAGATTGGGCTGGTTGGAACAAAAACCTGGTAGCATCTGAATGACAGTTTTTGGCAGTTTTCCAGCATTTCAAAGCAAATGGTCAACTGTCATTTGCTCTCATCCATTACCAGGATTTTGTTCCAACCAGCCCAATTTGACAATCGATCTGTAGATGTATGGCTGGCTTTACTCATACAAGAACACTGTTTTTAAATTAGGTTATAAATTGCACCTGATATATAAATGAGTGTAGATTTTACACATTGCAGCACACAGAATTCCAATAATAATACCAAGTGATGCTGATACAGCCACATATTTGAATGTCATTTTCTATTTTTCAGTCAACGGAATTAACATAAACAAATAACAATTGAGAACTATGGCTAAATACCCTGAAACAATATACTAGAGAACACGTATGTGTGTATAGACCATAAATATGTATGTGCTTAGTCTTGGCCTGCTGTGATAATTATCTCTCCAAGGAGAGCTCTCAACATTCTGCAAACAGAGGCTCCCCTTCCAGTGGGTCACTTCAGATGACGAACACTCGCTCGTTCTTCATTCCACTTGCCTGCACAAAACAAACCTTCTCTTGTTAAGATATCAGGTCACTGTATACTTGTCCTCGTGGGTCTTGCCTTGTGTACGCCGAATTGTATAAACTTAAAGCATCAATATAGAAAATACTAGTTTGGATCCCCAAAAGCACGTCAGGCTCCTGCAAACATAGTTGCTGCTATTCAGGCTCGCGGTCAATTACTTGAACCCTTTGGCTACTCGGGGAATTACTTGTTAACGCTCAACAAATATATTAATGTTTTAAGTTTGCTGCAATGCCTCTCAGTCTCTCCTTATAAGTAAAATATCAGTAATTCTGCAGTTAGTACATTTTTAGCTACTTCACCCTATTTTTGGCTAAGCTATTGAATTCAAATAAATGTGTCATGCTATTATTATTATGCCAAAGTTATTTATTTTTTTCCTTGTAGAACCTTTATGCATGAGCTCTGCTAAACTTTCTGACAGCATTGCATTCCATTGGGTTATAATGAACAGATATAATACTAGGCAGTCCCAAACAATAAATCATCCATAAGATCCAGGTAGTATAAATAGATTTTTTTATTTTCAGTTGATTGAATTTATTGTTTATCACTTATTCCATTCAGAATCTTTCACTTAGAGCTGTGACAGTTTTCACTTTCACTTTGAGCTGTGACAGATTTTAGCCCACAAACTCACTACCCCACCTCCTATCTGCTCCTACCTCAAATCTCTGGCTTCACAGCTCTCTCTCTCTCGCTATATCCAACAAGTTTGAAACAGATCAGTGGAATGTAAGAGATTTGATACTGTGACTCCAAATATTTGTAAACAGGGGTCTGTTCCCACAAATATTTTTTGGCAGGACTCTTTTCATGTACCCCTTAATTGCAAACAAAACAAAAAGTAATTACAAAATCTAACATGAAATCTGGTATGTAGTATGTAGTATGGCACTGCATAGCATGGGGCGGAGCCATTGCAATCATTGCAATCATGTCACCAGGCCCCCCTGCAAAAAGCATCTTCCTGCTTGGGTATGCCCTTTGTGTCTGAAAAGGAAGGGGCCAACTATAATATAGTCACCATGGATAATTGCCCTCACTCACAGTGTTCATTACCAATTAATGTTTTAACACTGATATTTCGAGACTTGAGGCACGGATAAGCAAACGTTATGGATTTAAGAAATAATTAGTGTTGCAGAAATGTGAGCCTTGACAACTTTTCCCATTATCTGCCATACACTCTGTTCCTTTATCTCTAAATGCTGTGATACTGTGGGAGCCTGCTGATCCTGGCCACACACACTTTACAGTACCTGCTACTATACTGAGGATAGCACCTCTTTGCTCTGTCTTTTTGGCATCAAACATTTTCAAGTGTCTAATCAGTGCCTAATTAAATTTCCTTTGATTGGGCTAAAAGTACAACAGTGGAGGGGGTGATAGGAGACAGACAAGAATCAAAAGTATTTGAGGCAGACAAAAGCTGTCCTCTGCTTTATTTCACGCCAACTTGGCTAATGGCACACGCTCTGGAAAATAATTTAGTGAAAACAACAGACCTACTGCAAAATGATTTCCAAAGCAAATAAAGCCACATGATATATGCTAAGGGGGTTTGTGCAAGGGATGTTTCTATAAAATGATGCTGTCAGACAAAACAAAGACATTCTGCCTAAATCCTTTGCTTCAAACTGTTGGAATAATTACGCTAGCAACATAATTAAATGAGGATTGCTACAACTTTACTTTATCCAAGCAAGATGTAGAGTGTAGAGAGATGGAATACTATACTGTAAATCATAATATGTGAATAAAGGATAGAATTATAATACATTCATGAATAAAGCATTTACAGTTGGAGTGTAATGTATGTTACAGACCTCACTAAGAGGTTCTAAGGGCCAGATTTATTAACATTATTTTTGCTAAATACCCCTTTTCATATAATGTTATTGTCACCTGAATGCATTAAATATTGAATTGATTAAAAATAATTACTAAAAGAAAGATGAGCTATTTGGACTCTGTTGACAGATGACAGTGAACCTTGTATGTGTTCTTGGTTTAATGCAGGCTACATACCTTACAACTGTTTACCAATCTGTGCAAGGTATGATAGGTGCAACATTCCTCATTCCTACAGCCAGACACTAGGATAGCTAGGATGGGATGATTTTAGCATGCTGGTGATTGGAATCCCTAGGGTCAAAATCCCAGCACTGGAATCCCAACTGGTGATCACAACACAGGTAATGGAATCCTGACATCAATGGAGATGCCCACACAGGAAGTCCAACAGCTGGCATCCCAAGCTTAAGTAGCATTATGCCTAGTGGAGGATTAGCTTTAGGCCCTATTGGATGGTTAAGGTTAAAGGGGGTCAAAGGTTAGGCTGAGGCTATGTAGGTTAGAGGGGGGTCAAAGGTTAGGCTGCGGGTATGTAGAGTTATGGTTAGGCACCGAAAAGGGGCAGATAGGGTTAGGCACTAAGGAGAGAGGATTAGGGTAGGTGAGAGGGTTAGGCATAGGCATTGGAGAGGGTAGGCGGCAGGGGGAGGGTTAGGCATAGGCTGCAGAGGAGAGGATAAGGAATCAAGTATAGAGGGTTTGAGGGCTAAAGGGAAAGGGTAAGTATACTTACCCAGCACCTGTTGGGATTCTGATCATAGGGATACCACTACCGGACTTGTAACCATTACTTTTCATGCAAATTGTGCATGTTTTATATAAATAGGATTATGTATACTTATGTAATTCTGTATTCCTAGTTTATATAAAGTCAGAGATCACTTATAGAAATGAAACATTCCTGGCCAGTATGCCTTTCTAAGCCATAAGATATTTGCATGTCTTTCCAAAGCAATAATTACATACTTAACACAAAAAAGAAGTATCCAAGTTTCTGAATATATTTTATATTGCATTGTTAATTGTGCTTTAGTTACACATCAAAATGCAGCTTGATTAGGGCAGTGTTTCTGTATAGTATCAAGATACACAAGCACAAGGTAAAGTGTTCTGTACAGTACTTGTTTGTGTGCTTTTATGTGTGCATGCTTATACAGTATGTACAGTATGCAAGACTGTATCTATTTGTGTGACAAATAGTGCGTGTACTTGTTTCTAGGTGATGCTGTATTGCTGACATAGATGTTATGACGTGGATAACATGCTAATTGCCGCAGGCTAGTACCACTGTAGCCCTGCAATAAGCCCTCAGGCTACACTTAAGCTGGTCCAATTTCAGTACAATACTTCTTTTTGTGATGACTTGGAATGATGTACTAGGCCTGTCGCTTAGTGTGTATGCCCGACATGCTGTTGTTTATGCAGATGTGTAACGAGTGACATGTTTAATGAGGAAGGAGCGATATGTCACTCCGACCTGCATTACATTGTCCCAGTGTGTATCAGGTTTAATATGGATTTCTGTTTGAATCTCATAAAGCACAAACAGAAATCTGCGGGAGGTAGGCTTTGTGCTCTTATGGAGGGCACCGCAATCACAGTAACCTGTAGACCTGGAGACTTACAGTATCCAGAATATAAAGGTAAACGCATAATAGCAGCAGATTAACCACTTGAGGAAAAGAGCATTTACTCATGCTGTATTGAAATTACTGTAAATGAATCTGGCCCCATGAGTTTGTCTGCATATCCTATATAATAAAATAGGTATCTGTCATATCCCAACCCTCTGCTCTGCTATAAGCAGCAATAGGAAATTATAATTATAAGCATTATTCCAGATAATTAAGAATTATGCTCCTTAGATACACTGTGTGCCGAGGAACATGTGACTTGGTTGTATTTACCAGAATCTAGTCTACAGTATATGTCCTTCTGATCCTTCCTGTTGAAGTTCTGGCCGAATACGTGCCTCTAGCTCAGATAGGTGGGATTTATTGAATGACATTTTGCTTCAAGCAATAGCACATGCTTCTCCCTCTACCTGTGCAAAGTATTAAGAGACATCACAGGGCTAAGGGACATGGGAGGAGAGAGGTTTAAAAGAGAAGAAAGGCAAAGAACAACCAGCCAAGCAGCTTCTGGATACAGAACAGACAAGTGCCCCTGCCACCGAGAACCTAGAAACATGTCAAGCGCTGCATGTTTGTTGTTCTACACAGAGGGCACTGCCGCAGTCCACAAGTATTGATTCTTTTTCATTGTATGGAGACAGAAACTGTCAAGCTCCAGCAGGCCGGCCTCGGTGAAGCTCAGACAACTATTCCCTGCACTGCCTACCAGATGAGCCCCCATAGGAGACATCCAAGCAAGACATGCCAATGTCCGTCTCATGTGCAAGTAGCCCTGGTGCTTGCACATGAGAATGATATTTAATATTATTCAGTACTATATCAGAAATAAAGACTCTCGAGGAATGCAGATTTCTTATTGTAATTCAGATGAGACAAGCATGCTGTTTCTTCTTATTCACTTTACAATAAAACATACAGTTTGTTTACTAAGCAGATCATTTTCTGTAGTATATTAGTAAAGGCAACACTGCAGAATATAAATCATGTAACGGACTGTACATAGTAAATACACTGCAAGCAGGATATACACAAATATAAAGTAAAATGAGTAAAACTGCTTCTATATAATATCTGTTTATACTGTATATAAAAGTACAGTGTGTGTTTTTTTTTTTAAAACAAATGCAGTAATACTTCCGGTGCTATATGTTCTTCCCATGCATTAGTGTATTATATGTGAAGTAGACTGATTGCCCCTATTGTGACCCATGTGTTATCGCATGAAAACAGAACATTTTTCTGCTGATAACGGGCTATAATTGGATACCCTAATAATGACCACTGCTTATGTTGACCAAAAAATGTGTGCATGTATTTGGATACACCCCCCCCCCCCTTCCTTTGAAAACCAACATATCTTGTGTTGACATTTTGTCCATGCCAACATTCTCCAGGTATCAACATTTTAACATGTCAACATTTAAAAAAAAATCTGTCAATGTCAAGGTCTTATGCTGTGTACACACGGTCCGATTTCCTTTCCGATGTTGACGATATAGTCAACATCGGATCGGCATCGGATCAACATCGGATGCAGATCGCAAGGGTTTTAACCCTTGCGATCCCGATCCGATCCCGATGCGCGTTCATGTATCTGAAGCCAGAAAGTCTTGGCTGCCTTGTCTATATAGTGCAGATCTGCACTATATAGTCAAGATAGGATGCAAATCGGATGTGCCTTAAGATCCTATCCACGATCCTATCTAATCAGATCGTGGATAGGATCTTAAGGGACATCTAACGTGTGTACACACCATTAGTGTCGACATTATAAATGTCAATGTTGTCATTGTGAACATGGCGACTTATCGATCTAGTCATCAACTGACCATGAATGGTTCATTGCGAGTGTTTCATGTTTACTGAGACATGGTGTATATGTTGTATACAGAAGTTTGTGATATAAAATACAGTCCATCTGGTGAGCAATAATTCATTGTATGGGGATATCAGACATTGAACTACATTTACTTGGTGTGTACCAGTTTCAGACAATTTGTTATATCTCCCATCTTGTGTGCATATCGCTAGTGGCTCATTTGTCAACACCCATGATATATAAACAAACTAGAGATATATATAGCGTATTACTGTATGCTGTTGAGTTGTTCCCTTTATTATCTCTTCATACACGACCTCCAGATATTAGAATACAACAAAAACTTTTAACAAGAACAAAGCTCCTTACAAGTTTACATGATGGATGATTGAGTTTTTTATTGATCTTTCAAAGAAAAAGCTCATATCATCAGAAAACTAAACCTGTATCTATACAGGACAAGCTTTTATATCATATGGATTTAAAAGATTCCACAGGGAAAGCCTATAGTGCACTCATCATTAGGTATGTTTTTAAATATTGGTTAGCAAAACAATGCACTGGAGGTCCATCGATGGATTCACCTAAATGTAATCATTCCTGCTCTTTCACTGACAGGACCAAGGGCCAATCAGAACCTGTGGGTGTGGCTTCATTGGTAAATCAGGAGGTGGAGCTAGGTTCTGTATCCTGGCACCAACTAGGGGGGTGATTGAGAAAACAGCAGGGCGCTCAGTGCTGTTGATGGTTGAAAATCATCTAATATTAGCTTTACACCATTGATGGACAATGAACAAACCTTGTGCAAAATGTTTTGCAATTTTTGTTGTTGCAAGTGGGGTAATTGCTGGCCGCTTTTACATGTAGCCTACACGTGCTGGACAGCTTCATATTTACACTATTGTAGTAAAACAGGAAGAGTAGTGTAGACCAGGGGTTCCCAATCTTTTTCTAATCACGGCACCCTAGAGTATCAGAATTTTTCCAGGGCACCCCAAGGCCCCAAAAAATATATATCAAATTAAGTAGATTGTGTTTATATGTGATTCTTAGGTTCAGTTATGTGGTAAAGGGCAGGATTTGGTTCTGATTGTACACATTTTATGATTGGCAGCCACCAACACTGGTTTTGTCCAGAAATAATTGATCATAAATAATTTGAATTGGTCCTAGATGACCAACCCAAGGCACCCCTGCAAGTGTCCCGAGGCACCCCAGGGAGCCACGGCACACAGTTTGGGAACCACTGGTGTAGACAGTTTATTGTGCTTTGTTTGTATGGGCTGTGCTATACAGCATCCAGGCTTTAGCTCTACATTGTCTAGGTAGACAATCCAAATGTAGATATGGTCAAAAAGGTCCACAGTCAAAATTTTGACAGTCAAAGGTCGACGTGAGTTTTTCATGATTTTTTTGTGAAAGACAAACCTGTTCATACTAAATGCGATACACAAAAACTGACTTGTTCATACTCTACAATCCATGTGGTCATAGAGTTATGATTATAAAAGTGTGCAGAGCACAGCGAGGCACCATCCCCAAAGCTTGGGGGTGCAGCGGGCCATTTAAGGGGACATGGTACACCTATACGGTGTCCATGCTGATGTCAACATAGGTACCAAAAACAACATGAAAAACAGCCTTTGTCAACAAAAAACCATGAACACTCTTGTCAACCTTTTTAATGTCGACATTTGGATGTCAACCTTTTGACTGTTGACATTTGACCATGTCGACCTTTTGACTGTTGACCTTTTGACCCTGTCCACCCATTGACTGTAGACTTTTCTACCCTGTCAACCATTAGTTGTCGACCTTTTGATTGTAGACACTGTAGATCTAATGGGTTTGGGCTGTTGACGTATAACCAGCAAAGATTATTCAGTGGTTTATATCATAGTATAGTGCCGTAAGATCATGTACTGATATGACAACATAAACATAACACAGACAAAGATCTTGTAATAGATATTGCGCTGGCCAGCTGCAAGCAGAACTTCCCAGCACATGTGCAGGATGAATGGATTCCATCCTAGTCTCCTTCACCTGATTAGGATCAGAGTTCTCCCTTGAGTATTATGGGGACAGCATCTTTTATCTGTCCTTTAGATGCTGACACAGCAGAATCCCCACACTGCAGTTTATCATCTTTTTACATTCAAGCACATAGGTAGGTGACAGCTAAGTGTACATCTTAGTACAGCATGCCATGATCCTGCTGACCCTGCTAATTGACTGCAGGGTATGCCTCCAATTGACAGTTCTATGAGTATAGAATAGGCTGTACAGTACACATGGTGATAATATATGAGGGGATATGTTAGTGAAAAACCAGAGTAGATATTCTATATATTATCGTAGTTCCTTTAATGAATAGTATCCGACTATGTACATGACCTTATACATTGCAGTGTTCTGTATATCTGTGCAACAACATGGAGTTAAAAATCAAGGATAAGTTGCCACAAGCTCAGGCCTTTGATGCATACATTATTTATCCCACTACTTCCTAGGGAGATGGCAGCCCATCACAGCCCCCCTAACTATATTGGTTTAGCCTCTGGGCTAAGTTCATAAACAGAATTAGCTTCTTTTCATTATTTCCACTTGTGTGCAATAATCTGAAGTCATGTCCAACACAACTAGAAAGAGAGATTATAATTGGCCTTTGTAGTTCAGTCTCTCTGTAAACTTCAAGGATTTTTTTTTCTTTTTCAACAAGTTTGGGTCACTTGGGCAAGTCAGGGGCGGGCATCGCTGTCTAAGCGAACATGATAATTCCTTGTTGGAACCGTGTTCATGCAGTGTGCACTGCAGCCTCTTACATCCCAAGTCACCGACTCTTATCCTACATCTCCCTCAACACAAATGTACTAGAAATTATAGTCTGGGAAGTACATATGAAGTAATATAAATTATAGGCTAGGAAGTACACATGCAGTAATATAAATTATAAGCAGGGATATACAGTAACAGAATTATATGTAGGAAAGTACACAAGCAGTTCTAAATATATTAGAGGCAGAGACGTACTCAAGCAGTAATATATATTATAGCAGGGAAGTACACAAGCAATAATATATATTATAGCAGGGAAGTACACAAGCAGTAATATATATTATAGCAGGGAAGTACACAAGCAGTAATATATATTATAGCAGGGAAGTGCACAAGCAGTAATATAAATTATAGCAGGGAAGTACACAAGCAGTAATATAAATTATAGCAGGGAAGTGCACAAGCAGTAATAGATAGTATAGCAGGGAAGTACACAAGCAGTAATAGATAGCATACCTCCCAACATCTGTGAAGGCGGCATCTGGACGGTGTGCACGCCGAAGGCGCTTGGTGAATTTTGGGGGTGTGGCCTGTTGGAAAGGGGGTGTGGCCTCTACTTGCGGCGCTATGCGAGGCCACGCCCCATTTTCACCGCCCTGTGAGCTGCTGGCCAGCCCCCAGCCCCTCTGCCTGCAAGAATAGACGCTGTGCGCATGCGCACAGCGTCTATTCACGGACTACAGGGGGGGACTCCCAACTGCCCCCGCCGTGGGACACTGTCGGCGGCGGGAGGTACGCGGAATGTCCCAAAATATCGGGACGTTCCCGCGATAAGTGGGACAGTTAGGAGGTATGGATAGTATAGCAGGGAAGTACACAAGCAGTAATAGATAGTATAGCAGGTAAATATACAAGCAGTAATAGATATTGTAGGCAGAGACGTACTGAAGTGGTAATATATATTAGAGCAGGGAAGTACACAAGCAGTAATAGATATTATAGCAGGGAAGTACACAAGCATTTATTAAAGAAGCTTCTGAAGAAATAACTTACTGAAAACATTACACACTTAAAACCTGTCACCAAAAATTACTGGCTGTACTTTTATTTTCTATTCTGCGCTCTGCTATAGTTCCCAGGATTTTGCGCAAGGCAAACTACTTTCAGCACTTGCTTGCTCATACATTTACTCTGGGCAAGTAGATGAAACGTAAAAAAAACATCAGTCAAGATGCATTTTGCATATATCCCCCAATGTGGTTTATTATAGTTCAGTTAGTTTTGCTAGTAGTGCACATTACTGAATGACAATAAGTAATTTTTATACATTTACAATTAACATGAAATATATTTCTGATATACTGTAAACAAGACCATAATTGAGGCTGTGAAACTACAATCATCCTATTTTAATGGTGTGTTCTGGCTTTACCAGCTGAAAGTGCATGTACAGACAATGCATGTGAATGGCCCTGGCCGTATAGCAGTATTTTGCATGGATATTTGCTCAAATTTGTATAAAGCCTAAAACATGACAGAACAATTCCTTCATGTACAGTACCTAACAGTTCTGGGAAACAATCTAAATAATCCTGATTATTTTCTCTTCATTGCTTCCCAAAAGTCATTATGTTTGGTCATTATGGCCATTATAAATTTCAATTGAAAAAGAGAAATGTGTCTTTGTGTAAGGCAAAGGCAAATATAAGGGTGTGGAGAGAACAATAAATTAATGAGTTCTGACCCTGGGATTAATAGCCTCACTAGGGATGCATTCCATACACCGACAGACCACTAGGGGTCCTGCATAATGGGGACTCACTATGCTACAGACTGCACTTTGTACATCCAGACATTATATAAAGGGGATGAGGCCACAGAGCCATGTGATACACTGCTGCAGTGGTTAGAAGTGAAATGCATTTAGCTCTAATGGGGAAAATGTATGTACGTGTCACAATCTCCTGCATGAGGGGACACATGACCATCAATCCCCCCCTAACATTCCAAATTAGAGATGTGCAGGTTCTGATTTACTCTGATTTACTCTGATTTCAAAGCAGGATCTTATTAGCTATCCCAAATCACATGACAGTGTGACACAAATCAGAACCTGCACATGCTCTATTCCAAATACAAATTAGTCATGATCTGATTCTAATTTTATGAAGGGAAAATGACGGGTGCCGAATGGAGTCCGGACAGTCGGGATCCTGACAGGCATTTACCCAACGTCGGGATCCCGACTGTCAAAACACTGACAGCCGGGTTCCTGACGGCCACCTGCTATTTTCCCTCGTGGGGTTCCACGACCTCTATAGAGGGAGAATAGAATAGGTGGCTCGCGTAGTGAGCCACCGTGCCCGCAGCGTGGTGAGCGCAGCGAGCCCGCAAGGGGCTTTGTTGCGGTCACCATGCTGTCTGGGTCCGGCCAGTAGGGATCCCGACGTCGGGCGAATGACTGTCGGGATCCCGACTGTCGGACCCCTGTACAACACCCAAAATGACCTGCAAACCATGCATGTCCAAACTACGGCCCTCGAGCTGTTGTGAAACTATAATTCCCATCAATTCCCATCATGCCTTACCACAGTTTTGCTATTAGAGTAAGTTAAAACTATGGCAAGGCATGCTGGGATGTGTATTTTCACAACAGCTGGAGGGCCAAGGTTTGGACATACCTGCTAGTAAACCATACACAATATTACATATTCTTTAACACCTTTATTTGGGGCCTTGCTTGTTTATAGAATATTTGTTAGCCTTTGACTATGTTTTTTCGATGCTCTAAATTTCTGTTCTTTCACCTGATAATAATTATTTTTTTTACAGTGTTGTTATGTGAAAAAATACTTTCCTTAATCATCGCATGTAACTCGTGTAGTGCTGCTTGTTTCAATATAAATTGTATTACATTTTGCCAAACAGTTACATATACAAAGTGCCCTTAATAAAATAACCTTATTAAAAGGGTGTCTCTGGCACATTTGTTCTGCTTGTACTGAAATCCAGTACTTAATGCTTGCCAAGGAATAACATGATTAAGATTAAAAGACACAGCTACAACATGAAAGTGGAAAAAAAAAAGTCTGAAATCTGAACATTGCAATATGACCACAAAATTAGCTTATGCCTTCTGTGCATCAATAGCATATGAAATCTTTAACCCAATCCTTACAGGAAGCGTTACATACAAATGATCCATGAGTATAGACTCCTCAAAGAAAAGCAAAAGTATTACAGGAGCAAAAATTCATTCATGGGTCTTCAAACTGTGGCCCTCCAGATGTTGTGAAACTACAAATCCAAGCATGCCTTGCCACAGTTTTAAAACTCCCTTATAGCAAAACTGTGGCAAGGCAAGCTGGGATTTGTAGTTTCACAACATCTGGAGGGCCACAGTTTGAAGACACATGATTTATATGGTCGGACTGATACAGAGAACTCTTAAATTAAGGGTTCATGGATGGAACATTATGGGATGGAAATGCCTACTATATATGTCCAATGCATGCTAAATGACACTACAATTTCCAAACACCAAATTCTGAAAAATATGAAGAAGTACAGCTTACATCATATGGAAATATGGAAAACATCATTTTAAATCAGTATGTGATTTATGATGTCCACACCTTTGTTCTCAAGCGATAGAGAAGGTAAACCAATTACCTTTGCATGTACCAAATATATCTTTTTAAATGGCTTACATGAAATACATTAGTTATTTACATTATATTTATTTAATTTGAACTGAAATATATGTGTCTTATTGTTTTGCTGAAAGTTTTATGCTTAATGCTATGCAACATGGACATATCTTTTATATCTCGAATCACTGTTAAATGGTGACGGAGTGAAACAGAAGAAAGTATCATAGGTTTGAGTGATTCACTTTCAGTCTCATAGGTAACATAAAATTAGTGGTGGGTTTAACTTTTTTATTTTAACTAGTAGAAATGTAGTGCTGTGTAATGAGTGAGAATATTACATTTCAATTTCAGTTGTATAGTGAGATGTGCAATCTACCATCATGTTTCTTATAAACGTATTTTCTTTGTATGGGTTTAGTTGACCATATTGCCACACTCTGTGTTATAGAATTGTTATTTATTTCATGGTTGGATACATTGATTTATATACTGTACTTTGACTTGCTTATATTCTGCCTTGTAGATTTAATGAATTTTCAAAAAAAGTCACATGTGTTAATTTAAATTTGTAGAATCTTTGATGCCAGTGGGATCTCATGTAATTCCTGGCACTATATCAGAGCAGTTGTCATTTGATGACAGTTGTGTTAAACAGCCGGTCTTCTTGATTCTACACTAATAGGGAATTAAATTCTAAAAATAAAAAACAAGGATAATCATTATAAGTGTCAAACTTGTTTTACTGCATTAGAAAAGTATGTCTAATGCTGTGTACACACTGTGCGATTCAGTGACATTTTAGATTCCATTTGGACTATAATGTCCGAATCATAAATTACATTGAATCATCCAGTGTTAGGCTGCTCTGCGGCATCAGGATCAAAAGCAGAAATAGACTTGGCAGGCAAGTCTATTTCTGGTTCGATCTGCTAGATCAGGGGTCCTCAAACTATTTTGCTCTGGGACCCCATTAGACAATAAAAATAATTACGGGACCCCAGCAAGTGACTGCAGAAGGTCATCACATCACATGTGTAGTCAGTAGACAGCACATACATGGCAGCATTGTGGAGGCACAAAGTGATGGGAGGAGTCTAAAATAACAGACAATTCAAGAGATTTTTCAGACTCCTTGAATCACTAACTGAGATAAGAAAAGTCATCGGCCTGATGGTCAGCAAAATGGAGTCGTGACCCCATGCTGAGACGGTTGGGACCCACTTTTGGGGTCAGGACCCACAGTTTGGAAACCGCTGTGCTAGATCAAAAGCAGTCCAATGCTGCTCAATGCAGCATCCTTCCCTCCATCCCCTTGTGTGCTGTCCTCCCGTAGTCCCTCCCTTCTACCTGGCCAATGCCAACAACCCATTGGATACTGGCTGCCGTCGATATCGAATCCGTATCGCTGGCCACCGGGTCAGCCTGTTTGTAAACCCTATAAGAAAACTGAACACATACTAATAATTATGCTTTAAGTGCAAGGTTTGTAAGGTTATTTGTACTAATTTTAACATCTCCAATAGTGTGCTTGTTGGAGGTTTTGATATTTTGTAAATGAAGAACTGATCAGACGCTAATAATGATAATTACATGTTGCACTGACCAGCAGATTTCCAATTTTCTAAATGTATTTGTATAATATTTATTTGACAAAGTGTTGTTTATTTTCAAATAACCCAATTTACAGGTAACATTGTCTGCAGCAACCAACTATGGATTCAAATGAGCAAAAACAAATGCACTGCAGGTGGAGCTGATGTAACATGCGCAGAGAGAGTTAGATTTGGGTAAGGTGTGTTCAAACTAAAGTCTAAATTGCAGCCAGTATTTACCCTGCATAGAATAACTCCCCCAAATGTAACTGTTTCTGCCAGTACTATTTTTCTGGAAAAATAGGTTCAGCAACTCTGAAAAATTCTAAAAGAAAGCACTCAAAAAGAGCTTTCAAATAAAACATATTTCAATGTGCCCCACCTCCAGTGCATATGGTTGCACCCATTTGAAAAAGATTTTTGCATTTGCGATCAACTCTGAATCAAGCCCTATATATTTGCTCTGTAACGTATTTTTTATTAAATATATCTAGGCAATGAAAAATGTTTAAAATACAACCGCACTTAATAAAAAGTGACTTCAGCACTACTATTTTATAATAACAATTTTAATATTTGGAACTGATATGTAGTAGAACATTTTAAAAAGATAACATACAGTTATATTTTCTTAACTATGATAGAACTTCAGTAGTTTGTTTATGTTATACGTGTACAGGTTGAGTATCCCTTATTGAAATATCCGTTATCCAAATTATTCCGAAAACCATAGTCTACAGATGAAGACATCTGTAGCAGCAGACATCTGTAGCAGCAGTACTGAGGACATGATTTGTAACTAGCAGTACTGGTCTACTGGGGACATGATTTGTAACTAGCACTACTGGTCTAGTGGGGGAGATGATATGTAACTAGCACTACTGGTCTACTGGGGACATGATTTGTAACTAGCACTACTGGTCTAGTGGGGGAGATGTTATGTAACTAGCACTACTGGTCTACTGGGGACATGATTTGTAACTAGCACTACTGGTCTAGTGGGGGAGATGTTATGTAACTAGCACTACTGGTCTACTGGGGACATGATTTGTAACTAGCACTACTGGTCTAGTGGGGGAGATGTTATGTAACTAGCACTAAATATGAGCAAGAAAATGATTGGTTGCATTCAAATCCAGTGCCTGAGATAGTACACAAACTTTGTTTCATGGTTTTAAACTTTGTTTCAAATAAAATATACTTTTGATGTGTTATACAACATAAATGCAAGATACCTTAAGATACCTCATTGAAATATAAAAATATTCCGAAATATGGAATAATCCCTTATCCAAAATGCTTCTGGTCCCGAGCATTTTGGATAAGGAATATTCAACCTGTACCATGTTTGTATAATACATTGTATTTCTATGCATTTTACAATAAAATATATATTTTTTAAAATCTAAGAAAATAACAAATGCAGGTTCTGCAAGTGAGCACGTTTCTTTACCCTTTCTTGTGTCTTCACCACACTAAAAGGATTATCAATGGTCTAAATGTATTCTGTCTTCTTTACCTCTATTGGCTGCTTTGCTCTATGTGTTTATTCTGATCTCAAGTCCTACAATTATCCATGGCTTGATTTCCTTCCTGCTACATACTGTAGTAATTCGTGGTTCAGTGCGGGCATTACAAGCAAGCTAAGACTCCAATACTTCAGAACTAATCAATGCTCTTCGACTAAGAACCTGTGAAAGGAATGAGAGGCCAGTCTCTGTTTATCTTGGCTAATGGAACATTATGATAAGTACAGGCAGTGATGAGCAGGTTTAAGCTGAATGATAAATGTTTCCCAGTAACTTTGCAGCGGTTGCCTCACTTGCTGAGATAGTTTGTGGACTGGAAGCCAGCAGAAGAAATAGATAGGGGGATTTATTTTGTTTTAGGTTGTGCACACACTGTGATAATAGGGTTGATCTGCTATTGACACCATGCTGCTTATCACCTTCTGTGCCAGGGGCCGCGGCCAAGAACATTATCGAAACCTGATTTATATGGATGTATATTTTGCTCATTGTTCGCAGCACACAATACATGCTGTGTCTTTGCACAAGACAACTATTTTAAAAAGAAGTTGGGAGCATCGGACTCAGAGGAATACTGGGAGGATCACCCCTATCCTGCTGAGCTTACCATCTATACAAACTACATAGTTGAGGATTGTCTGGAATGTTGGCTGTATAGTACTCTAGATCATAAAAGGGGAGCTATCACGCACCACTTTCTCATTTGTTAGTAATGCTTTTTTATGTCTATCGACAAAGTATTTGTACGGAATTTTTTGGGGAAGCATGGGGTTTGTGTATATGTGTTTGTGTGGTGTTCTCTTAAAGTGAAGAATACCTCTACGGTTGCCTATTCTGTTATGTGTCTTTCAAGACCGGTGAGCTGACAGATTTAATTAGACTCTCACAGAGCTGTCAGGATAGGGTTGGCACTTTGACTCGCATGACATGGCACTGCCGGCAGCGGGAAACAGAAAATGCAACAGGGGCACAAGGAGAAAACATGGAATGCAGAACAATAGTAGGTGTAATAGTGGGAATGAGAGGGCAGGGGATGGTAATGAACGTGGACACAGCAGTCATCACTAAGTTTTCATTAGTATTAGCAATTTCTGACTTGTTTTGTTACCTGTACAAATGTAGCTAAACAATCACCAAGCATTTTTTTTTAGAATAAACATTTTGACCTCCTTTTTTTGTTTGTGATATTCGCTAATTAGCCTAAATGCTTTTATTAAAGATACTTGAATACATTCCTGATACAATTACCTTTAGTCAATTTCCACAAAAATATATAAAACTCAGATTATTATAATTATACATTCTACCAATAGACTACAGTATGATTGTGCTAGTGTTGCCTAATTTAGGTGCTATTTATAGGGCGGAATTCCATTCATGCCGATATTTTCAACAGTCGGAAAATCAGCACTTTTTGACAATTATAGGTTGAATTTACATTTGGCCTATTCAATCTAAGTGCTGATTTTTGGACAGTCGGAAAACTTGTGGATCGGCAAAAAACTCACCTATCTACGTGTTTTAGTCAATTTCGACTATTCTTGGGCTGTTTTTTCTGCCAAAAAAAATAGTTAAAAATAGCTGCATTAAAAAGGGCAGCATTAACCAGTTAAAATACTTGACAGAATGCAAATATATCAATTGCATTGGCTCATACCCCTTCACATTGCAAAGCCAGTTCTGACCCGGGTCTGGTGTTTTCACATTAAAACCGAGTCACGAATTATATAGATGACCACCCGAGTTTATTGTTCTTATAACCTAGGTTAAATTGTCGGGTTGATTGACCCGGGTTATAAGCTGTGCTGCTTTCAACCGTAGGTGCATACGTCACCAACCCAGCTATAACCGTGGTCCGAGGTGCAATGTGAAAGGGGTCATGCTAAATTAATTAAATTGCTGAGTAATTTAAAGGAGCACACAAACGGGGTGATTCTTAGCTATTTTCTAAGTGATCTGTCTAGATCGCTCAGAAATTAAGCACAAATCTCTCCATGTGTATACTGCATAGTGATGGTGATGCACAGGCCCATATTTCACCATCGCCAGCTCAGATCTTTAGAACACGCAGGCAAAATCTAGTCAGGTCGCTTAGCAAGTGAGTTCAAATCTTTTTTTGTTACTTAGCACAAATCTCTCGCTTATCACAAATCAATGTTTGTGTGGGTGTGGTATGAGTCACTGACAGTCGGGATCCCGACAGTCATTATCCCAACGTCTGGATCCCGACTGCCTGGCCTCAGACAGCGTGGCCAGCGCAACAAAGCCCCTTGCGGGCACGCTGCGCTCGCCACGCTGCGGGCACGGTGGCGAGCTATGCTCGCCATCTATTCTATTCTCCCTCTATGGGGGTCGTGGACCCCCACGAGGGAAAATAGCCGCCGGCCGTCGGGAACCCAGCCGTCGGTGTTTTAACAGTCGGGATCCCGACGTCGGGTTAATTACTGTCGGGATCCCGACTGTTGGGACCCCGTCCGGCACCCGTTTGTGTATGGACGATCTAGACACCAGGAAGTTTGAGGGAAATCACCTATCCTAAATCACTGTGTATGCCCCATTAAGTTAAATCAGTATAGACAAATAAATTAGTGTACTGTGGGCCAGATTCTCTAAGCTTCAAAAGTGATAAAACAGAGAGTGATAAACAGCCAGCCAATCAGCTCCTGTCTGACATTTTTCAAACACAGTCTGTAACATGGCAGGTGGGAGCTGATTGGCTGGCTGTTTATCACACTCCATTTTATCACTTTTGAAGCTTAGAGAATCTGGCCCCATGTTATCATTTCCATTTCTGTATTCAGTGAAGAATGTTGCATATTTAGCAGACAAATTTTGAATATCTCTTGTTTACATTACATGTATCAGTGGATGGCACGTTTTGAACTGCTGCTTTGGAATCCTTGTGCTGTAACATAGCCCATTGCTGCAAAATAGGATAACCTATGGCCTCAGTCCTGCTGTTCTAAGTATCTTCAAAGTAGAGATATTTCCTTATTATGCCATACTTAATGAAAATATAAAATATATAAGGATATGAAGATGTTGCCTGATTTTGTGGATACTTTACTTGTCACACACAACTTAAGAAACCACAATGCAGATTCAATGGTAGAATAAACATGGATAGATAGATGCATATTTTAAAAGAGAAAATGGCTCCTAACAATTTAATTATTATTTATTTATTATTTGTTACCAGTAATTTTATAGCACACACATATTCCGCAGCGCTTTACAGAGGATATTTGAACATTCACATCAGTCCCTGCCCCAGGGGAGCTTACAATCTATATTCCCTACCACATGTACACGCACACACAGACATTCTAGGGTTCATTTTGTTGGAAGCCAATTAAACTACAAGTATATTTTTGGATTGTGGAAGGAATACCTGGAGGAATTTCAAACAAGCACAGGGAGAATATACAAACTCCACACAGTAAGGGCTATGGTGGAAATCAAACCCATGACCGCAGTGCTCTGAGGCAGTAATGCTAACCATTACACCGTCCATGCTATTTGTGGTTCTTGATTTCTTATGAACTTTAAGTGATCACATCTAAAGCTGGTACTTAGTAGTTATCTATAGTGGTTACGCTTTGGATAATTCCAATTGTTTCCATACACACTAAGGGGACTTTCCCATGAGAGCTATTCTTGTACCGTGAATGCAATGTCTATACCTGTATAAATGCCTTTGAGTCACATTGAGCCAGAACAAATTCTAATGCTGGTTCTACAATGAAGGTTTCAGGAACTTGATAAATGATTAATGTTGATGATATCATTCAGATCCCGCATGAAAGCATACTCTACTATACTAAAATATTATAATGGACAAAGGGTGATCATACTGGACATATTTAGTAAGCACACATTGTGACTTAGAACACAACCACCACATATTATGTATACAAAATGAACCAGCAGCTTGCATTACTTTCAAGCAAATGGCACCTACCTAGCAAAAAACATAATGATCAACAGACATTCCTCCAGGATAGCGAGCTTGTTTCTTATCATAACCATCTCATTTCTATTATGGAAATACTTAATATCTGCAGGAAAGGGCCACTTTTATTTATATTTATGTATTATGGAAATAAATACACTTTTTGCACTATGATGAAAAGTAACCTTATCATACCCCTCCATCATGACCCATTCCATTAGGTACAAAATGCTCTGTTCCTGGACTTTCCTGCCAGTGGCAGTTACAGAGGTGGGGGTCCAGCACAGTCCAAAACTCAGAGGGGGGTCACATCAACTGTCAGTGAGTACAGGACAGTGATGTTTGGAGTGGCATTAGGTGTGGCTCCCCTTTTTGAATATTGTGCTGGGCTGCAGCCCCACCTCTGCAACTGCCACTGGTAAGGACAGTAAAACAGGGCAGTACGGATGGTGTAATGGTTAGCATTACTGCCTAACAGCACTGAGGTCATCATTTTGATTCCCACC
The DNA here is from genome assembly GCF_055691185.1 of Crinia signifera. Classification (NCBI taxonomy): domain Eukaryota; kingdom Metazoa; phylum Chordata; class Amphibia; order Anura; family Myobatrachidae; genus Crinia; species Crinia signifera. The sequence continues at coordinate 276,873,075 of NC_139217.1, read as the reverse complement.
ATGGCTCTAACTGTGTGGAATTTGTATATTCTCCCCGGGCTTGTGTGGGTTTACTCCGGGTACTCCGGTTTCCTCCCACAATCCAAAAATATACTGGTAGGCCAATTGGCTCCTAACATATTAACCCTAGAATGACTGTGTGTGCGTGTACATGTGGTAGGGAATATAGATTGTAAGCTCCACTGGGGCAGGGACTGATGTGAGTGTTTAAATATCCTCTTTAATGCGCTGCGGAATATGTATGCGCTATATAAGAAACTGTTAATAAATTAATAATAATAATGAATTCCAGAAACAGAGCATTTTGTACCTAATGGAATGGGGCATGTTGGAGGGTATGCCCTATTTGCCAGATTGCTGTGATCGTGTGTTATAAACAAAGTTCTGTATGCGATATAGGCATACAGTACTTGTATACTTTCTTTTGCTCCTCTCCAGGAGAAGACATTGATCTACCCTTGAGGGGTGGGGATGTATTCTAATATTATCAAATACTGTGATTCACAGGTCTATGAGGAGGGGGCAGGACTAAAATCATGCGAAAAGACGATTAGCATCATGTTAGCTCTGCCCCCTCCCCAAAGAGCCGCAATTGGCGGTATATGATCAGCAGATGAGGATGATGCATGGGGCAAAGGGTGTGTGGGAGGGTCCAATGGTATGCAGGAGATTTACACACTTTTACAGGGTGCCAGGAGGGACACTCAATTTCTGTGAGCCTCTCAACCTTACTGGGAGGGTAGGCAAGTGTGATTATAGGCCATAAATAACTAATACATATATGAACATCATATGCAAAGAAAATATTTGGTTTTATTTCGGATTCCACAAATAAGGTTTAGAAAAGAGTTGCAAAGTAACATATAAAATGAATGTGTTATAAAGTGTTATATGTGTTATAAAGTCATACTTGCCGACTTTTCTTGAAGCCTCTCCAGGAGATGCCCGGAGAGGACAGCCGGATCTTCAGGTCAAGGGGCGGGGACGGGGCTGAGGACTGAAAGCCCCACCCCCAATCAAATGGCGCGATTTGCGGGTCTGCGAGTAGGGGGCGGGGCTAAAATGCTGTGACTTGCATCATTTTAGTCCTGCCCCTTGCCGCAGACCTGTGAAAAAACGGTAATAAGTGCGGTAAGAAAGGGGGTGCGGGGGCTACCAGTCAAAAGCGTGAGGATTCTCAGGGAGGATTACCTTACATGTATTACGCGTCCCCTCGCGGGGCTCGCTGTGCGCGCCACGCTTCAGGCTCGGTGGCTCGCTGCGCTTGCCACACTATATAATGTCTATTCCACGCCAACGTGGATAGTGGGGGTATGAAAAGGTCGGGAGGACGCGTTCCACCGCCCCTCACGGGGCTCGCTGCGCTCGCCATGCTTCGGGGTGGCTTGGATAGTGGAGGGTGCATAAATCACATTAATAAATGACATTGTATGTCATCTCATTGTACAGTACATTAAATGCCATAAAACCATGTAAAATCGGATCCCATATCGGATACGATTTTTGTAATGTATTCACTGACAGAGAGCAGTGAATAAATTACATTGGAAAATTGCATTGCATCGCATGCCATACAATATGCGGATGCGATTTTCTTACGCAGAATAGCCCACTAAGCTATTTGCTTAGTGGGCGCCGTGATAATACACAAGTACCGATAAATCAATTGATGGTCAGCAACCATCAAAAGATTTCTCCACCTTGCGGCCTGCGAATATATGAAACCGAGCGAACAGGTCTGAATCAGGCGCTATGTACTTAAAGAGAGCTCCTATAGGAAGCTATTATGGTGTCCTATTACCTAGTGTCATTCATCATTAAACATTAAACATGTAACATTAAAATTTATGCAAAGTGGATATTTGTCATAAAGTATGTACAAGTCAATTGAAAAAAAAATGGTTGGACTATTAGCATTAATGAACTTTTAGAAGGCTTAGCGAATGTCTGATTCCAACACCTTTTGAGTCAGTACCTTAGTTACATTGAAATACAATGATGAATTATTCAGACTTGCAATTCCTTGTATTATCTCCCCATCCTGCCCAATTTACTAGTAAGTGCATGTATAGTATAACCACTCCTGATTGGCTGATTTAAAAAATGTGTATATACTGTAGCTGATAGGATGGTGCTTTCTTTATTACTCGTGCATATATTATGTGTTTGTGTGCATGTTTTAATAAAAGTGTTTTTATTTATTTTCTGCATTAAATGAAAAACACTTTTTAAGATAAGCACTGTAAAAAGAATGCAGTAACAACATGTACTGTATGTTAGGTGCATACGTTTCTGCATGCATATTGGGATTTTTGTGGTACTACTTGCAAGCATTTTTGATGAACAAATGTTACACCTTCCTGTGCATTCTGTTTCCACTTTTTCGGCACATTGTTTTAACTACACTACACTTCGAGATCCTGGAAATGTGCACGGTGTAGACTCATATAATGCTGTTTGGGTTAGTGTCATGTAGTGGCAACTGCAGCTTGTGGTCTGCATCGCAGACCACATATATTATGGGGCAGGAATGTAGGTTTATCTACAGTAAGTTGCCCAGGGGCAAGTTGGAGTTTGGTGCCCCCCACCACCCCAAATATAGTGTATGTCACCTGCGCGTATTATCTAAGAGTGAAGCAGCATTGCTTGCTGCAGTGCAAGCTGAGTGGTACCAGGCAGGAGCCATGACTCCTATTGCAGATGTTAGCAGGGCTCCTGGTATAGAGCCAATTAAATAAAGATATGTCGCAGACCTCTATTGCAAGAGCAGTTGTTACAGTTGGATCCTGCTGCGAACCACACAGATGCTGCTGTGCATGCAGGTGCCCCTTTCAGGGCTTCGAGCCCAGAGGCTGGAGCCTGCATTGCCTCTGGAAGTTACACCCCTGGGGTTGAACTGGTTAAAAAATAAGCCTAATAGTACCTTTTAATGTTACATGCAATATATGCTATGGCTGCTTGGCCCCAAGAATCTGCAGTACTGTGTGCTTCACAGCTACTGCACCCAAGATGCAGCACTCTGCTTCAGTTCACCTTACTGTATAATCCCGCTCTCAGACAGCAATGTAACTAGCCAATGGGAGTGAAGGGGCGGGAAGGAGTACTAAAGGGGTTATGTTTTAATTGCCCCCCTTCCCTATACGTGGTCTGCACTACAGATCACAGGCAGCAGCCACTAATAGTGTCATGTCATAAATGTATCTTAACTTATGTGGAAAGTACTTTCATCTTACTGTTGTGTTTGGATACATAGAATTTGAATCTAGTGGCAGATTAGAACCGCTCATCTAGCCTGCCACCTTTTTTAGATTTCGGTTTGTATCTACCCACTTTGTTTAATCACTGTTGTCTCCACTTGTAAAGCCCAACGGAATATGCTGCGCTATATAAGAAACTGTAAATAAATAAAAAAAATTAGCACATTGCTGATGTTCAGGAAAAAATACAACAAAAAGTTGCAAAATCTACAATAAATGTTGAAGCCGTAGCAATCATTTGTTTCTTTGTAATGACATTCTCACCATGAACAAAGGAATTTTAAGTTTCTAACAATAACTTTCTTTACCAAAAGTCAGACGTGCATTACTATTCAAGTATGGATGGTCTAGGGATCTTCTTCCAATGACTGATGACATAATAATCACTGCAAAATACTATCAGACTGGATGAGAAATCTAATGTGAATATGGATGATATTGCAGATTTACTCTCCTCTGTCATGGGGTATTGGGCTATAGAGTGATGGGTGTGTGGATTCTGCATTTGCATGTATAGCAAGGTACTGTAGGAGCAGGGCTGCAATAAATGCATTTGAACATGACAGTAAATGTGACTGTATTCTTTATAGGTTCTCAAATGTTTCCCCTATGTAGACAACTTCAGCGTCTGTGATTCATGGTGCAGTATAAAGGCCTAGTTTTGGCCATTAATATATTTAGACAGGGGCAATATGTATTTTAAAGTTACTTGTCTGATCCTACAAATCTGGACTATGAATATAGATAGAGGGAGCAAACATAAAGTCAGCAGGTGCCTGAAGTGAATGGTCACACGTGAGTGTGCGGGCTTTGCATAACTATTAAAAGTTTATCTTAACTTGGCATTTAGATGCAGCTTGTGAAACAGATGGCACGCATGTATTGGCCTTTATACAATTTCCACTCATGACAAGAGCCGACAGTTTGTGTGTTTAGGGTTAGTTGTACAAGCTGAGACTTTTTCTTTTTTCCTTGACTGGTCAAAGCATGATGTCCATTTGCATGAATAGTGATATTTTAAATACAGAACCATGATTTAAATTATGTTTGTAGTCATAATTGTTAATGGCTTCCTGTGTTTTCTGTATTTTGGTGCTTTGTAGGATTCAGATTAATGGAAACCACTATTAAGTACCTGCTAAATGCTAATGTTTGAGTGCTTAAAAATTATTTCGTTAAAGTGGTATATTTATCACAGCTCGAACAGCGATAACATTGTGAGAGATAAAGTGCAGTATCAGCCAATCAGCATCTGCCTGGGACAAATTTTTTTAGGGTGAGAATCAAAAAGTGAGAGATTTTCGGAAGCATCTTCTAATTTTTTTGAAAGTGGCAATCAATAACATGGCAATATCAACCTGGTTTTTCCATGTATTGATTGCCGCTTTAAAAATAAAGGGAAAAATCTCCCAAAATCTTGCATTTTCTGGTTACATTTTGACACACAATAAGGCTGTAGACTTTTTCTATGTTTCGGTTTTTAAACAGTCGTTTTATGTATTTATACCTTACATACATATATATTTGTTCACACTAGATATTATCAAGACAGACTACCAGGAATATAACAAAGTCATATATAGGTTGAGTATCCCTTATCCGAAATGCTCAGGTTCCAGGGCATCCCCCGGCATTCACGGCGGCCTTCAGGATCCTCTTCAGCGGTCCCAGGGGTGCATAGCGCAAGTTTGCAGGTGCGCTGGTGACATCACCAACGTGCCCACGCACCCACGCAATGCACTCCTGGGACCGCTGAAGAAGATCCTGAAGGCCACCGTGGACATCGGGGGACTTGGTAAGTATGAAAAAGGGACAGGGGAAAAAAAATCCAAAATATTAAAAAAAATTTTTGGATAAGAGATCTCTGGATATGAAAGACTCTACCTGTACTGCTAAAGACATTTCTTAATAAGTTTTCTCTTACTTCTTCACATATTTTAGTGTTTAACAGGAAATGTAGTTTTGTGACATAGTCCGACTGGCAGATGTATCATCTTTCATGACACCTTTGATGAAGGACACACTCCAAACACATGAGTCAATGTAAAACTATATGTGGCAATAGGTGTCCAGTGTATGAGACAGCCTTGACACAACAAAGTTCAGTGAATCATTATTTTGCAATGAAGTTCTTTTGGGATATGGGATGATGCTGTTATGGCCCCTTTAAGTATTGTGTGGGTTTTTTTTTTTTTTTTAGCACAGCTGGTTTCAGATGCGTCTGCCTTATTCTGCTTGGGTTCCCTTGCCAAAGCAGGGCTGTCACAGCTGGTAGTACTTACGATATTTGCTGGGAAGTATGTGATTCATTAGTTGGGGCCGTATGTTTTTCACCAGTTCTGGTCATGTTTTTGTTAGGATGTGGTAAAAAGCATAAGCAAGGGGGTAAGGGACAATGGAAATATGTGACTTGTTAAATATTGGCCTCGAACACTTATTAGCTTACACTGAACACTGTAAAAAGAATTAAAAAAAAAAAGTCTGTGTTAACTCATACACCAAATCACCTAATTCTGTCCTTTAGAGCACAGGCTATGTAGTCATATGGAACAAACAGTACATTCTCTTTTCTTTGTAGAAGAATAAATATTAAGACATCAATAGCTCTGTGGTGACTACATACTTGTGATTAATTGCTGCCTGTCCCTGAAAATTACTATTTTTTATGGCATAATTTCCCAGCAATAAGGAATCTTTTTTTTGCTATCTTACAGAATGCTACACTGGCTGGGACATGGGCTCCTACATCAGCCTACCCCTGAAAGGGTATGGGTCATAGGGTCGATACTATAAAGGTTGACATCAAGGCTTAAAGCGGTTTTGGAAAGGTGTTGTTCCTCTTACACCGACCGCCCCCCCCCCCCCCCCCCCCCCCTCAAGTAAGGGATGTGGTCACACAATAGTAACTCCAATTAAAATGAAAACAAACTGTAGCACAATCATATACACATTACACTTGCAGTGCCCTTGATTTATATTAAGTTACACAGTAGTGTCCCTTATACACATCATTTCCATAGTCCTGCTGCTTATACACATCTGTCTCTGTCACTCCAGCAGCTCCATGCACTGTATCCCTCCATCACCTTCGCCACCTCTGAGTCCCTCCAGCCCCCTCTCACCCTGTCTTCAGCAAGCACAGAGCCAGCTTCTCTTAGTGGCTCTCTTCACTTCAGCGGTGGTGGTGCATGACATCACATACGCCGTGCCAGAAGAAACAGCCGCTGGGACAGACTTTTCTGTTGGAATTACTCAGTTTCACCCCGTTCCACCACACTTTAACCCCTGGTTGAGATACATTAGGTCAACCACTAAAGGTCAATAGGGCTTAGGTCAACACATGAAATAGGTTGACATGGATAAGGTCGACAGTCAAAGGTCAACATTAGTTTTTCACTTTTGGCACACTATTATATTCTCCCACACCCTAGTAAATGGTAGGGTATGAACCACACCCTTCCTTAAATGCCTGGGCATGCCTTTGGTTTCTCTGACACTCCCAGAAAACGGCTAGTTACTACCAGGAAACAGTAACTTCCTTTACATCAAATTGTGAAGTTATTTTCAGTATTTCTGTCACTATTTTGGCTCACGAATGCGCGATACGATCCATGTGCATGCTCAGTCATTCGATAATCGATAAGATAGCGAATTTGCACAATAGCGAGCAGGCCCCATATTGTATGAAATTGCCAGGACACTTGTACTTTTCTATACATATAGGTAAGTTTGCACCTGTACATCATAAAATGTAATGCAAATTATCAAACAACATTACATAAAGTGCCTGGCACTTTATAAATCATCTATTTACTTATTTTATGCTTTTAATCATAATAATAATAATAATAATAATAATAATAATAATAATAAAAACTATAATAAAAATAATATAATCTTTTCACCTATTCTGTTTTTTAAGATAGATAGATAGATAGATAGATAGATAGATAGATAGATAGATAGATAGATAGATTTATTGAAGTACCTTATAATACATGGAGCCTTATGAGACATGTTCGTGAATCCTCACAGGGATAGAGATTTTAAAAAATAAATAAAGCTGGTGCTTAATGCATGCATGAAATCTGCTTCCTTACTGACAGCTACCACAGGCCTGCAATTCGGTAAACAATGAGATACTCCTAATACACTAGGGCTGATTATGCCCATACAGCAAGTCTGTTCGTTAAAAGTTTTATAGCGACGGTTCTACTCTTACTCCTGTCGCAACAAGTCCCTATTGTATCTATTAGAATGACCTGTGGCACTGAATTTTACCTGCTCGCATCTGGCGTACACTGCTGACCTTTGTCAGTGCGATAAAGAGTAAGCGGATTCATGTGTGCTTGTCATATTTCCTAGTTTTTTTTCTAAGTGTGTTGAATGGCAATGAAGCAGTATGCGCAAGGGAATTCATAAACCGGTACTCACTTAATTTAGGATTCTAGAGCATTGGCTGGTCGAGCTTTCTATTCTCTGCCAAATTGTGCTATTCTAAACGATAGGCTTTCTCTTCCTAACAATTGCTGTTTCACTATCTCAAATAAGACAGTAAAGCCTACAGTAGCTGGGAACACTTATGGCATGATATTAATGGGGTCTACACAGGGGGTGATTTGAGGGCATTTCTAAGCGATCTCACTATCATCTTAACATTAGTGAGGGCCCCTGGGCAAACTAATTCACTGCCCCCCCCCCCCCCCGTGAATTAGTTTGCCAGGAGGACCCCCCCCTCGGCAGCCTCCCCTGCATATTAGGATAGGAAAAACATACTACATCCATCCATACTTACACTGCCTCCATATATACACACATACAGTACAAACATCAATACATACACACGTAACTATAAAATTTGCTCCCCCCCAGCCAAAAAAGTTTCTGGTGCCCCCTCTATAATGCCCCTTACACATTATGCCACACACCATAATGCCAATTACACCTTACGCCACACACCGAAATGCCCCTTACCTATGGTTGGATGATTCCCAATCTATGGCACCCATGATGACAGTGAGATAGGGTGATGGGATGAAGCAGCAGAGGGTGACAGGCAGAGTGATAGTGAGAAAAAGTCAGTGGTGGGGAGAGGGGAGACATGGCTGGAAACATGGCTGGACAATGAGATAGGTGGTCAGTGAGGTGGTGGGTTACAATGGGCTAGTAGGGAAGGAGGGGCAGTGATATAGGGGTGGGAGAGGGGACACCTGGCCTAAGAAAGGGGACACTTAGCTGAATGAGAGTAGGGGGGGGGGGCATTGTGACTGGACTGGGTAGGTGCAGTTGCATTGAGGTGGTTGAGAAGGGGAGGGGGGAAGGCACTGGGCTGGCATGGAGAAGTCAGTAATGGTGGCATTGGTGGGAGAGCCTGGAATGAAACAAGCATAGACAATGTGATAGGAGCACTGACTTGTGTTTGCTGTTGCTGTTTCATTCCTTGCATGCCTGTAGCAGCACTGTGCACTTACACAGCCTCCTGAGCAAGTCTGTCGGCTGCTGGGGGGGGATCTAACAGGCTGATGTGCCTTCCAGTGAATATTGTCTCACACTGGCACGCTGTGCACAGTGGCAGGTTCATTGAGAGAAGAGTCGATGTGGCCAGCCCCAGCATCAGTCAGGAGAGGATTCACTGTAAGTATAGGAGGCCGAGGCTTCTCTTCAGCTCTGATGCTAGTGAGACACACTGAGTATGTGATGAGGCCGGGCCGGTTCCCTATCAGCACTGGCCAGCGCACTAATAAAGCGGTTAGCTGTGAGTGACAGGATGTGTGCGGGGCAGGGCAGAGGAGTGAGACAGCCCTGTAGTATATCCGCACCGGCCTGTCCCCCCCCCCCCCACCTACCGCATTAGACTTCGTACTTAAGAGACTGGGCACAATACAGCACCGTCCCAGGCAGCGCAGCAGACAGCACCTTGTTTATTGTCGGCGCTCCCCTTTGCAGTAGGGTAGTTACCGCAATGCACCTTTTCCTGGACACTTGGGGGTCACTGAACAGCCGCCGCTGCTTCCGCTGCTGCTGGTGGGGGAAGGACAGGTCTGTCCCTGATGCTGCTGCTGGCTCTATAGCACCACTAGCGCTAATGCTTCTTAGGGCTAGGAAACTACTGCCTTATTGCTGGGGCGCTGTCCTCAATTCCCCCGCCACTAACAAAAGTATGCGCCCGGACCTCTCCGCCTGGATCCCCACCGTCTTTCCCATTGGATTGGCCCCCTTGGTCCTAGGGCCCCTGGGCAAGTGCCCATCTTGCCCAATGGGAAAGATGGCCCTGCTCATTATAACGATGCACGCCCAGTGTTCTCACAGGAGAATATCGCGGTGTGCTGAGCAATCTTGCTGAAATGTTCTAAGTGATCTAGCATCACTCAGAACGCCTCAGCATCTCCCAGTGTGTGGGCCCCTTAACAGGATTGTTGTTACATTTCAGTGTCATGGTACAGTACTTCTAAACAAAATGTTACCACATCTCATCTCTTGCTGCAGTTAGTGATTATATTGTACAATTACTTGAAGTTTCTATGTCCTCCCATGTTTGCATGGTTTTCTTCAGGTATTCCTTTCCTACTACAAAGTCCAAAAACATATTAGTATGATAAATGTCTTAAAAAATAGATCATAGTGTGTATTGGTCTGGAATGTGATTTAGAGTGTAAGCTTCTATGGTACAGGGAGTCACAGTATGTAAATAGAAACTGTGCCTTCTCTCCCGCACTGTCCGGTGGTCTCCTGAACATCGGCCCACAAATCCAGTACCCTCCTGTCTTGCTCACAAAATTGGCAGGTGGTGGTGTGATGACATGATTTCTGAAAAAAACAGTCATAATGACCCTGTCCCTGAAGTATGATAAGGCTAATGGTAACACAAATAATTTCACAATATTTCCGGTGTTTGTTACTTGGAATCTCCCCATCAGATCTTCTTGATGGGAAATTATTATAGTACCAGTCATAAAGAGGGTACACACGGTGAGATATGCACTATTTTTCCATTTGATTTTGCTTATAGAAGCAAAATTGAATATAAAATGGAATGGCATCAAATGGCTTTTCTACATTCGATGCAGACTTGATCCCAATGTGTGCTTCCGTGTAGTGTTAATCAAATTGAAAAATATTCTTGTTATGCAAGGCTATATAGTACAGATCTGTACGATATAGTCAAATCGAATGCATTTTGTGAATCAAGATGGAATTGAAAGCAAAATTGCACCATGTGTACCTACTATTAGGGCATATGACAGATATTCACTTACCAGGTAAGATAATATGGGTGGGATGTTCTAACATCGGCAGCCCTCTAAAGCCCCCTATATATTTATGTACGTTTCTTGATTTTTATCAATATATAGTTTTTTAGTATGGACTGTGCTGTGGGCAGGGGAGCTTGAGTGGGCTCCCTCCTCTTCATGGTGCAGTAGACTCTGGCATTTTTCCAGAATGTACTGTGTATGTGCAGGTCTCCGAAAACATGTTTTGGAGACCAAATTCCTACTTCTTGTGAACGGCAGCCATTTTGCTGTTGATTTTTCATGCAACGGCAGCTCGGACTACGGAACGAGGAAAGGTAAGTAATGAAACATTGCTGCAGTGTGTGCGGTTATGGTCTTCCATTGGACTCGGGCCCATATGCACCTCACACATTGCACCCATTATAGAAACTTCACTGGCTGCAGGGAACCTGAGGTGAAAAAAAATGATTTAGGTTGGTGCAAGCTGCTATAGATATGGTGTTTGATCGTGTTAAATTTTAATACTAGTGGGACTTACTTAGCATGCACTACACTTTATATCTCCATCCTGTACTTAATCAAAATCAGCTGCCTAATTTTAACTAAATTAACTTTTATGCAAGAGCTGAGAGGAATGCTGCTGCCTTCCTCTGCCGCTGGGTCTGAAACCACTGAGGATTCATTGCTACACAGCCAGAGTGATTGAGATTGATGGCACACTTATCTCACGCATTTACATTATGACATATACATCACATGTGCGATGGATCTGATAATATTTTGGTAGGAATTTATCACTGTGTGCATTAGTTGTGCTTTACATGTACCTGTATCTTATTACAAAGACTCACTGCAGTCATAACATATATAACCATTTAAGCACCAAAGCAACATAATAACACTTGTGCTAATGTGCACTGGTCTCATATGTTAAAACATAAGCTGAGCACACACAAGGGCTGATTCATAGTTCACTATTGTGTTCTTTGCTCAGCTGAGCACGGTGATGGCCGAAATAGGGGCGGGCGTGGCAAATTGATTATTGGGGATAATGTAATTACCCGCGGAGGGTGTGAGTTGCCATTGCCTTGTGTTGAAAGGCTGGCAGTGGCACTGCATCTCACATCCCTCATGTCCGGCTGTCCGCTCAGCTTTGCGCATTAGAGGTGCAACCAGTTTTGCACAAGTTCAGGCTGCCCTAAAGGGCAGGTTATTAGACACTTGTGTTGAAAAATGTCAGGAGCTGATTCGTTGTTATGTTATCTCTTTACACTTTATCTCTCTCAAATATGCCCCAGTTAGTCAAACGTTGCCTATACAGGGCTTTGTAAGTACCAACACTATCAGGATTTTCCTGAACTCATACCCTGGTTCTCGGTAGTTGGGCTGCAGGTATTCAATTGCCCATATGTTCACATTTATCTCTTAACATACCGTCTATGGGCAGCTTTAGATTGATATGACCAAAAACATGTGTCTGAAGTAACTAATAACAACCACAGTAATGTTATACTTTCACTCATTTTTCTTAATATTCTAATTGAAATCCAGTTCATCACATACTTACTGTATGCACTTTTGTAAACCATTTCTCATTTTCCTCTTATGAACTCTTCTACCCAAGAGCTATTTGTCTGTTTTCTATATTTTGGCCTCTCCTTCTTATCAGAATTCCTCCTCCCCCGTCCTCTCTCTCCTTCTCTCTAGAGAGATGCTTGCGAACGGTAATAAGGCAAAGAAAAAGCTGAGGTTTGTTAGAGAAAAATTAAGGCTAATGATGAGCGGCTCATTTTTATATTGTGTGGGTGTGGATGGAGGAGTTAATCAGTGCAGGTGGCCCCATCCCGCTGGGAGATCTCCTTTTGTCATCATGAAAAGGAGGGGAGCATAGCGATTGAATTACCACAGTTATGCAAGGACTAAACATATTTCAGCTCCCAATGGGCATCTAGTCTGAGGACTGAGAGCCGACATTAATTCTACTCTGAGGCAGCGCTGCAATATGTATTTATAATTAGACCGACTGCAAGGAGCAGGAGCAGAGAGTCTTGTTCAAATTTAATTTCTGGTGTAATCTTGCTAATGATGGCCTAGAATGCAAATGGCCTTTGATTCAGTTTGACAGCTTGTGTATCTGGGCTCAAACAAGGACCCAGTAACTTACTGCTTAACCCTTTCCAAGTGCAGTGTTAAAGTTCGAAAATACAGTGTAAAACTTTTTTTATATTTTTTTATTATTATTTCTATTTAACCCCTTCCTGACAGAGCTAGTTTTTGCGTTCCTGACAGAGCCATTTTTTTCAAATCTGACATGTCTCACTTAAGTGGGGATAACTTTTTTTTGCTTTTACTTATCCCAGTGGTTTTGAGATTGTTTTTTCGTGACACCTTGTACTTCAAATTAGTGGTAAATTTGGGTCGATACAGTCTGTGTTTTTTTGTGAAAAATACCAAAATATCGTGAAAAAATGGAAAATTTAGCGATTTGCAAAATGTTAAATTTTCTGCTTGTGAGACAAATAATCTTACCACTCAAAATAGTGAATAACTAACATAGACCATATGTCTACTTTATGTTGACATCATTATTTCAACTTCCTTTTAATTTTTTGGGACACTAGGAGGCTTACAATATGAATAGCAAATTCTCAAATTTTCAAGAAAATTTCAAACACTGATTTTTTTAGGGACCAGTTCAGTTCTGATGTGACTTTGAGGTACTTGTATGTGAGACACCCCCATAAATGATGCCATTTCAAAAACTGCACCCCTCACAGTATTCAAAACAGCATTTTGGAAGTTTGTTAACCCTTTAGGTGTTTCACAGGAATTAAAACAAAGTGTAGGTGGAATTTCAAAATTTCTTTTTTTTTGCAGAGTTTCAATTTTAATACATTTTTCTAACGAATACAGTAGATTTTACTAGAGAAATGTGACTAAAAATTGATTCCCCCAATTCTTTGGTTTTCATAAATATCCTATATGTGGCCCTAGTGTGCACGGTGACCAAACCACAGGCTTCATAATAGAAGGAGCACCTACTTGATTTTGGAGCCTCCTTTTTATGAGATTATTTTTTTAGGCACCATGTAGGTTTCTAGGCACCATAAGATGCTAAAAGTTAGGAACCCCCCCACAAGTGACCCCATTTTGCAAACTACACCCCTCAGGGAATTCATCAAGGGGTATAGTGTACATTTCAAACCCCCAGGGGTTTCACCAATTTTGATACAACTGGGCTGTGAAAATGAAAAAAATTAATTTTTCATTTTCACAGCTCAGTTGTATCAAAATTGGTGAAACCCCTGGGGGTTTGAAATGTACACTATACCCCCTGATGAATTCCCTGAAGGGTGTAGTTTGCAAAATGGGGTCACTTGTGGGGGGGTTCCACTGTATAGGTGCTTCAGGGGTCATTCAACCAGAATCTGTGCTGCAAAATCCAAAAATCACTCCTTCCCTTCTGAGTCCTGCCATGCACCCAACTGGTATTTTTTGGGCACATGTGAGGCATTGCCGTACTCGGGAGAAATTGGGGCACAGATTTTGGGGTGCTTTGTCTCCTTCATTCCTTGTGAAAATGAAAAATTTTGAGCCAGATCTGCATTTTTGTGTAAAAAATGTAATTTTTCATTTGCACAGCCCAGTTGTATCAAAATTGGTGAAACCCCTGGGGGTTTGAAATGTACGCTATACCCCTAGATAAATTCCCTGAGGGGTGTAGTTTGCAAAATGGGGTGACTTGTGGGGGGGTTCCACTGTATTGGTGCTTCGGGGGTCTTGCTAATGCGACATAGCACCCACCATTCATTCCACCAGAATCTGTGCTGCAAAATCCAAATATCGCTCCTTCCCTGCTGAGTCCTGCCATGCACCCAAATGGTATTTTTTGGTCACATGTGAGGCATTGCCGTACTCGGGAGAAATTGGGGCACAGATTTTGGGGTGCTTTGTCTCCTTCATTCCTTGTGAAAATGAAAAATTTTGAGCCAGAACTGCATTTTTGTGTAAAAAAATGTAATTTTTCATTTTCACAGCCCAGTTGTACCACAATTGGTGAAACCCCTGGGGGTTTTAAATGTACGCTATACCCCTAGATGAATTCCCTGAGGGGTGTAGTTTGCAAAATGGGGTCACTTGTGGGGGGGTTCCACTGTATTGGTGCTTCGGGGGTCTTGCTAAAGCGACATAGCACCCACCAAAATTCCACCAGAATCTGAGCTGCAAAATCCAAATATCACTCCTTCCCTTCTGAGTCCTGCCATTTTTTGGTCACACATGAAGCATTGCCGTACTCGGGAGAAATTGGGGCACAGATTTTGGGGTGCTTTTTCTCCTTCGTACCTTATGAAAATGAAAAATTTGGAGCCAGAACTGCATTTTTGTGTAAAAAAATGTAATTTTTCATTTTCACTGCCCAGTTGTATCAAAATTGGTGAAACCCCTGGGGGTTTGAAATGTACACTATACCCCCTGATGAATTCCCTGAAGGGTGTAGTTTGCAAAATGGGGTCCCTTGTGGGGGGGTTCCACTGTATAGGTGCTTCAGGGGTCATTCAACCAGAATCTGTGCTGCAAAATCCAAAAATCACTCCTTCCCTTCTGAGTCCTGCCATGCACCCAACTGGTATTTTTTGGGCACATGTGAGGCATTGCCGTACTCGGGAGAAATTGGGGCACAGATTTTGGGGTGCTTTGTCTCCTTCATTCTTTGTGAAATTGAAAAATTTTGAGCCAGATCTGCATTTTTGTGTAAAAAAATGTAATTTTTTACACAAAAATGCAGTTCTGGCTCAAAATTTTTCATTTTCGCAAGGAATGAAGGAGACAAAGCACCCCAAAATCTGTGCCCCAATTTCTCCCGAGTACGGCAATGCCTCATATGTGACCCAAAAATACCATTTGGGTGCATGGCAGGACTCAGAAGGGAAGGAGTGATTTTTGGAGGTGGAATGAAAGGTGGGTGCTATGTCGCATTAGCAAGACCCCCGAAGCACCAATACAGTGGAACCCCCCCACATGTGACCCCATTTTGGTCACCAGCTTTGGGAGGGGGGCTGGCGCTGCGGCTGGTGGGGGGTTGGGAGGGGTGCTGGCGCTGCGGCAGCCGGGAGGGTGGGAGGGAGGGGGGGCTGCCGGGTGGGATGGGGGGGCTGGCGATCGGTGGTGATCGGTGCTGTACTTAACAGCACCGATCACCACCGATCACTGTGTTACCGAGCGGCTTAGCCGCCGGTAACACAGAAAACGCTGCAATTGGCTGTTCACATTTGAACAGCCAATTGCAGCGATCGCCGCGAGGGGGGATGTCTGCTGTCAGGGACAGCAGACATCTCCAAACTGTCACCGCGTCTATAGACGCGGTGACAGTTTAAAACCATGACGTATATATACGTCTTCGGTCGGGAAGTACCTCCCGACCATGACGTATATATACGTCATATGTCGGGAATATCTTTCT
The DNA here is from genome assembly GCF_055691185.1 of Crinia signifera. Lineage (NCBI taxonomy): Eukaryota > Metazoa > Chordata > Amphibia > Anura > Myobatrachidae > Crinia > Crinia signifera. The sequence continues at coordinate 276,857,125 of NC_139217.1, read as the reverse complement.
ATATATATATATATATATATATATATATATATATATATATATATATATATATATATATATATATATATATATATATATATATATATATATATATATATATATATATATATATATATATATATGTGTGTGTGTATGTATGTATATATATATATATATATATATATATATACACATATATATACACACACACATATATATATATATATATATATATATATATATATATATATATATATATATATATTTATTCACTCCATATATTTTTTTTAACAGGGCAGCTTGATGCTGCTTCTGCTGCTGCTGCGGAGGGGAGGGGGGAGGAGGGAGGAGGGAGGAGGGCAGCGCTGCTGCGCTGAGCTGCCGGGGGAGCCGGGGACGCTGCTGCTGCTGCTGCGGTGAGTGCCCGGCGGGTGGGAGGGGGGTGCTGCACATCGGAGGTGATCGGTGCTGTACCTGACAGCACCGATCACCACCGATCCCTGTGTTACCGAGCGGCTTAGCCGCCGGTAACACAGGAAACGCTGTGAATGGCTGTTCAGATTTGAACAGCCAATCACAGCGATCGCCGACCGGGGGGGGCACCCCTGCCCCCCCTGGGCGGCGAGGGGGGATGTCTGCTGTCAGGGACAGCAGACATCACCTAACTGTCACTGCGTCTCTAGACGCAGTGACAGTTTGAAACCATGACGTACATTTATGCCATGTGTCGGGAAGTACTTCCCGACCATGACGTAAATGTACGTCAAATGTCGGGAAGGGGTTAAAATGAATTCGCTTGTTCAGATGTCCTATTATATCTGCAAATGAAACACATTTAACCCTTTGAGTGACAAGCGAATTTGTCAAAATAGGTGTGAAAATTGCCAAGCAATCATTTGTATTTATCATAATGACCTGTAATGTTTATTTTATATAAGGAAAATAATCTTTTTTTTACACAACATTTTTTATTTGAATTGATATAACAAATGTGAGCGACGCTGGCATTTGTAGTGGATATTTTGCCCATCTCTCACAGAGATGTTGGCATTTTTAGCAGATATTTTTTGCGCCTCTCTCACAGAGATGTTGGCACTCAAAGGGCTAATAATGTACCTTGTTTAAGTTTTCACTTTGAGGCTTGTCATTTCAGCAATGTGCTCTCATACAGTATATGAGCTTTATTGCACGTCGTGTGATTCTTGTTGCTCTTGGTGTACACAGTATTTAGTTTCCATGTTGGTGTGATTCCGTGCAGTGACAGCAGTAACTCTACCATCACCTCATGGTTTGTTGTGGAATCTCCACTACAACAAAGATAGACTGTAACCTCTACCTTGTATTCTCTGGAGTCTCACTGATCTGCTGCGATGGGCACAATCTGCTTTTACAGAAAATAACAACCATCACTTTTTATTGCTCCCCTAAAATATATGTAAAAAACAATTGTTTTCCTGTACACACACAAAAAAAGGTTCAAGAACAAAGATGAGTCCTCACCATCTATCCTCAAATCGTGCCACATAACCTTTTTTAACGGGCAATGGAAAATGTAAATAAGCCATTGCATGTGCTCCATCACTAATTATTGTACTGAATTTGCATCTGTTTTACACAGCAAATGTGATAAAAGGGCAAAGGGCCTAATTCAGACCTGATCGCAAAGCACATATTTTCTCTATTGGACAAATCCATGTTGCAGTGCAGGTGAGGAAGATGTAACAAATTTAGATTTGGGTGAGGACAGGTGCATCTTAAGGGAGGAGGAGGCCGGTGCAGTCTTCTCGGCTGGGCCCCCTCCTCTCTGCCAGGATCAGTGCTGGGAGCAGTAGGGTTTGAGCACTATAGGGCTCAGACCCTAATGCGCATGCATGAACCTCCGCTGCATTGTAGAGTCTGAGCACTAGAGCACTCAGACTCCACTCCATTTTTTCAGGCGATTTCTGCAGCGCACCTGCTGCTGCTGCTGGACTCCAGCAGGTAAGTATTACCAAAATGCACCCATTATAGATACACCCCTGGGTGAGGTGTAAATTGCATTGTAAATTGCAGTGTAAAAATAAAGCAGACAGTATTTATCCTGCACAGAAACAAAATAACTCACCCAAATCTAACATGTTTCATCTGAAAAAAAAAATTGCATTGCGATGCAATCTGAATTAGGCCCAAAGTACAAGCTCCCAGACCACCACTAGTCTCTTTATGTGGCAGTGTGTAAAACTTGTCTAGTGTGTGTTAACGATGCGTTAATGAACCCCCACCGGTCGGCTGTGCATGCAGCTCAATCTGTAAATATTGTCTGCGACTGCGTCATTGAATATCGATATCATTCAGTGAGATCTGTGCAGTGCTCCTGTGTCCAGTCCTTGAACCAGTCCTGGTTCCAAAAATATGTTGGGAAAAGATGTAGAGTACCCTATGTTTTTGAAACCATTACTGGTTCAAGATCCCATGTTGGTTTTTAAATATAGGGGCCCTCACTAATTTTTCCCCTATATTTTTATAACCAGCCCCTGGATCAAAGAGACCGGGGCTGGTTATGCTTATGGGGGGACCCTATGCAGGTGTTTTTAATTATTATTTAACCATGGTTACACACAAAAGCACTGCACTGATCTTACTGATCTGAGTGGTGCTTCATGTGTGGAAGCGTTTTCCCTTGGGAAAACACAGGAAACATGGGCAAAAAATCACTATATCCTACACCATCAAAAACATGGTTAATGAAATCATTTTTGTTAGTAACTTCCTGGGATTTGAAAAACAAATCTTCCCCAAGTTCCTGTGATGCTCAGAGTGATTGATCTCAACCAAACTTAGATTAATTATGATTCTTAGTAAATTTACCCCATAGAATGTGCCCAAGGTCATAATACTATTAAATATTATTTGATTGTTACACCAGATAAATGTAGGAATTTAATTTCCTATCTATTTTATTAGGGATATGTATATTTTATTATTGTATGAAGAGTAAACATTTAATATTATTAAATATGTATGCAATCTTTATTTGCTTTATGGCTTAGTTGCTTAAAAATTCTCATACACATACAGTTTAATTTTATAGACCTTTTCATTGACATATTTAATATACAATAATGCTATACAATATATAAATTACTTATTACTCATATCTGAGCTGAGCAAGCTGGAAAATAAATATTAAAATGCTTGAACCAATGAAAAGTAGTTTAGTACAAATCTGTGAAACATATTTCTGTCATATTGAGTTCTGTTTAAAACACTAATATTTCCTGATCATTCAGTCAGGTCCCCTATGAGCATGAATGACAAACATGATCAGACATGGGCTTCCACTTGCATACTGTGTTCTAACATCCACTCCCCTGTATCGCCCCCCTTCGCCAGCCACCGCATTGTTAATGATCGCATATGCTCTAACATATGTGATCATTAACACAAGGGACAGCTCTTGCGATAAGAGCTGTCCCTTGCGATGCGGCTCCGGTGATGGACTTCCGGGTCTGAGATGCGCAGAGCGACGGGGATTGGTTGCATGCTGGGAGGGATCCATGATGGATCCCTAACACATTGCTGCGGTAAGAAGCCTATGGGCTTCTGCAGAGGATTGCCAGCTTTTGCTGGCGATTCCCTTGGCAGCGCTGACACTGCGGAGGGGGGTTAGAGAATACAGAAATGCGTTAAAAACCCCCGATAACTGGGTTTTTACCGCATTTCTGGTTTAGAGCATTTAGTGTGTGGTGCACTCTTATGGAAAAAGAAAATGTTACTTTTAATTGTTATATAGAAAAAAGACATTTCTGTATAACAAACAAAAGTTTTATTTTTTTTTCCATAAGAGTATAACACACAAGGAGTTTAGGGTTTATCTCTACCTCTGTGGACCATCAGCTCTGTCTACTCCTGGGTGCACCACAAACTGTTTAGCTTGATTTCTTACATCAGAACTTAAACTGCTAAAGTTGTAGACAATTGAATAGTTATATATGTTTATTATTACACTATTCCTCTACTGTCTTGTGAGAATACTTTATGTTAAATGCAGTAAGTGTTTCAAATGAATGCTGATGACATCACAAGCACTGTTTATACACTTACTATGCATATGTATATAATACATAAGTGATGTTCATAATATGTATAAACTGCTTTAAATATTATCTTTATAAACCCTGAATTCTAATGTAATTACATAAGTGTTCATTATTCAAAATGGGGGTGTTTTAGAGAGTAGTACAATCTCTGTAACAAATTATTATATTAAAAGTCACCTCAGATTTCTGTGATCTACAGTATATTACAGTACTCAGTTTGTAGCAAATGTATAACGTATACTATTGTTATCCTTTTTATAAGAACAAAAAAGTGTTAGTAAAATCTGTAAAAAAAAAAAAAAATCTAAAATTCCATTGTCTGCACTTTCATTTCACAGTCTCTGCTTGCATTTACTCCACCTTTGAAAAGGACATACTGTACAATACACATAAACCGTTATCATAAGCTAGACTAGGAAAGGATGTAAGGGATTTAGTAGAGGAAGTGCCTGCTGACCTTGAAAATAAAAATCGGACTCCTAAGTCTCCAAATACCTTTACATTGAGCTATTTTGAGACTGCTTCATGAAATAAAAAGGGGGAAATCAGCTAAAGGAAAACAGGTTTGGAATAATCCAGACAAACAAACTATGTCAGGACTTAAATTTCAACGTGGACCACCCTGTTTAAATGCTTAGAGGTTTTCTGTGGTTTCTGAAGGAAAAAAAAATCCTTTTAACCCACAGCTCAAAATGTTAAACTACCTGTTCAATGTAAACAGTGGATACGAGTAGATATCAAGTTACTAGGGCATATCGTATGTGTGTAGAACATCCGGTGTGTATAGAAGGCATACTAAATAAGGTTACCCTGCAATTTAAAAATAATCATGGATTTTCAACATATAAAAATAAGTTAGGAGAACACATCACACTGCAAATTGCAATTGTGAACACATAAACCCATAGGTTCTGGCAAACAATTCCTGTGTCTATTCCTGACCCGTGTGCCATTTTCTCAAATCCTGAAATTAAAGTCACACCCACAAAGGTAATCTTTAGAAACATAGAATTTGAGGGCAGATAAGAACCACTTGGCCCATCTAGTCTGCCCCTTTTTTAAACATGTTATCTCAAACCATATTTGATCCTTATTGTCTTTGTAAGGATATCAATATGCCTATCCCAAGCATGTTTATATTGTACTACTGTATTTGCCTCTACCACCTCTGATGGTAGGCTATGCCACTTATCTACTACTCTTTCTGTGAAGTAATTCTTCCTCAAGTTTCCCCTGAATCTTCCTCCCTCTAGTTTCAGTGCATGTCCTCGTGTTCTGTTGCTCCTCTTCCTGTGAAGAATGTCTCCCACCTGTACCTTGTTAAAACCCTTGATATATTTGAAAGTTTCTATCTTGTAGTTAAACATACTGATAATGATATTGGCGGGAAGCCCGGGCAAATGATTTTGGACCTAACTGAGACCTGATTGCATGGCTGTGATTAGGGATAGACTGTGCCCATAGTAAGCATGCACGAGGGCACCCTGAGATAAAATCCTGCCACTTTTTTGCTCGCTGGCCGTTAGCAAGGTGATTGGCAGAAACTTTTGTGGGTGGTAACCGGCCATTCTCTGGGGGTATCAGGGAAAAGGCCCAGGTGCCCAAGAGTTTCAGGGGAAGTCGTGTAATGTCAGATCCAGCCCCAATCCAACTGTTTCTAGTGAAAAGAATAATTTGATGGCGAGCGGCTTCAGAATAGTTTTGCATCTTTTGACAGGCCTGCATTATTTTCGCAAACTGTGCTGAGCAATTTCATGCTTGCATGGGGTGGGATTTCACTCTGACTAGACAACGTATACCTGATTGCTGGGCTCCAAAAATTAGCAGCCACGATGTGACGAACTGAATGATATCGGTAAACGATTTTGCCCGACCCCCGCCACTGCCTGCTTCATCGATGATATAGTCAGCATTGAGCATGCTGCACAGGCAATGGTGGAGTTAACCATTAACCATTATTAATGATAATGAGCATACAGATGGAGCCACTGTCATTTAGCGGGGGTCTAGTGGTCGGAACACCAACCGCCTGCCCCCCCGCCAGCCTCCGGAAGGGGGCACAAGACGCTCCTGCTTCCCATTCCGACGGAGCTCCCCCCTCGATCCCCGCTATTATATGTAAAGTGCTAAACATATTTCTAATTTGGTAAAAGTGAATGTATTATTTGTATAAAGTGTCTTTTGGCATAAACTTCTCATTTGAAGTTAAACCACATGAATTATAACACTTCCTAATAGACAGTCCTTATCAGACAGTAAAACAGCATTTTGTCTATCAGTCAATACGAAATATAAGCATAATTATTAAGATATTATATTTAAAAAATGGGACATATTTACAAACTCTATTCACTAAAACCTAATGTGGGGAAGTTCCTGCAACCATGTAGGCATATTTTCCTAAAGAGGTCATGGCCGCCTGCCTAGTAAAAATCAAGTTTCATAGGCAGTGATAAGTCAATAGCAGCAAGATATGCCCAGATATGGTAGCGAGGGCAAATCTATTGTCATGTTAAAAAGCGTATCCAATGAATATGCAAGACTGACATATTATTATAAGGAAAAAATGTTTGCATGTTATTTAATTTTTTTAGTTCTTTAGTTCAGTTCTGGTACTCATGTAGTGTGACTTTTTCACGTAGTGCTCTATATTCAGTAAACACGGTAGTGCTAACTTAGTATCCAACTCTAAAGTCCCCCATCCGCTAGTGCGAGGTATCGCATGCGGTACCTTGCATGCAATACCACGCCAACTCACCCTGCAGCTGTTGGGCGGCAGGATCGCAAATGATACATTGTATACAATGTATAGTATGCGATCCTAGCAGGGCGGCTACGACAAATATTCATGGTAGCCAGTCACATCTGCGACACTGGAAACGGCCTCATATAGCAATTTCAGGGAAAAGACATCCAATGTGTCACTTTTAATGCGATCTGTTGCAGCAATGTTTTGGAATTGCATAAAAAGTGGCCATATCGCACTAGTGGATGGCTGCCTTTAGTAGCAGCAGGTGATACAAAATCAGTCAAAAATCAGCTAATTTAGTAGCAGTGACTTAGCAGTGTTTGTGTGCATGCGTGAACTGGGGTCACATATGTCTGACTTGGCAGTGTTAGTGCACATGCATGAACTAGAGTCACATGTCTGACTTGGCAGTGTTAGTGCACATGCGTGAACTGGAGTCACATGACTGACTTGGCAGTGTTAGTGCACATGCGTTAAATAGAGTCACATGTCTGACTTGGCAGTGTTAGTGTAAATGCGTGAACTAGAGTCACATGACTGACTTGGCAGTGTTAGTACACATGCATGAACTAGAGTCACATGACTGACTTGGCAGTGTTAGTGCACATGCGAGAACTGGAGTCACATATGTCTTACTTGGCAGTGTTAGTGCACATGCATGAACTTGAGTCACATGTCTGACTTGGCAGTGTTAGTGTACATGCGTGAACTAGAGTCACATGTCTGACTTGGCAGTGTTAGTCCACATGCGTGAACTAGAGTCACATGACTGACTTGGCAGTGTTAGTGCACATGCATGAACTAGAGTCACATGTCTGACTTGGCAGTGTTAGTCCACATGCGTGAACTAGAGTCACATGACTGACTTGGCAGTGTTAGTGCACATGCGAGAACTGGAGTCACATAAGTCTGACTTGACAGCGTTAGTACACATGCATACATGATCAGGGGTCACATATGCGCATAAAGATCCTGGTGTTGGGTAGAAGGAGACAAACAGTGACAGAGGGGTCTGCAAATATCTCTTTTTGCAATGAGAACGGCTTCCTACCGGAATCTAATATGAAAATGGTACAGGTTCCTGCTGTCTGATTCCAAAACTGTGTCATTTTTGGAGCTTTATAAAGTCTGGTCTCCCTACTATGGGTAGGGGGATACCAGGCTATCCACAATATCTCCTGCATTACCTAGTAAATTGCCTTGATAATTACAGGTGCAACCCAGATTTTCTGGCAACCGTTAATCCGGAACCTCCTTTAATCCGGACACATCAGGTGATGGGCGGAAGTAAAATATTCTTTGGTTTTTAGCCATAGTGGGGACTGTGGGAGGGATTAGGAGTAGTTGGGAGAGCAGTGGGAGGGTTTAGAGAGGGTATTGGGATGCAGGGATCAAGTTGTGGGCGGGGTCGTGCTGCGGGGACAGATATGCGCTGCGTTATGTGGAATGCCCTGTGAGCCAGAGACAAGCTGCGGGTGGTGTGGTGGAGGTGAGAGCCAGACAGCGGGGATGGCGCTGCGGGGTCACGGTGTTTTAAAATGGTATCACTGATAATCCGGCAAATTTGGTAATTCCGCTCAGTGCTGGAACTGATGATGCCGGATAATAGGTGTTCAACCTGTACTACAAAAGTAGGGAAAAATTTTAAATTTCACCTACTTTTGTAGAAATGAAGGGATGATGACTAGACCCCTGATTCACAAGCACAACTGGTTAGTGTGAAACCTTAGCTAGAAATGATACATACCCATTGTTGTATTTGCTGTATTTGGAGCAATGCATTAGATACATTAATATCATTTATACAGTTTTATATTACAATCATTATAGATATCGTCTAAACACTATATTTAAACCATCACAAATAAAACAGCCTGGTTAGTATAATGAGTGGCCAGCTTTATGCAGCCCAAATGATTTCATTGTTTGTTAGAGCCGTGTGCTTCACATCCATACACCCGGGAGGGATGAAAACTTCTTGGATGAAGAAATAAGATGTTTAAGTTGCCATACTGTTCAAGGTTTTTAATAGGTCACAGAGGTATAGCAGTGAAACCTGTATAAATATACATGGATATACACATTGTTAGCCTGAATGTGCTATGGCTTACAGAGTTATTCAATAGCTGGCATTGTAAGCACTTTATACTGTAAATCATTTACAACAGGTGTGGTCTTCATTATTGCAGGATAAAAAAACACTTATAGTTCTCTTCATATTTGGCATATACATATAGGTTTTGTGAGCAAAATGTACATTTTTTGAAGAATAGCATTACACAGAAAATGCCGCAAAGGTCTAATGAGTGTGGGCTTGGAAATGTGACATGACTGCCTTAACTATTGTGATAGTGCATAGCTGCAGGACTTGTAACATTGTAGCACAACTTGGCTACGCTGTGTATTTTTCACATTCTAGCTCTATACTAGCCACAGGTGATGAAGTTGACTGTGTTATTATAATGCATTATTATTACATTGTTTGTATTACATTAGCTATAAAATAGTCCTTTATTCCAGGGAGTGTTTTAAAGTTATGATTCCAGAATTGGCTACAAGAATCTGCATCATTCATGTCATGGTGGAGCTTGCTCATATACATACTTAAGATTTTTTTAGCTCTAGGCAATATGACATACAGTAATATGTTTATATAAGGAATCACCTGATGCAGTAGTCTTAGAGGTGTATTTACTAAAGCATGGTTTTTAGAATGGGGATGTCCATAGCAACCATCTATGCAGGGCCGGCGCCACCACTAGGCAGCTCTAGGCATTTGCCTAGGGCGCCGGCACCTGGAGGGCGGAAGGGCAGTTCGCCCCTCACCCCCAGCACTGTGGTACCTGTGTAAAAAAAACTTCCGTCCCCGGCGTCCCTGCTGAGTGCTGGTGTAGGGGTGTCCGTGCCGCCGGGGGAGCCTTCGGCGCTGTTATTGTATATAAGCTTGTTGCGCCCGGCGGGGTCCCTACAGTGAATAGAAAATAACTAGCGCTATGCGCGCGGCGTTATTTTCTATTCACTGTAGGGACCCCGCCGGGCGCGACAAGCTTATACACAATAACAGCGCCGCAGGCTCCCCCGGCGGCACGGACACCCCTACACCAGCACTCAGCAGGGACGCCGGGGACGGAAGTTTTTTTTACACAGGTACCAACCTTCCCCCCCCCGGCACCGGGGCGCCCCCACCCCGACTCGCCTGGGGCGCTCCGGTGCCTTGCACCGGCCCTGCATCTATGATGTCAGCTGGCCACCCCTGACACCCCCTTATCATGCCACAATTTAAATTTAAATGCCCAGTGTTTTCATGGGAACGCCCATGAAACACTGGGTGTTCCTCTGGGCACTACCCCCCACATTCCCTGACCACACTGCTATGTGCAAACAGGCCAACGAATAATAAATTTGCTGCGCCTGTTTGCACAAAGAGGCTGCACATGCACATACATGTTTATATATGGGGCAGTACGGATGGAGTAATGGTTAGCATTACTGCCTCACAGCACTGAGGTCATGAGTACAAGTCCCACCATAGCCCTAACCGTACTTGCGTGGGTTATCTCCGGGTACTCCAGGGTTCCTCCCACAATCCAAAAATATACGGGTAGGCTAATTGTCTCCCAACAAATTAACCCTAGAATGTCTGTGTGTGCGTGTGCATGTGGTAGGGAATATAGATTGTAAGCTCCACTGGGGCAGGGACTGATGTGAATGTTCAAATATTCTCTTTAAAGCGCTGCGGAATATGTGTGCACTATATAAGAAACTGTTAATAAATAATAAATAAATAATTGTTTTTGAAGTCACTTAAGCGCCTTAGGTCCGGTTGGAGAAAGTGTGCTATATAAATAAAATTATTATTATTATTAGTCTGCAAATTTTTCATCACTGAGATTCACCAATGACCATATATCAAATTCTGTGATGCATAAAATGGAGAATAAAAAATGTACAATATAGCAGAGCTGGGGCCGACAGCGGAAGAAGTTTTGGCTGAAGGCACTTCAGGCTCCCTGTTGCTGTTCCCAGCACTAGCGAAAGCAAGAAGGCACTGTATTCAGTCACTGAATCTGCAGGCATGGACTTTTGTCATGTACACTGTGCTTTGCCACTGCTTTCTGATATTATTACATAAACACATTGTATTACAACACAAGTAGGAAGCAGCACAGATATGCGTGCTAAAGTGTGTACCGCGGCAGTGTGGCACTCAGTCACCTCTGCAGTGCATGTATTTTATTACTTTGACATCTTATGCAGAAATTTCTTTCATTTTCTTCATGAATGTTCCACATGACAAAAAGTGTTAATATCTTCAAGCCCAGGCAGCGGTAATCCTGTTACTTGAGCGAATCATGTGCTAATCTGCCGGCCGAGTCATGGGCGTATTAGATCATTCTGTGAGGCCGTCCGAGACCGATGTCAGGGGACAGGAGAGGCATTGAGGAAAATGATGCTATTTCTACATCGCTGCCCATGTATAATAAGCATATAGAAGTTACCTATATTATCTAATTATCCAACTATTTTTTTTATATGTGCACTGTTTTGTTTCTAAATGAAACATTGCCTTTAGTTTCCATTTGCTACAAAGATAGTGTTGTAACCTTTTGCTTATGGCTAACTATTGTCATATAAGAGAAAGCAATATAACTAGGGAGATGATCTAACATTTGGGGATAGGGGCATATGGCAACGTCACATTGTTTATAAAGACGTTATACTGTACTAATAATAGTCACAACAACAGCAGTCACTACAAATGCTGCAAAAATAATTACAATGCTGAACCATTTAATTTGACAGTGGAAGGAGCTGGGGAGGACAGATAAGTAATAGAAGGCTACCGTCACATAGAAGAAAAAAAAGTGCACTGATTAATATAAGAACATACTGTATGTGGTTTAGCACATCCAGATGAATATATAAATGCCGGGGAAGATATATTTTCCGATGGGATGACATAGTAGTACATGGGTGGATCTGAATTTTGTTTGATAAATCCAGATTAGATTCAGTGATGTTCCCAATTTAGTGCTTTATTAAAAAAAGCCAGATTTTGCTCTGCAGAATGAAATGCATCTGCCCATAGAGCCTTTTAAAGTGAAAAACAAGCAAAAAAAGATCATTGCGATATCTAAAAGTCTAATGTCTAGTAGATTAGGGTTTTCCACCTACAGTATTTTCAGATTCCTGGGCAGAGGGGTTGGTCAATGATGTGGCCAAAGCTGCAATAGCTTTGGATAAACATGCATCTGAACTTTTGATTACTGTCAGGAGCATCTATAGGCACTGGTAACTCACACTCGGTCCTCAGGACCCTAAACAGTTCATGTTTTGCAGGTCACATGTACATCTCTAATATGCAATGACAATGTACTTGCTAGGTGGTCAGGAAAATGTGAACTGTTTGGGGGTTCTGACAAAGTTTGAGAACTAGAGCTTTATCAATGACAGCACAATTTCCTCCCTCATTTGTTAATTCTCTGATTTTCTTGTTTGTTTAATTGTTTTTTTATTTGCCTGATCTAAACTGGCAATTAAAATTGTTACTTGTCATATTTATATTATTGTTGATTTTTTTATACTTATTATTGTGATACGATATAATGGTTCAGTTTGCTGTTCTTTTTTCTGTTTGATCATCGGGTGTGGCTTATTAGATAAACTGTGTATAGATAGATTGGCAATAGGTCAACCACTAGTTGACAGTGACAAGGTTGACACATGAAAAAGGTCAACATGCAGTAGGTTGACATTGTGAAAAGGTCATCATGCAATAGGTCAACATTGTCAAAAGGTTGACATGGTAAAAGTGGACACATGAGAAGGTTGACATGAGTGGTGTTAATGTTGGCATCTGTCGACATGGACCCCCAATTAGTGTAACGCATAAGCTTGCTTTGCTCACCATGCTCCGTGCCCGCTGCCTTGCTTCGCTCAGGACACTTTACTGTTCCCAGTTGTAGTTCATGTGGATGGTAAAGTATGAAAAGTCCAAAAAAAGAAAATAAATTGTTAAAAACTCATTTTGACCTTTTCAAGTGTCAAACTTTTGCTTATGTCAACCTATTGCACGTCGACCTTTTGTCTATGTCAACCAAGTGCATGTCAACCTTTTGGTGTCAACCTGTTGACTGTCTATATAGACACGGTATACAGTCATTAGGTCGATACATATTAGGTGGACATGCATTGGGTCGACCACTGATGGTCGATGTGGCTTAGGTCAACACATGAAATAAGTCGACATGAGTTTTTCAAGGTTTTTTAGCCGACATGTGTCGACAGGCAGCATTTCATGCCCTATCATCCACCAGAGCACAGAGGGAGAATAGAATAGTGGGCCGAATTTAGCGAGGTATCATGCCCAAAGTATAGCGCGAGGGGGCGCGGTACACTTTAACGGTGTCCATGTCGACATTCGAGACAATTTTTTTTAAGAATTCATGTTTACCTTTTGACTGTTGACCTAGCCATTGTCGACCTAATGCTTGTGTCGACCTTCCAACCCTGTCGACTTTAGCCCTATCAACCTATTTCATGTGTCGACATAAGCCATGTTGACCTTCTGTGTTCGACTCGATGCATGTAGTTCTAATATGTGTCGACCCAATGACCCACACCCCTAGACCATTTGTATATTAAAATACTAAACAATATGCAGGGTTGCCTACCCTCCCGGAATGGCTGGGAGGGTCCCGGAATTCAGGTCCCCCTCCCGGCCCCCCGGAAAGGGGGGCAACCCTCCCACACAATACCCCATCTCTCGTAAACTACCCCTTGGCGGGGGGTCCGTGGGTAAAATGACGCGACCGCATCATTTTAGCCCCGTTCCCCGCAGTACAATGCCTGAGATACCGGCATTGCATGGCGGGGGTGTGGCTAAAACGATGCGATCAATCTAGCCACGCCCCTAAACAGGTAATCACTGTCATGGCTCCGTCCCCGCGCCGCCCTTTTTACTCCCGGATTTGGCCCCGCCCCCTGCCATGCTGAGCTGGCTCTCCCAGAGAGGGCTCTCCCAGAGAGGGCAGCTTCAAAGTCGGCAAGTATGCAATATGCCTCAAGTTAGCCTGCAATTTGGCTTAGTCTGTGTTAATCTTTATCTTCCAGTTCACTGTTAATATGAAGGATTTTCTCATTTGTCTAATTATACCATTATGTATGTCAGAGAGCACTGAGCATGTGTGCAGCAAAGACAAAGCCAGACGCCCCTGGCCGACCACTCCTACAAACTAGTGTGAAACTCAGAATGATGTGTATTAAATGAAAGATAGACTGATAAATGCTCTGCAGGAGATGGCACACAGGGATTCCAGATGCAGACCAGACAGCACGTCCACCAGGGTTTTATTTATTTGGCTGTTCTAACCTAAATGAAATGAAGCTGATATTAATCAATTTTTCCTTGGCTTTGTTTTGCTCAATTATATGTAGATCTATCACTTTTTTGTATTTGAATCTATGTGTGTTCATCTTTGTCTACATCATACAGTATGTGGATTCCAATAAAAAATGATGACTTGTTATCAGCACATCTTCCGCATAATGTCCTATCATTTAAAGTAGTATGTATTACGGGGGTTATTCAGATCCGATTGCACAGCCGTCAATTAACAGGCCGGGTGATAATTGCGCATGCGTATGGCTCGTAGTACGCATAGCCATCCTGCTATTTTTTGTTGCTGGCCTTATGCAAGTTGTTTGACATGAAGCCGGCATTTGTGGGTAGTAATAGTCCGTTCCCTGGGAGTGTCAGGGAAAATGCTGGCGTTCCCAGGCGTTTGAAGGAAGTCATGTGACGTCAGCTCTGGCCTTGATCAACTCGTTTCTATCGCATCCGCAAAGTAAGTTCTAGGCTACCTACAGACCACACACACACACACACACACACACACACACACACACACACACACACACACACACACACACACACACACTGGGAAAAATCAGTATGGGTTTGCTATTAGTCTCAGGGCTGCAATATATTCCCAAGCTTATCACAAGCCCTGCGCATCAATTTGCAGGGATGCAGAGGGTGAGATTTCACTCTGGCTGGGCGGAGATTGCATGATCGCAGGTCTCTGCCAATTAGCAGCCCAGCGATCGAGTCTGAATAACCCCACTTTAATAGTTAATGTTTTCTACTCTCATATTCCATTATTTGATGTACAGTATTTGCAACTTTATGCCTCATTTAGAGAGCTACTGTTGAATGAATTTGTGATTCATAATCCTGTGAAGCTTGGCAACAGTACCTTACATACCTTAGGTCGACACTGATGCATCCTTATGGTCGACATAGGCAAAGTTGACAGACTGCTGACCTAAGGTATGTCCACCCTTTTTCAGTCTCAACTGTGGACCTACATATTGTTTATCCAATGACTGCATACCGCAAAGCTTCTGATTCTGCGTACCGCGAAGCATTCTGGCAGCACATGACATTTCACTTTTCTGGTTTGATCTAACATCTTGTCTAAAAGGTGATTTCTGTTTCAAACAACATAATGATAATTGTTGTTGTTGCTCGCTTTAACAGTCTAAGGCAATTTTAGAAATAACATGATTATCCAAGGTGGTTACCTTTCAGTTTAATCAAGAGAAATAAGTTATGGAAAATGTTTTTAGCAGAAGGAGAAAATTGTGGCAGGCGTGCACTGGTACAGGAACAGCCACAGAGGTCTCTGGAGGAGTGGGAGATTAATTTGATGTTTAGCAGTACAGCAACTGACAGGCGAGTTCAGTTTGGGATGATATGAACTCATGCCTATTCTAAGAGCTTTGGCACAAACCTTCATCTATACAATGCTTCTAATACTCTGGCAAGGTTTATAGTTATAGGCATCCTTCTGAACTAAAATGTGCATGGATGTGTGTGCAATACTGGTGAAGCTGTCTGGCTATGAACATGTTTCAGGTTAAAAATGCTGCAGTTGTCTTGTACAGTGATTTGTTTTATGGGTATATGTGTTGTGTATCCATAATTAGCATCCAACTGTTGTGTTTGCCAGCTTCAGCCATGGCCATGCTTACATACCTTCCAACTGTCCTGCATTCTATGGGTCAGTTCTGTGTTTCTTAGGACTGTTTCACTGTCCGACCTGCGGGCCACGTTCTTCTATAGCGGGCAGTATAATTGGGAGGAGCACACCTCCAACAGGGGGGGACAGGGTAAGTAGCTGGTAATAGATGCCTTGCACAGTGTAGGGGGAGATTGGGGGCAGCCCAGCATTTTGTGACCCATCTCAGAAATTCTGCATCTCAGGACCCTTCAGTGCGCCACTGTCCACCAATGTTGGGAGTTATGTATAAAGCGTTCAGGGTGTGCAGAACAAATGTTTACCAGGGGGCCCATGCTGCACGCCCTGTACACATACAGTATAATATACTTACCACTCTGACAAAACATGCTGGCACCAGTTCCCAGGAGATCTGTGTATACGTATTTTGCTTTGATCCCTGGATGAAATCATGGTGAGGTGTATAATAAGTTGAGTTGAAATGACCCTTTCTATTCTTGGTGAGGCTCCAGAAAGTTTGTTGCTCTCTGTTGTCACTTATGTTGAGCTGCATAATTCACTGAGATATTTCCATTTGTACTGAAGGACCGTTACATATACTTGGAAAGAAAAGAAATGATTTTGACAATCTTGTAGGATAGTTTCAAGGTCTGGCTCTTGAAACTGATATTTAATCTGTAGTTTTGCTTTTTGGATTAAAATCTATTAGTCCCACAATTAGAGATATGACAAATTGCTAATGAAGTATATGGAAATGTGCTGTGATTGGTTCCGTAGCATAAGGAAGCGTAATTTGCATGGCAAGAAAGATCATATAAAATACCATTGGAAATACAGTATAGGTATACCATAGATTATTTTATTATTATTTATACCTGTGTTAATGATTTATTTATTGAAGCATTATGCTCTATCAATTTATAATGACAGAAGAATACTGTTTGGGGTTTACATGCTAAAATACATTGGGCCAGATACTCCAAGCTTCAAAGAGTGATAAAGTACCAAAAAGCATCTCCCAACTGTCATGTTACAGGTTGCATTTAAAAAATGACATTTTGGAGCTGAGTGGTTTATTATTCTCCACTTTATTACTTTTTGAAGCTTGGTGCATCTGGCCTATGATATTGTCTCACTTATATTAACAAAAGTTTGGGTACTATAAATGAAACCCTATTTATAGTACCAATTCATGTCAGCAGATTAAAATAGCATATACTTTTGTTTTTTCCTTCACGGAATAAGAGTGAAAGGCAGTGATGGCTCCTTACTTGTGTGGCTAGGGGGAGACTGTAAATGTACAGATATGCAGGACTGCACAAATGAACAAGCCATCTGGCTTCTACAGACTGCATTGGCTGCAGTGCCTAGAAGCTGGCTAGGGCTGTTGTGATAGCAGGGGAATGGCTTCCCTATTGGCATGCTATTGCAGAATACCTGCCCATGATACAGCATGTGATTAGCAGGAAGCACTACCATTGGGAAACCACTCCTACTGCCAGTGCAGTCAAATTTTACTAGGGGAGTCTGCAGCCCTTGAGCATCTAGGTAAAATCAGCCACTGGTGGAAGGTAATATTTTGACAAGGGCTTTCATACTGTATATATGATCTTCTTAGGTCAAAATAATCAGGTAATAGTCTACAGGATTGGTCTCATACAATACGCATTGCCTACCATTCAGGGAAACCATGTATTAAACAGAAGAAGAGAACTTGAGTAGAAAAAAAGTTAGTAAGCCAGTCACATAGTGGTGAGAAGCCAAAAACAACATTGTATCTGCATCCAAAGCTAAAGTGTACTGTCTGTGAATAAAATAGTAAATACAAGTGACTCTGTTCTGTGATTATTCAAAATAGTTTCATTCATTGACTGTTTAGTTCTCTGGGAAATATGTACAAGAGTCTCTTTCATTTGAGCATTGCAAATCAAAGTGATATGAATTGTTGGATAAGTTAGTGTACTTGGCAAAGGAAATTAAAATCCCTTTTGTTGATGTTGTTACACATTGTAATATGTTAAGGTTGTGGACTACTTTATGTATTAGGATTGCAGCTATAAGAGTATTTTAAGACAGTGAAGGTTCCTACTGCCAGTCTCCAGAAATTGAGTATCACTAAAGCTTGAATGCATGTAGCTCTCCATGCTATCCATCATGTCTATTGTGTTACCATTATAATGAACTGCCCAATACTTCATTTTCACCTACTGTTTTAGAAATAAAAGGATGAAGAATAGAAGCCATATTTGTTAATATAATATAATATTAAATATAGGGCATAGTTTACACTGGGCTGTTTTTGCGTTGAAGCCACCAATAACCATGGTACGGAAAGATGGTTTTCATAGACAGTGCTTAAGAAGATTTGCTTAGATGTCTTTTTTAAACATTTTGTGTGTTATTTTTTAGCAACCCCTCCTCCATAGTTGCCTACCCTCCTGCATTTTGCAGGAGACTCCCTGAAATATTAGCAATCTCCTTCTCTCCTGTATTAATCTAGCAATCTCCCTCATTTCATCTACAGTAGCCCACTTCATGTAGCTGTTACATTTTTGGTAAAAAAAGGAATGAGAAATAGATACATTTACATTGAACTATCTTCGCAATTTCCCATCAGGAAATAAAACCCAATGATCCCTATAGCTACATACATTTCTTATTGCCATTTATATGGAACCACGTGTAAAACACAATAGATGTACAATCCCTGACACATATCAGTGACTTTTCTTTAGCAAGTATAGAAGCTCTTACTAACTGCTTTGGGGCTCATCTACATTTGGATAGATTCCTCTCAGATGTAGCAGTACACACCCACGCTTCTAGGTACCACGTTCACAATCTCTTTTCATAATCTCTCTCTCTCTTTCTCTCTAGTATTCCATCATCCCTATATTTTTGCAATAGTCTTGCTCATCTCTTCAACACCCCCACCCCTTAATTTCTCCACTGTGTTTGTCTTTGCTCATTTAGTAAGTTCTTAATTACTGCAGGGTAAGAAAAGGGCCTTTTGTTCCAGACATGCAGCACATCAGACTGGTAACTTCATGGCAATTTGTGTCTTATACTTGGTGTCACAGCTGGCAATTCTGCATCTCCATTCATTTTCCACATGCTTGTCATAGTTTAAGTAAGAGTAGGATGTTTTTTTTCCTGAGCATTTCCCTTTAAATCTAATACATCAGTTCTATAAGTCAGCCCTTCCTCATAATTAAACACTAGTTCGCATCAGCTTCCTGCAAGCATGTGGAGTGCGCTAACAGCTTGCTAAAGTTCAGTCTGTTAACAACACGTGTTTCCTTAAGTATTTGGTGAATGAATAGCAGGGTATCATAATTACATGTGTGGGTTTAACATAAGTAAAGTGAGTTACAAGTATCAGCCTGACAGCTCCTTTCTTTGGATAGTTTGCAGACTGTTTAGTAAATGCTAAGTTTGCAGCTAGTGACAAGGAGTAAAGCACTGCAGAGAACATTCATACTACGTCAGTAGGTGGATGTATTAAGCATACTGCACACAAAGAATGAAAGGGTATAGCTTTGTGATAATGACGCTGTTGCGAGCAACACCTCCCATTTTCATCATAGGAGGGCATGTCCAGCACTGTGTGAGCTGCTCGCCAGGCCCCCCGTCTTTCTGGCCCTGTAAATAGATGCTGTGCACATACACAGAGGGCAGCAGCAACTTGTCATTTTGCTGACAAGAAATATTCTTAATTTGCCCAAACCTGTATTGTTTCAGGAGAACCCAAAGTTTTCAGTTAATCTGTAGCTGTTTAGCAGAACTTTGGGTGAAATAGAATTGATAACACATTCACCCTTTTTATCCTCTTGCATCGAATAAGTGTATTCAGTGGTTATCATGTTCCCTAAATTAGTACTTTTTATCACCCGATGCACAACGGACCTTATTCTTGTCCATACGCAATGCTGTGAAATTCACAGCATTGTGTGTGGATGTAACACTGCCTGCTGCTCGCACAGCTGCCTGCCCCCCCCCCCCCTTCGCTCAGCAAATTCCCCCGCATGGCTGCGTATGTTTTGCATAAACATCCATTTGCAGCCTTCGTGCGGGGGCCAAATCATTCAATGGTTGCCAACCACACACCCCCCAGTTTGCCATGACTGCTCACACCCAAATAGTCCTATGAGTGACAGTTAGAAGTTTGTATTGATATGTCTGTGAGAAAAGGAATTGCGCACCTGTAACTGTCAGGTATTTCCCGCACTTGCTCAGTTTGGAACAAAAATTGTTGTATACAGTAGTTGTATCTTTATTGAGAAAAACAAATACAGGTTGAGTATACTTTATCCGAAATGCTCGGGACCAGGAGAATTTTGGATAACGGATTATTCCGTATTTCGGAATATTTTAATATTTCAGTGATGTATTTTGAAGTATCTTGCAATTATGTTGTATAAACACATCATCCACACGAAATACACACCAATATATTTTATTTGTTCAAAAAACAAGGTTTCAAAACATGAATCCAAATTTGTGTACTATATCAGATACAGAATTTTAATGCCATGCAATAATTTTCTTGAACATATATAGTGCCAGTTATATATCATGTCTTCAGTAGTGCTGTTACATATGTCCCAAATAAGTTTTTAGCCCCCCAAATTTTTTTTTTCACTTTCTGGAATGTATGGTTTTCGGAATAATTCGGATAGCGGATATACGGATACGGGATACTCAACCTGTAATCAATGTGGCTATGTTTTAATACTGATTATGGCTAATATTTAGCATGTTTTATGGAATAAGTAAATGTGAAAACGAAAGCTGTATTGAAAAGCTTGTCTTATTTTTATTACATAAAGAAAAAAATCTACAGTAAAATGTCTGTCATTCATTGCGTACAAGGAAGTAACACTGTGGCATAGAAGCAAGCCTTATTGTAAACTTTTCATCTGCTTTTCCTTAATACTCCTGTAGTAACCAACATCAAAAGGGAAGGAACCAATTTCTCTCTGACTTTACATGCACATTGTTCAAAAAGTGAGTTGTCTGTAATTACCAGTTTGCCAGGCGAATTCCTGCAGGGTTTGTACTCTCCCCATTAGTAAAAGAGATATCTTGAAATGTATTAAAATTTCACTGTACAACTGGGAGTTTTTGTTCACAGTAAATGTGTTAATGTTTTTTCATTGCCCTAGTGTTTGTGTTTAAACTTAGACAGTATACCCAATAGGGACATTATAAGGCAAATCTATGTCTAAAAGAACAAGTCTTAAGAGAACATAATTAATTTCTCTCTCTCTCTCTCTCTCTCTCTCTCTCTCTCTCTCTCTCTCTGTCTCTCTATCTATCTATCTATCTATCTATCTATCTATCCATCTATCTATCTACAGTATCTATCTATGAAAATCAAAAGGTAGGCAAGTCCCTTTGCATACTTCCTGACCCCTACACCCCCCCCCCCTCAGCTGCCCACTTACTCAGCGCTCAATTGCATAAAATCGTAGCCCTGCCTCCACCATACATTGCTCGGTTTTACAGCAATTTGCAGCCATGATGATGCAATTCCTGCTAGCCACGCCCCCATTACACCAACCAGGTCCCCCCCCCCTCCCACGATATAGAATTGCTGTTCTGCAGCCCATAGGTAAAATTCACCACAGATAATTGTAGATAGGTTAAGCTATCAATAGCTAGATATGGAGCTTTACCTTTCAAGGTACTGAGCCCAAATAGGACCTCTTATTTATTTCTGTATATATACAGTATATAATGTTTAAAGAATGGACATGGAAAATATAGAAAAGGGTTATTAGTCACCATAGTTATCCAGACAGGCTCACTGTCCATCTCCCGGAAATGCTTTACAGGACATTTACAGACTATCATTATCCCTTTGCCAAGCACAAGTTTTAGTGACTGCAGTTGAATAACCTGTGATACATTATGAATACCCTACTATACTACCGCAGTATATCATATCTGGATTCATCTGCACTAATACAATTTGAAAAACTGCTAATATACTTATATTTCTCTATGGTATTCCTAAATGCCATAGAGAAATACAATATAATGGGACATTGCAAAGTAGTAGTAGAGGACCAGCCGTCCAGAAAGTGTCATCTTCTTGAGAGCAGCACACTTATTGGTGATGCTGAAACTGCTATGACAAATGGCATCATTCCATATCATTATGTGCACTGTACGAGACATTCACCACCTATAAATGAATATACTGTATATATATATATGATCCCTGTGTTTGTGACAAAATAATATGTAATGTATATACTTTATGTATAGCCGTACAATTTTGTGTTGCATAGAGGCTGCAGGCCATTGTAAAAACTATTTTCTGTACTTACATTTTTATGATGTACAGACCGAGTTTGCTACATAATGTACTAGGTGATTTATGTAACATGATTGTGTTTTTACAAGTAATTATAATACTAATAATATTGTGCAGTGGATTGTTAAACAATCATATTTAGAAATGCTTAAAAAATAATAATTAATGGAATTTACAGACTAGCAAGTAAAATGAGTTGAAGTGTCTGATTTGGTATAAAAGTAGACAAAAAAAAATTGTGGAAACGATTCCTCAGGAAAATGTACTATATCCTAGTGACCAAAGATTTCATAATGCAAAATATGGCAGCTAGAAACAGATTGGTCAATGTAGATATCCACACCATTTCTGCATCGTTACACGTGATCCCAGCTGAATTAGTGCCCCCCTTATCTTCTAACAGCTGAGCCAAATCATTTACCTCAGAAGTGTACACTGAAGAGCATCCCTGCCTTCTAGGACCCCACCTGATCTGTTTCTTCTTAGACACATGAATCTTTGCCAGCAGAAAACGTGACTTGGTGAGGCTTAGGGATTTGGGATAAAGGGGATATTTACTTAGTTTTACCCAATAGGATATTTCATTTGAAGATGCACCGAATGACTTTTGTGGAATCTACAGAATCCTGTACTTAGCTTAGTGATTCTGCACAGTCCCATGTTTGCTCAGCACTGCTGTTACCCAGGACACCGTCCTGCTTCTGAGACATGTAAACAGACCTTCAAAGAAGACTGTGTCCATAATTCCCAATATACTTGATATTCAACCACTTGTATTGCCCTGAAAAGATTATTCTTATATTATAACATTTTATTTCAACAATATTTATCCTCATAGCATATTTGTTGTGCTAAAAATTATGGCTTTGCTCAACAATTAAGACTTTCTCATACATTGGGGCCTATTCATCAAAGGGAGGAAATCCTTACATACTGGGATAATGATAAATATACAGTATTTTATATCGTTGTAAAGGCAAAATAGAAATTTACACTTTTTCTGTAATTTGAATAGTGTTATTAAGTAATGGAAAGACAACTCCCTCTGAAGCTTTTATATAGCCAATCACAAATCAAATGTGCAACATAGGTTCTGAGGTACAAGCGGTCTGGGTCAAAGGTCACAAGAGCGGTCTGGGTCAGAGGTCACAAGAGCATCAGTTGCTTACTGCATTCCTTTTTAATCACAAAAACAACTGCTTGCCTTAAAAAGCATACAGTAAACTGAGAAAGGGTTAACTTCAGACTGTCCCTTTGTAACTTTCAGTGGTGCAGCAGCGCAATTAATTATAGAGTTCATTAATTAGTGAACATATTAAAGAGAGACACCATTACTGACAAGTGCAGACGTGATATATCATCAAGTCAATAAACTATTGAACATGAATCTGGACCTTTCAGCAAGATCTCCTTTCTTCCTCACTGTTAACCTACAGACACATATATTATTCCTGCTTCATCAGCAGATGTCCTCGGTAATATATTTCATATTACTATTTCCGTTAATCAGGAATACATACTTATATAGCTTGGAAAATGAACGATCGAACAGTTTACATGATGGAGGGGGGTGCTGTAAGTACCGTGTATGACAGGGTAATTTATTCCATGGAAGTGACTGGTATTAAACAGTGGTGTTGCAGATGAGTTATACACCAGTGCTGGGATGAGAATGACTAACTGCAGTAACATCAGATGATCAGTGTGTGCCTGGATACAGATAGCAGACCATTGCTAGAAACCAGGGAACTGTAGGGATGGGCCAGCACCGTTTACAACCTATTATACATCCTAGTATTATTTTGAGTCTAGAACATACAGTACTGCAGATTTTATAGAAATTCTATACATATAGATCAAGCCTGAAATGTTACATTACTTTTGTACCATAGACATAAGGGCCCTACATACGCAGAGATGTGTGCCAGAGATACATCACGGGAGATTCAGCACAAGAGATTTCACTCTTGTGGCTAATTTCAGACAATGAGCCACATACAGAGAGATGTGTGTCAGAGATTCAAATTGGGAGATTCAGCATGGGAGATTTCAAATCTGTCACGACTGTCACGCCGCACATGCCATCAAACTGCACTGTGTATGTATATATATATATATATATATATATATATATATATATACATACACACACACATATATATATATATATATATACACATATATATATATATATATATATATACACATATATATATATATATATATATATATACACATATATATATATACACACATATATATATATATATATATATATACATATATATATATATATATACATATATATATATATATACATATATATATATATATATATATACATATATATATATATATATATATATATATATATATATATAGTGGAGATAGTCCATACATACATTGGTGGAGATATATACATAGTGGTTAGTCCATACATACATTGGTGGAGATATAGTCCCCCACCCCAGGATGGAGATAATTAAGGATATTACGTTGGTGGTATAGTGGGTATAGCCCCCCAAACATTGGTGGCACAGTGGGAAAAAAATAGATATACTTACCGCTACTCTGGAGTCCAGCATCGCGGCTCTGTCCCGCGGCGTCATCAGGAGGGCTGTCTCCGGCGGTGACGTCATCGGCTCGGCGGTGGTCTCCGGCGGTGGTCTCCGGCGGTGCCTGTCATCGGGATCAGCGGCGGCGGTGGTGTCAGGTGCAGCGGCGGCGGCGTTCAGCGGGGCTTCAGTCGCTCAGAACAGCCCTGCTCATCTGACCGCAGCCACACATGCGGGAGATGAGCAGGAGCTTTCTGAGCGACTGTTCTGTATTGTACAGCCCGTCCGTTCTGAATCTTGGACAGATTCAGAACGGCGGGTGCGCGCATGTAAATCGCTGTGTGGGCTATATACACAGCGATTTACATGCATTTTCAGGCATTTTCTGAGCAATTTAGTAAAATCGCTCAGAAAATGCCTGAAAATTGTGCTGTGTGTGGGGGCCATTAGGTTGGTCTTGCAAGTTTTACTATAATGATTCTAAAGGCATTTTGAGTCATTTTACAGCTGGGTAGATGGGTTTATGGATTGTTATGGATTTCTTTTCCAGTGTTTAGTTTATACTTTGTAAAATGGGGCAGAAGTAGCAACCAAGTTTTAAACCTTAAACATTTGCTACTAATGTGTTTCCCCAAGGATTAGAAAAATAAAATAAATTATGGGCCAGCCAACCAGCTTCTGACATTTTTCAAACATGGCCTGTAACATGGCAGTTAGGAGCTAATTGGCTGGTACTTTATCACTCTCCACTGTATCACTTTTGAAGGCTTAGTACATCTGGCCCACAGTATGATGTAAATATTTATTAATTATTTATTTATTTATTTATTTACAGTTTCGTATATAGCACAGCAATAGATTCATAATGTCTTTTTTAACTTGGGTAATGTCAACAATATCCGGCTATGCACAAATTCCTTCCTTTGATATCAATCAAAATTGGGCAAAGGGATCATATCACACAGAGGCGCATTAACAGAGGACAAGGCCCGTGTGCAGTCTTCTCCATCCATTCAGCATTGATCACTATGGAGAAGTAATTACACACAAAGGGGGACATTTACTAAGATGGGAGTTCTATTTGATATGAGATGTTGCTATGGGCAACCAATAAAATCCTGTGCATTATTTTCTAGAGGGTGCTAAATAAATAAGAAACAGATTGTGATTGGGTGCCCATAGCAACATCCCATGTGAAACAGAACTCCCATCTTAGTAAATTTCCCCCAAAGGGTGCAAGTTACCTTTGTAGTGGCATTAACCGCACCGCATCAGTAGACTTTCATATTTTGCCAGAGTCTACTGGGCATGTGCAGGTCTCTGGGAACATTGAGCCCACGTCACATACCCTTGAACATCGCTATTGCTCCTGCATAAGTAACTAGAAAACGACCACCATTGCCATTTTCCCAGGGGTTTTTGAAGCTGCACAGTCCGCGCTGGACCGATGGAGAGGTGACTATAATTACATGGGTGCAGGGTGGGTGGTGTGAGCGCCCCTCCCCCCTGGACCCACCGGCCCCTGTGCACCTCACACTTTCACCCATTATAGTTACACCAGTGGGCTGTTGCTGCACTAACTCTCAACCACATAGTATTTGCGTGTAATTGCGTTGACCCTATATACTGATGCCACAGAATATAGCAGATGGCACTGTTTCTATTTGTACACATTTGCATACTTGTTCTTAGTACATAATGACCCCTGTTCCAATGAGATTTATGCTGGTTCATCCATCCAGCTGAAGGCATGTTAGACTCAACACATGTGAGTGTGCACAGCCTTATAATATAATAGTGGCTGGCTTATTACAGAAATACGGTAATTGCTTGCTTTAATTCACTTTTGCTGCATCCAGGTTTGAAAACATAATTAGGAATTTGTGTGAGAATTGAATTGAGATCCATGGCTTTGACAATGCGTCATATTACTAGGCACATGCAGCACATGCTACAGTACTTGGTGTTAGTTACACATTTATTTTGTATTCAATGAATCCAATGTATGTATAACTATGACTATTATATGTTTTTGTCCCTGCCTGGTGCAGTGAAGTTGCTCCATTTTTTTATTACATTAAATTCTCTTCCATTCATAATTTATTTATTTTAATGTTTAACTTGGTAAAGGCTAATATGCCAGTTTTGCATTTTATTTGTGCCATTATGCAGCTATAAAGAATACTGTGCGTTCCACTTGATCAGAATTGTGATCTGTTTGCCTGCTCTGTTAACAGTCTATTCCTGGTATTTATATATATATATATATATATATATATAAAAATTGAGTGATTGTTCCCTTTGGTATGAAGGCAAGTAATTCAATTATACATACTGTACACTAGTTAAAAGCCCGTCAAAACGACAGCTTCTGCAATGTACTGTACTTTCACTTTGAACTGTGACAGTTTTATCCCACGCACTCTCCATCCTACCCCAATGCCTACCTGCTCCTTCCTCCAATCTCTGTCTTCACAGCTCCCTCTCTCCATATCCAGCAAGTTTGACACAGATCAGTGTCCTTGCAAAAAATTGCTTTTACTTTCTGCTATGACTTCTTTTAGCACACAAAGGAGTAATTTGTTCTGTTCAGTGGCCTCTAGTGGTCATTGGCAATATTTCATCTCATAGAGGTGAGTTAGTCATAGATAGATAGATAGACAGATAGATAGATAGATAGATAGATAGATAGATAGATAGATAGATAGAAAGCCTACAGTATGAACAACGTTTTAAGATTGTCACCGCGTGAAATCATGTCCAATAACCTGGGTTATTGGTATGAGAAGGGTGTAAGTGACCGGTTCAGGGAATGTGTTTGTCATTGTCCCTTAAATATTATGTACCATATCTTGACAAATAGATATTTAATTTTTTTTCACTTATGTCTCATCAATGGCATATTCTGAAATGACCCCACTCTTTTAGATTGGCTTAATAAATGTTTCCATCTTTTGGACTCTACTCACAAACAATACTAATAGCTGATTGCTTTATGTTTTCCATAAGCTACAACAACTCATACATATTGCAGAAGCATAAATTAGCCATAGGAGCACTTGATCGATCATCTCTGTTTTGTTTTTCCTGCAGGCCATCCGATGTACACTTGTAAATTGCACATGCGAATGTTTCCAGCCTGGGAAGATTAACCTGAGAACCTGTGACCAATGTAAACATGGCTGGGTGGCACATGGTAAGAAATGACATTCCACTTCCTATAATACAGCTTTATGGTCATGCAGTGTATAACTTTTAAATGGAGAAACATTAGCACATTCTCATGTGGAATCAGGTGATGTATGCCAGGATACTCATCTAAAAAGCATGCATTTCCAACAAGAAGCAACTAAAACTAATAATTCAGCTCTATGGCATTAAATAGTGTACAGAAAATTAAAAGAACAGCATATATTTAATAAAGTATCAACAAATGATACACAAGAGCATGGTGGCATGACATAATTTGATTTTTAATAACTATAGTCATATATCTATAGCTACTACAGAGGTGAGAGAAAGATGGTGAAGTTTTTAGAATCTTTATTCCTGCATTCATTGTACCTAAAATGAATTACTAGAGAGAATCTCATTACACAAATGTGCTTTTTCATGTCTTTATTAAAAACATTGATCCAGAATTCTCTGTCTTTGTTATAAAAAGATTTATTCCAATAGATGTAACAATCAATGAGGTGACACATGTAAGTTTGTGGAGCACAGAAAAGTTATGCTGCTAAGACCAACCAATCAGTTACTTGTAATTCATTAAAATGGGACCTGGTGAAGGAGAAGGGATGAGTACTTTCTGGAGGGGCCTGGCAGGGGCTCATGTGCTCCAAAAAGTCAGCAGAACAAGCATTATCTTGCCTAATAACTATCCTATAATGGCCCTTAACAGAGGCATAGCGAGAACGGTGCCGGTGGAGCACAAGCTCCGGGCGCCGGAAGCTATCAGGGCGCCGCAGCTGTGCCGGCACCGCCAGATCACCCGCTCCCCTGCACTCGTCTGCCCACTCCGTCTCCCCCGCTAGCTCCCGGCTCCCCACTGTGTCCGGGAGACGTGGTGCTATTTAAAATTCACTTCTCCCGCTGTACCGCTAGCCAATAGGCGCTTGCGGTCCAGCAGCCAATCACCTGGTGGCTGCTGGACCGCGAGCACCTATTGGTTAGCGTGATCCAGCGGGAGATGTGAATTTTAAATAGCAGCAGCGTGCATGTTTCCTGGACACAGTGGGGATCCGGGAGCGGGCAGGCCCTCTCTCCACACTCACTCCACACTACTTCTCCCACCCTCCCTCCCTGCTCCACACTACTACTCCCACCCTGCCTGTATTACAAAGTTTGCTAAAATTTGCAATATGCATTACGGTATAATGTTGGGTAGTGCCCACTTTTCACGGAGTCTCACCTACTACAAATTGGGGGGGGGACACGAAACATGCCCTTGCTTCGGGCATCGTGGCACCTAGCTACACCACTGGCCCTTAATAAAGTCAATATTAAGACCAATAACTTTTTATAAAAATCTGTGCTTGAATGAAAATGAAAAGTAACATAGAATAAGTATGTAAGCTGTTTTAATAAAAGCCTGTATTAAAAGGCTGAAACGTCAACAGATAATTAGGCTGTCTGAATTTTTTTGATCAGGTCCCCAGTGCCGCGGCCGTCCAGCCTCCTTTGTTTGTTTATATATATATATATATATATCCAAGGGAAAGACCGGCACCCAGGACTTATACTGAGTCCAGATGGGTAGCTTGCCCTGGTGCCACCCTAAGGGCCTCGCAGCCCGTGAAGACACAAATTGGAGAAAGAAGGACACTCAGGGACTAGATGCTGGTGACCGTAGGACAAATTTATTGCCTGGTGGTCTACGTTTCGGGGTCTCCCCCGTCGTCACCACCAGGCAATAAATTTGTCCTACGTTCACCAGCATCTAGTCCCTGAGTGTCCTTCTTTCTCCAATTTGTATATATATATATATATATATATATATATATATATATATATATATATATATATATATATATAAAATATGCCAAAGTGAGCAGTGTAAAGAAATGTGAATCGTTCAGAATGTCTGTTATTATAGCAGCGCTGTAGTCAGGTGGCTCAGGAAAACATAGCTACTACCACTTGCTAATTAAAAAGCCTGAAGTATGTAAATATTTTAAAAATTCCAGTAGTCATTCAAAGAGACATGGGACGCACACACTCGTATGTAGATTTTCTAAACAAATGCTCCTTTCCTAATGACTTGTTTCACCTAGCTTGCTAGCAGCATCCTGATACCTGTCAGATTCTTGCATTTGATGGCTCAGCGAGACAGGGCAAGGGAACATTTCATCTGCCATGCAGTACTGATAGGCTTCTAAATGAGTGCCTGAGGACTACGATATTCCTGCTTTGAGACTCTGACCTCCGTTTCTTTTTTATTAAATACTTTTAAAAAGAAGTTAAAAAAACACACACACAGCTTATTAAATCACAACACAATAGCAACTGAATGTTAAGATGCACTCAATCGAATCAGATTACTATTCTGCACCTTTCATTCAACAGGATAGATTTGAAATGGTTCTTTGCATGCAAATAACAAGCCACTGCAATACATACACTGTTTCCAAGTGCTGTCATTATTTCATTTCATTTACACTTTAACCTTACTAATGAAAGGTTACATTTTATAAGATCAATGACAATGGAGGCAATATTGAATTTAATCATATGAATTGAAATCATAATTAATTAATGAAGCCAAAGAGCAAAATACATATTTAAGGTTTTGGATGATTGGCAGCCTGCACATAATGTAATATTTTCAGATATAATAAACTAGTAACCCTTTTTGATGCAAAAGCTTCGAAAGCTAGTCTGCTACCATCTGTGTTTGTGCGTGTGTGAGAAAGAGATGTCGTTTCACTCTCTGCCAGCAGATGGCAGTGTTTCAGAGACTCACAGATACTAGACATTTATATATATATATATATATATATATATATATATGATAATGTTGATTTTATATATACTTATATATGCTTATGTATGTATTCAGCTTATATACATAACGTTGGTGATAGCATTTTATTACTGTTCCTATGTGTTGTAGATGTACTGTAAGCGTACACATCAGCTTGCATAGTAGGGTTTCGGGTGGCAGGGGGAGCGTGCTTTTGGCGAGGCGGCGTTTACCTACTCACTAGGTATATACGAATATACGCAGTCTAGCGAGCAGGTCTGAATTACCCCCATATTTTGATAATTTGCACCTACCATTCACAAATTATCCATTATCTGTAGGACTCTATGTAGTTCTATCTGTAACTTAATCGAGAAATTACACTGTTGAATCTCCGTAAACCTTCATTATGGGCAACATGCAATGCAATAATGCACACATCTTTAGACAAGCTTGCCTTTATATTCTGCACCTTGCATAGAGAATAAGCCCAATTCTAGGTCCTATTTCACATTATTTATGCAGATATGAGACGTGGTTCATGATGCGGTTTGTAAGACATGTGTAACATATTTATTTTCTACCCCCTAAGGGTTTGTTTCTGCGCGCACTTTGCACTACAATGATCTAAATTCTGCCCCCATGCTCCCCGAACTGCATGCAAAATAAGAGAGGCTAGTATATTCCCTAGTTATCAGGGCTTCTCTTGAACGTTTGTTTACAGAGACTTAATAGAGTCAAATTGTAAATAAGTGTAATACTGGAATATAGACAGATTGGCATCACCCATTAAGTAAATTGTGAATTTACAGGCACAACAGAAATAAAGACTGTAACACTTATGTAAAGCTTTTTGTAGTGTATACACAGATCAAGTACTGATTAAAGGTAAATTATTTTTAAAGAATAAATAAGACTGTTTTGCAACATCCTTGGTGTTTATGGTAATGTCGAAGCTAGTTTCCAAACATACTTTGCAGCCAGGGACAATTGGATTAGGTATGAACACCTCACAATATGTACAGTGAGTGTAATATTAGGGAGAAACCTTGCTAATTTTTGCTTGCAGTTCTATGAGGTACAAGAAAAGATGAGGCTAACTTGCTGAGACGGACAGCATTATGAAAATTAATTAATGAGAGGAATGAAATTACACTGAACATGTAACATTGTTGATTTCAGTACATACGTGACGGAGACAGCACGGACGGTGTAATGCTGGGTACACACCAAAATGATTTTGGCACAATCCCATCAATCTGGATCCAATTCAGACTGATTGGATGCAGATTGGATGCAGATTTGGTCAAAATCGTTTGGTTGGATCTGAATTGGATCCAAATCCGATCCTACCTGCTGCAGGTAGGATCTGTAAAAGATCCATTAATCTGAATACAGAGGGGATCGGATCGGATGCAAATCGTATGTAAATCGTACGATCCGATTTGCATACGATTTGCATACGATTTGCATCCTATCCAAATCGTTTTGGTGTGTACCCAGCATAAGGGTTAGCATTACTGCCTCACAGCACTGGGGAGAATGGAACCCATGACCTAACTGTGCAAAGTTTGTATATTCTCTCCGTGCTGGCGCGGGTTTCCTCCGGGTACTCAGTTTTCGTCCAACAATCTACAAATATACTTGTACTGTACGTTAATTGGCTCCAACAAAAATGAACCCTAGAATGTCTGTGTGTGCGTGTACATGTGGTGGCTAACCTTTATGAATGGCAGTATTTGCAGATTTTGCAGTGATAACCATTTGCACTTTTTTCAGTTACAATACAACAAGGCACAACAACATGTCATGATTAACAATTCTTCAATAATGTCCGGGAGAGTCCATATTTTGGGACTACCAAAAGAGTAGGTCAATCAGTCGCATGCCACCTGCATCGCAAGTGAAATGAGTCAGTCCACAGTTTGATGTTGCTGTTCATGGCTTTGAACAGGAGGGGCTGGTTCCTTGTCCATATGGTGGTAGCATGGAACCTCCTACACAGTGGCCCCCTTCAGTACTCTTTAAAAAATAATTTTACTAAAGGTGGCATAAATTAAACATGGGCAAGAAAGATTTTGACCATTATTAAAAAAATTGATCCAATATTCTTGTGGTTCACAATCAGATATAAGTAATATAGATTATGGAAGTTACTGTATGTCAGTATTGTAGACATCCACTCCTCTCAAGAGTATGACAGAAGAATGGTGTCAGACACCTCACCCATCATATGGAAAGCAGCATCCTATGGATCCAATGTGAGAAGCTGATGGCTGCTATTCCTCTATGTCAGGAGCCAGTATTCAGTGTGGGGGTCCCTCGGGATATTAATTGTCTTGCACAATTTCACTATTTATGCTAGCCAGTATTTAGTCTGTCATGCAAACTGTTCAGAGCCAGCTCTAACAATAGGCAGTTTAGGCAGCTGCCTAGGGGCTCCAGAGTCTAGGGGCACCCCTGAGTTTGACTATCATAAAATGATGGATTACTCAGAGAGGCATCCCTGTTGAACTTAATGCAAATGGCAAATGTTGAACTTCTAAGATGCCACCTCCACACTTCCACCTGAGGTTCTGGAAAGTCAGCATTAGTGCGTCGATGGTGGTTGAGCAGTAAGCAGAAGTTTTGCCTAGGGTGCTTAAACACTTAGCACCAGCCCTGGATCTGTCAGGTGACATTGTACCACATACTGTACATACACATTTAAAAAAAATGTTTTAAAGCAAGGAGGCTTTTGTTGCGCTATAGTGCTGGAGAGGAACCAATGGTTTTATCTTGTAATTGGTTTAGCCTCTTGAAGCAGAATTATTACACATACTGTATAATATGATAACTAAGCATTTGGAATTTACACTGTAGAATTGTCATCAGGTACAGATCTTGATTTTCTCCAAAAGTAAAGGATGTTTTGCTTCAATAAATTAGATGGAGACCAGTGTTCCAAGCTCCCTGCTGACCTCAACTGCCAATTTGTGCACACATTATTTTGAATATAGTGCTCACAAAGGGTCAGTTGAGGTCAGGTAAATTACTGGACCATTACCCCAAAACTCTTAAAATATGTCTACATTGATATTTAAAATTTATTTGTAAAGATGGACTTTGAAATAAAAAATTGCTTGCCGTTTTCTGGGATTAGTAAATGTTACCATCTTCCGCTGAAATCTAGGTGCAAGTGCATAAATTGATCAATGAAGAGTATTTTGTGTTTCACCTCTGCTGGTTTGTGCTTTACTTGATGTAGTATGACCAAAAAAGATAACATGAAAAGCCAGTGTGATATCAGCAGTGACACCAATGATTTGTGTAGCTTACAATAATCATATACTAAACTAAAAGAGGTTTCTGAAATATGGCAAAATGTAAAATGGTAAATTCGGGAGCTAAACGAGACCTGGGCACTGGTGCCATGACAAATATGGGAGGCGTGGCTAAATGCCCTCTGCCTCCACTGTGTTCGGCAAAGTGTGTCTCTCTCATCAGCTGACCTGGGCCCTTCACATGCTCATCCATCATGCCCAGATCAGGGTAATTAGTACCCGATCCCTCATTTGCCACTCCTGTGTGAAAATAAGGACAAGTTGCCAAATTAATTCTTTTTTTAAACTACAAATCTGTTGTGAATGAAGACATTAGGAGTAAGTAATTGTGGTGAAAATTAAAACATAGTCAATACTCCAATACCCATTATCAAAGCTTTTAATTAAACCATAGCTCCCAACTGTTTCCATTTAGATAGCATAGTCCATGAGAAGTGTATCCCGACATCCTGGCATTCAGCAACATTGCCCTGATTGCTGGTGAGTTGTATGGTATGCACAGTGCCTGTTTTAGGGGTCTGTCCTGAAGAAGAGGGTAGTTTTTTGTCAACCTTTGCACCATCTTAATCGGATTTCTAGGAGGCCAGTGGTTTAGAAATATTTATAATATGAATTAAAGTAATAGGTCTACATTTTCTGCTTAATATATATATATATATATATATATATATATATAATTTATCATAATCGCATTTTACAGTGGTGCTACAGTATAATATGTACAAGCAAATACAGTAGTGTTAAGTCTAAACACACTGTGAAATGATACAGTACAATGTCAGTATATTGGCAGGCAATGCATAACAACATTGTACGTCGCAAATATTCAAGTATACTTAGGCTTATCCTTTTGTAAAGTCTATCTGGTAAGCATGTACCAAACAAGTGACAAGTCACATAGGCAAACTCAGGGCGGGGATTCTGGGCAACCAGAAACCCCCCTCCTCTTGGTAAGTGACAATAGCTGGTATATAATATGATCAATAGAGCTGCCACCACATCACGCAGTGTAAGGGACAGAGCAGAGCTGCTGCACATGCCCAGTGTACCAGCTTCTTCTACCACATTTACTGTATGTGTGGATATGAGCCCCAATTTTCGGGGCTGTTACTTCTCCCCCAGACTCCCGTACTTACTCCAATGCAATGCAGAGTGGGAGATTTTGGATTACATTTGGAAACCCACCTATAAAATCCTACGTTTGCCCCTGAGTTATCCTGTGCCAGCAATAGCTAATGCTAACGGGTGCATGGTTGTTCTAAGTTT
Source organism: Crinia signifera (assembly GCF_055691185.1). Classification (NCBI taxonomy): domain Eukaryota; kingdom Metazoa; phylum Chordata; class Amphibia; order Anura; family Myobatrachidae; genus Crinia; species Crinia signifera. The sequence goes on along the minus strand of NC_139217.1, from coordinate 276,821,867 downwards.
ACAAATATTGGGAATACATTTTTTTCAGACCATAATACACAACTAATTCCAAACACTGTTAAAAATATAGATGGAAAAAGGTTGTATCTATTGGGATAATGCCATGGACAAGTGAGAATTTACGGGAATGTATCATAAACTGTCATACTATATTTTAAAATGTGAAACATGGCTAATATCAGTCATGGCTGCCCAACTGGTGGTTCCGGGGCTGATATAGGGTGTACTTCCTCTGTACAGAATAATTGATGATAGTCATCTTGCTGTAAGGAGTGTAAGAACAGGCACGTGCAATCCTATTTGTACATTTCCTTGTGACCATGTTCACTGTCACTTTATTTTCCCATTTCCCCTCACCCACAGATCTGTGACCCATCTTTCTAAAAGAAAACCCAATGTTGAGCGTTTAGCAGCTTTGAATAATCTAAAAACTAATTAGCCGAGCGCCTGTGAGACTCTTGAGGTTGTGAGAAATCCCTGATGTGTACAGAGGGAGTCTGTCTTCACAAGAGAAGGGAGTCCACAGGCAGGGTGAGATTAACCCTTATTCTTCACACATGGCGGGATTGCTGCACAGAAAGTCTAGCAAGCTTATCTGTGTATCTGTATATGCATGTACAGTATGTATGTATGTATGTATGTGTGTGTGTGTGTGTGTGCGTGTATACATATAGATAGATATTCCCTGTCAGAAAACTTGACGGAACAAAAAGCTGTCATAGGCGCACAGAAGACAGGAACATGTGTCACATAGGCCATCAAAACTGAAAAGGGGAAAAAAGATCAGGGTGAAGGCGAGAAAGTCAGACAATTATATTAATGCTGTCACTTTTATGTTGCAGCTTTACGCTACTATCTTCAGGTGCTGAGTGCGCAATTGCCTCAAAGAAAAGTAGACAGTAGACAAGAGGGATCGTTATTAACTGAAGAGGCAGTGTGTCAAAGCTGGAAAGGGTTCAAAGTTTTGTTTGAAAAGAAAAAAATCAGACAGCCTCGCCTGTGAACAAACTGCGGTTCTGCTTTCGGCTACAAAAATAGAGTAGCCGTCTAAAATGTACTCCTTGGAAACAGATCACAAGGCTAAAAAATAATAATGAAAGATGTCATTGAGACCTTTTTTTACTTTATTTTAATTATATTTAATTGTATATACATACATTGTGAGTTTTTTTTACTGACAACTCAAATTTACATTTTGTTTGGCAATGTGACCATAACATTACATGTACAGTATGTACAGACTTCCATAATATCATGTTACATGTACTCTCTCCTGTACTCTGAACTACTGTATATCACAGTTTTATTTATAAGCACTTGAGGGAAACTGAAATTTCCAGATGCACCCAGAGTCGGACTGCCCATCTGGCACTTCTATCAAACGCCAGAAGGGCTTATGGGCAGGTCCAGTCACAGATAGAGACAAGGCTGGCAGAGAAGATCATTCCATGGCACTCTGCTCAGCTGCCTGGCTCTCATAGGTAGGGGCATGTTATAGAGAGATGGAGGTGTGCTGCAAGTCTAGGCTCCCATGACACCACATACCCATGACCATAAACAAATGCCCTTTTTGGGCGTACATGTGTAATTACATGTACGCCCCAGTCAATCTCTGGATGCAACACATTCTGATTTGTTTTTTGCTTTCATTCCCTTAATTAAAGCCACATGACTAAATAATAAGAGGTACACTAAGTCCACCTTCCCTGACCCAAAATGCCTATTCATTTAGGAAATTTCCTATTTTTGATGTGCATTTATACACTATTTTTTTTTTCATGGCAGTATATTTACTCATTAGCTCTACAGGAAGATCTTCCACCATAATTTTGGAAAACTGTCCAATGCCTGCAGTCAAAGTACGAATAAAACAATTCTACATTGTATTGTTGCAATTTGCCGATTCCCCAATGCCTGGGTTGGGAAATCGGGAATATTCAACAAGTTTACAAATTCAATTTCCAGATCCTGTCCGAAAACAGTTGGGATCGGCACATCAGGGATTTTTAACATGAAGAATGCTTATACACCAGGCAGGTGTAATCTAGGCCTTTAGGACCTTATTCTGGTTGATTCGCAAGGCTGTGAATTCCGATATGCACCTCCCCTTTCTTGCTTTGTTCGTAAGGACGGGCTGCAAATAGTTGTTTAACATTAACATCCATTCGCAGGCTGTGGGGGCACACCCACATTATTCGATTGTTGCTGCAGTCCTTGCAAATGGACCAGAATAATCCCCTTAATGTAATTAGTTGCCAACATACTATTACTGTATATCACTCATCAAATCTGCTAAATCTTACACTGCTGATTTGTATTGGTAGTTTCTAGCACAATGAAAATGATTGATTTTTGTCATTTATTTACTAGTACTTATTTACCAGGTTCTTAAATAGCGCAGCGTAGTATGGTATATGTTACATTATGACAAAAAGTGTATCTAATTTGAACTAGTTGTTTAACATGCCCTAAAACATGGCCCTTAAACCATCCTTGCCTACTTTTATTTTCACCTCTCTGGGAGAAGCCCGGAGAGGCAAAGCGTCAGGAGGGGCAGGGACAAGGCTATTACTTGGACCCACCCCATGACATAAAACCCTGTGATTCGCGGGCTGCAGAGAGGGTGCATGGCTAAAATGACGTGAAATTACACTACTGCATAATTTTAGCCCCGCCCCTTCTTCGCACACCCACGATTTGAGGAAATTGCATCAGCAAGGAAGGGTTTGCCCCTCTGGGAACAAGTGGGAAACTTGCCCACCTTCCTGAGGAGCTGGGAGGTGGACTCGATTTTCGGGAGCCTCCCGGCCATTCCAGGAGGGTAGGCAAGCCTACTTAAACATATTATTGTGTGTTATAAATTAGATGTGCCATGCAGCTTACAAGGTTAGGCTGCAGTGTTATGCTGACAGAAATCTACAATTCAAAGGCCATCACTATTAAAATGCACAGTATTAAAATATCCACAAAGTTTGTAGGGAAACATCACCTTACTTAGCTCTTAGGTTAGTCAGTTTGATGTTTTTTAGTATGTGGAGAAAACAAATGTAGAATAATGCGTTAATCTGAATGATGAAGTAAAATAGCTTGTCGATATCTTAAATCAAATTCTGCTAAAAGAGAATACTGATGTGTCCCTTGCTGAATCTTATACTGTTACCGCAACCCTCATTGTCATTTGAGTTTGACATACCTGAATTAAGCTGGGGCCCTAGGCATAAGGCCACATAAAGCCGGCCATGATTCTCTATGGAAAGCCCGTTAATGTTATCTTGTCCTGAGCACAAGCATGGATGTTTTCATTAAATTCCTCTCTATAAAGCCCTGCAGTGTTTTTTCAGAATGTATTCCATTTTCATTCTACCTGATTTCAAGACCTGTGACATGTCTGTGTTCTGTTCCATCTGTTCAACACACTTTTGCTTGATTTAAAGATGTCTAGTAATGCAATGCCGTGTTAACTACAATCCCCTCAGTTCTGCTCAATGCTTGAGGCAGCAAGATCACAAGAGCCCCTAATGAAACACTTGTCATCTCCTCTAACTAAACCTTACTTAGTCCTGCTGTTCTCAGCTCAGCTGCACACTTGCTCATATAAACCCAGTCATTTATATTCTAAATCTACTTTTTTTCGTTAACTGATTTTCACTGCTTGTTCTTGAACTATGAAAAACATAACTTTAGCAAAAATGAACCTGTTTGTTTTCCCACAAAAATTGGCAGCTCTATAGACCAAAGCCCTACTATAAAGTTCTTTGAGAACTTAGATTTTTGTAGTTGGGCAGTCAAAAAAGAAAATAAACATCTAAAAAGTGTATTTCTAACACTTACAGAGTGTTTTTCAATGGAAATTTTGGTCACGCTTTGGCTTATCCTAGGCGTGTCGACTCTAGCCAGGTCAAGTAAACAATATTTCTTTAAACGGTACAAAAGTAAAAACACAGGCTTACCATAGTTATGTAAACATGTTCTGTAAATATTACAAATAATAACCATGTAAAAAAAATATCCAAAGCTGTGTACACACGGTGCAATATTTCGCTCCGATATATATATCGATCGGCGATATATCGCTGAGAGAGATATCGCTCAGTATCCCGTTTGCATCAGCGAGATGGTCGTTGATGAAAAAGAAACTGCCGGGGGAGCCTGGCAATGGAAATCAGCTGGTCGCAGCAGCATGCTCCTGCGACCAGCGATCACTACGGGGGAAAAAACGGGAGCACGCACCCAGAGATATATTGCCGGTGCACACTCCCATTGCTGGAAATATGGTCGCTCAGCGACCATATTGCTGGCAATATTAGCAAAAATCGCCCCCGTGTGTACACACCATTAGAGAAGTGGAGACCAATGAACTACTGAATTTACTATATGATTTGGTGGGCATTGTAATTTATGATATATAAATACTCACTGCTGTTGCACCACTGGTCCACTGACACAACAGCTTCTCTCTTTACTCCCAACAGCTGGAGCGGAAGTAAAGCCAGCAATATGGAGTTTACTCTACAACCTGACATCACACTCTTCTGTACATGGCTTGAACTATTCTAAAAGTGGGGCAGAATGCAACATTTCTTCAGTATACCAGCCTTAATTTAATAAAGTATCAAATTTACTTAACATTACAATATTATTTTCAATAGATGTATGTTAAGCTTAACTTAGACAGTTATCAAATTGTAAAGCAGCCATTTTGTTTCATTTTTCTAGGAGTCCTCAGCTGAGGTATTTTTAAGGATAATAAAATGAAATCAACATCTCTTCTAACAATACACGTATAGACAATAATAGTTTGTATTTAGGGCATTACTTATCATCTTACCATGTTTTAGCTCCCGCAACTCTTTTATAAATTAAACCCTACCTCTCTATATAGAGTATAACCAGAAGCAGACATATGTACATAAATACCAATGAAAAACCCTGGTTCACAGCCTGACTAGAAAGCCAATATGTTCTTGACGTTCAACCAAAACAAACCTTACAAACTTACTAGTTGAAAAACTACGAAATAAGCACTTTAAATTTAGAATTTGCCGCAGCTGTGTATGTCATTCTTGTGAAATACAAGGAACCTTTTCAGTCTACTTCCTCCAAGATGTCAGCTTCTTTACTCTGCAAAGTATGTGGTTTTAGGATTCATTAAGTCCCCCTCGCTCAACATGTAATTGCTCCTTTCTTAGTGACTGCACACATTCAAACTCAGGCCACTCACTTTGCTTTGGCTAGTAGAAGTGATGTTCACAGTTGGAGTGATTATCAGGTAAACATTCCCTTTCACTGGTACCATAACAGCATTTTACCTTACAGACATTGAAATAGTACCATAAATCATTAAATCATTAATAATGATGTGTATTGTCATATATATACAAAGTATTACTATAGCAACATTTTGTTTGCTGAGCTTTTAATACTGTGGATTGTATTTATTAATTAGAAAAAAGTCCTATCTGTTAAGGTGTCACCATTGCCATTGTACAGATATTGCCAAGATAGTGATAAGATTCACCAGAAAAGCACGAAGAAGCCTATTGAACAAGGATGGACAGTTATGGATATAATAGAAATAAATTAACATAAAGATGCACTAAGATTCACAAAGTGATAAAATGGAGAGTGAAAAAAAAAACATCCAATCAGATCCTAACTGCTGTGTCACGGGCTGGGTTTGAAAAATGTCAGGCAGGAGCTGATTGGTTGGTTATTTATCACTCTCCATTTTATCACTTTGTGAAGCTTACTGCATCTGGACCTGTATCAGTTGCGATATGCAGAAATCCAGAATCATAATTTGCACAACGTTTTTATAAATTTGCTGTACCACCGCCATGGTTCTTATACTGTATTAAAGCAAACATTTAGGTTTCAACTATATATAGATATTGTATTATATTTAAATGACAGAAGTATAAAGAGCTTGTTACTCTAACATTGGAATATACATTGCCTACCACTAGCATTTGTGAAATAGTAGCACTCAGGACGGAGGGAAACTAAAGGAAATAAAAAGGTAGACCTCAGCCAAACACACAACAATTTCATCATTTCCTCTCCTAAATCAGCCCCTGCATATCTAACTGGGAACAACAGAAATGGTACACAAACCCCTCATCTGAAACAACGTAGGGGTTTAATCCTCTCCCGTACATGATGTGCACTTGTTTATCATTATAATAATAAAATAGACATTCAATTCAAGTTCTAAGTAATCATATAGCCTTCCATTCAGATGTAGAATTGTAGTGAACTCTGTTTATACCTCTCGTTTTTTTATGACTTCATATTTTGGCTATAAAACTAAAATATTTTACTAGTCCTCTTGATTGTGTGCAAGCACGCCATGCTTTGCTAGACAATGCAATATCCTTAAGGGGCATATTCTCTAAGCTCTCGCAGCTTTGGTACAAAATTCCTACTGCAGTCAGTGCCGCCTTTTCTACAGCCTGCACATTCCTAATTGAGTTAAAACAAGCCTTAGAGGGACTTAGACATTGTTGCTTGAAAAATCCACCTGCAAGTCCTAACCAGTATCTGCTGATCTTTTAATGCCCATGCCTGTCTTTTTCTCTCTCCACTCTGTCACTGTAGCTTTGGACAAGCTCAGCACTCAGCACCTGTACCACCCGACACAAGTGGAGATTGTACAGTCCAACGTAGTGTTCGATATTAGCAGCCTCATGCTGTATGGTACGCAGGCTGTACCTGTGAGGCTCAAGATCCTGCTGGACCGGCTCTTCAGTGTATTGAAACAGGAAGAGGTCCTACACATCTTGCATGGCCTGGGATGGACACTGCGGGATTATGTACGTGGATACATACTTCAGGTGAGAGACTTTATCAAAGATTTACAAGATAAAACAGCATAAAGGGAAAATAATTAGCAATTTCTTGTATTAGCGGAAACATTTTTCCTTGTACAAGTCACTGAGCTTGGTAGTACATTTGCTAATGCTATATTAAACAAAATCATATTTATCTACTTATTAAATATAAGAATATATTTGTAAATATAAGAAAGCCATGAGGGCATATTTTTTCTTTTTTAACTGATATATATTCAATTTTAAGATAAGTACACACACACACACACACACACACACACACACATATATAAAGTTATGTGTGTGTGTGTGTGTGTTTATGTGCATATACAGTATATTTGTTAATAGAATGTGTAGTTATGTATAGTCTATATCAGTCCATCAGGCTCTTGTCTTCCTAGCTTTGACTACAGTGTTAAAGTATGCTTTCCTTGTTACGTTTTCATATTCCATGTCTGCAGTGCTGTGAAACAGGCATCATCATTTTCTGGGAAGTCAATAACTGGTATTACAGTTAGTGTCCCATTTTACATTGATGTGTGTTGCTTTTTCTCACTGTGCATATTGCAGTGAAACAGAGAAATACTTTGGCCAACATTTCACACAGTATACTGCCATACAGCCAACATCTGAAAATGCTTTTCGGGATTCATGCAAAGAATGTGTAATATAAATGGCTATACTCTTTTCAGCTGAGGAACGTTTTTATTGCAAACAAAGGCAATAAATTCAGGCTTGAACTGGCTATTGAAGTTACCACAAGTTCAAGCTGGGCCGCAAGCCTAAGTGGGCCTTTGGCAAACCCGATACATGTAAGAATACATGAAAGAATGACGTCACTTTAAACCCCTAATATTACTTTATATATATCTCAGTATTATATGCCATTGGGTATACAATATGTTTGCTGAAAATAAAATGGCAATTCCGAATCAGTAATAGGACTCTGTAGCTAGGATTTCCAGTGGGCTCATAACACTTCTGCTTAACTCTTGTGTTAGAAATTGGCATGACACACTCACAAGGTGCCATAGAGGACAGGGCCTGGCATAGAAAATTTAAGGGGCATGGCATGATCAAGCCTCCTAAAAACCTATTAAAAAATTGAGTTCTTTGCAACACAAACCATCGCCGCATGCTTTGCAGGGGAGTGTCTCTTAGCCAAGGGCAGCTCGGCGGGACAGAAGAGACTGCTGCAGCTCAGTGACAGCTACCTCTATGGACCTACTGCGGCATGCAGTAGTGTGCTCTGATCTGGTGATGGGGAGGGGGGGGGGGGGGGCAATGGCAAACCTGGGCCCCCACTGAAACACCTCCAACAAGCCTAGGACTGGGTCATTAATATGCCCTCCTTCTCAGGAACTCATTTTACAGTATACCACAGCTAACTATTTTTTCTTTGTAGATGGCTACAGCGGGACACTAGATATAGATATAGTTTTTGCACAAGAAACTTTTTCTCAGCAATGTTCAAGGGAGAGATAGCCAGAGCTATATTAATATGAGTAATATTCAGCGTTAGAACATAGCACAGTCTTTGCTTTTGAACTAATGTTGGATGAAACTGGTTTCTTATCAAAGACTTTAGTAAAACAGTAGTACAAGTGATTTAGAGTATTCATTTTCATTCAGATTCCCAAATCTCTGATGCAGAGGTAAATGTTTCTCGTCACTGCATATGTATTACAACTAGTAGAGGGCCAGATGCACTAATCTTCAAAAGTGATAAACTGGAGAGTGATAAACAGCCAGCCAATCAGTTCCTGCCTGTCATGACACAGACTGCGTTTGAAAAATGTAAGTCAGGAGCTGATCGGCTGGTTGTTTATCACTCTCCATTTTATCACTTTTAAAGCTTAGTACATCTGGCCCAAAATCTTCTCAGGATTATGTACTAACCTATTTAATGAAACATAATGTCCATATGCCATGACTAGAAACAAAATGGGAGCACACAAATTTTACAAAGTCTAAAGAGATGCCTTACTTTTATAAATATGACCTTTTAAAATATATGACATAGAGATAAGCATGATCATTGTAATACTGTACATGTATTGACCTGTTCACTTCACTCTACTGGCTGGTAGACTGTCCTTTTTGGACCGTTATGGCAAGGTACGGTAAACTTTTGATGTTCTTGATATAACTGTAGCAAATATATCTAGGATATATGTTCATGGGATTCAATTAATTTTCTAGTCCAGGCCTGGACTTTCCAGGTGTGGCTTTCCTGGTGTAGTAAAAATACAAGTCACAGTATTCCCTGCTAGCAATCATCTACATGTGACTAGAAGGGCTGTTTAACATGCAGGGAGGCTAGATGTAAGCGGACACACTTGTATACGGCAAAGCACGCTGGGACATGTAGTTTCACAAAACCTGGTGTGCCTCAACAACCCATGTTTAGTATTGTACATAGGCAGTGGCGACTAAAGTGCTGTCATAGTATCGGAGATTGGCACTGATCCCCAAGGGAAGCCCCACCTCCAGGACTGATGAAAACCTGGCTTACGAAGAGATGCACCTTTTTGCTGGTATGCGGACAGCATTTCCACCAGCACTGGGTAACACCTAAGGTAGGGACACCACTGTACATACAATCCTGACTTCGGGGAGCCGTCCGGCACCCATTTTATGGATTGCAGGCTTTTGCAAGTTGTGATTTGCGTAAAAAGCCTTTACTGCCGAAAACCTAGTTTTCTGGTGTTTGAAGTGGGGTTTCTTTGCACCCCCCTCCCCATGTTTTCCTGAGGAGGTATCTCTATGTAACTAGTGATGGTGCAAGTAAGACTATGTACTGTAGGCTGAAGTAAATCTGCCAATCTCAGGAATTTAAGAGAAGACAATTTATAGTGGAGAATGCTCTTTGGTACAATAGATGAAATTACTTTTTTTTATTATGTTTCTGTGTGAGCTTGGCACGGCTCAAAATTGCCTTATTTTCACACTGTACATTGCTTGTTAATGTTGCTGGCAACATTTTGTTTTTGGATTACATCTTTGTTAGACATCATTAAGAACATGCAAAAACAATCATAAAACTCTCTCTTTACAGGGAGAGCTGTGCCGCAGATGCAGGCTGGAAGGGTTTGTGTAAATAGTTTAAAACAGAAAGAAAGTTTCTCTTTTGTACAACACACATCTATTAATTTTAACCACAAATACACTGTAAATAATGTTAACTTCCATAAAATAAATAGACTGGTGGTTATGCACCATATGTTTTATAATTATCCTGTGGTTTTTGTTTACTGTGCTGTTGCAAATCCCTCAGACAGCTCTGTGAAGCAATGTCTACGCAAGACCGAAAGGCTGTCAGCACTTTCTAGTATCCTTATTAGGGTAAAAGCAGTTTAAACAAAACCAAGTGTCCCTATCTAGTCTGTGTGACCATATTTAACAGGCATATATTGTCTTCTGAAGTTGGCTTCTTTGTCTGTCTGTCTGTCTGTCTGTCTGTGTGTCTATCTATCTATCTATCTATCTATCTATCTATCTATCAATACAGATTTAAAATATATCTTAAGTATTCTAATCGGAATCTGTCTACAATTTGTAGATTTATGTGTATTTTATATATTACAAATCATATTATGGATTTAGTTATCTCACCTACAGTAACAGATGATTATGACCCTTTACATTTATTCTGCAAACGCTACGTATATTTGATAAACAACAAGACACCACTGCTGCGATTCTGAACAGTTCATATGTATTTCAGGAATTCATTTACCTGCACTATAATACACTCCATTGGTATTTTAGGTTTGTTATGTGTTTTCCTTTCATTTATACCCCTTTCAGACAGAAAAGTCTGAAAATCCCGGCAAAGAAACGGCATTTCAAATGCCGTGTCATTTTGCCGGGAGCAGCCTGACCCCCCGTCACACAGAAGAGCAAATTACCGGGTTGAAAATTTCAACCCGGTAATTTGCTGAATAACACGGGTATTTCTTCTGTGTGAAAGGGTCAACACGGGTCATAAATCCCTTGTCCTCGACCCTGGTCAATTCCAGGGTCGGAGACACGGGATTTATGACACGGGTGTGCCCTTTCACACAGAAAAAGGACCTGTGTATTTAATGAAAGTCCCGGGTGGAACTGCTTCACCCGGGTATTTCATTTTCTGTGTGTATTAGTAAATCAGTAGATTTTCTTCCTTTGACAGAAACTAATCATTTCATGGTGTCATTAAACACTTTGATTTTTTTTTTTCAATTTGCTTCAAATGTAACCAATCAATGCACTTTTTTTATTGGATGTGTGCATTGAATAAATACAAATGGTCTCGGAAAACAAAGTATACATACAGTTAAAAGGTACAATATCAATTCTGTAGCTAAAACAGTGATTACTCTTAACCATTGAGAGGATTCATTCTAATCCATAATATGGCTTCCCTGCCAAAAGGGATCTGGTTTGCTGCTTCTTCTGTAGTGTGAGCTCATACATGTAGCATACACAATGCAGTTACAGAGGCTGCGAATGGACTGGGCCATTGATTGCCATAACGGGCCTGGGTACTGAGAAGGGGGGCATTATAATATACTGTATGTATATAAGTACTACACACATCCATGAGGGTGATTGGTACTCACACAATGGACCTCTAGAAACAACTTTTAAAAGCTTCTCTCAATTTTGATACTATCATTTCTTTATGTCCAGTACTAGTTAAAGCCCATCAAAATGAGCTGTGAAACTTTTACTGTCACTTTGAGCTGTGACCATTTTTAGCCAACAAAATCACCACCCCTTCCCAGTCCCTATCTGCTCATACCTCTAATCCAATCTGAAACATTCAGTGTCCCTTCAAAAATTACTTTCACTTTCTGTTATGACATCTTTTAGTACACAAAGGAGTAATTTGGTCCGTTAAGTGGCCTCTAGTGGTCAGTGGCAGTACTTCACTTCATGAAGGTGAGGAGTAGTTAGCTTTTTATGTATATAGAGAAAGAAAGATAGATAGATATAGTCTTCCAATGTCAAAGAAAAACCCCCAAAGGAAACAGACATGACTATTATATATAGGAACAGACAATGAAACAAAAGAAGATGGAGCACATTGTGCTAGACGTGTACCACACAAGAAACACTTTGCCCTATGTTGCCTGTGTAACAGCAGACAGAGCAGTGCTCATCTCAGAAAAAATACTTCTACATTTCCAGATAAATAACAAATTTTATTCCGTATAAAAATGTGTTTTGTTCCCAGTGTCTTGGCATCTGTGCCGGACACATTTTACATCTGTTCTACTAAAAGGCCTGGAGGACAGGGAGGGGAGACAGTGTGTAGGGTGTGAGGGGGAGGGGAAGCTGAAGGAACGGCTACAAATCTCTTAACTTCATCATTGATGCTCCTGCAATTTGAGAATCATATTTCCTGACAGGGCTATCTCTTTCACATCACTGTCCCTCACTTTGTGATGACAGTGCCGCCTAAGAGCAAAGCACTGTTCCAGAGTCCCCTCATCCCCTCTCCCTCTTGACTTCAATTTGCAAGCGCAGTGCTCGTTCCAGTGACAGGCAGGTCGTTCGTGCTTGAATAACTTGCGCTCTGAGCTGTACAGTTTGTGGCATCCATGTAATGCTTAGCAGTAGGTACAGCTGTTAACCATTCGCTTATAAATAATCTCCCCCTCCCCTCACAACCTGTCTCCCAGGTAGTATACCTGTCACCATTAATAACTCACAGCCTGTGCTCCCAAGTGATCTGGCCCATCTCATGTCATTCACAGCCGACTGGTGCGCAGGCCAACTAGTTCAAGCAGACAGCCTAAGCAATTCACTCACGGCATTAGCTGTGAAATAATTTCATTTTGTCAGAGATACAAGGAGAAAATGACAGACCTGGTTTTCGTTCAGTGTCTTCCGGTATGTTTGGAAGAGGATTGCTGCCTACCTGGACATACATCTAAATAAATAGACCTTTACTTGACAAAAGTGTCAAGAATGGCCATTATAGGTAATCATAAGCATTTATTAGTGCAGGTCAGCTGAGAAAAACGCTCATTTATAACAATTCAAATAATTTACAAATGGCCTCTTTGTTAAATAAATAGCATGTTATTGTAAAAAATCCACTAGCATTGAAATATAAAGGCAAGGACACATTGTGTACCGATAATATGTGTAGTTTCTGTTAGCAGAGGCGTATCAAGAGAGAGGGAGGCTCTGTCCAGGCCCCCTCCTCTCTAACCAGCAGAGGAAAAAACTCTGGAAACTAGGGTCACTAGGAGACTCTAGTAGTGTCCCAGAGTATAGTGTGCACACGCAGGTCTCCGGGAAAATGGGAGCTGTGGTGTTTTCCCTCATGATTTTCCTACTGCACATGCACAAAATGCCAAAAAAATGGACATCGCTCCATTTTCCTTGTGGTTTCTGCAGCACTGATGCAGGACATTGCAGGGTAAGTATTGACAAAAATAGGTGTAGGGTGTGCAGTGTGGGCCCCCATGAACCCCGGGGACCTGTGTGTATCGCATACAATGCATCCATTACAGATACGCCAGGGCCCATTAGGGGAAATATTTAGGCTTTATATGATACACCTTGATGTGCAGTGAACAGTAAGAAAGGACAAGCTAACACAATTATTTGTATATTCAAAGATTTGTGAAACTCTATGTACTATACAGTATGTCCATCTGTCTGCCAGTTAATGTCATATTATAAAGATAAGTTATATCCATATTTACTTTTATACTATATCTATAGAGATAGTGCTAGATGCTATTAGTGCCAGGACAGTCTGGGTGTCCAGTGCAGGTTCAGGGAAGTAAAATCTATTGGGCTGATTCAGTTGTGGTGTGTACCCCTTGCTGTGTATCTATAGGAATGGGCATCTATCGTAACTATTCAGTTGTTGCTCCAATCAGACACCCTTTAGCCATGGTACACATTTTTCTCACAGCCTCTGAGGGTGCACAAAGCACTCAAACCTGGACTTTAAGATGCCTAAATGAAAACTTTAGACAGGTGAAGCTGCTGTGCACTGCTATACCCAGAGCTGTAAGTCGCATTAAATGCTAATGGCATCAGAGAAACAATTTAATATATCTGCTAGATTCCCATTCATTTAGACAATCTGCAGGGGATGTGTGCTTCAATTCAATTGGCCCATATGTGTCTATGCAGTATATGTACTAAGCCTTGGAAAGAGGAAAAAGTGTATGGAGATAAAGTACCAACCGACCAGCTCCTAACTGTCAAACACCGCCTGCAACATGGCAGTTGGGAGCTGATGGCCTGTACATTACATCTGTCCTATCGCTCTCTCACTAAAGCCTTAGTACATATACCCCTATGTACTATGGGGCCGATTCAGCGGGGTGAATTTGGGCCAGTTCCGATGGTGGGGGGTCTGCGCATGCACAAGCGCGTATTTGTGCATGTACAGACCCCGGCAACAAATGGTTTTCGGCGAGTTACACATTCGCCAGGCCGTTCAATGCGGGGATGGAGGGCTAGGTGCAGATGGGGGTGGAAACGGGGATCGGCCATGGGAGTGCCCAGCGATTTATGTGCGTCTCCATGAAAACGCTGGACATTCCCATGAGAACTCAGGCAGGCCGATGTCTGCCGGGGCAGGCGGCTGGCATCACAGGACATCAGCGACCGACTCATTTTCGGCGATTTGCGACGGAAATAGAGGTCAGTTGAGACTAAAGGTGCGTACACGGGGGAGATATATTGCTCAGCAATATATTGCTAGCAATAAATTGCTCAGTGTCTCCTTTTCATCAGAGATGGTCGCTGATGAAAGGGAACCTCTGCCAAGCTCCTGCGACCAGCGATTAGAACGGGGCTGAAAATGGGAGCTTGCACCCAGCGATTTATCGCCGGGGGCACACTCCCATCACTGCCAGCGACCATATTCCCAGCAGTTTCAGCCCCTATCGCAGCCGTGTGTACACAGCTTAACTTTTATTTCCGAAGGCAGAATAAATAATTTGATGGTCAGCGACCATGTAATGATTTCTCCTGCAGAGTCATATGAAGGGATGTGTTAGAAAACATATCCCTTCGCATAGTACCGAGGGGATTCGGCGGTTGGCAGCGTTTCAGTGCTTGGTAAGCGACGATCTTCGCTGCTTACTGAACCAAGCTGAATCAGGCCTATATGTGTGTATTTACCAATATATTTTTCCGTTATCTTTATTTATCTTGCTGTCTATTGATGATCACACAAACATACTGTACAGTATATCTGTACTGCGCTGACTGCCGATGAGAAAGTATGTAACAAAAAATTGCCTTCAGGCCTATTGGCTCTGGAACACCAGTTTATCAGTTCCCCACCACCTCTCCCCTCTGTAAAAATCCATAGTGAAGTGTGAAAAGCAGCAGAAAGCCGTATTTGTGCCAGTGTAGCTTTTTTACTTTCTTGCCAGCACCTTCATCTTCTCATATGTTTCTAGCTAAGGACTAACATGGAACGCAGAAAAGAAGAAGAAAAAAAAAAAGCCGACAGCAATAGAGACCAGATGCCGGTATTTCTTCTCTGTCACTTGGCTGCCGAGCAGATGGAATTTATATCACTCGGGCATGCTAGAAGGAAGAGGCCTAGAGCAGCCAACATGTGGAACTAGGCCTGAGTGACATTTTTGCTAATGTTTTGTCCTTGTAGAACATTATGCTTCCTCTTTGCTTATGAGCTGCGGTTTTCCTGACTCAGACAGAGTTTCCAGGCCCAGCTGGAGCAGTGCTCCCCCCCCCTCCTTTTCCCTTCCCACCCTCTCTGAAAGGGCCTACGGAGCAGGAATGGACCCTTGTACAATGAAGCTCTTTATTAAAATACCTGACATCTGCGTGCAATGCACACCAAATCATCCTGAGCCGCACTGAGGAATTCGCTAGGCATTACCAGTCACTTCTAGTCTGACTCTCCTCCCTTGCCTGATTTATGTAGGCCCCTGGCAAAAGAGTGCGTTTAGTACTTTATTGGACTAGAGCGATCTTCCAAGAGGTATTGTCCTTCAGATACAAATTTAGTATTTTTTCTTCCCTTGTGATTTCCAGACATCAGGAAAGGAAGAGAGAAACAGAGCGCGATGAGCATTGTTCCACACTAACTCAAAATATATGATGTACCTTTTTTTCCCAAATGAGATATCTAACATATGTCTGTGCCTGAGCGTGTTTTTTTCAAGGGAGCAATGCTTTGAACATGAAATCTAAGCCGGTGTGCTGTATACGTATCAAATAATATAAAGCGAACTATAACTCTGTCAGCACCGTCTGAA
Organism: Crinia signifera; assembly: GCF_055691185.1. Taxonomy (NCBI): domain Eukaryota; kingdom Metazoa; phylum Chordata; class Amphibia; order Anura; family Myobatrachidae; genus Crinia; species Crinia signifera. The sequence goes on along the minus strand of NC_139217.1, from coordinate 276,805,786 downwards.
CATATCATGCTGCTCTGCATTGTTCTCCCTTTGTACTTAGATAATAAAGGTTAAATGAGCACTTCTAGCAGATATTGGCAGCTTGACTATACCCAGAATCCTTTGCAATTATATTCTTTCTGGTTTCAAATTGCAGACTGAACTCCTTCACACTTCCACCCTTTCAACCAAGGTTTTCTCTATTATTTTTTTTTTTTAAACATACTTTTGTCTGAGATTCAGATAAATGTTCCCTTCAGTTTTATAGCTAGCTTAAGCTATGTCAGGCAACTTACACCTCTCCTGAGCCGAACTTCCTATGACTTTGCTACTGTAAAGGCAAGAATCAATTTTTATCTCACAGCTAACTAGTCACTAATTAGAGAAATCTGTCCCTGCGATCCACTATTGTCAGTGACATGGTTTATATTGTACAAATGTGTCCCTGCTTCATCTTTTTAAATGGTTACCAAAATAAAATGATTTAATGGCTTATAGATGCAAACTAATATTGGACTGTACAGGTAGTGAGAATTTGTATGTTACTCTTTGATACTATTAATAAATACTACCTTGCTTTGTATTCATTTTGATTTAAGTCATGCATGCTTATTATAAGTTACTGCAGATTCTTGTTGATTTGCCACTTTCACTACAATATATTGTATTCAGACTACTGTACCTTGGAACTCTTGAAAAACTATTCCAACATTTAACCATCTATACACCTTTTGTTTTCATAGTGGCATAATTATTCTGTATATATTTAATCATTAAAATGTAGTCAATAGTCCTAGTACACAATGGCCATCATTTCTCCTATGTGTCCCCTGTTTGGATCTCTCTGTACTGCTTTATTCCCAAATGGTCATTCTTCTGTTTCTCAAATACAGATGTATATATTGATCCACACCTTGTTTTCATTATCTTTTTTCAGTTCTTAGCTGATAGCCAAGAATAATTTCCTCACGTACATATACTTGGCATTGCATTCATGGAAAGATGAGTGGCCGGACAGGCTTAGGCAGAGCCTGATAAAGGGGGGTGCAGGGTGGCAGTACCCCGCCACAGTGAGTGCTGCGCTCACTGCTCCCTATCCACTGCGTTGATTGACAGCTAAGCCGTCGGCACCCTGTAGCAGCACAGCTGTCCAATATTGTGGGCAGGTTACAGCTCTGTCACTGGCCGGAGTGTGCAGGATGTGTGGGAGTTGGGATCCGGCCAGCAGCACCAGTGTGTGGACTGAAGCAGCAAAGGAGAGGCAGAGGGCTGGATGTATTAACATACATTGCCGCCAATCGCCCGCCTCTGCCGCGATGCCAGCGCATAAGTACTAACATATGCGGCTGGCATCGCGGAGTGGTAACAGAGGCCCCTCGTGATACCTGTGATGTGGTGTGCGGGGGGGGGTGTCTCTGTCACCTCCTGGGCTCTGCGGCGTCCCCGGCATCTCCACCTCCCCCTGCAGCCGCAGTCTAAACCTAACCCCCCCCCCATTTAAATGCCTAAACTGGACAGCCCCTTTCCCCCCCAGCAGGGCCCCCTTGTTTTTAGTAGCCCAGACCCCCCAGGGCCTTAATCCAGCTCCTGGTTTAGGACTGGTAGAAGTGAAGGGCTTGAATTCACTTTTCTAACATCTCCAGTTTTCTATTATACCTTTTTTGGGTACGAGACTAAATTGCCAATGTCCATGGTTGTGAATTGCTGCTGTTTCATCTAGTCTGACATCACTTTGCAGCCATCACTGCTTAATATGTTGCCCATTAAGTTTAATATCAGCTATAAATGTATCTCTATTAAGACACAGAAACTCTGCTTTACTAAAACATAACCATCATTGCCTTAAAATGACAAATCTGTTTTGTGTTTAACTCTCAGGCCAGCACAATCTGATAATAATTAGGGGGCTTGGATCTAATCTAGAAATGCATGTCCTAATTCAAGGACTAGAACAGCACCAAAGGAGAAGTACTGGTCCCAGCCTCTGCATTCCTTTCCTGACCTTGTGTAAAGGTCTCTGCACAGGGAGGTGGAACCCAGTGCACGGCACAATCATCTGCTTCTCAGGGAATAGCTTTGCCGTCCTGTGCTTTAGATATCAATTATAAATATCAGCCTTGACTGGTGTTTTTTGGGGAAGATATTCTTGTATGAATCAAAACAACTGAGAGAATGATCTTTTAAACATTAGGACAAATGAGAGATTATTATTTAGGGGTCTACTTGTCATTACTAATGGTCCTGTTACAATAGGCGTGGGCACGGGGGGTGCCGGGGGTGCACATGCACCTCCTAATGGCTGCCAGCACCCCACACACGATTGCACGCAAAATTGATTTGTGGCCGTCAGAGGTCAGGACAGCATTACTTGCCTGCAGCCGCCGGTCTCCAGCCCGCACGCCAATCAGATCATGGCGGCCCGGTGTTGCTGCAGCGGTGCACTGACCTGAGGCTGGTCTCCATTGAAGTCAGCCCCTACAGATGTCACGGCACAAAATGCTGTGATGCCACAGCGCGCACCCTGGCTGTCCTCCCGCCCACACTCCTGTCCTCCTGTGCGGCCTCTCAGATCCAGCTGCACGCCACAGCACCGTCACGAGGGAGAGGGTGACTTACAATGTACAGTGTACACACTAGGCGATATTGGTCACACTATTGCTCAGAAAGCCAATTCTGAGCGATATTGTGACCAATATTGCATAGTGTGTTTGGGGCTATCTGATATCACTGCTTTGTTATATACAATGAAATCATCTACGTAAATTCCTGCCAACACTGTACACTCTATTTAATATAAATTAATTTGCATTGATGCCCAGTAGGCGGTGATAGACACGCCCAGTATGCGGGGATGGACACACCCAGTAGGCGGTGATAGACACACCCAGTAGGTGGGGATAGACACACCCAGTAGGTGGGCATAGACACACCCAGTAGGCATTGATAGACACACCCAGTAGGTGGTGATAGACACACCCAGAAGGCGGTGATAGACACACCCAGTAGGCAGTGATAGACACACCCAGTAGGCGGCGATAGACATGCCCCTCCAATTGTGCACCCACTAATAAAATGGGCTGCGCATGCCTATGCCTGTTACACATGCAGAAACGCAGGTACTCGCATGTTTTATGTAACAGGACCATTCACTAAAAGGGTGTGATACGGCCCCTTAGTATGCCGCAAACTCCGGAATCAGAAAGTTTGCTTTGAGAAGCCCAGAGCCCGCTCCTTCCTATGGGTTTGGACAGAGGGATCTGAGAACTCTTTGGCTGTGCTCATTGGTGACCTCAGACCTCCAGCGCACTGTGCAAATGAACCACTTGTGTCCCTTTAGTTACTCCTCTACCGCTAAGTATCACTGCAACATCTGGAGCAGTGTAGGGGATTGCGGGAGTAGCCGGTTTTCATGGCAGCTGTTCCCACACTGCGGCATTGCTCCGATAATTAAGTATCTACCTTTACAACATGCAGCGATAGTTATTTATCACAGGAAATACAGTACATTTGCCTAATAGCAGTGATGGCTGTGCTGTATTTTGAATGCAAGACCTTGGTATATTTTCATCTGCAGCGCAGCAAAATATCTACTCCCTTTGGGCCTGATGTATCAAGCTTCAAAAGTGATAAAATGGAGAGTGATAAACAGCCAGCCAATCAGCTCCTACCTGTCATGTCACAGACTGTGTTTGAAAAATGTCAGGTAGGAGCTGATTGGCTGGTTGTTTATCACTCTCTATTTTATCACTTATGAAGCTTAGTGCATCTGGCCCTTTACTCTTTTTATTTGTCGTATCCTGCAATTCAAACATAAATAAGCACATGAAAAAAAAGTTAGCACCATTTATGTTTTTTTTATTTAGGAAACAGAGATCTCTTTAACCCGCTTCTATGAATGTTGCCCATTCTTGCGATTTGCTTACATTTCACTAATCTCCAGCAGCCAGTTTACTGAAGTTTAGTGACCTCTGACTGGCTGCTGGAGTTCACTACAATCTGTGCACCCAATGACAGCTCTGTTTGCCTGCAAACTGCATGTGTGGCCTGTATGAGTGAGAGTAGGTGATAAACAACAAGGGGACTGCTGACTTGGAGAGGTGAGTGCTGAAAGGTCACATTGGGCTATTTGCTGCTGAATGCTGATTATTAAAAGAGCACTGCTTTGTATACTGTGCATCAAATGGAACGCTGCTTTATACTGTATACTGTTCAGAAGATTTTTAGCAATGCATGAGATTCAGAAGACCAAGCAACTGTTTTAAACCTGAGATCAAATGGGGATTACTTTTGTACTCCTGTTACCAGATCTGGCTCTACACTGTATACGAGTTACAAGATGGGACCCTGCATTGCATGCTGGTCATCAGGTGGAGCCCTGCGTTGCATTCTTGTCATGAAACTGAACATTTGTCTCTGAATTTCTGGCACAGCATGTATGAAATTTTTCTGCCCTGTCACTCTAATTTATTCTCAAAGAGGTTATAAACCACTTTATTAGTTAATCAATTTAAATTAACATACAATAGTTATCTCTCAAGTAGTCTGCGCACAAGTAATTAAATGCCTGAAAATGAAATGAACAATTGCCAAAAAACACTATTACATGTCTCAGAATAATTTGTATTGAATACATCCCAGATATTAGACTTGGTATTGTAAATGGGATAGCATAGTCTTTATTTATCAGGTTGTTCATGACTGGACGTATCTCACCTGTATATAAATTGGGTTGATTTCTTATGTACAGTATGTGTATGTTATAACTTTCTTCAACACTCACATAGAACCATTTTGTTCAATTGTTCTGTGCGTTCTCCTTCTATACTTCTTCTACATGGACATTTATTGTTTTAAACCTGTTTCGTGTTATCATAGTCAGATGCCTCCGCAAGTTTCTCAGAACAAAATGTTGTGTTATTTTTTTATTTTATATTTTTTATTATTTTTTTTGCGAAACGGCTCAGCCATATGGTTATAATTTGGAATTGTCAAGCTGAACTGATTTTTTTTCTGTTTTCGAGGAAAAAAAACTGCACCTTTTTCTTTGGCCAAGACGCTTGTTACAGACGCATCAAAGAGTGTGTGCATTGGATCAAGGTGATTTTTTTTTCTGGTCACATCTCTGCCAGCTGTGGTGTTTATGATTAGAGTCAGTGTTTTCCAGACACCTCAGAGTCCTCTCAGAGATGCAGATCTTTAACAGGATCCATCACTGTGGAGTGACATTAAACAGAGAGCCTGAGGGGGTGCTTGGTTCCAACAAGCCAGGCCCAGTCATCTTACAGAGTGGGTTTACAAGGCAAATACTTTTTTTATTAAAAAATCTTGTCAAGCTCAGTTCTTTGTTTAACATTCCACTTGCTCAATCCTTACTCAGAGGCGTAGCATAAAATACTAGCACCCGGAACACGTTCATTTAACTGCCCCCCATATTAAAAAAAAACACACACATGTCCATAGCAGGGAAGGAAAACAAGCAAACAATAGCCCCACATCCCCCTATGGAAGACTAGCCACAACTACTAGACTGTCACCAATAGCTGCAGAGCTTCAGGCTTCAATTGCTCCAAAAAGTTCAGACCAGTGAGTGCATTCACCAGAGAGTTCAGACCAAGCTAGTGGGTTGAAACCTAGATCCACACCTTCCCCAGGGCCCTTAGCACCTCATCACCATCCTCAGCACTCATCACCTTAGCATCTCATCACCTTCCTCATCCCCTCAACAAAGTCTTCAGTCCATCAATGCTGTCCTCGGTTTCTTATCACCAGCCACAGCACCATCCTCAGCCTCAAGTCCCATTATCTTTAGCCCCCAGTCCCATCATTATTCAACCCTAAGCCCCATCACCTTCCACCACAGCTTACCTCAATGTGGACGGGGACGATGTGCGGCAACAAGATCTATGGCATCATGCTGTGTTATTGCCAACTATATAGATACATTCCCAGCCCATGCTGCATCTGGTAAGAGATCAGTCAGGCTACAAATGTGCTGCACTGTGTCCCAGAAGCGCCTGCACAGTATCCGCTGTGGTTGTCCAAGCCCGGAGCTTGTTCTCCACCGGAGCCATCTTCCAATTGTGTTATTTAAAGCAAAATTGGGAATATCATATAATTGTTATACCCTCATGCCAGTGAGATGTATTGTAGACCATTCACAGGGCGGTCTGCTTTAATTGCCCCCCACATATTTATATGATCCTATTGCCCTAGTGCATGTAGGCTGTATAACTAATTATCTGGAGGTTATGGGTGTTCTGCACACAGGCAGAGCAATAGATTAAAGTAGAAAAGGAAGTTAATTGCCCAGTTCGGAACTCCTTGCATATCCTGGCAAATCCAATTCATTGTGAAAGGTTTTAGCATATGGAATTATTGTTGGATACGTGTTTCTGTAATATAAACTAACTCCTATGCATTTGATTGACTTCAGTGATCATTTTGCATGTGCAAATAGTTCATTAGAGTAACTGAGAACAATTGGGCACAGCGTATTTGTGTTACAAAAGTTTAAGAAAGCAGTTTTATATGATTTCTTTAATGTTAATATGGGCTAGAAATTTTATTTCTGTCAGCTAAAATGTATTATCTCTCATTACTCATCACAGTGAATGGGTTTCTGTACACATTAAATATATTCATATTTTGGTGTAGTGTTAATTTAATAATGCTGCTTGGAAGGCACATCAATATGGGTTAATAGTGTTTGTGTAACAGAAGTGATGATTCGTAAACAGGCCTGTGTGTATGAGGCCTAAGGCAGTTGCACTTTCTGACCTCTTCTAAAAGTGTCACTGGAAATGAAAGGAGCTGTTGGAACACTCCAGACAAGCTTAACACAAGCTCTCCTAATGCTGGGCTTCAGGCTGCCCAGAGGCCTAGTGGTCTTATGTGTTTCAGTAGAGCTTTCATTAGCAGTGCAGGGAGGGAGTAGCTGGGAGCCCAGCATAAGCTATCATTGATCCACTCTCACAAAGTGCAAAGATGTGCAGCTTTCTAGTCACAGGCCATTCAGCTCCTGAGCAGCTTCATTTGACACTGCTGACAGCCCTATACTACAGAAGTGGGCAAAAAAATCTCCTTGCTATCAGATTCCCTGCTAACGACATAGAATTCCCCTCAGACATGGCTTGACTGGAAACATTAGCACTTGTTCTCAGGTCTTGTTGACATGAAATTCTTTCAATAGATAACAGGGCTGGGAGAATGCTATCACCCAACCATGGCGATATTATCTTTACCGGCTTGTTGAGCGAAAATGTGATTTATTGACAAACAAAATGCTGCTGTGCTTTTCAAGCTGCGTGTAATTAGTCACCATTTCTAAAGTACTGTGCTCCTGCAGCAAAGCATGCCAGTCAGTAACAGAACTACTTGCCTCGGATGGCATTGATCTGACAGCTTGCATTTTCATCTATAACCACAATTTCCCATAATTGAGTCTGCAAGGCGGTGTGGCAGGTTAATTGCTATCAAGCTGCACCCTGGGGTGGTTCAAGACTCTACCATTACTATGTCAGTAAGTACTGCCTCCAATAACTATATCGACAGTTATTAAAGTGCCGCCTTTAGTAACATGGGAACGCTAAATAAGTAAATAGTGTATATTAGGAATCATGCTGCATTATCCTTACCTTTGAAATGTTGTTTCTTCTATCTAAATTTCTGCAAAGGTTAAAACCCTATACACACTAAGCAGTATTTAAAACAATGTCCCTCATCTCCCCTTCTAAAGGATATTGCTTAGTGTGTATGCTGAATATTGCCCAGCATGTGCGCTTCCGCTGGTTGTTAATGATGCCCTCTGTTGTCTTGCCAGAACAGGCAACGGAGTGCATCATTAATGAGGACCATGCTTACTCCCAGAAGCATTGGCAAGTGTATTTGTTGGCACTGCACTGTGTCCCTGCCAATATTGCCAGTTTACACATTGTGTAGTGTGTACCTACTAAGATTTTAAAGTGAGTTCTTATGATATAAAGAAAATCAAATAATATCTCTTCTATTGCCCCTTTCACATTGTACAAATAACCCGGGTCGGACCAGGCTTGGTTACGCATCGACTTTGGTTGAGGTGCGGTGTGAACGCACCACACCAAATAATCAGGGTCGATCAACCCGGAATTTTGACCTGGGTTATAAGAAGGGTATAATGGGTGACCCTGGTTTAATCTGAATGCGCCAGACTCGGATCCGACTCAGGTTTGTGATGTGAAAAGGGTATAACTGGGACACTGATAATTTCAAATAAACATATTTGAAAACAAATACTAGTATACCTATGAAATTTAACTTTGCTCATTCTTTTACTACCTGTAGAAATCTATCTATCTATCTATCTATCTATCTATCTATCTATCTATCTATCTATCTATCTATCTATCTATCTGTCTATCCCACCTTCCCTGTCAGAGTCTGATGCATACAGTAATTCGAAGGTCTTTTCAGGCAGTGATGAAGGGTTGGGAATGGTCTAAGACAGTGGTTCCCAAACTTTTTGAATCACGGCACCCTAAAGTATCAGAATATTTTTCACGGCACCCATAGGCCAAAAGTTGGTTACTAATTTTAGGAAAAATATTAAAACAGTTGTGATTTAAATGTTTTCCTTAGGTCCACTTATGTAGTGAGAAACATGTTTCACTTCTGTTTACCCACATATTCTTAATTGGAAGCCACAAGCACTGATTTTGCCTATTGCATTGGCCATAAATAACTTGAATTGATTCTGGACCACCAACCTGAGGCACCCCTGCAAGTGCTGCAAGGCACCCCAGGGAGCCTAGGCGCACAGTTTGGGAACCATTGGTCTAAGGATTTGTTAGTGACCTCACATGACCCCATATGACCTGAACATGCTCTCAGTGTGATGTGGCTACTTTGGTTTGTGTTCTGCTGCACATATTGATAGAATCATTTTCATTTAAATTTATATGAAGAATTACAATTTCTAGCTTCTGTAGCTCTATAAAACTTAGACATATACGGTATGTATTTTTAGCTTCTGTATCAGGCAGATGATATACTGTATAAGGTGTGCCCAAATAAAATGGAGACTTTTGCTGTAGCAGTGTTACACCACCTTCATCGTACAATAAATTTCTGAAGCATGCTCACAATTTGCGCAAAGAAAGTTGTATTTGTATTAATACAGTCACTGCTTAGCCCTGCCTGTGCAGTACTGTGTGAATAGATGCCATGCACATGGCACCTTTTCACATTACGGTGAGAGCTTGGGGGAAGCCCACACACTCCTAGCAGTGACATCAGTGTCCAGGAAAGTCCCCAAAAATGTGGGGGCAATCCCAACAACAATGACACCAGAGGGACCAGGCCCCCTCCCCTGGTCAGCCATGCCCCCTTTTCAAGAGAGTGTGCACCGCATGCATGCTGCCCCTGTGCCCTGACCACACCCTAGCAAGATCACTATGCCATCAAAATGTAACAGTGATGTGTAACCAATTAAGTAGTGATCCAGTTCCTGGTATCACTAATATTCCTAGATCATTAATTTAATATTGATGCAGTGGATTTCGTAGTTGGAGGCAACTGTTATAAATGTATATCATTATTAACTGATCTCAGTATCAGTGGTGGTGATGTGGTGTAAAAACTATATGGAGAGTTTGGGTCCTTTTAGGTGGTCAGAGCATTGTGTAATTGCCCTGTTTTTCCTCCTTAATACACAGTATCAACAATTATGATGCATTTTATGAGATGCATCAGATATGAAGTGCATCAACACCTTTCACCATTAGTCTGTCACCACTTTGTAGAAAAAATATCTTTGGTATCAATTTCCTAAAAGTGACAGATGCTGTAAGGAAAGATTTGTCCTTGAGGATAGGGTTAGTGGGAAACAGGCAGAGAACCAGCTTGAGCTCAGAAGATGCAAGTGATGGAATCAGAAATGCCACCTTGGGTAGCATACTTCTGTAGACTACAGATGGTGTGTTGTACAAGCTCTCTAGACCAGTATTCTAGATGCATTACAACTGTTTAAGTTTCTTTATAGATGGACATGTTGGTAGGGCGAGTGTGAGTGAATTACAACCTACCTTATAAGATTGTCACCAGAAAGTGAATGCATCATACAGTTTTTCAAAAATTTGGATTGTGGTTGCATTTGGGGCATAGTCCTGGCACAATCAGGTCAAATGATTGTGTTCACAAGGGCATACACTACAGTATTTCTTCTTTACTTTCTTTCATGTTACTATATTTATGTATTTACCTATTTTATTAATTTGTATAGAATTGCATGGTTAACATTTTTTCTCCTTTACTAGCCCAATCATACCTTTGCTTAAAGAAATTAATATGCAAAAGATAATTTTACGAATCATTCAAAACACAGTATCCACTTTTCTGTCTATGGCTAGTATTCTTGTAGTTCAGTAAACATCTGCATACTCTGCTGGGGCTATGTAAATAAACATATCCATGCATACATTATACAAGGGAAATGGCAGCGATGAGATAAAGCGCAGTTTACATGTATTAATGTATAAATGACATGTAATTATTGATACCCTTATTAACATCTTTAAACTCTTTGCATCAGCTGTTTTGCCTCTGACTTTTACAGTCATGTAGAGACAGCAGTAGGCAGTGAGAGGGAAGATAATTATGCTAATAAATATAGAAATGCAGCGAACACACACTTGTCATTTTGAATTTCCAGTTAAAGAAAGCAGGTGTCCAGATGTTTACTTTGTATTACAAAATGTAATTACCCTAATTAGCATCAGTGTCACTTACTCTTTAAAAATGCATTGATTAGGCTAATAATTTGTAAAATTGTAATAAGCTTGAAGAACAGCGTGACTTTATAGCTCTGCGTAGATATTTTGTCTACAGAAACATGCTTATTTACAGTAGCACTTTCCTCAATGCTGGGCTTTAAGATAAAATAACAATTTCCTACTTATAAACAAGATATGTGCAAGTTCAGATTTACCTGGATTTATTTGTATCTCAAACTGGGATCGTATTGGCTATCAGCTGTCACATGTTTAGCATAGCCAATAAGAACAGTTTGGCTAAATCCGAACTTGCGCTAATTTGGCGGTAAGAATTAAATAAATCCAAACCCGCACATCTTATATTTTTTTCTACAGATAAGTGTGGCGAGTTTGTGGTTTGTGACATCATTGCGTATGTTTAGCGTTTGTGCTCCAAAATTACATCTATACACTCAGCTGTTATAAGAATCCAGTCTATTTTCATTTGATAAAGGCTCTGAACAACCATTTTTGAAGGGAGTAGGCACCTTTTAAATAGCCTCTTTGCCTTTATTACCTGGGTCTAATACATGCACAGGATATATAACCTGCAATGCAGAAGTTGGACAAAACCATACTGCACTGCAGGTGGGGATGATGTAATATGTGCAGAGAGATACAGTAGATTTGGTGAGTTATTTTGCTTCTGTGCAGGGTAAATACTGCCTGCTTTATTTTTACACTGCAATTTAGATTTCGGTTTGAATACACCTCACCCAATTGTAACTCTCCCTGCACATGTTACATCCGCCCAACCTGCAGTATGGTTTTGCCCAATTTGAGAACACATTTTCCCTGCGATCAGGTCTGAATTAGAACCTAAATCCTGTGTCAAGGAGTTTCAAGCAGTTCAAGGGAAATCACTGATGACATTGCATAGTTTGTGGTGGCATCTAATGTGTGCGCAGCTTCAGGTTTTCTTTGATGTAATTTAAAGCACTCTGCTAAATATAACATTGAATTTTTACCCCTGTCTTCCGCTACACTGACCCTGCATTAGTTCCTCATTTACGCCTCATACACACTAGATGAGAAAGTAAAAGATATCCCTCAGAAGGGCTCTTGTGAGCTATATATTTTACTATCTTGTCTAGGGGCCCACTTATTATTGGATCATATATACAATGCGATCTGGGTGGCATTTACCACCCAGATCTCATTGCAATATGCGTTCCTTTTGAGTGAATGCATTACCCTTCAGATGCAGGGACAGGGGCTCTGCAAGGAGCCCGTCCCTGCGCTCTGCTTTGCCATGTGCCGGGATGTCTGTGCATGTGTGGTCAGTACTGACCCCACCGACGACTGCATTGACCGCACTGGCCTGCCAGCAGTGTTGTCCGTAGCCCATAGTCTGTAATAGGCTCCCGCCATCTTTCTACTGCCACATTTTTGTCCACTAAGGGAATCATATAGTTATGACTTACTCAAGTCAGTAGTTACATACATTTGGGGGATACTTAATATTTGAGGCTAACCCCCCAAAATAGGTGGGTTTTCAGGGAATTAGCCGCAACTATTACATGATAAATGGGCCATCTAATTAACGACAGCAATGCTGCAGCTGGGCCCCCACTCCCGCTGTCGCTTCCTCGCCACCGGCATCGTCATGTGTGTATGCACTTGCCAATGCCGGCACCCCACCTGGTCCATTCCGCTGCCAATTTCGCTGGGTACACACAACGGTTAATGTATTTGTTTAGCAGTGCTCCTCCTAGTAGCTATACTGCAGTGAAAATTATACATTTATATCATAACCACAACACCAATAACTGTACTCTTTCTCTCTCTGACATTTTGGGTATCAGGTTTCTAAATAAGAGCTCTAATAATGCCTGTAATAAAATGAGTGTGGAGAAGCAGTTAACTGTTTACAGCTACTGTTTCATATGGAGTCTAAATACTTAACCCTCTCATTACTGGAGGGGATTTACACCTTAATGAGAAAAACTAATTTCATATTTTATTGCTGTATATTAATTTACATAGCCACATTTTATATATTTTTCATTTTGGAACAGTACAGGTAATCATTTTTTTTTTTCAAAAAGACATGCTGCACTCCAGCCATATAACAATTTCCAAATCTTTACTTAGTACAACGTTTCAATACATAACATATCATCATCAGACTCCGAGCAACTGTTGCTGATTCCCTCGTGTGTTCGGGGATTTACACTTCTGCAGACTAATCACAAACTTTTCTACAAACATGTTAGTGCACATACATTTGCAATAAAAATACTGATTGAAAATTATAAATGTATCATTTGTAATTCAGCAAAATTTAGTGATTGTACTTATATATTTGTTAGGCATTGCTTCAGATAGGAAGGCATGCTTTGGGGTTAGTGCATCACATGATCCCATAACCGAACTGGGTTCTTTACTGCATGTAACTAACGTTGTTCTGTTATACTCCATTGGCTGCTAATTTTTCGCCATGTTGTGTATTTCTTGAATGACAATCTGTACGCACTGACAATCCCTTTGCACTGTACAATTCACAATCACCTTGTATTTTAATGTGTCTGAAAAATAGTAACTATACAAGCATTACATGGCTGTAAACTATGCGGGCTGTGTGTATTATTTTATTTTCAGAATCAATGTATCTATAGAGACAGTTCTGTTAGCAAGTACACACTATGTAAATATAGCTGTCCTGCTGAAATGACTGGAATTACTTAGCCTGACTTGATTGAATTACATGGATGCTTTGCGGCACTGCACAGGTTTCTGATTTATTTGTCCAATTGACTGGAAAGTGAATTCTCTTTTGACTGTGAAATGTGGAACTTCACTAATTACAGTGGTGGTCATCCATCTTCCCCCCTGTACCTTCCTGTTATTAGTCATAAACAGTGGTGTCACTTCTCATCAATCCTATGACATCCCTTCTGTGTGCGCCAGCCTGAGAGGTCAATTCTCCAATTGCAATCCAACAGTTAACTATAAACATTGACCTCTGCCTTCACAATAAATGGCTGCCACTAAACAGTCAAGGAGCTCTGCAATTTGTAATGGCTAATGCTGCTCAGCGACACTGGAGCTGGATACCTCTGGCATTGATACACAGCTCTATTAGGTAGATAGACAATGCAAATATAAGGCTGAGCCATGCGGCTCGTTTAATGTAGTCAACTCTTTGTTTAAACACAACAATTACTGTGCAACATATAGCTGCAGTTTTATAGCACTAAAGTTAACAGCTTTATTAATAAAGATGGAATAAGTCATTTTGGAGCATCGCAAATTTCAGGATATTTCTTGAACTGCTGTGACTACAGATGGCATCTAGTTTTTGGCATAGTGTTGGTAAGACAATCTGATTATTCTATTATACCTCTTTTAGATGGCCATTATAATCCAGGTTATTACCAGCTCGACTAGTGTCACAGCTTTGTATAGAAGGGTTCCTGAAAAATAACCCATGTCCAGTGGACTGGGAATCCAACCTAGGTAGCAAGAAGGATGGGACCGGGAAGGACGTGGGTAATGGGGCAGTGTAATTGGGTTACAAGCCTATGGAGAGTCTGGTCACCAGTTCTTGGATATGATGTCACCTCCAAGCTCCAGTAATAACCTGGATCCAGTCTGCGGTATAAACAGGTTTCAAGCCGCTTGAAACGCGTGTTCAGGGTCCTTGGCTGGACCCAGTTTTTGGTGTAAGAGGGATATTACTGTAGTTTGAACATGCTAAGGTGATTGGGAGCAGGTAATGGAATTAACTTGAGTACACACTCAAATGTTATGCTCTGTAAACAAGGAATGCACTACAAACGTACAGCTACTGTGTTCTTTAGTAAGTACTGGTGTCGGCATTGAGTTATTTGCGCATGCTCACAATGTTGGTGTATACATTTGGCAACTGGAAGTAGGCAGTCCCTAACCATATGGGTCACCATTATCATTATCAGATGGCACTCCGATGCAAATACCCCACAGAGGTGCAGCTGGCGGAGAGGCGTAATAGTAATAGTAGTAATAGTAATAAACTGATTTATCTATACGTTTTAATAACTTACTGTACATAGTTCAGTATATATTTTATGGAAGAGTACACAGGACTGATTCGGACATGCTCGTTAGGCTGCATATATTTGCTACCTAGCGAGCAGGTAAACGCCCCCCCGCCAAATGCACACACCCTGCCGGCCAAACCCATCCGCTCACATGTGCTTACACAGAGGAAAAATCATTTGATGGTTACTCACCATCGAATGATTTTTCCTCTGTTCCTTATGAAAAGTAAGCCAGGACTTACGTTTCAGCTAAATAGGGGCTGGGCACTGACATCATGTGACGTTATCCACCTACCCCGAGTAGGCCACCAAAAATTTGCTGAAGGCGTTCGCTGCGGGGGTTTGCATATGCGCATTATCGCGCATGTGCAGACCCCCTCCATCAGGGACAGGACCGAATTCAGACCTGTACGAACCGGTCTGCATCGGCCCACGTTCTCCATCTCACTCCTTTTCTCTCTTTCGAAAACATTTTTTGTCTGCAACTTACATTTTCTTTTATTTAACTCCATACAAACTGTAGTAACAGTCCAGACCTTCCAGAACTTGCCCTTCAGAGGCGCTAAGCAAGAATGCACTGGGCAGGAGCAACGCACATTGTCTTCTATGTGTTTGTGATATAATTTATTAAAGTGAGAACTTACATTTGTGAAGCATCGTCTAGGCACAGTCTTGAAAGACTGCAGAGGTCATTTTACCAGATGTGAATATAGCAGACTTCCAAAAAAATCATAGTATTGATATACAAGGCTGTGTAGAAAGAAAACAGCAACTCGGTGTTCCTGGGGTGATTATGACTTCAGCATCCTTTAATTAAGCGAAGCGCACAATAGGACAAGTACTTTACATGCTAAGTGTTATAAAAGGCAGCACATTTGTTCAAGTGGATTTGCAGCATAAAAGGGGTTACAGCTTGCAAGCATGTGCACAAAAGTGAGAGCGACTCTGTTTCTGCGTGTGATGTGTTTCTCCTTGATAGACTGCCAGCTCTGCTGCTGGTACAAGGCTCTCACTCATAACGTAGCCATCAGCACTGCTTATTGGAACACGCTGTGTTTGGATAATTTACTTTCGCAATAAACAAAAGATTAGAGGGAAAATTTCAACAACGTGGTCCATGTGGCACTGGGATAAGTAGAGAAACATGTTGATTTTAGACATGGTGCCTTTCAAAGTAGTAGGCTGGCCCAGTGTGGTATAACGGAGACATTTGGATCAGCTTCCTCCAAATATTCACAGGGCCACACATTGTACTGTGAGTGATCATTACACAATGATCCTTAGGCCGTTCTGAACTGTAGTACCTGGGCATAATATTTTAGAATTTCTAAACATGTTGGCCCTTATTGTAGTTGACTCGGATGGATGCATATTTTCTGATGGCCACCGAGTGTTCTTAGCCCCGCCTACCGTACGGATCGCTCACACCGTCCGAATGCGGTAAGACGCAGAGCGAACGGACCGTGAGTGTATGTTTCATGTGAACAACTCCCCCATCTGTGGGAACCTACTCCATAATCCGATGGTCGCCGACCATCGAATGATGGACCGAGCGGTCAGACAGCTCCGAGTGCTCCAGACCACTTGGACATTTCTCTGTGTGAAAGCAGGGATATGGGCGGCAGCTGACATCCGGCTATGTCAGTTGTACGCCCCCCACGCGTGCATCACGGCAGGATTACCATTTGTACACACAGCGTTTTCATGGGAACTCCCATGAAACTCGGGGCGTACGCATATGGTAATGAGCCCAAACAGCCCTTCATGCCCCTCTCCAGCCCCTGCTTGGATTGTTCCGACCGATCATTTTCTGTACGGAATTCGGACGTGCGCGGCGTTCGCACATGCGCAGAAACGCCTCTGCACATGCGCAAACACAATACATTGGCCGTCCGACCGAACACGCAGCCCGTCCGACTCAATCAGAATAACAGCTGTTAGGTGTAAGTTTACGTGTTAGTGTTAATAACTTACTATTCTTCATTGCGCGTATATTTTCTCAGGGTTTGTTTCTATGAATACTGATACTGTAAAAAAAATGTTTCCAGAATAAATATTCGTATTGTTGTCTGATTTAAGGACACACCCCTGTCTGTTTTAAAAAACAAACATCAATCAATCAATCAAGCAATCAATTATCCACAACTAGATCCTAAATTTTTACAAGCCAGGATAAGCTTCATAAAATGGCATTAAGATCAGGGACAGGCCAGGGCAGTAGGGCATGGGCATAGACAACCCCAGGAAACTTCGCTGCATCCCTCCAACAAGATCATTTCATTCAATGCAGATAATAGTGTAAAACATTTAATTGATTGACAAAATACATCACCTAAAGCAGGTGTGGCCAACCGGTCAGAGGTAAAGAACCGAAAAATATCTGTAGCCAAGCTAAAGAGCCAACAACATGAAAGGGGGTGGGGGGGGGGAAGGGGGGAGCAGGAGGTTAAAAGAATTGAGACAATCAGGGGAATGGGCAAGGTCGAGGTACGGTACAGGCAGCGCTGCTACAAAAAAATATCAAGGGAAGGTGGCATCAGCGTGGAAGGTGGCATTACATACATTTAATATAGCCGAGGAGGGCTCAGGGAGGCAGGTGGCATTACATACTTGTAATATAGCCCAGAAGGGCTCAGCATCGCAGGTGGAGTGGGAGGCTGAGGCGGAGCGGGAGCCGGACGGAGCACAAGAGCTCAATAAGGACACACTCCGCAGTGACTAAAATGTCACCACTGCTTCCTGGGCGACTGCGCATGTGCCGGGTCACTGCGACCGCAGCCTCCCATGGCGACTGCGCATGCGCCGGGTCACTGCGGCCCATCGGCGCTGTGGATGCCGTAACTGTACATGAAAGGGAGAAAGCCGCCGCAGCCACACATGAAAGCGAGGAAGCCGCTGCAGCCACACATGAAAGGGAGGGAGCCGGCGAGCCGCACATGAGAGAGAGAAGAGCTGCATGCAGCTCGCGAGCCGCGGGTTGGCCACCCCTGACCTAAAGGATCCATGGCCAGCTTTTATATACAGTAAATCACATAAAGTTTCCATAGTATTATAATTTACCAAATTAATTATATTCCTCACATACAGTATATGATTATAATATAAATATAATGCAAAATATAAATATGAACATATGCAATCAGTGTACGCAGAACATCAGTCAGAGCTCTAAGGAACCAGAGTGTTAGAATGTGCATTGTCATGTAGATTATCCATTTACACGTACATTAGCTTTGCAAGGATCAGTAAAAGGGGCCATTGAACTTATGTATAATATTATGTTCAATGCGCTGGTTACTAAAAATCCATCTGTGCTTTAGAGACACATTCCTGGAAACTCAAAAATCATGGAAATGTTTTTTTTTTTTTTATATAAAGGGACAAAACCATTTTGGTTTTGTATGCATCTAATTACTAGAATACACTGGAAACCAGTTTGCAAATACCCTACCAAAATGTGAAATAATTAAAAGCACTTAAAGTTGAGCTAAAACTTGAATGTGATGTTGACAGTTATTGTTCCTATTGGAACCCACATAAATACTAGTGTGTGTATTTGTATTATGTTATTGCTATTTGTCTAGGTGAATATTTTTATAGGGCACAGCACAAGTAAAATGGTCCGCAGCTTGCCCAACTGATGACACCATTTATGGTATATCTTATGTTGTGTGTAACTTCTATGTCCTTATCTGCAGTACATTAATATAATAATCACTTTAGCAGTGAATCAGTAACCATCCAGCCTTTATTTTGTATTAATGTGAAACCCCATACACTAGGCAAACCCGCTGACGCCAATATCGATGGTGGTGGGGACCCCATTGGTGGTACTCATGCCAGTTTCAAATTAGGTGGGTGGAGGGGGGGCATTATAGTGCACTTCCTTGGCCTGAACATGTTGAACGAGGGAGGGGGTATTTTCTGATGCATTTGAGCGTGCATTATTAATGATATTGAGTGTACACACTAGAAAATAAAGTGAAAGATATCTTTCAGAAAGGGCTTTCTGAAAGATATCTTTTACTTTACCTTCTAGTGTGTTCTATTGACACTTTACTGAAAATGTTTTATTAGACATACCTAGAAGAGCTTGCAGTCCAAATTACCTATCTCATATTCATTAATTTAATAGTAGATCATTTTTTACACTGTTGGAAGGAACTGAAGGTAACCATGCATGCTTACAAGTCCACCATCTAATGCTTTTTCTTTTCTTCATGGATAAAAGTAAGTCTAAACTTACTTTTATCCTGGAATGAGATGGGCGAAATGGGGGCGGGCTCTGGCACAAAGTGTAGTCAGCCTACCGCCTGAGGATGCATTGGCACGCCTACATTTGCAGGGGTACGTCCAGCGTTTCCATGGGCACGCCCAGCGTTTTTGTGTGCACGCTTATAAAATGCTGGGGGATCCCCCTGCGGCCACCCCATGCCCACCCCCTTCCCATCCATCCAGGTGCGAACACCCCGTGGAGTGTGAATCGTGCATACACATACGCCAATTCCAAGCAGCGGCCGGGGTAGCAATTCAGACCTGAGCGATCATTTCTGAATAGCCCTCTATGACAGCAATGCTAACTAGTGTGTCATTATGCAAATCACATTGGTCATTGACATCTTTAACTGGGTTATTAAATGGATTATCATAAATACAGTAACTGAAAAAAAAGAATCACTTCAACAAGAAGCTGTAATTTCCACACACTTCATGGGTTATTCCTCACTTCTGTAACACATGCTGTACTCGGATGAGATTTAGTGCTTATTTAAAATGGTATTTTTTTATCAGTCACACACAATAATATTACACTATTAATACCATTCCGCTTAAGCGGATTACAATAAAGATTTAATGTCCCACTTTCAGCTTAGAGAATGATGCTCAGTGTGAATTGCTCATAAAATGATACCCAATGAGCCAGCCCTGAGTTACTGCTCTCTTTAGCTTTCACGTCCCTCATACATTTTTATAAAACATATGTCAGGCTCTCTAACTTGATTAAAAAAAAAGGTTCTCAGAGTCTGTTAAAACATACCAGAAAGACCATGGTTTGCATATGCAGCATATATTCTTTGTAGAACATAGACTATTGTGTTTACCATGTAACACATAATTATCGTCATTACTTGCAAATTAAAATATTCAATAAGCAACTACTGTAGCACTCTGAGCCAGACATAATAATACATTACTATTATGAGTGCAGTATTAGTTTGTTTTTGTTTTTTTTAGGGCTAAAATGCCAGGTATTAATGAATCACAGATATTTGTTTGGTCCTCTGAGATATCAAAACCAAGGGGTCTTTTTATTTACCTGTGATAAATTCTTTCTTGGACGTTTTCACCAGAGAAAGGGTATTGCCCGCACACATGGTGCAATTCAGGTTCACTTTTAAAGTGATTTTGGCTATATAGTCAAAATCAAATCGAACGGTTTTCTGCCACATTCAATGCTGATGCACTCTCCGGTTCAGTCAATATAGAATAGAAAACAGACCGTGACTAAATAATATAGATACTGTACTATATACTGTACTATATAGTCAAAATTGAATGGGTACACTATGCCATGCTATTTGATCCCGATCAAATCGGGATTAAATAGAAAAAGAATCGCACCGTGTGGGATGGGATTTATCACCGGGCTTATCTCAGCTTCTCACAATTTATATAGAGATAAATCATTGATATTTACTATCTGTCAGAGGTCACAACAATGTAGACTTTGCTTTGTGCCGGAGTCTGCTGCTGAGGACATTTTTGCTGTACATGCACAAACCACTGGGAAATGGCCACGGTGCCATTCTGGTGATACATATTACCATCGCCAGCCACCAATGGACTACATTTATGGGTACATGGTGAGGGGTGTGGGCACCCTGGACACATCAGTGCTCATATATGTATAAACTACTACTATAATAGTAGGTCAAATAGCCCAGTACAACCCGCCAGCAAGACCCCGCCACAGCAGTACAATGACTGCGGAGAGCTCCAGGTGTCAGTCAGATGACGCGACCAAACTGTTATTTCTCTGTGTGTTTGTATACTGTGTGTGTGTGTAAATGTGTGTGTAGGACTGTTCATTTTTATTTTATTTTTTTATTACACAATTTTGTTTAGGCCACAAATGCTTTACCCCGGAAACTAGTCAGGGATTATTGACCTTTCTGCCTAAGCACTACTCTGTTGGCATAACATGTGTAAGGGGTACAACTACTCTGGGTATAAAGTGTGTAAGAGGCACTACTACTCTGTGAACAAAATATGTGTAAGTGTCTCAACTGTATGGGCATAATGCATGTAAGAGACTATAATACTCTATGAGCATAACATGTGTAAGGTTTCTAATATGTTGGCATAGAAATTGTAAGTGGCACTACTGCTATGTGGGTGTAACATATGAAATAAGCACTATTGTATTGTCATAATGTGTGTAAGAAACCCTACTACTGTGTGTGTGTGTGTGTGTGTGTGCAAGGGGCATTTTTGTGTGGTGTAACATGTACAAAGGGTAATACTTTGGCATATAATGTGAATAACAGACAACGCTGTATGGTGTAATATGACTTGTTACTATTCTCTGGGTACACCCATTCTCGGAGAATCAACGCCCCTATTTTTTCCTGCGCATCTCTAGTGTACACTGTTGCATAAGGGGAGGGGTGAGGGGAATCCCCAATTCTGTTTCTGGCACAGGGCACCAAAATGTCTAGTTATGGCTCTTTGAGACTTTACACATGGATTGGGCTTCACACTTATTTTAAAGCAGCCACAGTTGATCTATGCTTATCCACTTGTTCTGAATCTGGAATAAATAATATGTATTGCAAAGTGGAGGTAAGTCACACCAGTAATAGAAAGCTATTTCTACAAACATGTTACAGTCAGGAAATAATTTTTTACATCAATCCCTGGTAATCATAATTGCTATGCTAAGACCCAGCTGGCCTATAGATGGGGGCAGAGATGCTGAGGCATATTACCTGACTGGAGACAGCTTTGTGCCAGCCTCCTCTGTGTTGCCTATCACATTACTAATTCACAGATGTGAGCCAAAAAGAGACGCATTGAGTACTGAGATTTAGCAGATTTCACCACAAATCTTGAGTAGATTTACACAGGTTCTCCTGCTGCTTAAAACCAGGTGAAATGCAGGCTTGAAGTCAACTAGCCCCATAAATTGTGTAAATTATGAGTGTCCTGATTTACATGGATAGTATGGTAACTTAAACCAATTTATGACTATCCTGCAGGATTATATACTATACCAGACGTTTCGAAACTCAGTCCTCAATGCACTTTAATGGTACAGGATTTAAAGGTAACCATGCTTGGGCACAGGACACTTATTTAGTACATCAGTCAATTTGATAATGTGTTGTTGTCTGTGTCGGTTCTATAGATAATGAACTGATATGTTGGTACAGATTTAGCAGTCGGATTTTGAGTTGATATTCCCTTACAAAACTTTAAAGGGAAGTAAAGATGAGACAGATTTAATAACTGTGTTGGACAGACTACATGTTGCAAGCAAATCATTGCCTAGTACAGTGCTTAGGTCCCATTAAAATTTATTTAACATTGGCTGTGTTATCAAGTGCAGCATTTTGCTTACCATAAATAAGATTTTGACAAATTATGACTGTCCAGATTAATTTCAGCCACAGCATTCTAATATGTGGATCGTAAATGAATTGTAAAATGTTAAATTACATTTCTCAGCATGCTCTCTCAGGCATATGGAGTGCTATAGGTTGTTTGCAACTGCAATAAAAGTTTATTCATTAATTACTTTGTGAAAGGTGCAATGCCTTTTTTGTACTTATTATTATCAAGCTGATGTTGATTTTTCCTAGAGGTTCTCTGATAACGCAGTGTTCCCTTTGCAAAAAAATATGTAAATGGTAACCACTGCAAAAAAAGAGTCTGTCCCCTGGAAATATCTCTACAACCTGATCCTAATTGCAGTGGAAGAAGGGGGAAGGGGGAAGGGGAAGTGGTGTGTAACCTCCAAATCTTCTCTGCTCATTACATAATATGTCATGTGACTTTGGTTGACATGGTAATTGCAGGACTCTTAGCAAATATTAAATTATTAACATATATGTATATTTTACTTTGATAACCTTGATGCAATGATTTTTCCATTATGTTGGAGAAATGCATCTTGAATCTTCCAGTTTCACTTCTGGAAAGCGCATTCCCAGGCCCACTTTGACAAACCCTTCCACTACAGAAAAGTGTCTAATAGGGCTTATTCACTAAGCAGCGATGTGCGATAGCGTATGTCACTAATTACAAACAAGCCAATGCCAGAATACATCTATGGCTTGTGAGTCATAATCAACTGGTATCAAATTTCCAATGAAGCGCTAGCAAAGCTGACACCTTCATCACATCAGGCAATAGTGGCCATGCATGTACTCATTAAGAGATACTGGAGATCTGTTTTACACTTTGTAAATAACCCTTTATGAATGAGAGAGATTGTTTTTCCTCCAATTGACCTTCTTCTATTACAATAGGATCAGGGCTGAAGAATAATAGACATTAGGCTTGGCTGACATTGGTAACGCTATTTACCACTTAATACTACCACCCGTGCAGCAGTTAATGTAGCCTCTCATTTGCATCAGGAAATATAATAAGGGCCCCTAAAGCGTGTTAGCTTTTACAGTAAGAGTGAAAATGCGCTGAGGAGGAAGCTTGTCAAAGTCTGTGGGGAAATGCTGAGTGCTTGTGGGAATGATTTATTTGTAGCTGGATTAGCTTCAGGAAAGATTCAATTATTCCAGGAGACAGTAGAGAAGTATCACTGTGAGAGGAGAATCAGGCTTTACTTCTGCACTAGCTGGACTTACACCTACTTTTTCAAGCAAGAGTTAACTGTGTAATCATATTTAGGCATGGAAGGTCGTTTTTTGAAAGGGTGAGGAATGGAGCTACTTTCTGTCAGTGTCCTCACTAGGGGGTTACCCTTCAGTGGGGTGACACCAAACAGAGCCGCACTACACCCGCATCTGCAGTCCACACGTGTGTGCTGGCATTCAGCATCCGTACCCGGCACCCACCACTGTGGGAGCACTACTACAGTACTCACCCCCCCAGCAGTGATGGGCTACACACAGCGCTGCTGATCGGCTCCCACACCCAGTGCAGATCTGCTCCCTTCCATAGATGTGATAGGCTCACTCCTCAGGCGGTAATAGGCTCTCTCCCCCAACACATCGGCTCTCTGAAAAAGTGTCTGAGAGCAAGGGAGAAGTCCAGTCTGTGGAGATCTTTGAGCTGACGCAGGGGCTGGCATAGCCATGGGTATCATACCACACGGAGAGGCATGACTGCCGAATCACACCAGCACCCAGATCCCAGCAGCTGCATCTGGTGCAGAGGGGCTTCTGAGTGCAGAGCTGCAAATTACGTGAGTCAGGCAATGAATCTCCATTGATATTACGTGAGTCAGGCAATGAGTATAACCTTACCCTTTCCCCTGAATACTACCCCCACATCTAACTAACCCCCCACTTTTCCAGCCCAGTAGACTCCCACTACCCCAGTGTCTATCAACCTACTACCTTGCTCCCGTTCTCTCCCCACACTGAGTCATTTATATCAAGATAGTGAAGTCGGGAACCAGGTAGTGTGTACGGCATATTAGATCCCGCCCTCCTGATATCATCGTTGTGTTGACAATTGTCGGCTGATAATTGGACAGTGTGTACCTGGTTTAAGGGCAGGATTAACCCTTTGAGTGCCAACATCTCTGCTAAAAATGCCAGCGCTCATATTTGTTATACAAATTTCAAATAAAAACATGATGTAAAAAAAGATTATATTTCCTATAGAAGGTAAAAATTACAGGCCATTATGATAAATAAAAATATTTGTTTGGCACCTACTGTATTTTGACAAATTCACA
The DNA here is from genome assembly GCF_055691185.1 of Crinia signifera. NCBI lineage: Eukaryota > Metazoa > Chordata > Amphibia > Anura > Myobatrachidae > Crinia > Crinia signifera. The sequence continues at coordinate 276,781,076 of NC_139217.1, read as the reverse complement.
TCAAAGCATTCAAAGGGCTAAATTAGATAACAATAAATGATCATGGTTAATTAATCCTTGGGGTAATTCAATTTTCCCTGATAGTTGACACTATAAACAAAGTTCACGATAGGTGCCATGTTTTAGGGGCCTTTTTCACAAAAATGCATGGATCCGAGAACTTATCCAAAAAACTGGGGATATTATGTAATGCAAAACAAGAATTGTGGTAAAACAGATATTTAACGCAAATTTTTACAGTGAAAATGACTGCTGGTCCTGAATGTCATAGTTTTTACACTGTGCCATATTTTATCATGGCATTGTTGTAAAAATGTGGGAGGGGCTGCCAGTAAGGCAGTTGGAGCGGCAATAAAATATAAGGTTATCTGCAAAATTACATTTTTTCATTTGTTGGTATATTTTATGTTTCAATAACTATGGAGTTGAATGCAACAGTAACAGCTATTGTGTTGTACCTGCTTACATTTTCTTCCTGGGGAGGAGACACTGGTGAGGGCTTTTAGATGGCGGTGCCAGTCTTGCATGTCATTATCCTCAACCTGAGAAATTTGACACAATTTTCAAGCCCTCTGGTAGGGGGCATGGCTAAATGCAGTAATTTGCATCTAGGACTACACTGCTATTGCACAGCCATAACGGGAGAAACACAATACATTTCATTAAGTTGAGAAGTACCTCAAACCCCTTTCTTATTCTGAATTACATTATTGATATGAGTAAAAATGATAAAGCGCGGTAGCATCAGAATTCAAGTCAATTCATCGAGGTACAGTTTCAGCGGACATTGTTTAACACATTTTAATTGATTTGATAGTACAAATACCTCTTTCACATTTCACCTCAGGTCTGTGACGTATGGCCCCGGGTCAAGGTGCGGTGTGAAAGCATCACAGCTTATAACCTAGGTTGCCTAACACGGCAATTGGACTTGGGTTATAAAAAGGGTTAAACCCGGGTCGCCCTCTGTATAATGGATGACCTTGGTTTAATGTGAAAGCGCTTAACCTGGGTCAGAGACAGGTCTGACCCAGCTTTGCGATGTGAATTAGATAGCCACTGCCCAGTGTGAGTGAAATCCAAACCCTGAGCAATCCTGCGAATGGCCTGCGAAAATATTGCAGGCCTCCGATCGGCTGAAAATCCATTCATAATTCACTCACAATCTAATGATTTTCCCAATGTGTGCAGTACAGTACGTGCGCAGCCCAGGACCTACTCAGCGATAGAAACATTAGGATTGATACCGGAGCTGACATAACAGAAAACGTCAGGGTGACGCCCATAAATGCTGACTTCCTGTAAATGCTGGCTTCCTTGCGAATGGCCAGCAATTAAAAAAGTTGCTGGATTTTATCGCAGGATGGCCTAGCACTTGCGGGCTACGATCCGTATCAATAATTGCACGCAGTACGAATTCACAGCCGTGCGATCAGGTCAGAAGATCCCCCTTTGTACTTCTCAGTCTTGGCTGTGTCAATAAATTCTATCATTTATTGGAAGCCAATGAAATGTCAGCTGCTATACGATGGTTATTATTATAAAAATGGGGTGCAGTAACCATATATTTAATCTCCCAAAACAGCTAAGTGAGTCAATGTGACGTTTATTGCTAACGCAACAACTTTTCTTGACCGCAGGAAAAATGCATATGCTCTTCCAAAATTCTTCTGATTACATCGGAGTTGTAAAGCTGTTTATAGAAAAAGAGATGATGCCAATTTTCTAAAGCTGCTGTAAATATCTTCATGAAAATATCTCTCAGGCCTCGTCCACATGTGTAATGGATGCAGACATTCAATGCACATTATTAAAGTCTGGAAACGCTCTTTAATATTTGCAGTATCATCCAAATAACTTTATAAGCAAATGGACCTGTACAAGCACACTTACAGACAAGCACCCACGTTACATTTCATTGCCTGCAGAAAGAAAATGCCTCTTTTTCTTTCCTTAAACAAAAATTTGTAATTTATTTATAAAATAACAATGTTGTGCAGTAGAACGATATATGACATGGCTTACCCATTGACGACTGTGTATGGGTAGGAACGTTGGAACTAACAAGATAAAAACTACATTTAGTACACAGTTTCACATTGCTAGATGTACACTGGAGTATACAGTGTGAAATTCCATTTGAAGTGATGTAAGTATTTCCATATATAATCCTAAACTGCCTATACCAGAGTTTAAGACTGAAGGCAGAATTAAAATTTGTGAAAAAAACCAGCACAAAAAGCAGCGCTCACAACCAATGATGAGTGAATCAGATTTCAAAATTCATATAACAATTTATTAAAAAAACAATGTTAAAAATGATTCATGTATAGCAACACATTTATGACATATAATAGATATTATACAAGTGTACACTATTTGAGAAAAAAATGTTTTGGCGAATAAATCTGAAAAAGGGGTTTATAAAAAATGATAATAAGAACAATATCTGGTATCCAGATTTCACGTGTGTATGGATATCCCCATCTGGGGTTGGAGAATTGAGGAACCCGCACTGTCCACACTAGTAGAAAGTCCCAATTCAAGTGGAGTCCGATAACAGCGATTTGTAATCCTGTAGGCACACCGAGGGAGTGGCTGATGTTGTGGTAGCCTACCTTCAACCTCGTGGCCGGGTGTCCAGGTTGAGTTGGTTAGATTGAGCCGTAGACTTCCAGGAATGGTGTGGGAAAAATGGTGGTCAGATGATTAAGCAGGTGGGATCTCCAAAGTGTTTATCCAGGATCTGGTACCAGCGCTACCAACGCGTTTCGCTGTCCAAACGTCAGCTTTGTCAAGAATTAAAATTTGTTCTCAGGTAAGATTGAGAGAAGTCAGAATCATTTGTAGTTTTTAAAAGTTTGAGATGCTCTGCATATTTATGTGCGTTTTTCATTGTCAGACACAGTTACGGTATGATAAATACCTGTACATGCATGTAGAACATTTTAGGATTATACAACCACCATAAATTACTGGGAACGGTAAAGTGTGCCAAGTGGTAACAGTAGCGAATGTGACACCATGCGAGGGTACACGCTACACAAATTGAGCGTCTGTGCCCACAGGTGTCAGCATTAATACCCCCCAAAAAAACTCATGTCTACCTTTTTCATGTCTACCTTTTGCTTGTTTCGTCTTTTGTAAATGTTGACATTTTGCTTGTCAACCTTTTGTCAGTGTCAACATTTTTGTGTCATCCTATTGATGATCTACTTAGACACAGTAGACCTGTCAACCAGATGCCATCCAGAGGCACTCAGTCCCTGATGAGAAGCAAAACCACATGTCTCACTAACAGTAATTATCACACAGTGCTAAAATAATAACATTCCTGCCTACACTCCCAAAATGCTTGGGACTCCCAAATTTCCAAGACTTTTCCTGAACCCACAAGAGTGTAAGCCACTCATAACTATCATCCATCATAACCATCCCTCGCCTCAGTGGCACCTACTTGGACCTCTGCTCTGCAATGTCAGCATAAATGACCTGACCACTACAGATAATATATATCTGTAATCCATACTTGCCTACCCTCCCGGAATGGCCGGGAGGGTCCCGCAAATCGGGTCCCCCTCCCGGTCCCCCGGGAAGGGGGGCAAGTCTCCCGCATTTCCCTACAGTCCCAGCTCCCCCTCTCCCAGCGGTCTAAAAACTATGACTTTCGCGGGTCCGCGGGGAGGGGGCGGGGCTAAATGACGCAATTCGCGGCATTTCGCTGCATTTTTAGCCCCTCCCCCCACCCACGGACCCGCAAATTGAGGCTTCAGCCCGTCATGGGGGCGGGGCTTGATGACATCACCCGTGCTACGCCCCCAAATCATATGTCTGGGATAACATTGGTATCGGAATATATGGGGAAAAGATTCACCAAAATAAACAGCAATAAAGAAATAATTAAATAAACAATGGATGTAATAGGCTATGAGTTGCAGGAATCGGTGCGATTCTGGATATTCGTGGTTTTCAAGTGGCTGGTATATGGAAAGTCAGACCAGGCTGGTTAAATTATTGACCATATCAGAAATATAATATATTTAGAAATGAGATTAGAAAAACAAAGTGTGCCAGTGCATTAATATGCCTGTCTGATCCTGGTCTCATTATGCTATGTGTATTTAAAGATTTAAAGACCTGCTCCTATGAATTTAGCCACTCTTTCATCGCACAAATGTAGTCTCTGAAACATACGTTGAGTAATCCTGAGGAAAACTAAGATGCTATGTGACATCCAGAGTTGTGTTGGGAAACACAGAGTTTAAATATTTTACTCATAACAACTCTGTCACGCTGGCAGCAAACAATAGTGTCTGACTGAAGTCAGCATATGAACACTGCTTGCTGTGACATCTGGAGGCCTGTTGTATCTGTAAGCACAGTTGTAGACAAATGAAAGAAGGCAGATGTAAGGCTAGGGTGGCATCTTTGCCTCGAGCACTCTCAGGCTGTACATTTTCCAGTGTGTCAAATGCAAGGAGCTCTTCAGTTAGAGTAAAAAACATTCTGTCACATCTGTGCACAAGATGCTTTGCCTCCTCTCCGCTCCAAGGCGAAAGGCAGCAGAGACTTGTCCGTGTTTAACACAGAGACAGAGTCAAAGTATCAGCGCAGCATGATCAGAAGGCTCCAGAGAAATACTGGATAAAAGCAACAAGTTACAGCGTTCCTACATGGCTACACATTGGCAGCTTAACCCCTTTCATGCCCCAGTGTGTGAGTGAGCTTTGTGACATTTCTTCACAGTACTACTGTCATGTTTATTCTTAATTCATTAGCAGTTTCTTATATAGCGCACACATATTCCGCAGCGCTTCACAGAGACTATTTGAACATTCATATCAGTCCCTGCACCAGTGGAGCTTACAATCTATATTCCCTACCACATGTACACGCACATTCATTCTACGGTTAATTTTGTTGGGCCAATTAACCATCCAGTATATTTTTGGATTGTGGGAGGAAACCGGAGTCCCCGGAGTAATCCCACACAAGCACAGGTAGAATATTCAAACTCCGCACAGTTAGGTCCATGGTGGGAATTGAACCCACAACCTCAGCACTGTGAGGCTGTAAAGCTAACCATTACACCGTCCATGCTGCCCACCTACCTACGGACCTCCCTACTGATGGCCATACACATTATTACATTGTTATTTTAGCCCTTCACTGTTCAGCCAATGTTTTACATAGAAACATAGAATTTGAAGGCAGATAAGTACCACTTGGCCCATCTACTCTACCCTTTAGGTAACCCAAACCCTATTTTGCCTCTGGATGCCTGGTATGAACTAACACCACTGGGCGGGAGACTGTATACAGTACAGTATGCTAAGCAAACTTCTCATTTGTACAGAGAGAATGTCTTGTAAATCATATACAATGTACAGTAGCTATCACCGGGTACTAAAAGCAGGCTAGGGAAATTAATAAATGTATTTCTATATTAAACTGAGGAATGGCACAACATTCTTAGTTTTTAATTTTCTTATTAACCCCAAACTTACTATATAATATATACTTTTTAGTCTTACTAGTTTTATTTGGTAAATTTGCTGTCCAAAAATACTGAGATGTACCAGTACCAAAATGTGCTGCCTAAATTGCTGTATTGTGGTGAATTAAGCTGAAATCTTAAGACCTTTGTAAAGCAGTGGTTCTAAAGCACGGTTCTCAGTAACCCAAGCACGTCACATTTTCCAGGTCACCTGTTGGGTATACAGGAACATTCATTAATTACCGTCATGATTTATAAGATACACCGTTGGAGGTAATTATTTCCCTAGCAATTCTATGAGGAGACCTGAGAAACAAGCTGTTTGGGGTCCTGAGGACCAATGTTGTAGAAGATTCAGCTCTTATAGATAAGTCTAACTGGGAGCAGCCATCTGAAGACTTGTTTGCTTTTCTGGGTATCAAGGAGAGCCGTATTGTTGAGCACAGACAGATTATGAAAAGCTAGTTAGCTAGGAAAAAGTAATAAGGACATTTTCCCCAAAAACCCACTATGAGCGGCAGTAAAACTAGACTTTTATATGATATGTACAATTAAAAACAAGTAAGCAAAATTAAAGCATTAATGTACTGATTAATTAGGAAGAAAGAATTAGCATATTAATATTTACATTGATTAAAGGAGGGGGGTTGTATTAAGGATTTTGTAATTTTGTAGTAAGGATTTTCATAGCATTTTTTTCCGGATACACTACTAGTAACAGCTACTGTATGTCCTGGGCATTCTGGTACAGTTATGTTTTATATATCTCAGTATTATTTTAAGTAAGCGTGTCAACATCTAAAAATAAATTGATTAATGTTTTGGGGGTCCTATTATATATTTCAGTTTTGGAACCCCACCACCCAATCACAAATCCTGCACTTAGAAGCCTTAAACACTCATAGGCAGCTTGCAGATGCATGTGGAAGACACAAGGCGTACCGATTACAGTAGTTTGAAATAAACACCTGAATTTTTTTTTTCTAATCTCTTAGCGACGACAAGACAGATTTTGGACCACAATGATCCATTTATTTTTACTCAAAAGTATGGAAAGCACATTTTTTTTACATGTCTAAAAAAATGTAATACAAGAAGATCTTTATAGCCCCTAAAGCCTGAAAAGAAAATAAATATTCAGCAGAAAGAGCATACTAAGGCCTGTCAATCACCAGCTGGAAAAGTGTTTAGTGGCAAATGCCCTGATACACTACGGAGCCGTTTCTGCTGTGCTGTTGCTTTGGCATCAGAGACTTTTCCCCCTGCCTGACTTATCACACTGGCTCCTTTTCTTCATGCACATTATAATGTTACTATAATTTAAAAAAGTAAAAAATAAAAAAAAAACATCAAAACCATCCCAAAAATATGTTGTCACGTTTTGTTTCAGAGATCACTACATATAGGTCTAACAATTTCTATTGGACTATACAGTATATTATATGCACTGGGACACATGCTTTCCCTATATTAACATATATGACATACTGTAGTTTCAAGGATGACATCTGGAGTGCTGGTGTTTGTCATTTATCCTGAGAAGGGCATGACTGGTTTGCCTATCACAGAACAATCATGTTAATTATCCCTGCAGACTAATGAGCAATTTGAGAGCCATATTGTAAAGATCTGGTTTTTTATACACACCTGCACTGTCCTAACATTACAGATGCACCAATGGGCTCATCACCATTGTCATCTTGATTCTCAAATCTATACCTGGTTTTCATTGAGAGACTGGTTTAGTCTGCTACCTAGTAGTCTACTGTGAATTCACTAAATAAATGTAAAATAAACAACTAATGGGGCAGGGAAGTATCAGAAACACACCAAACATGAATGGTGTAAACATTAAATGCTATTTGGCTGCAGCTTACAGTGGCATTATTAATGTATACCATATGCATTTTCATATATGCTGCAAGAGCAAATTGCATTGGCACAATAGTTGATACTGTAAATGAGAGTTACTGTGCTTAACCCTTTGAGGTGAGTTTGTCAAAATAGGTGTGGCAATTACCAAGAAAACATTTTTATTCATCATAATAACCTTAATTACCTTAAAAATAAGGTATATCATCTTTTTTTTTACACATTTTTTATTTGAATGTATAAGACAATTGTGAGCAACGATGGCATTTTTAGCGGATATTTTGAACATCTCTCAAAGAGCTGTTGGCACTTAAAGGATTAAACTGTGTTTATGTCTGAACTTTTATTTTGAAGTAAAATGTGTGATGCAAGCTAAATGGTAAATCCTGATGTACTAAACATCAATAAAAACTTCAAATATGTACAACTTTATTACAAGGCTATGTGCAAAACAGACAATGTAAACTAAATGAAGGTGATGCTTTTATGTTGACTTGGCATTACCTTGCTGCTGCACAGCGGCGCTTTGTAACGGAGGCTGTGCAATACTTTTGTTTGGAAAACAGAACCATTATGCCATTAACCTAAGAAACACTGCATTGTCCATTTCCTGCTCTGTCCCAGCCACACCGCCATCAATCCACTAAGAGTGCTTTGTATTCAGAGCCCTAGGGCCCAGAGTAAGTGCCTTTGTGTATACAAAATGGCACTTTTTTGTTTTACATGCTGTTAGCACGGAGGCAGAGGAAGCGAGAGTGTAATTGCATAATGTACAGCAAATGGCTATTTGTACCTGCAAGGAGCAAAGTGGCCCACTCCGATAAACTTTAATACCACTTGAACGAGCTGATAGGCAAGGCAGAGATGTACCTGCTACACCAGAGACCTGAAGGCTTCTGTACCTGTGCATGACTTTTCACTTAAAAAACAGCTCTGTGCTTCAGTGACTCCATTTGTGCTTTCTGGCTCACAGGGGCATACAAGCTCATCCTGAGAGTGCCGCATCTAAAATTTTAATGCGGTGCTGCCAGGCCCCTTGGCAATCTTTTGTCTGTCAGAGAGGATGCAAATGGAAAGAAACATTAAAGAAGGTTTTGGTCAGTTTGTATGTAGGACATAAAGTTATAAGTACTTAGTCACATTGTAAAACTATTTTATGCTAAAAAAAAAACAAAGAATCTCTGGTGACCTGTGTAGTCCATAGTTTATCAACAATGACAGAAACTTGTTTTCAACACCCTTGCAGTTTTAGCATAGAAAAACCTAATCTATCTTGTCACTGCAGCTAATGCTTAATGGAAAGCTATCACAAATGTACAATAAGCTTTAGTAGGGCTTAACATGCACAGTGACGTTGAACGTAATGTACCTTACAAAGATGTCTCTGATCACGGAATGACGGGTAGAATCACAGTAGATCACATGGGGCACTGTGTACTCACAAACTAGGGCAGAGGGTACTGCAGGGACCACACACACACAGCGCCCCTTCAGCTGTACCTGGCTTTAAGAGCCTCTCTCCTGTGTCATAAACATGCAGCTCCCCCACAATTCCCTTGTTACCGCCGCAGCGCCGCCACATATGATCATCAGCTCCCAGGTGACCGGGCCGGGAGGTCACCTGCCGCCAGTTCAAGGGAACAGAGCCCGCAGCCATCTGTTCCTGGGCCGCTTCCACCGATCCCCCATCCCTCAATGCAGTGGGGCAGTGGGGCCACCAGCAGGGCAAGCAGGCCAGAGGATGCCCCAGCACCTGTAGCAGCTCAGTGGCTGCAGCCATAAGTCCATCTCATAGGAGGCAGAGACCAGCGTTCTTTCAGAATGACCAGGGCCGGCAGCGTGTTCTCAGGAGGCGATCACCCCCTTCGCCCCCCTCTGTATCCATCCCTGTCCTGTCCACTGTATGTGCCAACCATGGTTCTCTCTCTTGGTGGATCACCCTGTGGCTATTCATTTTGTTTTCATTATTGAAAGAATTGCTTGTATTTTTTTGGTACTAACACTTAAAAAGAGTTTAACTACAAAAAAACATGATTTTGACCTCATCTGAGGGCAAATGGAGCATTCCAGGAGCAGCAAATATTCTGCATGCTCCAAAACCACACTACATAAATATCCTGCTTTATTTCTACTGCTGAATTGATCCCAAGCCTTCATCTTAAAATATACAAAAGGGACCAAATTTTAAAAAAAGTTTAAAAATCTTTGATTCCTTATTTTCCAGCGGATTAGATCTGCCTATGTTTACTATCCGTTTAATTTGAGGTGTATTTAGAGCTTTAGAAGCTTTTAATTTTGTGTAATGTGGCCCCAAATGAACGGGAATAAAATTGAAATTGTGAGTCAAATAGTAAATCTGGGGAAGGGCAGAAGTGAGCTGTAGTGTAATGCTAATGGTTTTGTGTCTTCCTGGAGTAATGTCAATAATAGATCTAATGACATTAAGTAGAGTCCATTAGTGTATTCTCTCCAGTACCAAGCACCATAGCAACGCATTCTACACCCAGAAAACAACTTTTATTTAATGACATTTTTCTTTTCAGCCAAATGCTCTACCTTATAGAATACAATAAAACAAACGGACATTATAAAATAAACTGTCAATAAACTGTATTTCCCAATACAGAGGAAACAAAGAAAAGTCCACCTTATGGGCAGTTGTGTAAACCTGATGCATCATTCTACTATTATACCCCTTTCAGACAGAAAAAAAGACCCGGGAATTTCCCTGCTCTTGCCGTTTCGACCCGGGTTTTTCTTCTGTCTGAAAGGGTCAACACGGGTCTAAAGTTCCGGGACTTCGACCCAGGAATTTACCTGGGTTTTTCCCATGTCAGACACGTGTTTGCGGCTGTGTGAAAGGGTCCGACCCGTGTTTTTCTTCCGACTATTAAAAAAATCATGCTGATTGGCAGTGCAGCATGGTGCTGCGCGATTGGCTGATCTTTTCAGCTTCCCTGATTGGCTGAGCGGGCGTGGCAGTGGCGTGCAGCGCAACACTGGACAAAATCAGGGCTCTCCTCCAGTGCAAATACCTGCGTCGAGTGGAAGCCCTCTCCACCAAAAATTGTGCCTTCCTCCTCCTGGCATAACACTGTGCCAGGTAGCACAGTGTAAGCATCTGCATAATGCTCTGATTTGCTGTAAGCAGCAAAACACACAGAGCACTCATGACCTCCAGGTTCTGCAACTTGTCAGCCATGTTTAATGCAATGCAGTAAGCAGATACCTCCCACTTTTCATGATCTCATCTCTGTGTGCCTTTAAAACTGTCCTTTTCTTATGACGCACAGAGTTTTGCAGGAAAAATCTGACTTTTGTGTGAAAGTAGTCGACACGGGAAATACCCGGGTTTTTCTCCTGTGTGAAATGGGGTCAGCCCCTTGCTGCCTAGTTGTACCCGAGTTTTTGTATCCGGGAAATACCTGGGTTTTGGGGATTTTTCTGTCTGAAAGGGGTATTAGACACCTTTACATCTATGCACCCCTGTGTCTGGTAATGTGTTACTTACTATACTGTACAGTATACTAAACAAATGTTACTCAAGCAATTTATCTTTTAAATTTATGGTGCTACAATTTGTAGATTGAATTCTTCAGCTGGCAATACATTGAATCATAATCATGAAAAGAAGATGGCCGAATAACAATAGTAGTGTAGATGTCTCCTCCTGTCCCTGTTGGCTGATTGGCTGCATGGTTCATACATGGTTCATGCCTCAGTCCGACACTGCAGCCATGTGTATTTTGCGGTGTGTTTTTAATGTAAGGCTGCAGTTTAATAGCTGCTCACAATAAAATAGAAAAGTAAAACATTGTTATAGTTATCACCGCAATCCATGTTATACTGTATAGATTTACCTCACGCTTTGCAGAGTTGGTGAAACTCAGCTTTTATTGCAGTACTATGACCTTGATGTATACAATTGAGCACTACTACAAGCAGGCATTGATAAATATGTTCTTAACACTTCCAGGTCCAATTTCTAGTCAGGCTCAACAGGCCTAGCGTTAGTAGCAGCAGATCCAGTGGTGAGCCACTTTAAAATAAGAACATTAACATCATTCAACATTCAATGTAGACCATTTTTTTATTAAAATATATATATATATATATATATATATATATTGCAATTAATTTGAACATTTAAACCAGACTGTTTGAATTGCAAAAAAATATATATATATATTCTGCAAAGGGTTAATGATATGTTAATTACAGCATGACACAAGTTTTTTTATGATATTTATTGTAAATGGCATTAAAAAAAAGAAGTGTATTTACTCATGCAAGTTAATTTTATTTTATACGTTAACTAAGTAATCTATCATACTGTAATTGTAGACATGGTTAAATGACTAATCATTTAAAAGGTGGTGACTGAATCCCCATTCTACACTGAACTCTTCAATTGACAGGTTCACCAGAAAACTACAGGGTTTTTTAATAACGTTATTTTTTATATCTTTAAAAAATTACAACATTTGCATAATTAGAGAGACTGGTCCGGTGAAGGGTAAGTTAGCCCTCATTGCGTTGAGACAGTATCACTGAGGCAGCTCTGTAGATCACTGATACCTTGAGAAAGATTTAAATTCTAAATTGCAGCAACATGATTAAACCAAGTTTATGGCAGCATTTTGATATACAGCTATATTAAAGTCTGCTATTGCTGTCATCTGAATAGTTTTCATAGTCAGTAAAAGCCAAATGCTGAGTGCATTTTGTTCTGTAACTCCATTTTGTTCTTTAACTCGTGATTGACAGAAGATCTTTAAAGGCCTTGCAAAGCAGCTAATTTTTGTGTATTCTAGCAACAGAACAGTTATGCACACCAGTGTGTGTACATATTTATAATCTCTCATGTGAGACAGTGGCATTTCAGTAACTCTCTTGCAGGCTGAATACATTGTTATATCCTGAAAGCACCTACAGTCTCGCACCTCAATGTATTCCCAAGGCGGCTCAGAGCCGCTGGCATAGTCAGTACACCAAACTCATGTAGCTGACATCAAGGGCTGTTGCACTTTCGGAGTTTTGTTGGCTCAGTAGAGCGTGCAGTCTCATGTGAAAGGAAAGTGTCACTAGAATCTCCATTTCAGACAAAGCTGCTCCTGCTGTGGCTTTGGGGACAACTTTCTTGCTGCCGCTTACTGATGTAAGAGAAACATAGAGAGGGGATCAGACACTTCAAAATCCCTTTTCATTCTTTTTTGGTTTCGGAGTACTTTTTACAAACACACCAATGCTGTCAGGTACATAGTAGAAAAAATAACACATTTTCAATAAAAATAGTACTGTTGAAAAAACACAATAACTGACAAAGAGATAAATAGGAGAGTAAAGCAGTGGTGGATTTTAATACATATATATATAGAGAGAGAGATTACTGTTTTATTGAATATATTTGTGCAGTGTTATACAGTACCTGTGACGTCCTTTGACAAAGGGCATACTGTAGCTTCTTCATTTTACACCACTCCTGTATAGAATGCGGTTTTCATTGCGCTTCTGTAAGTAATGGATTTGTACAGATTACAGGTTGTTACATTATTATACACAAGGGCATTCCCATTGGTATTATCATAAAAACATAGATGACAGCGTCTTCTAATGACTCCCCTTTATAAATAGTGTAACATCACGGTTTACTGTAAAAATAAAAAATGGAGAGATATACTCTTCAATTAACATTTTCCCTCTGGTCACTACTAAAGATACCACTAACTACTAAAGTTCGTAAAACCCTTTATCTTAAGGGGTTTACAAGGGCCGTATTAAGCACAGGCCGTCAGGAGCGGTCACCCCGGGGCCCCCACATCAGCACTGCTGCAGCGGTGGTGGTTGGGTGGCAGGCAGCATGGGTCGGGCAAGGGGGTCCCTGTGGCAGCTGGGCACTGCAGTCAGCGGCAGAGTCCCTGCAACAGGCGGGAAGTCAGTGGCTGGGTCCCTGCGGCGGATGGGAAATCAGTAGCTAGGTCCCTGTGGCAGATGGGAACTACTAGTTCTCATCTGCCACAGGGACCCCGCTGCTATCTGCCCATCTGCCACAGGAACCATGCCACTGACTTCCCATTCATTGCAGGGTCCCCGCTACACGCATATCCGCTGCCCAGGTACCAATTTCCTCCATGGGGGGAGTACCCAGGTACCACCTTCCTCCTTGGGTGGGGGGGGGCACCGCAATTTTGTTGTCCAGGGCCCCCACAGACCTTAATCTGGCCCTGGGCTTTACACATGGGGTGATTCTTCTAAGCAATTTTTACTACATCGTCAATATTGCTTAGTAGGTTTGCCTGAATCACCCCATGTGTACGCAGAGGTAGCTACACTGTGTATTAGGCCGCAGCTCCCAGGACTGGCAGGAAGTACTGTAGTTATCCATCTCTCTGATGGCTTAACTACAACTTTATATACATGGGCTCAGTACCTCTTATTTTGCTGCAGCCACAATAAAGTGTTCAGATAGCTGACACTGCTTTCTTACTACAGGTACACTTATTACAGGTACACATTGATAATAACCTTTCTTTATCTTACACTTTGTGGACCTGTTTGATAGTTGTATGGTATTGAACAGCTGTGGAGAAATGGTTGTGCAATATCGCACATCCAGTGGCAGATGTGGCCTATGGGCTGCAGCCTTTTACTCCCCTTATCTGGCATTGAGACCTTTGGCTGGAGCCATTTCCTAGCAAAAGTTAGTTCAAACACCTGTGATAAACACACAGGCCAGTTGTGCATGCATTGTACCCAGGATCTCCACTCCCAAAACTGGATATTGATTAGCATCCTGTAAGTTAGCAGTCAGGAATTGAACAACAATATCAGCCCATGAGAATTCTCGGACAGTATCAACTGTCTCCAAGATGTTGAGGAATGTCTCCACATCATCCTTTTATTTTGTGGCAGAGCTTATACCTTTCTATGTAAGGGAGGTGGATAGATTTCACCTGCCTGGACGTTTCAAATCGTTCCATTAGTTGTGCTTTGTGGCTGCACCTTCACGGCTATATAAGCTTCTGCTAGCAGATGATTGGTTTCCTGTTGTGTCCCTTTTGTTTGCTGCAGGCTTGCTTTAACCTTAGGCTGATTTGCATAGACCTGCCGCCAGCACATTTACCTTTACATGCTGTTTTATAAGCTTCTCCCAGAGCACAGGAAAGCTGTTGTCTTTTTGAAACTGTATATTAGATGTCTGACCCTTAATGTTTTTCACAGTATTTCAATTTAAGTTGTACTTTTGTGTCTATCACCATCTTTTCTGTGGGCCCTGAGGTCTCCTGGGGTGACAGGGCACAGAACTGAGAAATAAAAAGTCTGTAGTATCTATTAAACTGCCTGCCCTGATGCTCTCGTATGTCTCAAGAGGCCTTGGCTCAGGTTTTGCCATGACATGGGCTTCTGTCTAGTATTGTGCTGCAAAATTATTTCACTGTTTAATTAGGACTCATTGTTATACAGTAGGACTGAGCCTGTGATGTAGATTATTAACATTTGTTATCATTTATTTATATATCCTATTGCACTTTACAACTGAGATCATTAGTGATGGAAGGTTCATGCATTCATGATTCATCACATCCAGTGGTGGAATTTACATAGCTACTGCGAGGCTGCAGCCTCCCCAGTAAAATCTACCACTACCCCCAGTAAGCACCCAGTCTGTGCACTGGCAGTGGCTTCCCAGAGGAGGTGCTTTCTGCTAGTTGCATGCCAGCCTGTCAAACCCACGGGAAATTATTTTCTCTTCCAGAAACTGGCAGTCTAATCAGCCATTAGCAGAAAGCGCTTCCAATAGGAAATAACTACCGCTTCTATTATGCCAGTGTTACCTAGCTCCTTCAGGCTGCAGCTGATGCATTACCTAGAAGCCATTTATGTGCATCCTGCAGATCAAGCAGCCTCTCTCTCTTAAAAAGATTGGAGCTCCATTTGAGTTACCCCACTTGCATTTTAAGCTTGGTGCTTAAGTATAGTGCACTAAACTCGAATATTATTATATATATTGGGGCTGATCTCATTTGTAATTTTGGTAAACTTACAACTACCAGCATAAAGCCATGGGGATCTTCACAGCACAAATCTGCGTTACCTGTGTGGACACTCCCCACGGTGTGACCGCAAAATTTTGCAGGAGCATTACAAAGCGCTCACACATTACCGGCTGCCCTAGCTGCAAAGCCAGACATAGGCTGCCCAAATGTTGGGTTACAGCAACTGCCTGTGATGGCATGCAGCCGCCCCCTTCAACAGTCCGCCCCCATCACAACCCCCCAGCTCTGAAACCAAACACCTGTGAACACCGTTTTAGGACTAACGCATGTGCGCAGAAGTGCGGAAATCGCTATTCAGGGTCTGAATATTCTATTCAACATACAGAAACATACCATGGGCATGTTACGTATGACCATGAGTATGTGTCCTTTATTAACCTGTGAGTTCGTTATTTTTAGCTATGTTTGAATCAACATTTTCTGTACTTATGTAATAGTGGGGCGCCCACTAAGCAAATCGTATGCGATCGCACCGCACCGCAAAATCTCATTGCATCTCAAACAAATGTATAGCAAAGAGAGCAGTGAATAAATTACATAGGAAAATCACATTGCATGCGATCGCATCACACGCAAAAAATCGCATGCGATGCAATTTTCCTACGGTGCCGTACATATGCTAATTAGGCGCCCTGATAATAAATAAGTACCACATTTTCTACCAATATTGTGATGGTTCTATTATATCAGGAGCAGTTTAGTGATGCCATGTTCATTTGCTAATTTCCCTGTCAGTGTAATTTAGAAGACAAGGCAGCAGCAGGTATAAATTTAAACGCATTTACAATGGCACAATGGCAGATACACACACACCAGAACCCTGACTATGAGATAAAGTGGACTGAGTGACTTATGCAGTAATTAGGGCATAATTGTCATTAACCTCGCAAACAGTAGTTTACCCATATTGTTTCAAAGGCTCCAGGATGCATAATGACAAGGTAATCTGTCAAGGCGCTAGGGGGAAATATTAATGAGATTTGTGCAGGCCTGTATTGAAAATATGCAGAAAGCGGCCACATTAAGCTAATTGGTGGATGAATATACACTTGTAAAAGTGCTTCTAATGGCACGTTTGCTTCTCTCCAAATGACTGCTGTTAATGTGGAGAAGTGGGCTGCTCGGAAAGTCAGGACTGCTGGGACGAGAAACGTATTAATATGTACAGACATAGTTATTAGTACTGTACATTATTCTCTGCAGGACTGCAATATTCACTTTATTCTATTTATTGAGCATTTGGAATACATCCTGATCAAGGAAGTACTGTACATCCACCCTTGATTTGCTTCAGGTGCTTACAGTTAGTGATGGTGCTGTGGATCCAGGCTTACTGTAGGTAAGGGCCCACTAAGGATAACATCATACTGAATGACCAAGGTTACTGTTTGAATTGAATAAACACAGATAACTTTTTTCGTCAATATTCAGTTATAAACAAGGATTAGGAAGAGGATATTTAACATGCAAAACAATGTGGCACTATAGGGATTGCAATGTACAATGATCCCCCAAGACTGTATTGTGATGTGCTTAGATGCACAGGCTCTGCTACAAAGGGTCCCAGGATAATACTATACAATGTTGGCAGCCAATTTCCTAGAAATTTCAGGTCATGCAATACCAATTTGCTGATTTCATACAATGTAGAAAACATCACAGAACAGGCTTAAAAAGGTCATTGGTGTCTCAACCTTCACTGGTGCATGCAAGTGATGTGGGAGGGGGGAGAGAGAACAATGACACACCGAGTACCCAGTAAACCTGGTTATGACCCAATTCCTTCCCCTATATGTATGCAATCACACTGATATGAGGTTCCCATTCTCATCAACTTCTGAATAAAAAGCATAAGTATGTATGAATACTGTTTTAGTGTGTACAGTGTGTACAGGACCGAAACTAGGGTTTCTGGTGCCCAGGGCAAGGCAGGCAAAAATTGTTAATCTGGCTCTGGTGGCAATGACTGGTAGCATAAATTATATAAGATTTTGCGGTGTCGGTGTGGGCGTGTGGCGTCTCTAATCTCTGTGCTGGCTGAAGCCGCTCCTGCCCTCCTCTCTTACTCTGTGCTGGCTGCCGCTGCTCCCGCATTGGCCCTGGCATGCTGGTGGTGGCTGCCATGGCTCCTGCTCTGTCTTCCCGTGCCATCTTCCTCCAACCTCCTGTGCTAAGTCCGCTCTTCCACCTCTGATGTACGTGTGGGTGGCAACAGCGTCATGATGTCACCTGCAAGAGGAGACATCACAAGAGGAGAAGGAACCCAGGCACCACCGACCTGGTTGAAGGATCCTCCTACTCCAGTCCTTGATGGAGCCTGTTCATGTACTGTAACTATGGCCCCAGTTCAGTAACTGTGCCCCCCACCCCATCCAGCACCCAGGGCTGGTGATCAACCAACCCCCCTCTCCTATGTACTAATGTGTTTATATGTGTAAGTATTTGTCAGTGTGTGTCTCCTATATATGTATACACAAACACACACACACACACACACACACAGTAATCCAAATGCACATGTTATTCATTCACCTTTTGTGATCTTATCATGCACCCCTATGTAAACTCATTTATTTTTAACTGTGTAAGCCTTTTTCCTAGTACAAGTTTTGCAGCAGCTATGCTTGGTGACAGGTAAGTGATAGAGTAGTACTTGCATTGAAATGGGGTCCCTTGGCAAGTTTAAATCAATTGATCAATTGATAAACTAAAACCTCACTATTTATTATGGTGAGTTTAATATGGTTTTATTCTCCCCACCTGCTATATACTACTTTCACCCTCTATTTTCCCTCCACCCTCTATATTCCCTATACAATATATATTCGGTCCACCTTCTAACCTACCTCCACACTTTGAGGAGTATTCAATGCCCTGATGGGGAGCTATGATGGTGAGCAGTGCTGATAGCTCAACTCCATCCCCTTCACTTGCCATTTCCACCTTCGGCGAGGTGGAAAAGGCAAGTGTGGCCATTAAAACAGCGGGGCTCACTACAAAATGCAGCAGACTCGCTGCATTTGCAGCAAAGCTCATCGTTTAAGGGGATCGGATTTCTCCCTAACATTGAATATGGCGAGAGGGTTTGATGGTAAGGAAATTAGGCAGTGACACAGCTGCCGGGAGCCGGCAGCTGACATCATTGGATGTCAGCTGCCCGCCCTCTTCCCGTACAGGAAGCACGCAAAGCTAAGACACCAGAGAGTGTCTTCGTTTTGCGTGCACCTTCCAAATCATTCCATGGTCAGTGACCATGGAATGATTTGGCCACCGTACCCAAGGCTGCCAATGGATGTTTATACGCCCGTCCCCTTTTCGGTGATCTGTGGGCATAGTAAAAGTTAGTCTAGACTGACTTTTATTAGCGAACGGCAGAAAAATCATTCGATGGTGAGGGACATCAGTGTATACAATAAGGCCTATAAAAGGTATGTGCTTCATACATAAAAAGACCATTGTGCTCTTGATCTTATTAAAAGAATAAGTTATTCATTCCTTGCTGATATTTTTAGAATTTAAGATTTTTATACATATGTTGTATACAGGGGCGGATTGGCCCACCGGGAAACCCTTCAAAACTCTTTAAAAAGGGTCTGGCCACGCTCCCCCCTGGTTGGCTGGGCCGCAGCACTTTGCCCAAATCCATAATGGCCGCAGGACGCTGCTGCGCATGCGTGCACAGCACCTCCCAGGGCCTTTAAGCTGCCGCTCAGCACCTCACTGAAAGAAGCAGCAGGTGAGCCCCCCCCCCGCGCACATTGCATAACGTTGCCTCCACCGCGCATTACATACCACCGTCACCCCCCCACGCATTACATACCACTGCCAAACGCCCCCCCCCCCGCATTACATGCGGCCGCAAACCCCCCCCCCACCCCCGCGCTCCTGGGCCGATACGCCCCTGGTTGTATAAGAGTGGTGTCAAACTCATGGCTCTCCAGCTTTTGTGGAACCACACATTCCAGCATTCCCTGCCACAGTTTTTATATAATGGATTGCTAAAACTTTGGCAGGGCATGCTGGGACATGTGGTTCCACAACAGCTGGAGGGTCACGAGTTTGACACCCCTGAAGACGTCTTCACAAAGCGCGTAGGGTTAAAAAACCTTGTCCTTAAAAGGATGATTTTCATTTTTGCAAAAGTGCCGAACTGTATCTGATTTTACTATTATGACAAATTGTGGTAATACAAAGTTTTTGTAATTGTTTAAGGGTTTCTATAATATATTTTTAATAATTGTATGACACTTTGATACATACAATAAGCAAGTATTTTGACTATTTGTTTAAAAACTCTTACTACCTTTCAGTTTAATATAACCTAACATTTTAAGTAAATAGTAATAGAGATGTTTTTAGGGGTGCTGCCTAGATGACTTAGTTCAGTGATATATACATTTATACATCTCTTACAACATGTTGGATAACAGGGAATGTACCTTTAATATGTCCTACTTCCGTTCACCCTAATAAGTATTTTAGTGAACTTTGTGTTTGGCTCCTTGTGCAAGATATTAGGCTGACAGCTTGCATCTTCAAAGCTAATCATCGTGCACTCATCCCTTGCTTTAGACATGAGTCAGATGTCAGGACAAAGTATGTCCTTATGTCTGGGTCACATCCTCACACATTTTATCCTAGCCTGCAGGTCAGCTGCAATCATATCATCAGTGCGTAGTAGGAAAGGCCGCATGCTACATAGTCTTCATAATACATTTTTCTTCTGCTGTGCAGGATTATAGGTCTGCTGCAGAGGGCATCTAACAGATGCTTTTAAGATTTTGTAGCCCAGTGTAACACAGCAGGGTGAAATGCCAATAGAAAAACGACTGAGCTATATTTGATTGTGAAGAACATTTTCACAAATGACATAGACCAGTGGTTCCCAAACTGTGTGCCGTGACACCCTAGGGTGCCTTGGGGTACTTGCAGGGGCGCCCCGGATAGATAGTACACTACCAATTTAGATTAATTATGACCACTGTAAAAGACAAATTGTGGAAAAACAGCAGGGAATCCTGCCCAATGCCCCATATCCGGCCCTAAGGATGAGATATACACACAATTTAATCAATTTCATTGTTTTCCCCCTGATTTTATTAATGAGAACATTTTGGTCTAGGGGTGCCATGAAAAAAATCTGATACTCAGGGGTGCCGTGATTCAAAAGAGTTTGGGAACCCCTAACGTAGTATGTAAGAAGGATGTCTTCTAGTATCATGTGTGATACTAAAAATGTCTTAACTATGAACCAGAATTACTGTAAATAAGTTTAAGTTGAATGGGTGCTATTTAATTTGTAGAGAGACTTATCACCAGAATTAGGGGCAGATGTATTAAGCCTTAACAAGAGATAAATGCAAGTGCGATAAGGAAAGATAAATGTCCAGCCAATCAACAGCTAACTGCCATGTTACAGGCTGTGTTTGAAAAAAGCCAGTAAGGAGCTGATTGGCTGGACGTTTATCTCTCCTTATCACATTTGCATTTATCTCTTGTTAAGGCTTAATACATCTGCCCCTTAGTGCCAGTTTAAGGCTGTCATGTCATAATAATGGCCCTTATTCTGATCAGTGCGGCCGGATCCGAATATGCGGCCAGGACCGTGCGTGCGAAACCCCGCCTTCCATACGGATCGGCAACTCCGTCCGTACGCGGTAAGAAGCTGGCCGAACGGACCGCACGTGTATTTTTCATGGAAGACGCCTCCTCCATCTCAGGGAACCTCCCCCATCATTCGATGGTCGCAGACCATCGAATGCAGGACCGAGTGGTCCACCAGCTCCCGCAACCTCAGACCACACGGACATTTTTCCGTGCAAAAGCAGGGATCTGGGCGGGCAGCTGATATCCGGCGATGTCATATGTCCGCCCCCTACACGTGCGTCACGACTGCATTACCATACGCACGCCCAGCGTTTGCATGGGAACGCCCATGAAACGTGGGGCGTATGCATATGGTAATGAGCCCAAATAGCCCTTCACGCCCCTCTCCACCCCCTGTTCGGAGTGTTCACATTTCATGCGGGATTTGGCCGTACGCCCCGCTCGCACATGCGCAGAGACGCCTCTGCACATGCGCAGACACAAAACATCGGCGGCACGAACGCACGTGGATATTACCGCACCAACCAGAATAAGGGCCAATGTCATGTCATGTATAATAACCATATCCTCTTCTCAGGACAGCTAAGACTTGTCTAATCTCCCCTCATACTACCCACTGACTTTCTAAGACTGAATATGCCACCTTAACAAATGACACTTTCTGTGATCCACCATTCTTTGTGCAGTCGACAGATGTTTATATAACATGGTATGGCACAACACTAATGAGCCCCAAAGCTTTCTCTGTGCACTGGTGGGTCATAATGAGAATGTGTGTGCTCCCAGTCTACTACTCATAGCTTTTAGTAACATTTTTTGCAAGGGGACAGTGTATTTCAAGTGTGACAAGTGGATCAAGGGGTTGCTTACTTAATAATCTAGTCACAAATAAGTGGCAGAATCACAGAAAAAAAGAAAACTACAGTAGTAAGACAGCGGTAAGACAAGGACAAATATTTTTCCCCCTGAGAACCCCATGCAAAGAGAATGCTTGCAAACAATGCATAATAATTCCACAAAGGACAGTTTAATTGCATGTACTGACAATGCTCAAGGATACATTGTCAAATGCTTATCTACCATAGTTGCAGGGTTACAAATGGTATGGGGTGCAACCTGAGGGAGCACATAAATGTCTACATACAGTATATACCAACTATAATCATTATGCAATACTATACAGTTTATTGAAAGCAGTTTTTTTCCCTCTTCCTTCCATGATTAGAAATGGTTACATTATATAATTCACTAATACACATGTATCATTACGGGATGCCATTTGGTTGCCTTAGCTTACAGTCTAGAATTTTTAAGTTCTATCTGGAGGCAAATTTTATACTTACAAAATTGAAAGTGTGAAATGCTTTTTAATGTATATTTAACATCAGGCCATCTTGTGATTACTCAGAGAATTCTCTGTAGTATTTCTCCTGCTTTTCCAGAAAGAAATGTTAAGACATATTTGTACATTCCTAATCTTGCAGAAGGAAAGCAGCAGCATGGGTATTTCCATGACTACCTTCACAGGGTGTTGTCAGGGTATTTGGTCCACTTTGGTGTTTATTTAGCACTTGTCCATGCTTAATTCATATTATTCTTGTAATTCTGAAATGGTGAATGTCATGATTAAGGAGACATTTTTACAAAGTTAACTTCATTGAAAGTAGAAAAATATATGTATTATTACTATGATCCTAGACCTATTGTATGACACCGATCCATTGCTTGAAGTTAGGAGAATAATTAAAATTTTAATTGTAATAGCCAGGAAAGTGAAAGGTTGGAACCCCTTTCCAGTTTAAGCATATACCCTGCATATTTGTTTATTGCCTTATCTCACCAGAATTGTTGTTTGACTAATGCATAAAACCCTTAGGCACCTATTAATGATCACTAATGGGTACCTTTAAATGTGGAAATGTAAATGGAACCATTTATTATTAAAGGCCGCCAAATATTCAGTTTTCTTGCAAGAACCAATGCCAACATCAGGTGGTACAGGTACCGAGGGCCCCACTCTTTCCTACAGGAAGGAGGCCTATGGTTGTGAAGAGGGATCCAAGTGCATCCCTCTGCTGGTTGGAAAGCAGAGGGATGTGCTGGCTGGAGAGTAATGGATTGCACACAATCTCAGGTCATGAATGTGCAGTTGGCAGGACAGGCACCGGTAAGTATCACTGCACTGATCGCAGAGCAACGACTTTTTGGAGCAGATGCCCCAAATCAGTGCAATATTGCTTTGATAATTATTTGTCCACTGGGCTGAATGGCCCTGATGATGAATAGGCCCCTAAAGCATGTAGCACAATTTGTTACACTTCTGTCTGGAAGAACGCATTCCTTGCACTCATGGATCACTGAGCACTTGTGCTTAGCAATGCAGTTGAGCAGAGCTCACTGAGCACAGATCTCTCAGCACACAGCCCTGCAAAAGCGATGGGTGCTGAGCGATCTGCCAAGGACAGTGTTCTTTGAAGAGACAACACTGGCGATTACTATATACATACTGCATGCATTTTACATCTAGTCAGGCGATAGCGACGGGCAGGACCGTGCATCACCATCGCTGGGGGCCATACAAATGGAGCGATCCATGCTTCATTTCTAATCGATCTAGTCAAATCGCTTAGAAATGGGATATTTGTGAATGTGATCATACACAGGAGAGTATAGCATCTTATGTATAATGGTAAAAACGCAGGCTACTATCTCATAGAGTGCGGCATATGCTTTACATGCTTATAGAAGCATTATTAAAAGCTGTAAAAATATTTTTAGGCCTACCAAAATGTTGGATGACTTTAAATCAGAATTCCTGTCTGGAAACATGCTTTATTTTTACAATAACCACAGGCTTACTTTCCAAAATACTACATTTTTTTATTCATGTTTAATTTCTTATGCAGACTGTGTTGTTGCTTAGGAACCCTTTGGACTGCCGAGTGTACTGATATTGTTTGGCACAAGCCTGCTTCTTACCTCCTTTTTTAGTATGTCACTGTTTCTAGAGACATGGCTGGTTTTGGGAGTGCAAGATAGTAGATATGTACATTTACAGTGACTTTTGGAGAAGATTGCTGTGTATATTTACCATACTGTAGCTCATACGTACCTACTCTGACAGAATGTTTAGGTAATTCACATGTTTCAGAGAATCCCTTAGAACTCCTGAAAGAGTGGGTCACGCTGCCAGTTCTCTGGGAAATGGGAACGACTGGGGGTGTTATTGTGTGATTACTATAAAAAGTAATATTAATAAAAATACGGTACTTGTTTCCTAGCACGGCCACCCCGATTTGCATCGGGGTGGTTGTGTCGGAAAAATGGCGTCGGTCGCATCGCATGCGACCAAATCGCATGCGATGCGACCGACGCGATCGACCCGATTTTTACAATGAATCAAATGGGAATAGGGTCCCTGGGACCCTATTTTACATTGGATTCAATGTAAAATATTCCCCAGACCCCCAATTTTACCCCCTCAACGCCCGCCACCCCACGCTTGACGCCAACCCGAAGCGTGGCGAGCGCAGCGAGCCCGCGAGGGGCGGCGGTGCGCGTCCTCCGACCTTTTCATACCCCTACTATCCACGTCGGCATGGAGTTGAGAATATAAAGTGTGGCGAGCGCAGCGAGCCACCGAGCCCGAAGCGTGGCGAGCGCACGCGTATAACTTCACAGGTATACGCGTCCGCTCGCCACGCTTCGGGCTCGCTGCGCTCGCCACACTTTATATTCTCAACTCCCCGCCGACGTGGATAGTAAGGGTATGAAAAGGTCGGAGGACGCACACCGCCGCCCCTCGCGGGCTTGCTGCGCTCGCCACGCTACGGGTTGGCGTCAATCGTGGGTTGACGACGGGGCCATATATAATGTGAAATGGGTCATATTGGCCCATTTCACATTGTTTCCTATGTGAGATGGACTTAATCAAGTCCATCTCATCTTGTGCCATTAGAATGGCACAAGACCGACGCGATGCTCCCAATTTCAATGTTAAAAAATATTTTAACATTGAAGCCTATGGCAAAATCGGGGGCATCGCGTCGGTGACGTCGGGGGCCATGTTAATGGCCGCGACCGACGCGATGCCCCCGATTTTGCCTTTGATGGTAAAATGGACCTGATTTTAAAGGAAATCAGGTCCATCGCGGGCATCGTGTACCTTAACTTTAAGGTACACGATGCCCACGATTGTGGCCGTTCTAGGAAACAAGTACCAAAAATACTTTACTTAAGGTCTTTAAAGTCACTTACTTGACAGGTTACATTTATATAGCTTGCTTGTTAGATATTTGTTTGCGCAATTCTAACTAGAGCATAATGTGGTATTTTGTTCCTCATTGTGTAGTCACTTCACAGTAAATGCACAGTAAAATATAACATCTTATACTAATACATGCTAAACAGTTGTAGAGTAGATAGATCACAGTGTTAAATAAGCAAGGTTAGAAGCAGTTTGGTTCACAGAGCTCCAGTGGTTTTGTGTTTTTTTTACATTAGTTAATTTAATCTGTGCTGTGACTGTAATTACCAAATTTACATGGCAGAAAAAGTTTCCCCTCTTACTCTGTCATTATATGCAAAAAAATAAGATTTTTGTATTTGTTTCTTTTGTTTTTATGTGGTTTTTAGGATACTGCTGGCAAAGTCCTGGACCGTTGGGCCATTATGTCTCGAGAAGAAGAGATCATCACTCTACAGCAGTTTTTAAGGTTTGGAGAGACCAAATCCATTGTGGAACTCATGGCCATTCAAGAGAAAGAAGGTCAGGCTGTGGCCGTGCCTTCCTCAAAAGTGGATTCAGACATAAGGACTTTTATTGAAACCAACAACCGCACCAGAAGCCCAAGTGTACTCTCCCACTTGGAAAACAGTAACCCTTCCAGCATTCACCACTTTGAGAACATGCCCAATAGCCTTGCATTCCTCCTGCCGTTCCAGTATATAAACCCAGTCTCCGCTCCTATGCTTGGATTACCTCCTAATGGGCTCATGTTAGAGCACCCTGGACTGAGGTTGCATGAACCTAGCAATTCCAATCAGAATGAATGTGAAGAGACCAGTGAGTCTGAGGTCTCCCCTATGCCTTACAGTAGGAATGAGCAAACATCCAATAGAAACGCCTTGAGTAGCATCACAAATGTAGAGCCAAAAACAGAGCCAAACAATGCCTCACCCACCCAATCGACTACACCAGTCAGTGACATAAATAAATCTGAGCATATCAAAAGTTCCTTTAAGATTCACAGAATGAGGAGGATGGCAGCATCATCACGGAAGGGCAGGGTGTTTTGTAATGCATGTGGCAAAACTTTTTATGATAAAGGAACTCTAAAAATCCACTACAATGCTGTGCACCTTAAAATAAAACACAGGTGTACTATTGAAGGCTGTAACATGGTTTTCAGTTCTCTTAGAAGTAGAAATCGTCACAGTGCAAATCCCAATCCTCGGCTTCACATGCCAATGCTAAGGAACAATAGAGATAAAGATTTAATCCGTGCAACATCTGGTGCTGCTACCCCTGTCATTGCAAGTACAAAATCTAGCCTTTCATTAACCAGCCCTGGTCGTCCTCCAATGGGCTTTTCAACACCACCTTTGGACCCTATTTTGCAAAATTCTCTTTCCAGCCAATTAGTATTTCCAGCTTTAAAAACTGTGCAGCCAGTCCCCCCTTTTTATAGAAGTTTATTACATTCAGGAGATATGGTTAGTCCCCCAACATCGCTACCTACTAGTCCAATATTGCCAGCACCTCTGGGGGTGGAACAGCCTCTTCCTCCTCTGCCTCAAGAGCTGCCAGCATCTGTCATTAACATGACTCCACAGGACTCTAATACAGATCTTGCCCCTAAGAAAAAGCCACGCAAATCAAGTATGCCTGTTAAAATTGAGAAGGAAATCATTGATACTGCTGATGAATTT
Organism: Crinia signifera; assembly: GCF_055691185.1. Lineage (NCBI taxonomy): Eukaryota > Metazoa > Chordata > Amphibia > Anura > Myobatrachidae > Crinia > Crinia signifera. The sequence goes on along the minus strand of NC_139217.1, from coordinate 276,754,112 downwards.
GATGAAGAAGAAGAAGAAAATATTGACCAAGGCCATCCAACAAATGATATCGGACACGATAGCCATTCTCAAGGGGACGTGAGCCCTGGATTGTCGGTAAACAGTTACTCAAAAATAAGTGGCAGCAGGTGCATTCTGAGGACAGACACCCGAGCAAACAGTATAACTTCGGAGGATCAGGAGCACGATAGAGATTTTGAAAATGAATCAGAGTCTTCTGAGCCAAAGTATTGTGATGAACCAATGGAAGACGATCATCTCTCCCTTCACAAAGAAAGTAGCCTCCGGTCAGACAATAAATCCTATGAAAACCATATTGACTGTCATCAACAGGCTGTACTAAAGGTCAAGGAAGAGTTTACAGACCCAACATATGATATGTTTTACATGAGCCACTATGGACTTTACAATGGGGGCAGTGCTGGCATGGCAGCACTTCATGAAAGCTTAGCTTCCTCATTGAGCTACGGAAGCCCTCACAAATTCTCTCCAGAAAGTGACCTATGTTCAAGCCCAGATCCTAAAATTTGCTATGTGTGCAAAAAGAGTTTCAAAAGCTCATACAGTGTGAAGCTTCATTACAGGAACGTTCATTTGAAAGAGATGCATGTCTGCACAGTAGCCGGTTGCAATGCTGCTTTCCCTTCCCGACGAAGTAGAGACAGGTTAGTACTGTACTTCCTAAGACATCAAGTTTTTGTATTGTTTTCTGTACTATTGTTCAGATTTCCACACAAGTGTCCAACAGTAGAAAGTAAAGATAATTGACATTATATTTTTTATTATGTGTTTTTAATTTTCTCCATATGTAGCATAAACATTACACCTCCTGAGCCCTGACTGTATATGGACATTTTAGTCATGACCATATCAAGTTGGCACACTATTAATTACCCTAACCTAAATTGTCCTTCTATAACATTATTATGTGTCAGAGCCAAACGTCAGTATCAGGCAATATTGTGACATGATAAGTGAGAGTTCAGCATAAGTATTAATGTATGTTAAAAGAGTCTAACAAGGAACGTTTTAAACTAGTGTGAGAAATAATGTGTGATAATCAAGCATTAGTGATGTGTCTTTTGATAACTGTTATTTCATCATTCTTTTTACACCTTATCATGTTTCTCTCATGTAGTGAAATCCAATGTTACCACATCATGTTCCACTCTTGAGTTTGTTTTGAAAATGTATGTACTGTACCATAAAACTATCCTTAATTCAGTATGGACGGTATCCAAATAGCTCCGGAGAATTACAGGGGCACATGGATTTGCTGGGGGCTATCCAATTAGCCCCGATAGACAGCACTTATTGGGGATTATGCTTCACGCTTCCCTGATAAGCAGCCCTCAGAACCATGATACTGTAACACATAGATTTTCATACTTATCTTGGATCCCATGTGGTATTGTACAAAACCTGCCATTCTTCCCCCCAAACAAAAACAGGCTCTATTTGGTAAGCCTGACAATGACAATTGATTAAAATATGCCCATTTTTTAAGGGGGGGGGGGGGGGGGTGTTGATCACAGGTAATATGAAACCCCCCTGTTACTTAACAGGTTAACATACTACAGTGTATCATTACCTGTCATTTCTCTTACTGATTGTTTCATTTATCATGCTTACACATCACTTATCAGTCTTGCTTGCCACACACATAACTACTTATACTCAATGATCACTTATCACTGTGGAAATAGACTAATTCTGATGGTTGGCTTTAACAAATGATAATGGCTAAAATGGATACTGTACTATTTAAGTGTAGACTGACTCAGTTGTATTAGTGGACAAGTGAAGTTGCCAATAGCAACCAATAAACTTATACATACCTATACCTATTTTTTGTATATAATGTGCTTTATAAATACTAATCTCAGAGCTAATTGGTTGCTACGGACAACTTCTCCACTTTTTCACCCTTTAGAAAGCTTTTATATGTCTCCCCCTCAGTCACAGTATCAGTTTGGTGATCTAGAATGTGGCACACTTGTATATTTGCAATACTGCTGTTGTTGAGGCAGAGTGTTATATTCTTTATACTCTTATCGCTGTTAAATGTATCATTCATAAGTTCTCAATTCAGCTGCCATATGCATACCCTCCAACATGACCCATTCCATTAGGTACAAAATGCTCTGTTCCTGGACTTCCTTGCCAGTGGCAGTTACAGAGATGGAGCTCCAGCACAGTCCAAAATTCAAAGAGGGGGGGTCACATCAACTGCCAGTGAGTCCAGGACAGTGATGTTTGGGGTGGCAGGGAAGTCCGGCAACAGAGCATTTTGTACCTAATGAAGTGGGTCAGGTTGGAGGTTATGCATATGTATTATGAGTTATTAAAGCAACGGTTGCCAAAACATATGCCAAATTATTTTATGATACATGGAACAACAATTTATGGATTTTAGTTTAAATGGAGTCTATAGGAACTTTAAACTTTTCTATCCCATCTATGGCCAGCTGTTGTAGTAGAAAACTATTTTGTAGCTGCAGTATGGGGGAATGTTATTGAGTACAGTTCCTACTGGTGTAGGAGACATCACAACTGTTATATGATTAAATCACTTGACCTAGTCCATATTATGCTCAAAGCAGACCTTGAAAATGGCTTCCACCACACACTCTCCAAAAGCTCAAAATAAAAAAGCAGCATATTTTATATTAAAGAATAATAGCCCTACATACTACTGAAAATCTCAGTGAGAAATGACAATAGTATAGTACAGATTAGTGCAGTTTATTGAAAAATACCTCCATGCCCCTTTGCCAGTGGGAATCATGCTAAATCAGCAGCCCCTCTCAAAGTGTATGTATAGTGTATGTATAACTATATGTTACCCTTTCAACCTTGTGTTTAATTGTAGACTCTTGGGATCACAATGCAGAGTCTTAATCCAAACACAACATGTTACTTAACCCTTTGAGTGCCAAGTGAATTTGTCAAAATATGAGTGAAAATTGCCCATTTGTATTCATCATAATGATCTGAAATGTTTGCCTTATATAAGATATATAATCCTTTTTACACAGCATTTTTCATTCAATTTATATGACAAATATTAGTGACGCTGGCATTTTTAGCAGATATTTTGCACTCAAAGGTTTTATCCATACTCTGTGAGGAATAGTGTATAGCTCTGGCTGGTGAGTCTTAGCACCATTCTGTACTGTAGTTGTAGTTTGTACATTCTATAGTAGCATACATATACAGTGATGAAATACAAATTGCTATGAGCTTTTTATTCAGAATAAGCAAGACCATAGCTGGGACTATGTGTACATAACTTTGGATATACTTTTGCAGTGCAAGCATTCCTCATTACTCCTCTTTTTATTTATCTTTGGTTCTTGGAAACCAATTCAATACACATCCAGAGAGATTCCTAAGCATGTAACTGAACTCTGGATGCCTGTACTTGTGCTCTGTTGTACTCTATGTTATGGAGGTAGTAACAAGAGAACAATCCTGATTAATCAATTTCCACAAGTATCCTGTGTCTAACAATGTTATCTGTGTCTTATAACAATCAACACAGCCATTCCAGTCCCCCATGATTCCTCCCATTATTTAATGGCAATATTGCCTCAAATGCTGTTTCCTAATAAATATTCATTATACTGTATAAAGTAGTGCTCTTTTATAGTAAAATATGTCCTTTTATGCAATGGTTCTGTATTGTAGAACTTTGCTACTTTAAATCACACTCTCATTACTGGCAGTGTGGGGAGAGCATTGTTTTGAGTGTCTTGAAAGGGAATTAAGGACTCATCAGCATCACCCTGTGCCATCTAGATTTAGGTAATGTAGTATGGATTGGAGGTTATTTATGGGCCAAATAGCTTACGTAATTTGATCTCCTGCTTGTGTAGAATGTCCACATTTTATCAGCCAATCAGAATGTTCACAGTAGCACATCCAGTAGTATCAGGAGATGAGTATGTTGAGCCTGTGACCACTTATGTCCCTGTGTAAGTGAGATTATTTACATCCAGGGCTTCTTGGCAATCCGTTCATTTATACCAAGCAACATGTAAGTATTTACCTCACTACACATAATAATGTGCAGGCACAAGTTGTGCTGCCTCCTGGAAAATGATGTGAGGACATGCGCAGTGGCAAAGAGTCAGGTAAAGCAATCAAATGACTGTGGCGTTCAATTCCCATTTATATTCATAGAATTAATATATTATCAATATCTAATTAAAGGGTGCAATTTAATTATCTACAATGCCTACAATGTGCTGTTGGAGTGGCATTAGATTGCATGTAACAGTGTCACATTGTAACAGCAGCATTGCTCATTTTACATTGCTGTCACATAATACCCCTTTCACATCGCACTTTTAAAACGGTAAATTGCCGTTTTTTTCCCTTTTTAAAACGTTTAAGCCTGCACTGTGAATGCACCACAGCCGATTTACCGTTTAAAGTTAACTGGCATTTCGAACCGTGTAAAAAGCAGAGTCCTACACGGTTCCTTGCCGTTTTTTGTGCAATGTGAATGTGTACAATGCTATGCATTCACAGTGCAGGCTTAAACGTTTTAAAAAGGGAAAAAAAACGGCAATTTACCGTTTTAAAAGTGCGATGTGAAAGGGGTATAAACCGGTATTTAAAACGGTAATCTGCGGCAATGTTAAGGCTCTGACCCGTTTTAATTACCGTTTTAAAATACCGGTTTTTAAAACGTGTCGGCGATGTGAAAGTGGTATGAGTGTGTATAGCAAAATGAGAGAAGCTGCTCTCCCACAATTATCCATCATGTGCGCACATGCCCATCACCACCACACATTGTGCATAATTGAATTGCCCTTATTCAGTGGCTAAAGTTACAACAATGGATGCTTTTGTGCCATTTACACAGGGCATTTACATTGGATAACCACTAACCAGACTACTGTTCTGTACAGAGAAATGTGAGAGAACCTGCTATTATATTTTGCCTCCTGATTGTTATTATGCCTGCATTTTTGTGTATTACATTTCATCTGGACAGTGGATAGGCACACACTGTCTGTAGGCCAATGTAGGTGCATGTTATGAGAATGAACCACAATAGCAAAATGGATTTACAATTTATAATTGGTTCAAAGGGTTTAGCCAGAACTTTATGGCCCAATTACTACAATTGAAGGGCCCTCCCTGTAGCACTAGTTACTTTTATGCACTATAGTGTTACCCTAGTTCTTTTCTGAACTATACTACAGGTACTGCTGCCCTAGTTCACACTGTGTCACATTGAACCAAATAGTACCACCCAATAGATATTATGACATACAATACCACCAGTTTATATATCAAATTACAGTGCACCCTGTTCACATCATGCCACACTATAGTTAATCCACTTCATATTCACTTCACAGTATAGTGCCCCATTTCATGTTATGTAACATTATAGTGCCCTCAAGTTCATAAACCAGGTCAAATTATGCCACAATATAGGGCCTTCCTATACAAATTATGCCACATTTCTGTGCCCCTTACCATTTTAACAGGAACTGCACACATCTTTCAGTGAAAACAGAATGTCACTCCAGACTGGACAACAGTATGCTGCTATATACTGCAACAGTTTAGTGGGACACATCTTTATATAACCTAATTTTAAAAGGATCAGGATTGACTAATTAGGGGAAGGGGAACCCTTTAAAAAATTAAAGCAATAGATACACTTTATAGGTAACATCACTGCTATCACCTGTATTTGTCCTATGATGCATATGATCTGAGTCTCAGGCCCCTTAAGCATCTGAGCCACAAAGCAGTGGCACTCCTTTTGTCCACCTATAAATGCGTCCATGCGTACAAAGCTTTTTCATGGCCAAACACATGCTGAATTTGTAGACCTCCCAAGCCATTTCATTGTGCTGATCCACCCAATTCTACCCTTATTAAGCAGGAAACACCCACTGTTAGATGAAACTCAGCAGATACTGTATGGACTTTCCAACAAAAATCCAGACAGTTGAGATTTTCATGAATGTGGAGAAAAGTAACCACACTATTTTGGGGGATTAACGGGGAAACTACAAGTGCTCAGATTTCCACACATGAAAGCAACACAATTTAGATATTAATATGTACATGCATTATCTATTAATAACACACAGCCCTGGTATTGCAGTACTTCCGAGTCCCCAGGGTACTTAGATGCATATTATTGAGTGGAGAAAAGTTAACTTCTCTGACATAAAATGCCATATAGGGGTTTTGCAGTTATCAAAGTGCCCATACAGGGTACAATTATTGTATGCGTTTTTGACTAGCTTGCATCGCATACAATTTGCATGCGATGCCATCTAGTTCAAAAACTATGTGCAGCACATACTTATTGAGCTGTGCGATGTGCGCAGGAGCGCGTATCTCATCGCACCCGACAATTGTACCGTGTATGGGCACCTTTAGAGACTACCTCTGTCATCCTGTCAATATTGCCAGTAAGGGATGAGGAAATAGACAAAAGCTTTATTAGTTTTATTAGATTTTAATATTTTTTTAATATTTATTTCTGTTTGCCTTACTTAAAGATTTTTATTGAAATCAACTTAAATTCACAAAAAATACTGTTATAATGGGGAGATTTTTTTAAATAAACTTTAAAGCAAATAAACAAAAATATATATTTACAATATGAAGGAGGAACTACTATCCATGACACTTGTGCTGGAAGGAGACAGTGTACTCTTTTATTTAAAATCAGGTTGCTGGCATTGAGCTAGCGGCGATCAGTGCTCCCAAGCTCCTGACATTAATATTAGTCCCCTGCTAGTTGTAAAATAAGAGTAAAGAATCAGCATAGCATAGCCATAATGAAATAAATTAGAAGGGGTACATTCAGTTGCATGCTAGTCTGAAAACATGCAGTTATATGTAACGACACAGGTACTAGAGCCATGCAAAAATATATCTAAAAACATTCACTAAGGGTCTGCTGTGGAAGTGTAGGCACAATTGTTAGGTAGAGATGTGGTTAAGCTGAGGCCCATCTATTTTCACCCAGTGTAGGCCGCATTGATATTAAACATTTTGAATACTCATATATAGTGCATGCATTACCCTGAGTGTATGCACATATATACTGTGGCATACTTAGCCACTGGTATCAGATAGGGTGGGGAAAAGCTATGGGCATACCTAGGCTGTGTTTGGGAGGTGGCCTGAAGATAGCAGAAGAAAAATGATCACATGGGCGTGTCAGGGCAAGCATCCAGCATTCTTAGATGCAAAGCTGCTTCCACGTAGCTCATGTGACACAGTGCCTGAGATACAGTAGGCAAGTGGTGCAGCAGCACAAAGGTGTGTGGAAAATGGGTGTCTCATGTTAGTGCACAAGGGGTAGGCTGAAACTGGCATCTGCATATTACCACACTGGTGAAATCAGCACTTCAGCATCCAACTCTGAAGCAGGCCTACAAACTCTACCCAGTGCTCCAGGCCAAAAACAGTTAATACAGTTTAGTTAATCAATTACAGAACTATATAGAGCGTTCACCTTTTGGTCCCATTTTTCTTGCTGCAGCACAGACTGAACGGTACCAGACAGGAGCCCCGGTATTGCTTATTGCAGGTGTGAGCAGGGGTGCCAGGTGACCTCCCGACAGTTGAAATTCCGATGGTCACTATACCGACATTGGAATCCCGACTGTTAAATGACCGACAGTCGGGCTCCTGACTTACAGAAGCTATTCTCCCATGATCCCCATAGAGGGAGAATAGAAACTGGGCCAACACAGTGTGGCGAGCACAGTGGGCCTGCAAGAGGATTCAATGCGCTTGCCCCCCTGTCGGAGTACCGGTAGTGGGGATTCCAATGTCGGTATACTGACCGTTGGAATCTCGACTGTCGGCACAACATACCACACCCCTTAGCAGAGCTCTTAGGGAAAAAATTATTAACTGCAGCAGCAGTGGGTGTACCACAGAGCTGCACTGGAAGACCAGTGGTCATGCTGTGAACTACACAGGTGCTGCTGTATATGCAGGTGCCCCTCCAGGTCTTGTAGCACAGAAGCAGATGACTCCATTGCCTCTGGGAGCTATTCCCCTGAATAGGCAGAACCCTAACGGGTTAATATATTACAGCATATACTGTATTGTAGACCCTGGTTTGATGTTTGTGTTGTTAATTCGACTTTGGCATCTCAATGAAGTAAATCAAATATTTTTTTTAAGAAAAACATAGAAATAATAATGAGACCATAACAGATGCCAATTGAGTTAGATCCTTCACATTGTTAGCACAACCAGCATAGGCTGGGAAGGAAAACAATTTGATTGCACCTAAAATTTGCATCCGCTTTATGAAGACCTCCTGAGATCTCAAGACTGTATCGGTGGCATCCACAACACCCTTCTGCTGCCAGGTTACCTGACTGCTGTATACAACAGGTGTGCTGGAATAATTTAGCGTGACATCTCGGATGAGCCACTGCATAATATTAGCAGCACAGGTGCTGGTGTGAAGAGAACATTACCTGCCTCTTGTTAGCACTTATTAGCCTCTACTGCTTTGCAAAACAACTTTTCTTTTACTTTTAATTGACTTAATTAGTAATCAAGCACAACGTTATCCTTTAGTGCAAAATTATCTACAACACTGTAAACATAAAGATGTAGGAAATACAACCTTGTTATAGTTATAGTAAATAACAAAGTCAGTGCTGTCCATTACACAATATCCTTCAACCAAGCATTTAGACAGTTTAATACATTCTTACACACATATTATATATATATATATATATATATATAATATATATATATATATATATATATATATATATACTTGTAGCAGGGCCGGGCACAGCCTCTGAAATAGATTGCTCAGTCGGGTGCCTTTGTCAGAGTAAATGCAGACTTCTGTAGGGATGGACGCGGCACTCCAGGCTTTCGTGAACAACAAGTTTTCTTTATTGAGTGAACAGCAACGTTTCAATGCAACATATATATATATATATATATGTATGTATGTATGTATGTATGTATGTGTGTGTAGTGAGAGAGAGAGAGAAAGTATGAACCCAAAGTCTATCACTCCCAACAAGATAGAAAAACTGTGGTGCGGCACTCAGCTTTCCAAAATAAGTAAACTCAAGACAAACCTGTTGTATATGTCAACATATTAATGCTATGTACACTATCCTGAAGATAGCAATGTGTTGTTTTTTTTAGTAAAGCTTGGCTGAGAGTTTTTCTGGTGAAATGGTTTGCAAATGATTCTTATGATTATAGAATGAGAGACTGAAACCTAAAATAGAAACAGTTGTACACTGCCAGTAGTTTTAGAATTTTACTTCTGTAATGCTGTTGATCAGCAATAAAGATGATTGCTACCCATGTTGGCCCTTCGGAGTGAAATCATTTGCAACATTGTCCAGTGTGCACACTCAATTACATTAACAATTCGTGCTCCAGCGGGTCATCGCCTCCTCGAGACAGCTCAATTTTGACTATATTGTCAACGATTGCATGTACTGAGTGGGGACCCGATGATGTCACTGGATGATATCATTAACTATATCGTTCAATGTGTATCATTCTTCTGAGAGTTCATTGAGAATTGTTAACAATATTGTTCGTAGGCGATATCGTCTAGTGTGCTTTATACTGGACAACTCCAAAGTTTTACCAAATCCAACAAGCTTACAGTACCTGTCTTTTTAAATTAATTTACAGTAGCAATTAATAGTTCTATTATATATCAAGCATGTTTGCATGATAACTAATCAAGTATCTACTGTTAGTTCATCAATAAGCGATCATACAGTATGTAGTTTATATTTATAACGACCCTAAAATCCCCTGCAAAATTGTCCAGAGAAGACAAATCTCAGGGAAGCAAGGACCCATCTGCTTTTCCTAATTTGTTTTACTTGGTATTATTTCATTCAGCAGTCTGTCTTTTTTATTGCAAGGACTTGACATTAGCTATATTAGCATCCATTTCAGCAGTTCAGTAATGGTATTAAAAAAACACTTAACTTCAACGGTGAATGGTTGTATGACAGGGTCATAAAAATCTACATTAAAAAATGTATGTATTTGTCCTGACAAATAATTTTTTTTTTTCTTTGAAAACCTACTAAATAGGATGAGTTATTGAACATAAAATGCCCAAATAGAAAGACATTTTCACATACTAAATACACTCCCAAGCTAACAAACATGAAGAAAACATTGTAGCGATTTTTAATAATGAACACTATTTTTTACACTGAAATTCCCTATTTAAATGTCAGCATTAAAAGCCACAACACTTTATAACACATTAATAAATTAGGGGTTTACCTTTCTTCAGTTATTAGCTGGTTCATGGCTTCCTGCAACTTGCTTATATATATATATATATATATATATATACAGAGAAAATACCAGCGCAAACCACAAAGTCCTCTGATGATTGGGATATAAGTAGTCTCTTGATGTGTGCTGCTCTTTGAAAGACCCTCACCACAGGGATCCAATAAAGTACTTGCAAAAAAATGGAGAAAAGCGCACTCGTGAGTATATATAAAGGTATAAATTTACTAATGCACATATGCTCACATACATCAAGGTTAGGGATAATCAGCTTGCCAGCATAATAGGGTACATCAACCGGTACGATGGAACAGGCAGGGAGACGTCAGATGTTATCCGGAAGGACCTCCAAGGCAGACCGCTCTCACCGCCGCACTTGCAGGCCTGTATCCAGGGACGTAACTCCACCGCACTCCGGGACCTCTCTCAAATCAGCTGGAAGCAGACAGCCAAAGACGCAGGATCACGTCAGGAGTCTAAGCCACGCCCAGACTTAGACTCCTGACGTGATCCTGCGTCTTTGGCTGTCTGCTTCCAGCTGATTTGAGAGAGGTCCCGGAGTGCGGTGGAGTTACGTCCCTGGATACAGGCCTGCAAGTGCGGCGGTGAGAGCGGTCTGCCTTGGAGGTCCTTCCGGATAACATCTGACGTCTCCCTGCCTGTTCCATCGTACCGGTTGATGTACCCTATTATGCTGGCAAGCTGATTATCCCTAACCTTGATGTATGTGAGCATATGTGCATTAGTAAATTTATACCTTTATATATACTCACGAGTGCGCTTTTCTCCATTTTTTTGCATATATATATATATATATATATATAGGAACACAATGGAGGCGGCACTCGACAGACTGAATGAATAAAAGTCCTTTAATCCGACATGTTTCGGGGTTACCCCCCGTCGTCAGGGACAAAACAGCTTGACAAACATGTAATGCACAGTACACTGTATAAATACCCCCAACACAGCCCCAGAACCCGCCCCCATCAAACAATCACTCACCACCATTCTGCACCTGCCGGGCAGAGGTCCGTACCGCGCCATCAGCGTGGACCGGAAGGTCCCGCTGTTGCAGTCTTCCCCCCGCGCCCGACAGCTAAGCCACTAAGTTCCCCTATCACGGCATCTCCCCGGCGGCTGTATGTGTCAGGTCGGAGACCGGCGGGCGGCAAGTCAATGACGTTGCCACACATCCGCCAACCACCTCCACGACGCATTGCCAACCAGGACCGGATGTCCGGATGGAACACAGTGCGCTCAGACGGCAAAAAGGTGGTTACCTAGAAACCAGAATAAACAAAAACATGGTGACATCAGATACACCGATATACCGATATATGTCTAAAAAAGCACACTGCTGTGGTAAATAAGAATCCTCAGACGTGTGCCCAGTCCTAGTGAACAAAGAAGAATACAAAGCTTTAAAACATGGCAAAAGCATGATATTATTGCAGAATATATCATGCTACGTATTAATAGACTAACGCAGAAAAATACATGTACAAAATATAGATAATAATTACATACTAGCCCGCGCCGCATGGAAATGCATCTGCGGAGGGCCCACCCCTTAACCAATGAACAGAGGGGAAATACATACTAAGTAAGGGCTATTCACATCAGCACACAATGCATTTGCAAGGCTAACATGTAATTACCACTAGATACCCTCCACATCACATAAGGGTGCAGCATCACTGAAAAAATACATAAAAAAAGAAACACATAAAAAGCAAAAATATTAAGATGAATATCTGTAGCCACTAAGACATTTACAGGAAACACTGCAACCCTAAGGTCTCATTCAGACCGTTGGGTGCCAGTGTCCCAAGGATGTAAATCCAATGACTCTCCCGCTGAAGCAAAGCCTTATTCCTGTTCCCACCCCTCAATGATTTGGGGACATGATCTATAATTAGGGATCGTATTTTATCAACAGGATGATTATGGCTAGCACAATGTCTGGCCAGTGGTTGATCACTGTACCCAGACTGTAATGCTTGGTTGATGGCTGTCCTATGCAGGGCCATGCGCTCCTTAAACTGGCGCTGGGTCTTCCCCACATAGGACAGCCCACAAGGACACGTAAGTAAATAAATTACATATATAGAACTACATGTAAGGGGAAAGTTAATGTGAAACATCCTACTAGAGTGAGGGTGTTTAAATTGATCACCCACCGTCAATGTCTTGCAGGTCAAACACCCCAAACATCGGTAGCATCCATTTCTCCTTGTAAGGAAATGAGATGGGGCTACCTTGTCCCAGCCAGTAATATCCAATTTAACCAAATGGTCTTTTAAATTGGCTTGTCTGGAATAACTGGGCATCAAATGGGTGTTAAGTAAAAGGGGTAAGTCCCTGTCACTGGAGACTATGGGCCACCACTTTTTAGCTTGAGCCGTGGTGTGTCTACTATCCACAGAGAATTTATTTACCCAGGGAAACTTATTTGAAGACTCTACTTGGGTCTGTCTGGGTTTACTTAATAGGGTATCATCCCTGTTGGTGTGAAGAACTTTTTCTCTTATAGGATTTAGTAGAGAGCGGGGATAACCCCTCTGGACAAATTTGTCCACCATAGAATCCAAAGCGGCCGGCACTTGTGCGTCATCCGAGGTAATTCGCCGTACCCGCAACAATTGCGAGTACGGTAACCCTCTGGTGACTGCCAAGGGGTGTGAACTGTTGTGGCGTAATAGAGTGTTTCTATCAGTAGGCTTGGTAAATAAAGCTGTCGTAATTTTACCTGCCTGAATAGATATATCTACATCAAGAAACTGCACCTGGTGAAGGTCAATAGTGGAGGTGAATTGAATTACACTGCCCGTGGAATTATGTTGAGACAGTAGATTATTCAAGAGGTCAGGATTTTTTGACCAGAAAATCAACAAATCGTCGATATATCGGTGGTATAACACCACACCATCAATCAAAACATTACCTTGGAAAAAAAGGGATTGTTCGATCCCATACATGAAAGTGTTGGCGTAGGCCGGAGCCACGGCCGACCCCATGGCCACGCCCAACTGCTGGATAAAAAACCTGCCATTATGGAGAAAATAGTTTCTAGTCAAAACTAATTGCAGTAATTTAATAAACAGCTCTACTGGAGGACCAAGGTAAAGAGGATTATCAACGATTAACTGTTTTACCGCCTCCACACCTGCATCATGGGGGATACAGGTGTAGAGGCTGGTAACATCCGCAGTACACAAACAGGTTATTTGTGAAATATCCCGGGTGAGGTGGAGGTCTCTCAAAAGGACCAGCAGGGAGGTAGTGTCCTTTAGGTAGGAGGGCAGTGCTTGAACACAAGGATTAAGCAGGCTATCTAAAAATACTGATACAGGATGGTACAAGGACCCCCTGGCCGAGATGATGGGTCGACCAGGAGGGTCCTTCAACCCTTTATGTATCTTTGGGATACAATAGAAAAGGGGCACCCTAGGGTAGTCCACCGTTAAAGCCTGTTTGAGTTCAATTGGAATATGTCCATCACGAACAGCTTGATTAAGGATAGAGTCCAACTCCACTTTAAACCCCCATGTTGGATCTTTCTCCAACACACCATAGGTATTAGAATCACTCAGGAGACGATCACATTCTTGTCGGTAGTTATTTACATCGAGGACCACTACCCCCCCACCTTTGTCAGCCCCTCGTATGATGATGTCTTTACGGGATGACAATGCTTTTAACGCCCTTTGTTCGGTTAAGGTGAGGTTATGAGATGTAGGTGTCCCCAAAGTAGACCGATGTAAGTTCTCTCCTTGTTGCTCCATCAACCGAATAAATGTTTTAACGGCCGGATTAGTAGATAGGGGGTCAAATTTGGATCGGGGAGCTATCCTTTTCAATTTAGGAGGGATAAAAACGGTTTCAGAGCCAGATTTAGTAGTAGCAGCAGGCAGCTTACCAAAATGATCTTTAAGACGTAAGGACCTATTTAATCTGAAAGTGTCCACCTTCCATTGGAAGGGGTCCATACGTTTAGATGGTATAAATGATAAACCCTTGGCTAAGACCTGTGTCTCTTCCTCAGTCAAAGGAGTTGATGACAAGTTGAACACTAGGTCCTTTTGCCCTTTTGAGTTTTGCTGCCTCTCTTGCCAGATGTTTTGGCCTGCTCGCCGCGTCCTCCTATTGCTGTTGTTGTGGGATCTTTTAGCAACATTGCCCTTGTTTTGGTCCCTAAAGGGCGCTTATCGTTCCCTGAAGCCACTGGACCTGAGTCACCATCGCTCTGTGAGGTGCTAGAACCCCCTGTATCACCGGCACCTCCACGAGAATAGGGGTTTCGTTTGCGGTAGGGTCTAGGTCTTCCTTGTTGGCGATTGGGATTTAGCCAGTCGTACACGTGTTTCTGGTCATAATCTGCCTGAACCTTCAATAATTTCTCACGTTTGAATGCCAATAAATTGGCTTTGTATTGATCTATCTGTTCCTGTATTTTCTGCAACCAATTGGTTTTAGAATCTGCCAGAAGCGTTGGAGTGTGTAGTTGATCGAATTGCTCAATCTGTTGTTGGTAAAGGGTCTGTTCCCGGGTGGATTCCTCCACAACCAGAAGGAGTAGATCCATGGAGCACTTGTTCAGAACCCCCAACCACCGGCGGCAAAATGCAGCATTATGCCGACCGATGGTTGGTACGTTCCTCACTCGAAACCCACGTGGAATCAACTTACTTCGGTAGTAGTCAGACAGACTTATACAGTGATATTTGAAATCACACTCCCTCTGTTTGAGCCGCAATAATTGTTTGTAGAGAACTTCTGGTGCCAAAGTAGCCCCCTCTTCACTCAGGGTTAATTTAGACAGAATGGTCTCTGCATCCGTGTCAGAGAGGCTTACTAATGTCCTAGTATCCATTTGCATGAATTCCAATGCACTGTCCATTTCTTGGCTGGCTGACATCTTGGAAATTCAAGGCTCAATCCACAAACAATAACTGGCAGAAGTGATTGTAGAAAACTTGATGAGAAACAGGATAATGGCTGTATGGAGCCACAATGTGTACTGATAATACAAACGCCGGTGCCACGATAAATGCTCCCTCCAAACCACAGCCGGGGGGAGATTTTCAATAGAAGGCTGGGAAACTGGCACTCAAGGCAAAGGATGAAATCCAATAATAAGGTACAAATGCTGGGGTGCCTTCCTTAGTCAATCACTTGGATCAGCATACAACAGGAACACAATGGAGGCGGCACTCGACAGACTGAATGAATAAAAGTCCTTTAATCCGACATGTTTCGGGGTTACCCCCCGTCGTCAGGGACAAAACAGCTTGACAAACATGTAATGCACAGTACACTGTATAAATACCCCCAACACAGCCCCAGAACCCGCCCCCATCAAACAATCACTCACCACCATTCTGCACCTGCCGGGCAGAGGTCCGTACCGCGCCATCAGCGTGGACCGGAAGGTCCCGCTGTTGCAGTCTTCCCCCCGCGCCCGACAGCTAAGCCACTAAGTTCCCCTATCACGGCATCTCCCCGGCGGCTGTATGTGTCAGGTCGGAGACCGGCGGGCGGCAAGTCAATGACGTTGCCACACATCCGCCAACCACCTCCACGACGCATTGCCAACCAGGACCGGATGTCCGGATGGAACACAGTGCGCTCAGACGGCAAAAAGGTGGTTACCTAGAAACCAGAATAAACAAAAACATGGTGACATCAGATACACCGATATACCGATATATGTCTAAAAAAGCACACTGCTGTGGTAAATAAGAATCCTCAGACGTGTGCCCAGTCCTAGTGAACAAAGAAGAATACAAAGCTTTAAAACATGGCAAAAGCATGATATTATTGCAGAATATATCATGCTACGTATTAATAGACTAACGCAGAAAAATACATGTACAAAATATAGATAATAATTACATACTAGCCCGCGCCGCATGGAAATGCATCTGCGGAGGGCCCACCCCTTAACCAATGAACAGAGGGGAAATACATACTAAGTAAGGGCTATTCACATCAGCACACAATGCATTTGCAAGGCTAACATGTAATTACCACTAGATACCCTCCACATCACATAAGGGTGCAGCATCACTGAAAAAATACATAAAAAAAGAAACACATAAAAAGCAAAAATATTAAGATGAATATCTGTAGCCACTAAGACATTTACAGGAAACACTGCAACCCTAAGGTCTCATTCAGACCGTTGGGTGCCAGTGTCCCAAGGATGTAAATCCAATGACTCTCCCGCTGAAGCAAAGCCTTATTCCTGTTCCCACCCCTCAATGATTTGGGGACATGATCTATAATTAGGGATCGTATTTTATCAACAGGATGATTATGGCTAGCACAATGTCTGGCCAGTGGTTGATCACTGTACCCAGACTGTAATGCTTGGTTGATGGCTGTCCTATGCAGGGCCATGCGCTCCTTAAACTGGCGCTGGGTCTTCCCCACATAGGACAGCCCACAAGGACACGTAAGTAAATAAATTACATATATAGAACTACATGTAAGGGGAAAGTTAATGTGAAACATCCTACTAGAGTGAGGGTGTTTAAATTGATCACCCACCGTCAATGTCTTGCAGGTCAAACACCCCAAACATCGGTAGCATCCATTTCTCCTTGTAAGGAAATGAGATGGGGCTACCTTGTCCCAGCCAGTAATATCCAATTTAACCAAATGGTCTTTTAAATTGGCTTGTCTGGAATAACTGGGCATCAAATGGGTGTTAAGTAAAAGGGGTAAGTCCCTGTCACTGGAGACTATGGGCCACCACTTTTTAGCTTGAGCCGTGGTGTGTCTACTATCCACAGAGAATTTATTTACCCAGGGAAACTTATTTGAAGACTCTACTTGGGTCTGTCTGGGTTTACTTAATAGGGTATCATCCCTGTTGGTGTGAAGAACTTTTTCTCTTATAGGATTTAGTAGAGAGCGGGGATAGCCCCTCTGGACAAATTTGTCCACCATAGAATCCAAAGCGGCCGGCACTTGTGCGTCATCCGAGGTAATTCGCCGTACCCGCAACAATTGCGAGTACGGTAACCCTCTGGTGACTGCCAAGGGGTGTGAACTGTTGTGGCGTAATAGAGTGTTTCTATCAGTAGGCTTGGTAAATAAAGCTGTCGTAATTTTACCTGCCTGAATAGATATATCTACATCAAGAAACTGCACCTGGTGAAGGTCAATAGTGGAGGTGAATTGAATTACACTGCCCGTGGATAGCTGAAAAGGATAGCTGAAAAGGATAGCTCCCCGATCCAAATTTGACCCCCTATCTACTAATCCGGCCGTTAAAACATTTATTCGGTTGATGGAGCAACAAGGAGAGAACTTACATCGGTCTACTTTGGGGACACCTACATCTCATAACCTCACCTTAACCGAACAAAGGGCGTTAAAAGCATTGTCATCCCGTAAAGACATCATCATACGAGGGGCTGACAAAGGTGGGGGGGTAGTGGTCCTCGATGTAAATAACTACCGACAAGAATGTGATCGTCTCCTGAGTGATTCTAATACCTATGGTGTGTTGGAGAAAGATCCAACATGGGGGTTTAAAGTGGAGTTGGACTCTATCCTTAATCAAGCTGTTCGTGATGGACATATTCCAATTGAACTCAAACAGGCTTTAACGGTGGACTACCCTAGGGTGCCCCTTTTCTATTGTATCCCCAAGATACATAAAGGGTTGAAGGACCCTCCTGGTCGACCCATCATCTCGGCCAGGGGGTCCTTGTACCATCCTGTATCAGTATTTTTAGATAGCCTGCTTAATCCTTGTGTTCAAGCACTGCCCTCCTACCTAAAGGACACTACCTCCCTGCTGGTCCTTTTGAGAGACCTCCACCTCACCCGGGATATTTCACAAATAACCTGTTTGTGTACTGCGGATGTTACCAGCCTCTACACCTGTATCCCCCATGATGCAGGTGTGGAGGCGGTAAAACAGTTAATCGTTGATAATCCTCTTTACCTTGGTCCTCCAGTAGAGCTGTTTATTAAATTACTGCAATTAGTTTTGACTAGAAACTATTTTCTCCATAATGGCAGGTTTTTTATCCAGCAGTTGGGCGTGGCCATGGGGTCGGCCGTGGCTCCGGCCTACGCCAACACTTTCATGTATGGGATCGAACAATCCCTTTTTTTCCAAGGTAATGTTTTGATTGATGGTGTGGTGTTATACCACCGATATATCGACGATTTGTTGATTTTCTGGTCAAAAAATCCTGACCTCTTGAATAATCTACTGTCTCAACATAATTCCACGGGCAGTGTAATTCAATTCACCTCCACTATTGACCTTCACCAGGTGCAGTTTCTTGATGTAGATATATCTATTCAGGCAGGTAAAATTACGACAGCTTTATTTACCAAGCCTACTGATAGAAACACTCTATTACGCCACAACAGTTCACACCCCTTGGCAGTCACCAGAGGGTTACCGTACTCGCAATTGTTGCGGGTACGGCGAATTACCTCGGATGACGCACAAGTGCCGGCCGCTTTGGATTCTATGGTGGACAAATTTGTCCAGAGGGGTTATCCCCGCTCTCTACTAAATCCTATAAGAGAAAAAGTTCTTCACACCAACAGGGATGATACCCTATTAAGTAAACCCAGACAGACCCAAGTAGAGTCTTCAAATAAGTTTCCCTGGGTAAATAAATTCTCTGTGGATAGTAGACACACCACGGCTCAAGCTAAAAAGTGGTGGCCCATAGTCTCCAGTGACAGAGACTTACCCCTTTTACTTAACACCCATTTGATGCCCAGTTATTCCAGACAAGCCAATTTAAAAGACCATTTGGTTAAATTGGATATTACTGGCTGGGACAAGGTAGCCCCATCTCATTTCCTTACAAGGAGAAATGGATGCTACCGATGTTTGGGGTGTTTGACCTGCAAGACATTGACGGTGGGTGATCAATTTAAACACCCTCACTCTAGTAGGATGTTTCACATTAACTTTCCCCTTACATGTAGTTCTATATATGTAATTTATTTACTTACGTGTCCTTGTGGGCTGTCCTATGTGGGGAAGACCCAGCGCCAGTTTAAGGAGCGCATGGCCCTGCATAGGACAGCCATCAACCAAGCATTACAGTCTGGGTACAGTGATCAACCACTGGCCAGACATTGTGCTAGCCATAATCATCCTGTTGATAAAATACGATCCCTAATTATAGATCATGTCCCCAAATCATTGAGGGGTGGGAACAGGAATAAGGCTTTGCTTCAGCGGGAGAGTCATTGGATTTACATCCTTGGGACACTGGCACCCAACGGTCTGAATGAGACCTTAGGGTTGCAGTGTTTCCTGTAAATGTCTTAGTGGCTACAGATATTCATCTTAATATTTTTGCTTTTTATGTGTTTCTTTTTTTATGTATTTTTTCAGTGATGCTGCACCCTTATGTGATGTGGAGGGTATCTAGTGGTAATTACATGTTAGCCTTGCAAATGCATTGTGTGCTGATGTGAATAGCCCTTACTTAGTATGTATTTCCCCTCTGTTCATTGGTTAAGGGGTGGGCCCTCCGCAGATGCATTTCCATGCGGCGCGGGCTAGTATGTAATTATTATCTATATTTTGTACATGTATTTTTCTGCGTTAGTCTATTAATACGTAGCATGATATATTCTGCAATAATATCATGCTTTTGCCATGTTTTAAAGCTTTGTATTCTTCTTTGTTCACTAGGACTGGGCACACGTCTGAGGATTCTTATTTACCACAGCAGTGTGCTTTTTTAGACATATATCGGTATATCGGTGTATCTGATGTCACCATGTTTTTGTTTATTCTGGTTTCTAGGTAACCACCTTTTTGCCGTCTGAGCGCACTGTGTTCCATCCGGACATCCGGTCCTGGTTGGCAATGCGTCGTGGAGGTGGTTGGCGGATGTGTGGCAACGTCATTGACTTGCCGCCCGCCGGTCTCCGACCTGACACATACAGCCGCCGGGGAGATGCCGTGATAGGGGAACTTAGTGGCTTAGCTGTCGGGCGCGGGGGGAAGACTGCAACAGCGGGACCTTCCGGTCCACGCTGATGGCGCGGTACGGACCTCTGCCCGGCAGGTGCAGAATGGTGGTGAGTGATTGTTTGATGGGGGCGGGTTCTGGGGCTGTGTTGGGGGTATTTATACAGTGTACTGTGCATTACATGTTTGTCAAGCTGTTTTGTCCCTGACGACGGGGGGTAACCCCGAAACATGTCGGATTAAAGGACTTTTATTCATTCAGTCTGTCGAGTGCCGCCTCCATTGTGTTCCTGTTGTATGCTGATCCAAGTGATTGACTAAGGAAGGCACCCCAGCATTTGTACCTTATTATTGGATTTCATCCTTTGCCTTGAGTGCCAGTTTCCCAGCCTTCTATATATATATATATATATATATATATATATATATATATATATATATATATATATAATGGGTGCAGTGTGTACACACCCTGGAAACGTTTTTTTCAATACTTACTCTCGGAGTCCTGTGTCAGCAGCAGCAGGGCTGCAGAAATCACAGGGAAAATGGCCTCTGTGTCATTATCCTGGCAACCTACCTACTCATGCGCAGTAGACTCTGGGACAGGGCTAGAGTCAATTAGTGAACCCAGTGTTCACAGTCTACAGTGCTGCCACCTAGAGTTAAGGGGCTCAAGACACGGCTTCGTCCTCTATAGAAACACCCCTGGTTCCTGCAATTTCATGTGTTTTTTCTATTTATCATGGATTTTTTTTAAATCCATAAACATATTATAAGATTTCAATATTAAAAGGCGTATAACAATTAGTGTGACACAAATATATATTTATAAATGATATTCCTTTTGGGCCTGAAGCTAAAAAAAAAAGTTCTAGCAAAAAAAAATTTCCCTCCATTTGCTGAATCAAACGAATGACAAGATGGGTGCAGCTTGGCAGCAGGAGAATAAAGGCACAAATTACCTAGGAATATGTCACTTACACTCATGTCCATTTTTTTTTTAACTATTTGTTATGTCTGCAAAATATGTATTATTAGGCATAAATAAATCTTATTAACTTGTAATCAGCCACTTGCAAGAGACTATCTTCTAATTTTTAACCATGACCAACCATAAAGAATACTGGTTTCTCTGGTGTGTTTGTATCTGTGTCCCAGGCTGTATATGTTTGTAAGTGAGGTACAGTAACTTGCCCTTATTCTTACTCTGCCCAAAAAATGCCCATTCGCACAGCCTGATTCAGAGTTGATCACTGATGTGCAATTCGGAGCTCGATTGATTACCGGATGACTGCGCATGCATTCAGACCATAGCGCGCATGCACTAGGGGACATAGCAACACAAATTGTGCATGGAATGTAAATGCAATGTGGCCAGAGGTTGACTGACAGGAAGCTGGCGTTAGGGGGTAGACATATATTTTTTTCAGGGAGCTTCTGAAAAAATGCAGACGGGTTTGCTCAGGGAGTGTCTGTGATATTAGCGCTGTCCTCATTCTGTCTCCATCTAAGATGACCGGTAGGGTCAGCCTTACTCACATTTGCACAGACTGGAAAAATCATTTGGTGGTTTGTGAATTGCATATCATACCTCCCAACATGACCCTCTCCAGGAGGGACACAATGCTCTGCTCCTGGACTTTCCTCTTAATGTAGGATTGCCATCACATGTGGTGAAACACCTTTCTTATTAGTAAACCTTTTGAAAACAGGTGATGGTAATCATATATTAAGATGGAAGTCCAGAAAAATTGTGTCCCTCCTGGAGAGGGTCATGCTGGGACGTATGCGTATGGATCTGCAAGTGGATAGCAATCTACGATTTTATCATGATTAAGTTGCAGATATGCAGGGTGCAGTTTTCTGTATGGGTGGCGGCTATCTACTCACAGTCACCTGCAACATTGCAGATCAGCGATCAAGTCTGAATCTGATCCTCACGCATGACACAGACAGACAGGGGCGTAACTTGATATTCGTAGGCCCCATAGCAAAAGTTTGTAAGGGCCCCCTATGAAGACACTGATGGTGATAAATGTACGTAAAACATATTACTTAGACAGTAAAGATGGGCCCCATTCAGCTCTGGGCCCCATAGCAGCTGCACCCCCTGCACCTATGATAGTTACGCCCTTGCAGACAGACATGAATCTGCTTGCTGGCATCCACACAGAGATTTCACACATGATGTGCTGCAAAAACTGGTGTAGAACTCACTCTGATAATCCTTTTAATACTCAACAAAAATAACAATTTTAGAATTTAATTCAGTGGCAAAGCTTTTTATATTTTGATGCATCTAATATAGATCTCAATAAGTATCACTCTAGCTGCATAAACATAATTAATCTTATTTTTATTTTCACTGTACTGCAGCCAAAATAAGGGTTAATAGCACCCCGTGGCTTTGGAATCAGATATGCTGTTGCAATTGTTTGCAACCACGTTTCTTTCACTAAGTGCTTTGGCAGTTTGCAGTCTCCACACGAGAGACACTGGAGCTTGGTTCTAAATTTTGATTAAACACAATGCCATTAATCAACAGAAAGACACTGAGCAGTTGGCAGGGTCCAGAGCTGCAAAATGTTTAAGACATAAAACATTACCAAGTAATTAGAAAGCGTTCCTTTCGGAGGAACAGTGCCTTCAATAAAGAGGTAAATGATAGCATGTTTATTGTGGACGTAGGCAGACAGTGCAATATGATAAACTACAGGAGATGCGCATATCAGTAATCATCCACATTATTAGTGCCATTAATCATAATTCCACAAATGTGAGGTCCAACAACCTTTGTATTTGACCAAAGTTGCCCTTAGCCAGCCTCCTTTTGACCATTATAAATCCCCCTGTAGACTATTATCGCCCTGTCTCATCATGATTCACAGATCACATATTGATACTGAGTCAGACAACTGATGGCCAATTAAATTTGAGCAATTAGCTCAATCTCTCTATGGAAAAAGAACAACACTCTACTTTTTCTTAAAGGTCTTTATACCTAAAGTGCAAATAAGTCTCCACATATTTGGGGTTGACAGAATTGGTTTCCCTCATATGGTAGCAGCGGTGGTCAGGAAAATAGTTTGTAAATATGAAAAACAATTAAACAATGAGATTTAGGCAAAATTGTGTGCTCTACAGTGCGTTCAGAACTATTCGGGTTTGGGTGGACTAGTCTAGAGGAATAAGTATTTTAGAAAAATAAATGCAAATACATTTTGGAATATCAAAACTTTGTGGCATATTAATTGGTTTAATTTGTTGTCAGGGCCATCTTAATGCATAGGCACATTGGGTAGCTGCCCAGGGCCCCACAATTCTATGGGACACTGAGCAGGGGTGGGCTATAGTCAAACAATCGGAGTGGCAAATAAGTTTTCTCTACCTGCTTCCTAGTCCACAGCAAGACAGTGAATTACTTTCAGTTTGCTTATTGAAAGCCATGTGGAGAAGGCACAGAAAAGCAGGAGAGACATTTTATAATTATTTTATTGGTTGTCTTGAATGGATGGGAAGGAATCACATAGCATTGCTTTGCCAAGGACCTACAGTGCTGTTAATACTGCCCTGTTTAAGTTACCTTATATCCATTAAAGTAATATACTGTATAGGGAAACCTGAATTTCTTCAGAATTTGGAGTGTTGACCATCTGTACCAAGTTTCCAAGTTGAGCCAGGTGTTTTGTGGGTGACAATTTGTTGTACTTTACTACCCATGACAAATCATACTTAAGTGATAAGCTGTCAGTTATTATATTAAATACACAAATCCTTGCCCTATTCATCATAAGGTGCCACATTACTGTGGCATAGTATGTTTTTATGTTTTTTTTCCTACCGCTGCCTTCTAAAAAGACCAACAGGATACTAGCATGCATAAAAAGGGGCATGGAGACTAGGAACTTAAATGTAATTATGCCATTGTACACAGCATTGGTTAGACCACATCTAAAATATGGGGTACAATTCTGGGCCCCTCACTATAAAAAGGACATCATAGAACTGGAAAAAGTCCAAAGAAGAGCAACAAAGCTAATAAAGGGAATGGAGAATTTAAGCTATAAAGATAGATAGAGCCATTTAGGATTGTTTACGCTAGAAAAGAGATGTTTAAGGGGGGGACATGCTAAACATGTACAAATATATCAGGGGACAATATAAGGAACTGTCAGACGCCCTTTTTAATGTAAGGAAGGACTCAAGGACACGAAGACATGAGTTTAGATTAGAGGAAAGAAGATTTCATTCCCTTAGAAGAATTTTTATTTGAACAGTCAGGGTAGCCAAACTATGGAACTCTCTTCCTGGAGATGTGTTGTCGGCAGACACAATAAATACGTTTAAAACAAGGTTGGACAAACATCTATTGGATAAAAACATACAGGGGTACAAGCAATAATCATAATAAGTCCTTAAATATATCAGTATACACTACGTATAACAAGGGATGAAGCTAATACACCAAGGTTGAACTGGATGGACGTGAGTCTTTATTCAGCCTTAAATTCTATGTAACTATATGTAAAAATTAACAGATTTTAGCACTTTTTAAAGACTGTGTTACCTTTCTCATGTATTTTTTTAATGCTCACTGTTGCTGTAATAATTTATATTGTAACATGATGCGTGGAAAATACTTTGAAAGTGTATCATTAAATTAGTGTACATATGTGTAACCAGGCCCTGATTAATGTTTTTAACAATTGAAAAGTATAACATTTTTGCAAATACTTTTAATCTCAATTTGGGAATATGAAACGAGTGGTCATCTATTTTAATGGAGGGCTGGGCACACTTTAGAGGGGAAAAAATCATACATTTATTTATTTCTTATTTAATCATCTCATCTATATTTCCAGTTGTTACATTACTAATTTAAATTATTACAATATGATACATTTGCAGTTTTAATTGAAACCACTGAACAACATTGAAAGTACTGGCGACCCGACTGCTAAATAATGTATAATATATTACCATTAGGACTGGTGCTATTGAACATTTAAACAAAATAGGGGCAGGGACACTCGTAATTGAAAGTCTGAGTGCTGATAGACTGTCCAATATGCACCTTGCACTCAGCACTACATTACTTAGCACTCTGTTGCTGTTGTTTTTTTTCTTTTTCCTATATGCTCATCTTTAAAGGGCTGTCCAGTTTTGAGGTTGATATACAAAAGCTTCACTATCTTCAAACAACAGTGGATATTTCTGTTATATTCATATACTAAATCTAATTGTATTTCAACCATAGCTTTCCTTTAATGGAAAATAAAAGTAAAATAATATAGACAATCAGCTTTATAATTTACAATTACAACCATTCAAAATAAATTGAAAAAATATAATTCAGATCCCCTTGAGCTGGATATTGTTTATTGGTGTTAGCGGGTTTCTTCGTTGGGGAAGGACAGCCCCTGGTTTCATGTCACTTCTCTTGGCCTCTCCTTTGGCAGACTTTTTCTAGTATGTTTCTTGGGGGGCTATAAGGAGGAGTATATGTAGTACATATGTAATGGGCTTTGGCAGCAGCTCCAATTACATGATTGACAGGTACAGTATTATTATTCATAACAGGATCTCCCTCATGTATTTTGTTGTCTACAACTGCCTCATTACCTTTCTTTCCTCCCACTCAATGCTTGACCCATTCCAGTAAGCCTTATGTCCTCTCCACTCCACTGCAACTGCCCTCATGAAAGTCTGCAATGACCACCTTGATGCCAAATCCAAGGACCACTACTCCCTGCTTATTGTTCTTGACCTCTCTGCTGATTTTGACACTGTTGACCACCCTCTTCTCCTGCAAAAGCTTCACTCCATTTGTCTGTGTGATACTGCCTACTTTTGGCTCTCCTCTATGACTAATTTTTCTCTATCTCCTCTCATGATTCTACCTTCCCGCTGCTTCCACTAAAAGTAGGTGTCCTCCAAGGTTCTGGTTTTGGATGACTCATTTTCTCTGTCTACTTGTCCTCTTTAGGTGAGCTCATAAGGTCTTTTGACTTCCAATATCATCTGTCTGTTGATGATACTCAAAGCAACCTCCCATCACCTGACCTGTCTCCTTTTCTCCTAATAAATCTCCAACTGTCTCCCTCCTATACCTTACTTGATGTCCCATCTCAAATTCCAATCATCCAGCATTATATCCCTCCCTCTTCATCAAACCACACATGCAGTACCTCTTGCAGTCCTGTAATTTCTGTTGAAAAATATTTCTGACTGGACCTTTCTCACCTTGGATGCTACTAAGACCCTCAGCTTCTCAATAGTAATCTTCAGATTTGACTTCTGTAAAATTTCTAATTTCTCACGAAACACATACTACATCAACCTCCCTTCTTTTACACATCCTACACTGGCTCCTGTTCCCCTTCAGAATCCAAGCTTTTCACACTCACTACCAAAGCCCTCACCATTTGCACCTCGGAGCTTACATTCCTTTACATTAACATCGGCCCTATTAACTGAATGCATTCCACCTCTAATGCTTACAGATTATCTCCTCCCACTTCCACCACCAATATTTTTCACCAGCTACTCTCTTTCTCTGGAATTCTCTACCTCTTCTTATGCGAATCTCCATCTCTCTGCACAACTTCAAATGGGCCTTTAAGACCCAGCTATCTTTCATCCTAACCCCTATTTCTAATCTGTCTGTTTCTCCCCATCAGAATGTAAGCTCTGGTGAACAGGGCCCTCAGCCCTTCTGCTTTTCCTTCTCTTACTTAGGCTATCACCTACCCCATACTCCTTACAACGGCACCTACTGTTTCTTCAGTTTCTGCCAGCCTGATGCTTATGTCAGTATCATGTCCATACATATTATGTACTTGTTCTACATTGTCTTGTACTGTATTTTCCCTGTTGTGTTGTTTTCCTTCATTTATTATGCACGTTGTAAGGTGCTGCAGAACGCTTGTGGTGCCACGTAAATAATTAAATATTATTAATAATAAAAATAATACCTACATAAGTAAATATTTATTTTCCAAATGTTAATTAAGCCATCAGGAAAATGGAAAAGCTTGGCAAAAGTTTTAGAACAGTTTAAAATCAGTCACAATATTCATCTTTTAATAACAATAATTTTAATAAATATATTATGATGACTCCCTGCCCCCCCCCCCCCCCCATCCACCCACAACAAAGATCCTATTGTTTTAGTTTTAGGCAGATTTGAAATTTGCTCCTTAACCAGTTAACTGAGAGGCAGTAAAATTTATTATTCAGTGCTTATTAACAGTATGTTGTAGTTTTCCTTCTGTCCCATTCCATTTTGCAGGAAAGGTGGTTGTTCACAGGTACAGATAAGCGAAAGGTCCTAATTTGGGGCTTATTCTGCTCACCTAACAGCATGGGGTGCTAGAGGAGGATTAACATTCCTGAAGTGGACACACTAATGCATTGCTTCCTCTGCAAAGTGAAATGCCTTTTTTTGAGACTCTACCCTTGTTGACTAGACAAGACAGTTAATTTTGTTTGCCTGCCACATTAGAGGTCCCCTAGAGGGATGAAAGGGCTCATGAAAAAAAGAGTAGAAGACTAGGCAGCATAATTCATTGTGCATTGAGCACAGAAGTGTAATCCAGATAAATGGCCGACCCCAATGTATCCTACCTGTTATTACAACAGACATGCACTATCCGTGCAGTAAATTAGTCAAACCCCAGTAGGACTTGGTGGGAGCTTATCTTCAAGTGTATAATTTGAGTGATGAGGGAGCTGCCTCCGTGACTAGACTGAGTGATTTGTTTCATATTCTAAGACATTTAAGTGACTGACTTCCTGCATCCTCACCTTCTTCTTTCTGTGCTACATGCTTACTGTTCTTTAAAGCATAGTCACTGTCAAGGTGAGAAGTAGGTGAGGATGCAGGTAACAACATCAAACAACAAGCTGCATCTGAATATGGAATGGCTCCTATTCCAACTTATTGTATTGAAATGTTTTGCCCATCCAAAATGTTTAACACATTCTTATACAGTACTCTCAGCTCTTGCAACTTAACCTGTAAGTTAAAATGGAGAATGGAGATAATGTATATATAGTAATAGTCATAGTAATTGTCAAGAGAGTCATACAGATAGAGCCATCCTGATCCATCACTTTAAAAATTTCCAACTCTTAGGTCTGGAATACTGTGCTGTTTCTAAGTCTGATCAGTGGTTCTCAAACTCGGTTGTCATGACCCCACACAGTTCCAGTTTTTCAGGTCACCCGACAGGTGCAATCATTATTTACTGACACATTTGAATATATCCACAGGTGGAGCTAATTATTTCACTTGTGATTCTGTGAGGAGACCTGTAAAACATTCACTCTGTGGGGTCCTGAGGACGAGGTTTGAGAACCTGTGCATTAGATACTGTACACTATTTATGGGCTTTTTAATGTAAGTGGTGGTTCAGTCCTTGTAGCACTCTATTTCCATGACCCGAAGGAGCATTGGAACACATTACATTTCAGTTTACAATTCATAATGGATTGCACCTTGTACATCTATAAACAGAGGATGAAAGTAATGACAAATTTTAATGTATAATATTGGGGCAGATTTATTTTATTGTTTGCAAGTCACATGACATTCATGTGTACAAGGTCACTGTGTCATGCAATTTTATGTCTTTCAGTATACTTTCTGCCTACTTGTATCGAAGTGTGTAAGGTTTGGCCAGTGTAGCACCATTTCAATTGAACTGTTGGTGCAAATCTTTATGAGAATAACGACTTGTTTCTGTCAAACAAAACATTGTTCTAAATAATCTCAATTAGCTTATGAAGGCATTCAAAATTATGTAACCTTCAATACATCTAGGCCTTAAATCTGCCCCTCTATCAGTACTATAAGAAGCTAAGGATATGTTTCCAGAGTTATGGGTGTGGTTTGTTTCTGTTTGTTTTTAATGCAGACCATCCGGATTGCACCCAGAGGATGAAGGAGCAATTGGGGCAGTGGGAAAATTAGAAATGTAACTGGGTAAATATTATTTCTTTAAGACTAATTGCTAACCTGCTTTTATTTATTATAATTATTTTTCCATTTTGTGTTTTTGTTACATTTTATTATTATTATTTTTGCTGTAAAAATAGTTGTACAATTATAATATAGAACTCTAATTTTGTTCCTTATGCAGAATTACAGCACAGTATTGTCCCATGAAGTTTTTGTTGGGTTCATTGCATCCTCACAATGCTTTCAGGTGTCTAGTCACACTAATCCTACTAATATCAGTGCAATGTTAGGGTACAGTAAACTCTGGTCATTTCTAGTTTGTAATACTGTATCAGTACATACTGTATGGGATATTTCGTTCTTATGCGTCATATACACAATCATAAGTAGCAAATCATAGAAACAGGGGGCTTGGTTCAGAGCCGCTTGCTAGGCAGCTTATATTCGCCTAGCGAGCAGGTCTGCGCATGCACCCCCACCAACGGAACGGGGCTGAATAGGCCGCTGGGGCAGATAGCAATGACTGAAATTCTAGTTATCGCTTGTTACTAATCTTAAATAGTGCTCCAACCAATCAGTTCCTGTCTTCTTTACAACACAACAGTTATGAGCTGATTGGCTGTGATACCATTTAGGATTAGTAACAAGTGATAGTAAGATTATTCCTGTAATAACCTTGGTTGTGGCTCAAAGGAAAATGGGTAATCTGTACCCTGTGACCTAGGAATTTAACTGGGCAAGCTTTTAAAGCTGGTCCCAGGAGCAGTGTAAATAGGTACAATGGGTCATCCAATCTAGCTCCCATTAAAGCATACTGAGATCCATGGGGTTGCTGACTCCTGGTCCGTGCAGCTTTCATACTGATCTGGGGGTGGGCATGTATTGTGAATGGAGAGCAGAGTCTCTACTGGGAATAATGCTACTGAGACCTCCGGCACTACTACACCTGTGTGCAGTGTAAATGGCCCTGCCCTGGCAATAATCTGGGACATAGCTGCAGTGGACAGGGGGCAGGCCAATATCTAACCCAGTTTGGAACTGCATTCCAAATTTCAAGTCAGACTCAGGACTCATGTAAATGTGTTATAATAGTATAGATTATTGAACACAAACTACAGTCCACAAATCATTTTTTCATCCCTGCTTTTCTACAGCAGTGATGTTACATAATCCGATACTGATATATTTTTTGACTGCACTTAGAGCCACGGCTAAGCGGGGAAAAGAATATCTATGTTTATAAAAACCTCATAAAAAAATAGAGTAATTCTTGATATTAACTATACATTAAAAAAATTGCCTGTTTGCAGAGCATATTTTGTGCATATAGAAGTATGTGTGATACATGTGATATTTCAATCACTTTGCCACATGTGACTGAGAAGATGTTACCGAGCTATGACAAGGTGTTCTCATGTGGGCAAAGTTCAGAGAGGCCATGCTGGCAGAATTGCCGGCTATGCAGGGTTGTAAGAGGCACAAACACATTTCCAGACATATAATTGGGTCCAGGTATAGTGGCATGATTATGTTGTTTCCAATCAAACTATGTGCACTGCTAAGGGGTGGTTGCACTGTAAGATAATATATGCATTCTGTACCATGCATGCAACACAGGAGCAATTACAGCCAAATTGCATTGTACTCATGATTGCTTCCTCAGGCTGTCTGACCTTAGACATGCTACTGTATTCTATCTACAGTATGCTTAGAGAGACTTCCAGTGATGCTAGTACTGTGTCCTGCCTATTTACAAAGCAACCACAGTATTATCAGTAATATACTAACTGTAATTACCCACATTATAAACAAAAATACATAAGTCCTCTTCGGCTGTTCCATGGGACATTAACAAACCCAAAAAACTAGAAAACATAAAAAAACACAACATACAGATGGAGCCGCGTCAGCTTTGCAAAGGCTGGTGATAGAATCGCCAGCCCTCGCCAGCCGCCAGACCCCGCCATCAGTCAGAATGGG
Organism: Crinia signifera; assembly: GCF_055691185.1. NCBI lineage: Eukaryota > Metazoa > Chordata > Amphibia > Anura > Myobatrachidae > Crinia > Crinia signifera. The sequence goes on along the minus strand of NC_139217.1, from coordinate 276,722,883 downwards.
GCACACAAGACACTCACGAGCCCTGTTCCGACAGAATTCCCTGCTGCCGTCCGCCGCCACCCGGCATGGCAAAAAGAATATTCTAGAGTAATTGTTAGAAAGTATTAATTCAACATATTATATACTATGCAAATTCATAAAATTATAAATTGCCATATGACAAATATTCAAATGCATTCATAAATCATAAACAAAATGAACACTACAACATTACATTTTTTACAATTTAATTTTTTACACAAGTTTAGGACCTATATATAATGGTTATACAGTATGTTCGGTTATACATTTTTGGGATTATAATCTTATTGCCTCTTACAATATACTGACCTCTTTTTAGCAGACAAATATTTAAAAGAATATTTGGCTTCAATGACCAGTTAAAATTACACCACCCAGAATTAGAGTTCTGTATAATGTACAATAAAACACAGTATTATCTCTACTATATGAATAATATTGAGGTAAATAGCATTGCAATTGTTTTTTAGATTGCTTATTTGACTTGCTGTTTGCCTTTAAATTGCTTTAACTGATAGGAATTGGTTATGTGACAATAATAAAATTAATAATAGAGCCAGTCGATTAATCAGCAGTTGATGCTTCATTAACTGAGCATAGAACAGTGCAACTGCTTATGTCATTATCCTTGGCTAATAGTGATTAAAATACAAGTGTTTAGTGGTTATTGCACATAGACTATATATTGGTGTGACCTGCTTGTTGAAACTATTCATTCAATGCACGATACTTCCTTAAATCATTCTAATTTTTTTCAACATAAGGTTCCTATTCACTAGTAATATTTTAGTTGCTTCAGTATTTGAATACTGTAAAAATTGGTTTAAGAAACAATTGAAAACTATTTTGAAAACTATTTTGTATTTTTGTTTTTTTAAATTCCATTACTAGTCTGAGGCATAAAAGTGAAAACTGAAGTTGACCAGTATCTTGTAATAAGTCCCTTAGTTTTCTTTTCAGTTAATCTTGTGAGCAAGAAGGCAAAGCATTAACATCTGCAATCGATTAATGCGAATTAATAAAATGACCTCTGACATTAACCTACACCAGATACACTAGACGGTGGCCCTATTTTCCCTACTTTTTTCCAATTCATAATGAGTTAATTATTAACAAGGTTATTTTCTCATGCTCAGATGCTGAGATTGCATGTATGCTTTTGTGAGTGCACATGGAAATAGGATGTACAACCGGGTTAGCGAACCTCTTTCCTGGCTGATTGTTTCAGTTTTTGGAGCGTCTTGATTCAGGAACAGTTTTTCTTTAGAACACCAATTTTAAACCAATATTTCTCCTTGAAAGATACGGGAGAGGATACATATACAAAAATGTATAATACAAATTGCCATAACACATAGGTCCAGATGTATCAAGCTTCAAAAATGATAAAATGGAGAGTGATAAACAGCCAGCCAATCAGCACCTACCTGTGATGTCACGGACTGTGTTTGAAAAATGTCAGGCAGGAGCTCATTGGTTGGTTGTTTATCACTTTCCACTTTATCACTTTTTGACGCTTGATACATCTGGCCCTCACTTTGAATAAAACAACTGCAATACATTCTTTCTTCTACAACTTATTTCATTGTGAGTTCAATGTTATAACACATACTTTAGTAAGATTGTTATACTATGGAAATGGCAATATTATGGGATGAGCGATCGAACCATTAATTTCATAGACTAAATGAGTTCACATAACCTTTGATATACCTACAAACCAAATATTTAGTTTGAAGACCCCCAAACCTCATCTGATAGTATAATGTAGAGGTGAGTGACATTTTCAAAACATGTATGTAAAATATTACCTTCATTCTGTACTTGGGCACCAAATATAAAACATTTCCGTGGGACACGGATATATGGTTATATGTGTTCCCAGTCTTACCATACCACAAGCAGCAGAATGAATCACCTGCCATACTCCCCATTCTGGTGACAGACTATGAAGTCAAGGAAATGACAATTTACAAATACGGGGGGTGATTCTGATTGAGCCATCTAACGCCGTAGACCATCCGAGCATCCCCGCCACTTTGCGAATGGATGATTTGCATATACATCCATTCACAGGTAGCCTACAGGGCCATATTCAGTCAGTCTGGACTGACCTAAACTTGCGGCATCTGGGTAGAATGTGGAAGGTGGCTGACATCCGGTGACATCAGCCGCCTGCTTCCGGTTCCAGCCTGTGTTCGAATGGGGATGCCCATTTTTTTGAGTATGGCCAAGAAACGTGGCCACTTCCATCCCACCCTCATCCAGTCCTCCCTGTGCGAATGCCACGTCAACTATGCAAGTCGCTGAAGGCACCCACACAGAAGCCCTGCACATGCGCAAATGCGAATATGTGCATGCACAGTGTGTAAACATTGGTCCCCGTTGCGATTTTGCCGGGAACCAAATGAATCAGAATGAGGGGCACAGTATAGAATGGTGAAGCAAATGTCTGCCAGACATTGCATCTTTGGGACAAGTCTCTTCCACTGTGAGTTATGCGAGTTTCGAAGAGATTGTTTATCTCTAGTCCAGCCAGGACTTTTTTACTTAGGAATTCCTCACTTCCCTAGCGCTTGCATTAATTATATCTGGGTAACATGAATAAAGTGTGGTTTGAGGGTGTTAGGGGGATTGGTAATTTGATTATGGGAAATTTACTTGGAGCTAATTATTGTAGGAAGTCGTATTATATATTTTTGTAAAAACATAGTATTTGGCAATATGTAGTACATTCTTATGGCACCAACATATGCGTTCAACTTATTTTGATTGGAATATATTCTAAGTCATTTGTACTTGTCTCCCGTACTTACCTGGTTCCTTCCATGTACTGTACATAGTATCAGAGCATAGGTTATAGCATGATGTCATATTAGCATACAATGACATCACTAAGCATGCCCAATATTGATCGGAATTACGTCTACTTTTTATAGGGCAGGAGTTGCATTCAGTATGGGTAGACAGGGAAGTAAAACTAGTTTGTTGCAGGCTTTACCGGTCATCATTTTACACAATGTTGTTGGGTCAGGTTATTAGACAGAAGTATTATAGATAAAAGTGTGACAAGAGCTGTTGGAATCAATTCTTTTTCAACTGAGATGGCATAATGGAAATCGACTTCTATGAATGAACTCCTGTTACGAAGTTATGAGTGCAGCACTAATGCACTGCCATGAGTTCATCTTTATTATTGTGTTACACCTGAATCAATTGACACAGTCGTTTTTTTTCTTCTTATCCTTCCCTTTAAGCAAGAGATGACATTTAATTGAATAAAAGTCAATGTAATTATATTAACAGACTCAGTGTTAGCGCTGACACTGGGAAAGGGACACTGCTCTCTGTATTTCTCCATTCAGTTTCGCCTAATAGGCATTCTAGTTAGATTTAAGAATTTTATTTTTATGTTTACTTTCACTATTACGATAACAGTATAAAAAGAACATAGCACTTTCCAACAATCAAAATATGTGCACTTTCACTAGTCTAAAGAAAACTTGTGTACATCTCAGAATTTTTGCTGCCTTTTACACACGCGTTAATTTATTCTAGGCCTTGCTACCAAGTTGTTTTCTACTCTCAAGGCAAAGGCAAACTGAGAAACTCCTTGCTTTCATGTAGGTGCACACTCAATTGCATCGCTTGAAATTAGGGGGCATGGTCTCACATCTAGGGGGTGAGGTCTTATGGGAATACAGTGACCATGAGTCAAGCCCTTGTTTTCCAACAATGTAGGGGCAATTCCAGCGCTCTGGGAGCTGCTAAACATACACTGGACCTCTGTCCTGTAAATAGATGCTATGCACTAAACATAGCAGTGACTGACAGGCCCCACCCACTGTGTTATACTGTGGCCTGTGGGTGGGATGACAAAAAGTTGCACAAAAAAGGAGACTGCCCCGCCAAAATCAGGAGAGTTAGTATGTGGCATTATAACCTATTTTAGTATGTAGATACTTAAGCTGGCATATAACATATATAACTCAATATTTTAGTTTTTTCAATCGCCTCTCTCTCTCAGGGTGGGATGTATTAATATACATCACCGCCCGGCCGCCGCAATGCAATCGCATATGTACAGTACTAACATATGCCTCTGTCATCACGGTGAGGTGACAGAGGCCCCCCGTGATACCTGTAATGTGATTTGCGGGGGGTCCCCGTCACCTCCTTGGCTGTATGACGTCTCCTCCTCCCCCTGCAGCCAGAAGGACTGGGAGGATAGGGAGGCTGCGGTGGACAGCAGGTGGTGATAGAAGCCCATAGTATTCTATAGGATATCCCCATCCAAAGGTGGCGATACCCTGCCCTGCGGTAATGCGGCAGCCGGGTGTTAGTAGATATGGAAATTAGATAAAACAGGGGTTTTACCGCATTTTCAGCTTAGTACATCCCACCCTCTCTTTCTCCTCTCTCTCTCTCTCTCTATACATATATTGTATGTATATCCACACACAAGTTTTTACTGAAATGTTTTTGGCATATTAGCGCTCTACTTATCTGAATTGTGAAGGATTATGGGGACACTTATGAAAACTGTTGACCACAAGAAAACCTGTAGCAAGCAATCAGATGTTTTTGTTCATTTTCTTACCTTAAAATGTACAGATATAATTATGCTGCTTTGATAACAGCAGATTTAGTTATGTCCACCACTATTTCTAACTGTACATGTACAGCAAGACTTGGTGTCTAACTGAGCATAAAACATCATACGATAATTGTTCTGCAACAGTTTTCTTATATCTTTATTTCTGGGAAATGGAATTGTTCTTAGTGTCTACCGTTTTGCATTCTTGTGTTTGTTGATGTTTATCTTAATATGAGATGTAGAACAAAGTATGATTCTTTTGTGGTAAACCATTATTTTCAGTTATTGCATGTCTTTATTGCACAAACATTTTTGCATGTTACTGCTTAATTTGTGGAATGCATTAAATTTGCATCATTTTAGTTTTTTTTTTTAATTATTATTTAAAAAATATATATGTTTAGATTTGTAAACATATCAATTAATTACTATGAAAAATATAATGTGAATTATTTTGATTCCCAAATAATCTTATGGAGTTGTACCCATTTTTCTGTCTTATTGATTTGTCAATCTTCTCATTTTCCAGACACAGTGCCAATATTAACCTCCACCGCAAACTGTTGACCAAAGAACTGGATGAGATGGGGCTGGACTCCTCTCAGCCCAATCTCCGAGATGAATTCTTGGCAAAGATATATGGTCAACATTCCTTGGGCTTGGATGTTAGAGAGGATACCATTTCCCCAGTTGGTACAGAAGATTCCCACATTAATGGGTATGGGCGGAGCCTGGCAGAAGACTACATGGTCTTAGATCTGAGCACCACCTCCAGCATGCAGTCTAGCAGCAGTGTGCACTCTTCCATGGAGTCTGATGCGGGCAGTGATGAGGGCATCCTGCTGGATGACATTGATATTGCCAGTGACAGTGAGGAGTCCTCTCAGAAAGCCGATGCTTCTGCCTCTCTCATGGGACCAGGCAATGATGTGATGGAATCTTCCTTGTACAACGGCTTTGCCATGAGCAACGGTGGAATAATGTGCAACATTTGTCACAAAATGTACAGCAACAAAGGGACCCTGCGGGTTCATTATAAGACAGTGCACTTGCGGGAAATGCATAAATGCAAAGTTCTTGGATGTAACATGATGTTCTCCTCAGTACGCAGCCGAAACCGGCACAGTCAAAACCCTAATCTCCATAAAAACATTCCTTTCTCTTCTGTGGAATAGCTTCCAAATGGACACTGTAAACTCCACGTTTCACAGATGACACAAGTGAACTGCTCCATATTTATATATATGTACATATATAAAAATGTATATGTATGTCATATATCTATATATATATAGATATATATATAAATCTAGATATATATTCTTTTTTAACGAAAAGAGAAACAGAAAACTACAAAACACTAGGTGCTTTTTTATTTTCACTTATTGGTGAAGTTGCCCTCAAGAGGACTAACAAGAAGCATTCAAACAGAAAATACAGTCACTTATACCAGTTTTTGTAATGGAATGAAGTACTTGATTATCTCCAAAGATAGTGTCTTAATATTCCAGTGACTATTGCTTGCAAGAGAAAATAATGAACAATTGTTTTGTTTTAATTTACAAAAACACGCCTAGGTATTTTTTGAGAAGACTAAGCATGGCAGATTCACCTGTAAATATGGAGTCCCCTCAGCCCCTTAGTTGGGCAATGTTGTATTGATGGTTGTGTACGCCTAGTTTCCTGTTCCAGTTCCATAAGCCTGTGTGCAGGAAATAGGCAACTGTCAGCTCTGTCTCTTTATTTTAGCTTCAATGCACATTTTTGCAACACAGACACCGAAACATGACCATTTTGTGACTACCTGCTAGTTGTAGTATTATCCTGGTGTTGCATGCTTACAGCACTATCTACTCATTGATTTATTTTCCCTTTTGTCTTGTACTATTTGTATAAAAGCAGTAATGCACTTTCCCCACTTAAACACTACAATGTGTGTAACGATATCTCTATCTTAACTCTTTGGTGCTGAGAGACATAAGATTCTGGCAAACTAAACCAACCCCAAAACACAGCCCGTCCACTGAAGTGGCTGAAATAACTTCCTGATACTTGGATGGTTGTCCTGACTGGGCTGGACTGGTAAACGGCATGGTTGCCAAATAAAGCAAGTATTAATTGAGTTTTGCAAGTAGAAATGCCAATTTTGCACATATAACTAAAATGCATAAAACATTCTGCGAAGGCGTAAGCCATATATTATGTCCTATAGAAACAATGCTCGAATGTTAGTGAAACATCATTCCAGCGATAATGCCCCCTCCCCATTTTTAAGCTGGATAGGGATGATGGTTGTGATGTATGCCAGCCAGAGGAAGGAATAAAATTTGCTTGGCTATATGTCATGACACAATCAATATTTTTGTTTTGGGACTCACAGAGTTCATCTGCATAAGTCTTGCACATGTATATGGAAAGACCACAGTATTCATCAGATGGTTTGAGAATATTCAGTGGATTTCCTATTTCCAATAGTACTAGATATGTAACACCCTTGTATTGTACAGTATATGCTTGTTTTCACACTACTCAATGATGAAGTCTTATTTTGATGTTTATGAGTGACAGTATTACAGGGAATTACACGTCTTTCAAAATTTGAACCGAAGAATGAATACAATACACCTTAGTATTGTATAAAGCAGTGCTTTTACACATACTGTACATTTTGTATGGGTTAAATCTTATGCTGCAAATCATTACTAGATAGTGGTGTTCACTTAAAATATAGTAAAAAGAATGATGTTCTGTTAGCAGGGCCGCTGCAAGGTTTTTCAGCACCCTAGGCAAACCCTTAGCTTACTGGTCCCACTACCACCCACTAATATCGACTTTCCAGAAACTCAGGTGAAAGTGTGGAGGTTGTGTCTTTGAAGTTCAACATATGCGGTCTGCATTAAGTTCAACAAGGATGCCTCTAAATCCTCCTTCATTTTGTGATAGACTCATAGATTCTGGAGCCTCTAGGCTTGTGAAACTACACTTCCCAGCATGCCTTGGCATAGTTTTAGTATTCCCTAATAGCAAAACGGTGGCAAGGCATGTTGGGACTATGGAGGACTATAGTTTGGCCATGCATGCTCTAGGCAGATGCCGAAAGCTGCCTAATGGTAGAGCCAGCCCTGTCTGTTGATTTATTTTAAGGCAGTCAGGTTGTAGTCAGGGTAATAGTCTCTTCATTTTAATCAAAACCCCCTAATTTGCCAGAAACTATCGCACAGATGGGATCCGTTTCCAAGGATATAATGCCTGGGGAATTGCATCTTGCCAGTACCGTCTACTTACTGTGAGTGGCAGGGCTGCTCATTCTACGGTGTGTAAATAAAACTGCTTTCAGATCTTCACTCTTTTACTAATTGAAGGGAGGCAAGAATATTAAAGTTCATGTTTGGAACGTATGCAGCTTTTCTAGTGAATTTCTCCTGGAACATATTAGACCTCAATAAAGAAACATTATTGCAAAAAGCAAAGTCTTCCCTTTAAGTGATCCAGCAAATACAAAATGTTCATCCCTCCAGAGTTAATGTCACAAGACATCCTGCAGTAAAGGATTTTAATATTAAATATCAAAATTTACAAGCCTAGACCTGTATATAATAAATAGATGCAGGTGGCTACCCTAACCTCCCCTGATATTAGACTCAGCCAATGTTAATCCCATGACATTTATATAACCAGAAACAGGCAGGAGCAGCAGTGTTTTGCGTCTTTGCGCTTTGTCCTGGGAATTGAGATATATACATTGGAAACCGGCAAATGTTTCTCTCAGTATTTGGGTGGTCAGAAAGGCTTTGTGACATCACCGTCATAACAGGTTCCTCAATTAGGCCAAAAGTTGAAGCACTTACAGTATAATAGCTAAGAAGCACATGTGCTTGACCTTAAATAGATCCATTCATATTGTAATTACCCCCTTCCCCTTCCCCCCAGAAAGCATAGCGATATAAATGTTCCTTTTCTTCTTGGAGTTATGTAGAGAGAACACATAGAAACTTAAATAAAACAGCGCAAGGCACTTTTTTCTTGAAACCTTTATGCGTTTCCAGTGTTTACGCATCTTGCCTGAACTAGCGTGCCACACAGGTAGCGCACATTGCTCAAACTGTACTTGTTACAGTAGATTTGCATAACTTCAGCATTCTGCCAAAATTGTACATTTCTATCCGCATTAAGGTTCTTTTCTCTCTGTTTTCCAATCAATACCTCCTAATACAATCTGAACTCTGAGATTGTTGTGTATTGCAGTATGTCTCTGTTTCTATTTTTTGTTACAGCACTAGCTAGCTATGATTATCCATGCCTTGTTTGTTATATTTGCAGCAAATGTCTCATGTTTGCCAAAGGAATTTATTATATGCGTCTTTTTTTGTTGTTGTTTTTAAGTTGAATTATTGTATATGGCACTCGATATGGATTCTAAACATACACATTTCTAGCAGACAAGACAGTATTTCCAATTACACTGATTGCTGAAAATTTTGTTATCAAAGAACTATAAGAAAATGCCCAAAAAGGAATGATCGGTTATGTTTCTTCCTGGGTCCATGGTGATTAAAGACTGAAAATACTTGTGAAACCAGTAAAAGACTTTTTTTTTCTTAATTTAAAGTTACAGTTGTCCAACACTAATGTTTACTGAGAAAAGCTGAGGAATTTTTTGATGACCAATTTTTGGAATATGTCACTGAGTTTTAAGTACTACTCTCGGTTAAACTGAATAGTATTCAGCTTAGTTTTTATACCGTTCATGTATACTGTATGTGTTTGTTAAATTGCAACCGGATTAAGTAAAGTGTACTCTTCTTATTCAGTTTGTATGTGTGTCCATGCTAACATTCTCTGGCCTTGCCTTTTTCTATATCAGGAGCATCACTGTTTCAAGAGGTTGCGAAAAGTTTTAGTTAAGTACTGTGTGATGCAAACATGTTTTAATAATAAAAGAACAAAAAATGCTGAATTTAAATACATCAATTCTTCACATTTATGAAGACCTCTGGCGAAACAGCATAAACTCAAAGGTACACCACAAAAGGCCAAATAAGAAAAAAATTAAAAAGAAGAAAAGTAATTTATTATTAATTTTCAGAATTATTTTTGTTACCTGAAGAGTTATTTCATTGATCTGATGAATAATTCTGAGTACAATTGGCAACAGAATTTACATTTAAAAGAATGGCTTTGGGTTGTGGATGGCACTGATAAAATATTTGTCTTCCTTGTATGAAAATATAGGTGTAGAATATTTATGTGCCTTACAGTATTGTTGTGCAGAAAGAGGTGGCTCAAACGCTTCCCATAAAAATGAGATGCGCTGCATGGTGGATGCGGCGATGGAATGGTGTTAGTACATCACTGTGGCCCAGCTGCTCAAAGTTCCATTGAGGAGCAGGGGGTGAAGCCACAATAACTTGATTCACCATAAACTGAGTTATCAAGTTCCCAGACCACCTGTCTGAGGAACTGGTGGGGTCTTGGAGGTTGGTCTACTTTCTCAGGTGTTCTGGAGACTACTCCAATATTCAGGAGTTTAGAAATATTTCAGAAGAGTAGACAAGCATGTCCTAAATCTGCTTATAAAGAACTCTCTAGTCCTGTCCATTATACTGACAAGTGCTCGTAGTACAGTAATACAATTAACTGCTGCAGATTGGTTTATAAACCTCTAAAATAACTTGGTGCTAAAATGTATAATACATTATGACTTCGACTTTTGCATAAACATCCATTTGCAGCTTGCGTGCGGGTGTAAAATAATTTGCTGGTCACCAATCATAGAAGGATTTGTACAGCGCCTGCAGATCTAAAATACTCTCTGGTGTCTTAAGCTGGGTACACATATATACAATTGTCGGGCCGTTCTTCCGTTCTGGGTCGGACAGCCGTTCAATTGTATAGGTGTGTACACTGTCCCTACCGACCGATAAACGGCAAAAAACTGTCTTGACCGTCCATACTCGGTCGGTCGATGGTTCTTTGCAGTTTAATTTTCATCCGACAGGACGGCCCCATATCGGTACAAAAGTGCAGTGTGTACGCACGTCCGACCGATATGCTGCCGTCCTTGCGGCTATACTGACAAAGCTGGAACGCCCATGTGGGCGTTCCAGCTTTGACTAAAAAAAAAAAAACAGCGTGGGGTCCCCCCACAGCCGTAACCAGCACCAGGCTGAAGGAGCCGGGGCTGGTATAAAAAAATCAGGAAACCCGACAAATAGGGCTTCGCTGATTTTTTAAAACCAGCCCCAGGCTCCAGGTCCGGGGCTGGTTCCCAAAATACGGGGGACAAAATGACTAGGGGTCCCCCGTATTTTAAGAACCAGCCCCAGGCACAACCAGCCAGCAGGGTAATGCCACAGCCGGGGGACACTTATGATATAAGTTCCCGCGGCCAAAGCATTCATCCCTACTGACCAGTCAGCCTGGCCAGGGGCCCTGGGGGAGTGGGGACCCCCCCAATGAAGGGGTCCCCCCCCTCCAGGACTTACCTGACCAGGCTGAAGCCTGGTACTGTCCCCGATGCCCCTGGGCGGTGGGCATCGGGCTGATGGAATGGTGTAAAAAAATAGAATAAAAACTATTGTTTTTTCCTGTGGAACTATGAGTCCCAGCAAGCCTCCCCCGCATGCTGGGACTTGGAGAACCACAAGTCCCAGCATGCGGGACATTAAAGGGCCCGCTGGCACTTGTAGTTCCACAGAAAAAAAAATAGTTAAATAAATACACACTGACACATATGAAAAATAAAAGTTTAATACATACATACATTACACAAACACACTGATACTTACCTATCTTGATCCCGTAGGTAGGTCCCTGTGTCCGGTCCACTGGCTTGGTTCCAGGGCTGGTCCGGGGCTCCAGGGCTGAAGAGTCCGGGGTCCTGGATCCGTAGTAATCCAGATGGGTACCTGGGGAAGGAAATCCAACTCACCTGTCTTCTGGCGACCACCCCGGCATCTGCTGTTCAAGACGCGCTGCTCCCGGCTTCTGTGGTACCCGCTCTGCCTCCGCTGTATACTAGAGATGCAGAGGTCCTTCTCCCTCGGCGTCTCTGCTCAGAATGATTTCTGGCCAATCAGGAGCCGAGAGAGTCGGCTCCTGATTGGCCAGAAATCATTCTGAGGAGAGACGCCGAGGGAGAAGGACCTCTGCATCTCTAGTATACAGCGGAGGCAGAGCGGTACCACAGAAGCCGGGAGCAGCGCGTCTTGAAGTGAAGATGCCGGGGTGGACAGGACAGGTGAGTAGGATTTGCTTCCCCAGGTACCCCTTTGGAGTACTACGGATCCAGGACCCCGGACTCTTCAGCCCTGGAGCCCCGGACCCGGACCAGCCCCGGAACCAAGCCAGTGGACCGGACACAGGGACCTACCTACGGGATCAAGATAGGTAAGTATCAGTGTGTTTGTGTAATGTATGTATGTATTAAACTTTTATTTTTCATATGTGTCAGTGTGTATTTATTTAACTATTTTTTTTTCTGTGGAACTACAAGTGCCAGCGGGCCCTTTAATGCCCCGCATGCTGGGACTTGTGGTTCTCCAAGTCCCAGCATGCGGGGGAGGCTTGCTGGGACTCATAGTTCCACAGGAAAAAACAATAGTATTTATTCTATTTTTTTACACCATTCCATCACCCCGATGCCCACCGCCCAGGGGCATCGGGGACAGTACCAGGCTTCAGCCTGGTCAGGTAAGTCCTGGAGGGGGGGGACCCCTTCATTGGGGGGGTCCCCACTCCCCCAGGGCCCCTGGCCAGGCTGACTGGTCAGTAGGGATGAATGCTTTGGCCGCGGGAACTTATATCATAAGTGTCCCCCGGCTGTGGTATTACCCTGCTGGCTGGTTGTGCCTGGGGCTGGTTCTTAAAATACGGGGGACCCCTAGTCATTTTGTCCCCCGTATTTTGGGAACCAGCCCCGGACCTGGAGCCTGGGGCTGGTTTTAAAAAATCAGCGAAGCCCTATTTGTCGGGTTTCCTGATTTTTTAATACCAGCCCCTGCTCCTTCAGCCTGGTGCTGGTTACGGCTGTGGGGGGGACCCCATGCCGGTTTTTTTTTTAATAGGTAAAAGGGTGACTGCTATAATTATGCCCTAACCCAGCCCATTATTATAATTTTGGTCACATGTGAAGTGTGAATAGCCCAAATCGGGAGAGTGTGTACGGTGGTACAATCCTTTTCTTGCGACTGTTTGGACGGGAGTACATCAGACGTCGCAAGTAAATTGTACAGGTGTGTACGCGCGTGTCGGCTGTTGTTTGCGGACGGTCCGACGGGAGTACGGTCGGCCGAACGCTTGCAAAAAAAAAGGATTGTATAGATGTGTACCCAGCTTTAGATCTGCGGGCTTTCTGTACGGGAGTCATGTGCTCATTTCCATAGGAACACCCAGCATTTTCACGGGAACGCCCATGATACACTGGGCGTTCCCATGGTTGCGACCCCTTGCCGCCGCCCGATGCCCCCTGCCAGCACTGCTAGATGTGAGTGGGTCCGACCGATATGCACGTCCGACCGATATGCTGCCGTCCTTGCGGCTATACTGACAAAGCTGGAACGCCCATGTGGGCGTTCCAGCTTTGACTAAAAAAAAAAAAACAGCGTGGGGTCCCCCCACAGCCGTAACCAGCACCAGGCTGAAGGAGCCGGGGCTGGTATAAAAAAATCAGGAAACCCGACAAATAGGGCTTCGCTGATTTTTTAAAACCAGCCCCAGGCTCCAGGTCCGGGGCTGGTTCCCAAAATACGGGGGACAAAATGACTAGGGGTCCCCCGTATTTTAAGAACCAGCCCCAGGCACAACCAGCCAGCAGGGTAATGCCACAGCCGGGGGACACTTATGATATAAGTTCCCGCGGCCAAAGCATTCATCCCTACTGACCAGTCAGCCTGGCCAGGGGCCCTGGGGGAGTGGGGACCCCCCCAATGAAGGGGTCCCCCCCCTCCAGGACTTACCTGACCAGGCTGAAGCCTGGTACTGTCCCCGATGCCCCTGGGCGGTGGGCATCGGGCTGATGGAATGGTGTAAAAAAATAGAATAAAAACTATTGTTTTTTCCTGTGGAACTATGAGTCCCAGCAAGCCTCCCCCGCATGCTGGGACTTGGAGAACCACAAGTCCCAGCATGCGGGACATTAAAGGGCCCGCTGGCACTTGTAGTTCCACAGAAAAAAAAATAGTTAAATAAATACACACTGACACATATGAAAAATAAAAGTTTAATACATACATACATTACACAAACACACTGATACTTACCTATCTTGATCCCGTAGGTAGGTCCCTGTGTCCGGTCCACTGGCTTGGTTCCAGGGCTGGTCCGGGGCTCCAGGGCTGAAGAGTCCGGGGTCCTGGATCCGTAGTAATCCAGATGGGTACCTGGGGAAGGAAATCCAACTCACCTGTCTTCTGGCGACCACCCCGGCATCTGCTGTTCAAGACGCGCTGCTCCCGGCTTCTGTGGTACCCGCTCTGCCTCCGCTGTATACTAGAGATGCAGAGGTCCTTCTCCCTCGGCGTCTCTGCTCAGAATGATTTCTGGCCAATCAGGAGCCGAGAGAGTCGGCTCCTGATTGGCCAGAAATCATTCTGAGGAGAGACGCCGAGGGAGAAGGACCTCTGCATCTCTAGTATACAGCGGAGGCAGAGCGGTACCACAGAAGCCGGGAGCAGCGCGTCTTGAAGTGAAGATGCCGGGGTGGACAGGACAGGTGAGTAGGATTTGCTTCCCCAGGTACCCCTTTGGAGTACTACGGATCCAGGACCCCGGACTCTTCAGCCCTGGAGCCCCGGACCCGGACCAGCCCCGGAACCAAGCCAGTGGACCGGACACAGGGACCTACCTACGGGATCAAGATAGGTAAGTATCAGTGTGTTTGTGTAATGTATGTATGTATTAAACTTTTATTTTTCATATGTGTCAGTGTGTATTTATTTAACTATTTTTTTTTCTGTGGAACTACAAGTGCCAGCGGGCCCTTTAATGCCCCGCATGCTGGGACTTGTGGTTCTCCAAGTCCCAGCATGCGGGGGAGGCTTGCTGGGACTCATAGTTCCACAGGAAAAAACAATAGTATTTATTCTATTTTTTTACACCATTCCATCAGCCCGATGCCCACCGCCCAGGGGCATCGGGGACAGTACCAGGCTTCAGCCTGGTCAGGTAAGTCCTGGAGGGGGGGGACCCCTTCATTGGGGGGGTCCCCACTCCCCCAGGGCCCCTGGCCAGGCTGACTGGTCAGTAGGGATGAATGCTTTGGCCGCGGGAACTTATATCATAAGTGTCCCCCGGCTGTGGTATTACCCTGCTGGCTGGTTGTGCCTGGGGCTGGTTCTTAAAATACGGGGGACCCCTAGTCATTTTGTCCCCCGTATTTTGGGAACCAGCCCCGGACCTGGAGCCTGGGGCTGGTTTTAAAAAATCAGCGAAGCCCTATTTGTCGGGTTTCCTGATTTTTTAATACCAGCCCCTGCTCCTTCAGCCTGGTGCTGGTTACGGCTGTGGGGGGGACCCCACGCCGGTTTTTTTTTTAATAGGTAAAAGGGTGACTGCTATAATTATGCCCTAACCCAGCCCATTATTATAATTTTGGTCACATGTGAAGTGTGAATAGCCCAAATCGGGAGAGTGTGTACGGTGGTACAATCCTTTTCTTGCGACTGTTTGGACGGGAGTACATCAGACGTCGCAAGTAAATTGTACAGGTGTGTACGCGCGTGTCGGCTGTTGTTTGCGGACGGTCCGACGGGAGTACGGTCGGCCGAACGCTTGCAAAAAAAAAGGATTGTATAGATGTGTACCCAGCTTTAGATCTGCGGGCTTTCTGTACGGGAGTCATGTGCTCATTTCCATAGGAACACCCAGCATTTTCACGGGAACGCCCATGATACACTGGGCGTTCCCATGGTTGCGACCCCTTGCCGCCGCCCGATGCCCCCTGCCAGCACTGCTAGATGTGAGTGGGTCCCGCCTGCAGTCGCAAAACATCGCTCACTGTTGTGAATTTACAATGGTGAGTAAGAACCAAAATGACCTCCTTAGTGCAAGATGTATCATCTGTTACATATACTTTGCAATAAATCTGGTTCCACATAATATACATATAGTACCACTGTTTATTAATTTATTAATACTGCGTGCCTGATTACATATGCCCTGCAATAAGATGATTTCTGGGTTTATGGCCCACAAGTCCTATTGCACATGTGCAGATTTCTGCCTGCATATGCACAATCCTCTGGGGCTTCATGCAATAACTAACCCAAAGGCTTTGTATAGTCGACACCATGCATTGATGGCCTTGCGTATCTGACACAATATCTGGAAAGTTTACATTTCCAGAGGTTGATGCATATGGGCACATCACAGCCTCATAACTCTCATTCTGATATCTGCTGCAAACCATTTTAATATATATTAGGATCCATGTCAGCATTTTGGTGTTTAATACATCATAGGTGAATGCTGAATGGGAGGTGCTTTTGAGTACCAATCAACCCCCTTATAGATTATCCTCCCCATAATGGTCATGAGAATGGGCACTCATTTTGCCCCCACCCTCTCCTAATATACTTGCAAATCTGTGATAAGGTAGAAACATGACATTTATGTTGTAAATTATTTCCATTAAATTTATCTAGAAGCCCCCCCCCCTCCAAAAAATAATAATAATGAAATAATAAATGAATGAATGAAACAATACATTTTCAGTTTATGATTGGGGTAATGGTGGAAAGGTGGAATTATAAAGTGTAAATGTAGTATAAACAGAGATAGTCTGTGATTGGTCAGAGCATGTACTTTTAGAGAAACCTGGGAATCATATCATACTCTGAAGATGATCCTTGGACATCGACTGTTTGTTATGTATTAAAATTTAAACTGGGACATTTCAGGAGAGGCCAAACAAACTGAACAAATGACAAGCATAAATATCTGTTAAAAGGTAAGTGATTCAAGTAAATTATAGCTTTCAGTTTGCCCTAAAATATCATCCATCAGCATTGGCAGTGCATAGAGAACTTGTGGTGTAGACACCACAAACACATGTACTATACTTACCACAATTAATGAACACATGGAGATTCATCCATATCTATGAATGAATCAAACTAGAATGTTCACTTTTACACGTTGTCAAACATATGCTGCACTGCAGGAGTACAAATTTGAGATGTTAACCCTTTGAGTGCCAAGTGCCTTTTCAAAAATACTGTAGGTGTGAAAATTGTCAAGCAAACATTTTTAATCATCATAATGACCTGTAATTTCTACCTTACATAAATGTTATGTTTTTTTACATTTATATGACAAACAGAGATTCTGGCATTTTTAGTGGGTATTTTTCACATCTCTCACAGAGATGTTGACACTCAAAGGGTTAAGACAGATTTATAGTTGGGAGCTGAATTCTAAATTTCAGAATAAAAGTAAAGCTGCCCAGTATTTATGGACGACTTTTTCTATTATAAGCAGGCACATTTTTACCTGCATGCAAATAATGGGTATGATTCAGAGTTGAGATTTTGGGTGACATTTAATAGAATGCGATTTTTAATCATTTTCAAATTCGCCATTATCGCACTTTTTCAAATCAAAATTTTTGCTGTGAATTCGCATATTTAATGAGGTGTGTATTCCGGGCAAAAAAGTGCGATTAAGTGCAATAATGTGCGAATTTTAGTCATGAAAATGTGCGATTTTAGGCATGAAAATATGCGAATTTGAGGAAATTTGTGTTTAAAAAAAATGGCGTGGGGTCCCCCCTCCTGAGCTTAACCAGCCCAGGGCTCATTGAGCTGGACCTGGTTCCAAAAATATGGGGGACAAAAAGCGTAGGGGTCCCCCGTATTTCTGAAACCAACCCCGGACTCTTGGTCTGGTCCTCGTTCAAAAACTATGGGGGACAAAAAATCTGGGGGTCCCCTGTATTTTGAAACCAGCACCGGGCTCCAACAGCCCGTTGTGTCATGCCACAGCCAGGGGACACTTTTTACATAAGGACAGCCTTGGACGGGGTACCTGGAGGAGTGGGGACCCTCCCAATCAAGGGGTCCCCCCCAGGCTTCACCCGTCCAGGGCTGAAGCACGGGCCTGTCACCGGTGTCCCAGGGCATTGGACGCCGGCCTGATAAGGTAAAATCAGACATTCCTAACATTGCTTTATACAGGTAAACTACAAGTGCCAGCAGGCCTTCCCCGCATGTTGAGACTTGGAGAACCACAAGTCGCAGCATGCGGGGCATTAATGGGCCCACTGGGACTTGTAGTCCACCTGTAATAAGAATGTTAAAATAAAACACACACACACACACAGAAAAGTATAACTTTATTACACACAAGCACACACCTCACTTTTACACCAACATACTTACCAATCCAGGGTCCAGCGCTGGTCTCTCTGCTACAGAGCCAGCTCACCCCGCACTGAAAGCGGGGTGAGGCAGCTTTCTCCTGCACAGATAACAGCCTCTGTAGCGCTGTCCCAGCACTACAGAGGCTGCTAGCGTGGTTGGCCGATGTGTCTCCATGGAGATGCATAGCTCAGCAGCAAATTTCTCAGCAGCAAATTTCATATACATAGGCTTATGAGAACCAGCCCTAACATTTCTGTTAAGCACAACCCGTAAATATATAATTAGGTCTTGTAGACTGATGCTCGGTACACACCAGAATGATTTCAGCTCAATTCCCCAATTTCGCTGCAATTTTGACCAATTGTATGTAAAAAGAGCAGAACTGGGCATGTTTTTAATGCCATGCCGATCTGGTGCGAGTCCCCTCCGGTCATTTAGGAGCTTTGCAGATTTTACCTGCTGCACTAAAGATTTGTCATCTACATTGGATTGTATGTAGACTGTGTGCAGATCATGTGCTCCATGTGCACCAACTCATCCCTTTAATCCGGGACACATATTAATTACACAGGTTCTGTGGCTGGCTTTCACCTGGTTTTAAACTGCCACACCTCAAGACTCCATTTCACCTGGTTTTAATAACCTGTGTAATTAATATGTGTCCCGGATTAAAGGGATTAGTTGGTCACCCTAGCTCCAACAGATCATGCAACAATTGTACGATTGATTGAGGGTCATGGTCGCTCTGGTGTGTACCCTACATTCCTCTTATGTTTATCACAAACCAGATAAGCCTCCCACTCAGGCTTAGCCACATTACAAACCTTTATAGCTGCCAGGGCCAAACATTTCCATGCTAGACCCTATACAATATATCTGCCAGATAATCTGCCAGAAATGAGGACACATGAACCAATGCATCAGTGCAAAAAGGTGCTACATTTCTTAAAATAGGCTCAGCACAGCATATGGCCAGACGAATCTCAACATAAATTTTCCTATTAAACTTGAATTCTATGTTAATTATTCCAATTGTAAAGTGCAACGGAATATGCTGCACTATATAAGAAACTGTAAATAAATAAAATAAATAATAAGTATGGATTTGGCATGCATTAGATGAAGCCAGATGGCTGATCCAATATCCAGTTTTGATAATAATGCCCCATCACAAAAACTATGTATTTGTGCCAGTGTGTCTACAAAATACAGCGTTCACAGACTCCCAATAGGTATACCACAGGTCCTGTATCAGCCTGAACCTATCATGTACCTTCTTGGGCCTCAGGCCTACAGGAAGGATGTAGAAATCTAGCTGCAGTGCTGAAGGAAAAGGGCCACACAGATGCCTGATACTAGTTTCAGCTTCTACCTTGCTTTTAACAATTTAAGGTCATTCCCTAGCTGAATGTAAATCCCTGTGTGCTACCAAATGTAGCAGGCCAGAAATGGGCAAACAGCAACTGTACTTTAAACAATCAAACAGAATTTGAGCTTCATCCTGCATCGGGCACCAGCCCAACCATTTCCAATTTGATGGTGAAAAAAAATCATTATTGAAGCTCAACAGGAGTTTCTCCATTGTCTGATTGGTCTGTATTGGACCCTCTTACAATGTTTGACAGGGTCACCCTTAACACCTATGCTGCAGACGTGATGACACACCACCCCTCACAAAAGTGCGGTTATTAAAATAAGAGAATGTCTTTTTGCTAATGATGTTGTTCCTTTACAATGGTATGGTAGATTATATGCAAAATGACCAATGTTTTATCAGTGCGCATGCACATGTGCAGGCCTGCAGTGCGGGCACCTTCAGAGACTGGGTGCGGCCAGGAAAACGCTGGGGGTCCCCAGTGTCCCCCACACAGACCTGCCTTCTGAGGGTGGGTGGCTGACATCACTGAAAGTCAGCCGGTCGCCCAGTTCTCAGAGCAGGATGCCACAATTCGTCAGCAGAGACTGACTTAGATTTGCGAGCACTGTAGAAATCATTGTTGGTCAGCAACTATGGAATGCTTTTGCAGCCACACCCTAGCCTGCGAATGGAAGCATATGCAAACCATCCATTCTCAGTGCTGCGTGTATATTCGCTGGGCAGTGGGTGGCGTTACAAGGCTCGCTAAGCATCAAACTAATGCTGCTTAGTGAGCCAACTAGAATGACCTCCTGTGGGCGGTGCATCCAGCAGGGCCCACACAAACTGCACCTTTATTTAATGCTCACTTTTCCGGAGTCCCACGCTGAGCGCTGCATCCACAGCAAAAAATTGCAGCCAAAAGGGCCACCATGCATGCACAATAGTAAAAGGGCATGGTGACATGCTTCCGGAGACCGACGTACAATGGCAGAGTCGACTAAACCAAGGTTTCCCTTACTCTGTTAAAGTGTCACTGATGCTACTTTCAGACCGCAAAACTGGCTTTGACCAGGTATTTTCAAACATTTCTAAAAACGGGTCTGCCAGCTAAAACCCCTTTCACACCGCATGTCTTTAAACAGTATTTCAGTGCAGTTTTTGTCCTTAAACGTTATTTCAATGCAGTTTTCGTTCCTTCACAACACTGAACCCGTTTTAACCCATAGAAAAAAGTGGATGAAAAAAACAAGTCTGAAACGGGTAGGACCCTGCTTTATTACCGTTTAGAACCTGTAAATGCACTCTGCACCTTTCAAACTGCACAAATTACGGTTTTAAAACTGGAAAAAAACGGCAAAATAATGGGTAAAAAGTGCGGTCTGAAAGGGGTATTAGTAGAACCATTGGACCTTATAAACATTTTCATGCATTGATTTGATGATGAAAAATTTAAATGCTAATTTAAATTGATTATTTAATAACAATACTGTTACTAATAACAAATGGGCAAGGTCTGTAAAAGTAACTGATGCATTTCTTAAATACATACTCAATAAAAAGCACTTTCCTGATTAGGGCAATTCAATTTCACACTAGGGTAATTACAGTTCCTTTTAAATGCAGTCAGTCCCTGTATTAGGAATATTTGGCAGTCTTTGGTGGTGCTCCGTGCTTTTAAATGATATTATTGTTCACTTAATTTTGGGCATGTAAAGTCTCACCGCTGGAGGGATTCCTGGGGACCTCTGATGCTAACCAGTTGTCATAATAACTCGGAAGGGTAGCAATGCTGATAATGGATGTCCGTTGGAGGAAGATCGATGGACTGAAAATACACACCCATATGGTGTCCTCATTAGGGTGCGGTGGTTTTGGAGTGATACAGCCAAGTGAAGTCAGCAAAAAAAATGAAGCAACCAGTACAAAGGGGGATAATAGCATGTGGGGCAGCCTTGACAAGACCTTTTTACCTTCCATTCCTACTGTTTTTATTGTACTATCTGACTAAATCCATACCCAAGCAGCTGCTCTTAGAAAAGCATCTTCAAAGTTTGATGATGTGATGTTCTTCAGGGTGAATATTTATGAAAGAGCAGTAAACACTAACATACCCCTGATCCCATTGTAATTCTTAATTGCACCTTTTGTAATGCCTCCTGGTTTCTAGGTTTATCCAAACTCTTCTTCAACACATCAGTGAGAGAAAATATCAACATATTTCCCCATTTGAATTGTCCATACAGTAGCTCTCAGATCCAGTGTAACCGCAGTGTTCACATAATCAACAATGTCCGCGTGCACCTCTGCTTCCTCTAGAGTGGCTACTTACACCTTATTTGCTGATTTGTCTGCGCAATTAGTATATCTTCTGACCTGAATAACTGCTGCAGTTGATATGACATTAACAGACATAACAGAACTTTGCACATTTTTACCTACTCCAGAAAGCAACCAGAGTCACCATTACTGCTACTGTTGGCACTGAAATGTCCAATTGATCCTTGCTCCTATCCCAAAGAACAGCACCTAATTTCTGTAGAAGTGGGAGTTCAACTGGAATCTAAAACAATGGCAGACACGTTACAAAGAGGCTCTTAAGAAACAACAGATTGAGGGGTTAATAAGGGAATTGATAATTAGAAGGTGTAGGAGAAGTTAAATGCATTTACAATGTTAAAGAATGGGCAGAAACAGGACAGGTTGGCTCAAAGTATGTAAAAAAACAGAAGATAAGATGGAAAGAAGCAGACAAAGACATATCCAGAGGAGACCCATAACTAAACTCTAACTGCACCAGTTGCTCATTATGCTGCAATCACAGCACCAAAATAACAAGATGCTCCTAATGCCGTCATGCACACAGGAGCAAGCTGAGGGGATATTTAAGGTAAAGGAAAAAAAGGAGTGGAAATCACAGGATACACTACTGACACAGGGAAAACAGCAGGGCTCATAACTGTGTCCATGTGTCATGACTTAAAATGGATGACTCTCTTAATAAGGTGAGAGCTACCACTACTACCCCTGCCTACCTATTTATGTATAAAGGAGCTGCAGGATTATGTTGCTCTGTAGCCCCTGACTCACTGCTAATGTCTGCCATTTCCTGAACATTGTGACTGAATCAATGTTGGGGAAAGCAGAGTGGCCGGACTATCCAGAGAAGTTCCAGAAAGCATTGGCATCCTCTACCACTGGCCTGTGAGGTACCTACGGCAGGTTAAGTGAGAGGAAGTGTGATCCCGGAAAGGTGTTCGAAGGGGGGCAGGGTGCCATGCATGAGAAAGCAGGCAATATAATTAAAATAATGTAAAATAAAGGTTAGTAAATAATAGACAATACATATTGGGGCAGATGTATTAAGCCTTAACAAGAGATAAATTCAAGTGTGATAAGGAGAGATAAACATCCAGCCAATCAGCTCCTTACTGACTTTTTTCAAACATAGCCTGTAACATGGCAGTTAGCAGGTGATTGGCTGGACGTTTATCTCTCCTTATCACACTTGCATTTATCTCTTGTTAAGGCTTAATACATTTGCCCCACAATGAGGTGAATTCAGATTGATACAGATTGTACTTAACAGGAGGATATCCAAAAGGCTGGGAAAACTCAAACAAGGCTACTTATAAATTAAAATTAAAACACAAACTTTTAGGTTACAAAAATAACTGACACAGAATGAATAAAACATTATTAATTCTACATCATCACGGGGCTTTGGCCCTGATCTGGATTTGTAAGCAAACCATATGGTTTATGTACAATTCCAATGGTTGGGGAACTCTCATGAGCAGAACGATTCCTGCGTGATCACTGCCAGTCTTCCCTTAGCATGACTGACATGCAGCGACTGGTTGAGGGACCAGGTGGAGAGAGGGTAAGGCACTAAGGCAGCGATTTTCCACATTTTTCAATTTGCACTCTTAGAAACATTTTAAAATTGCCAAGGCACAAAATCAGTACCTCACTGAAAAAACAAACAGTTTCTCCGAACACTGTCCCCCATGGTAATTCTACACATTGTATTCCAACAAATTTAGTAATCACACTGCCCCCACATTAATGAAACAAGTCAGTAGTAAGTCAGCCCGACAGCAATCACACAAATAAAAAGAGCACTGGCCAGAAACCTGTGTAAATGAGTAAAAAGTTCCCCATAGTGGCGGGAGTACAGTGAGGCAGCAGCACAGACACTGAGCAGCATTGGGCAGGAAGGAGATGCAAAGCACGTAACCTATGAGTCATGACACGTTGAAGGTCACGGGCTAGGCCACAGAAGAGTACTGTTCTGCCCAAGCCTGACAGTGATGTTTGCAGCCAGGCAAGTGTCTCACAATCTCCTTGGTGGCGGCACATCTGGCTATTCGCAGCACACAACCACTGCACTAGGGGAAGGTTAGGTTTAGGGTTAGAGTTAAAATAACAAAAATAAACCATTTGCCAGTATTTTAATGTTGACTTTTGACAATGTCAACCCAAGTCTGTGTCAACCATTTAACTGTTGACATATTGACTTTCAACCATCAGGGGCATATGTAATAGGGTCCGACTTTGGCAGAGGAACGGGATGGCTGACATTTGCCATTTTCTTAAAACATCAGCCATTTACAAGGCAAAACAATTTGTCAAAGCAAGTAATCTCTTGGCTCACCAGATTTATTTGCTATTATTGATGTTATTGTAAACTGGTTTTATCCTCTGTTTAATTGCTTTCATAGCTGGGTGTAGTGATGGCAGAGTACAGTAGCCTGAGTACTGTAGTGCAAACATTAGATTTCCTCTCCTAGGTAAAAATTATGATGAAACATTATTAAAATAAGATAAAGGGGTAGAGAGGGTGTATTTTTGGGTGGATATTTCGATGCAAACCACTTCATGGCTATCTCCTCGAATTGTGTTTCAGCTATTAGCTTGCAGCTGTCAGTGGAAATTTACTAAGATTGAATGGATATGAATGCACCCATTCCTAGTTAAATAAGGCCTAGACCCGGTGCCTGGCAAATTTACATTCAGTCAAATTCGGCTGAATTGAAGTTTTTACGAATGGCAACTTCAGCCAAATTCGTCTGTAGGAATGAATACACCATCGATAGAATTAAGCCGTATATGGCCATAGAGTTCTATCTGATCGGCTAATTTACAATCATTCGTATTGTTGTCTATAAATTCAGCAGTAAAAATCACTGGAAAATAGACCTAATTTTGCAGGCATATTCGACCGAAGCCTGCATGGATCAGTCAGATCCATGCAGGCTTCTCTGAGTAAAAAGAAATAATAAAAAAACAATGTGGGGCATAACCATCCCAGGCTCCTTGAGCCAGTCCTGGTTGCAGAAATGCAGGTTATAAATTAAATGGGTATATGCACGTATGGGTTTTGGAGTCGGCAGATGTTTATTATGTTTTTTATTTTTATTTATTAGTATGTAAGTTTCCTTTTGTTCTAATTATTGTTGCTATTGTTGCCACTAAAAGTACTCATTGATTATCTCTTTGATCTTTATTATTATTCATAATTATTGTTTAGTGATGGTCTCATTGCGGTTCAATTATTCCCATCTATTTTACAATATTACATTTTCATGTGTGTTATTTCAATTTTTTACACTTACTCGTATTATTATCTGATTGCAGGAGTCGCTATGTTATTATTTCTTCACTTTTCTTTGTTCCTTTTACCTTTTCATTTCTTAATTAATGTTAGGATATATTGTTGGAAAATGTTAGAAAATGGTGGATTGTCCTCAACTGTATAGTTTTTTTCATTTCCTTAATTATCTTTGAAATAATCTGTGATTTATGATGTTCAGGATGAAAAAACCCAGTACCAGGCTCTTGGCCTGGTCTTGGTTCCTAAAATTTGGGGGACAAAAGTCTCCTGTATTTTAGAAACCAGCACCGGGCTCAAACAGCCAGCAATGTCATGCCACAGCCAGGGGAAACTTTTTATGTAAGGTCCTCCAGGCAAAACATGAGCAACGTGACTGGTCAGCCCTGGCCAGGTCCCTGGGGGTGTGGCAACCCCTCCAATAAAGGGGTGTCCCCCTCCAGGGAATATCTGGCCTTGGTTGAAGCCCTGGGCTTTCCCCTACACTTCTGGGCTGTGGGTGGCAGGCTGATTTTGAGAAAAGTGTAAAGATAAAATTATTGAAAATAGATATTGTGTTCTTTAGTAGACCAGCAACACACACACCCACATTCTGGGACTTGGAGAACAACAAATAGAGAAAGGATGGGGGGCATTAATGGGCCCACTGGAACTTGTAGTCCTGCAACATAACCAATAACACACACACCTGTAAAAATAAAACTTTAATACATACTACATACTTTCTTACAAACTTACCTATAGGGTTCAACAAAGGCCTGTCCTCTTGTCCAGTAGAATCCACATTGGTGAAGATCATGTCCTCTTCGGTCTAAGTAGTATCCAGGGATCAAAAAAACAAACTGAATACTGTATTCAGCAGACTGAGGGAGCTGCGAGTGTGTTTACACACTTGTGCCTCAAGACCAACCAGTCTCAGAGGTCTACAGACAAATCCTTCGACTCCATGCTTGGTTTGTGCTCTGACATGCACTGTCAAGTGTGGGACCTTATATAGACAGGTTTATGTCTTTCCAAATAATTTCCAATCAACTGAATTTATCACAGTTGGACTCAATTTTAGCTGTAGGAACATCTCAAGGATGACCAGTGGAAGCAGGATGCACCTGAGCTCAATTTAGAACTTCATGGCAAAGGCTGTGAATACTTTTGTACATGTGATTTCTAAAGCTGGGCACACACCTAAAGATGTCCAATCTGTCTGGTGTAAACAAAAATCTGGTAATGTGTGGGAGCAAATGACAATCAACCATTCTCTCCCAAATGCTGGAAAATAGACAAAAATTATTAAAACAAATAGATTTAAACAATATGTCTGACCGACCATTGTCTGTTTTCCAACATTTGGAAGCAAATTTTTGATTCTCATTTGCTCCCCTACATCTCCAGGTTTTTGTTCCCACCATGTAAATAAATCTGTAGTGTGTGGAGATTTAGTCTTTTATTTTGAATAAATTTGCAAAAATCTCCCAAAAACTTTTTCAAGTTGTCATTATGATGTATTGTGTGTCAAATTTTGAGGGAAAAAAAATGTATTCTATTTGTAAAATAACACAATTTTAAAAAAAGTGAAGTGCTGTGAATACTTTCTGGATGCACAGAACACATGGGCCCTTATTCTGATCGGTGCGGCCCGATCAGAATATGCGGCCAGGACCGTGCAGGCGAATCCCCGCCTTCCATACGGATCGCCACCTCCGTCCGTACGCGGATATGTGGCGGTCCGCATGAAAGTGGACGGGGATACGCCTCCTCCATCTTGGGAGCAGCCCCTGCATTCGATGGTCGCCGAACATCGAATGCAGGGCCGCACGCTCCACCAGCTCCCGCCACCCTAGACCACACGGACACTTGTCCGTATGAAATCATGTATGGGGGCGGGCAGCTGACATCCCGCCCCCTACACAAGCGTCACGGCTTCATTACCATGCATACGCCCCGCGTTTGCATGGGAACGCCCATGAAACGCGGGGCGTATGCATAGGGTAATGAGGCTAAGTAGCCCTTCACGCCCCTCTCCGCCCCCTGTGCGGCGTGTAAAGAATACGTACGGCGGAACCGCGTGCACATGCGCAGAGTGACCTCTGCACATGCGCAGTCCAAAACCATCGGCGGTACGACCGCATGCGGAGAAATCCGCACCGATCAGAATAATGGCCATTCTTCTGCATAGTAGCCAGACATGAGTACCTTGCAGCAGATCTGACTGTGTACTCCACATACAGTCTCACATGTACTGTATGTTATGTTACACATACCCTTTACTGACAGTGCATAGTGGAAGAAGAATTGTCAAGGTGACTCATTATAAGCAGGTAAAACTCATGAGTGAATCATTCTACTAATTGTCCTAGTGTCAAAGAGACCACTGATGTAATAAAATCTCTGCATCAGCTTCCAGTAGAATCATTTACTCTACTGTAATTATTCCTAAAGCTTCTTATGGAACACAGTTGCAAATAATGCTCCTTTTTATTCAATTCTAAAGCATCTTGATAAAAATTAATATTTTTCATTTAGCTATTTAGACAGCACAAATTGTGGTACTCAATATAACTGGTAACTCACATCATTGCACAATATTTGGTTCATTCGCAAAGGCAAATTCCTTCTCAAACAGACAAACCATGTGCATTGCAGGTGGGGCAGATGTAACTTGTGCCAAAGGTACCATTGGCACACACTAGGTACAGGAGCCCTGATGTTATGCACTGTGGCCTTCTAATCTGGACAAAATTTCCAACAGTTATTTTTGGGAATCTCATGTCAATTAAAGTTTTGTGCAAAATTAGTGGTTTTTACAACCCACATCCGCTGCTCAGGTGCCGTGAGGTTTTACAGGTGAGAGTTCATATGCCTAGCTATAGTTATAAATAAATACATAATTTGGCTATACTGTTTATACATTACTCAACCATAAATTTGAAAATGAGCTTTTTTCAGTATTTTCACATCATCCTGCGAAGTGCGGAGTGTGTGGGAAGAAGTTATAAGTCCACCATAATAAATATTTGCAGCCAGTCTATATTAAGGCCCATACACACTTGACGATTTTCACCTAAAAATCGGTCAAAACAGGCGTTTTGACCGATTTTCAGCTGAAAATCGATTAGTGTGTATGGGACAGCGACCCCCGACTAGCGATGATGCGCGCTCCCGCATCACCGCTAGGAAGGTCTTTCATCTGCTGGTTTTACCAGCAGATCCAGCGATGATGGATGGTTTTCCATCCATCATCGCTGTGTGTGTACGCTGCAGGGCTGAAAGTGATTAACCACTTTCAGCCCGGCGGTACGCCCCGCCGCCCTCCCCCGCCCCCTCGCCCCCTCGCCTGTCATACTCACCCTCCTGGACTTGTCCTCGCTGCCCCGCTCACTCGTCCGGCTGGCTGCTGCGGCGGCTGGCTGGTGAAGAGCCCTGCTCCCCCGCCTGTCTCACCCTGCCTGCTGCCGCGCTGGTCCGCCCCGCCCCGCTCCGCTCCACTCCACTGTTCACCCGTGATATGTCCATACGGGTCTGTCTATGCTCTGCCGCCCGGTCCCGGCCGCCCACAGGTGCATGCAGCTGATGCACCCCCCTGCATCCTGCTCCACACGGAGCAGCACTGGCCACCAATGTTTTCTCTTTTAAGCCAATAATATATACATTGCTGGCATGTGCCAGCAATGTATATGTTAGGCACAACTGGGCACCAATGACATTTATAAGCCAGTAATATATAGATTGCTGGCACATGCCAGCAATCTATATATTACTGGCACCACTGGGCACCAATGACAATTGTAAGCCAGTAATATATAGATTGCTGGCACATGCCAGCAATCTATATATTACTGGCACCACTGGGCACCAATGACAATTGTAAGCCAGTAATATATAGATTGCTGGCACATGCCAGCAATCTATATGTTACTGGCACCACTGGGCTCCAATGACAATTGCAAGCCAGTAATATATAGATTGCAGGCACATGCCAGAAATCTATATTACTGGCACCACTGGGCACCAATGACAATTGTAAGCCAGTAATATATAGATTGCTGGCACATGCCAGCAATCTATATATTACTGGCACCACTGGGCACCAATGACAATCGTAAGCCAGTAATATATACATTGCTGGCACATGCCAGCAATGTATATATTACTGGCATTACTGCCCACTATGAGTTAAATTGAGCCATAACTAGGCAGAACTGCGTTCTGTCAGTCCATTTTGGAGGTGGAACGTCCGCTCACTTTGCCCCACTGTCTGTCCCTGCCTGCATCGTTAAAGGAGACAGCCGGCAGAGTGGTGGTAAACCCGGCTGTCTCAGAGCAGGTCCAACCATCCGCTGTGCAGCTATTTGGAGTGACACGCCTGCTTGCAACTCGCGAGCCACCGTCGCCTGATTGGCTGCGAGTCGCGGACAGATGGACCTGCTCTGAGACAGTCGGATTTCCCCACCGCTCTGCCCGGCGGTCTCCTTTACTGATGCAGGCAGGGACAGACAGCGGGGCAAGGTGAGCATAAAGGATGCAGTGCACATAGCATGTTACCCCTGGCACCGTGCATGAAAACCCTAGCAATGAGCATGTAGGTAAACGACACTTATGTGGCATTATATGTAATGGGCATTACGGTGTGTGTCATAATGTGTAATGGGCATTACGGTATGTGGTATATGTGTAATAGGCATTATGGAGTGCATAGTCCCCTGTCCCACAAAGCCGTGCCTTACATTTTCTGCAGGCCAGCAATGTATATTTTACCGCCGCCACTGCACCCCCAATGTATATTTTGAATGGATTTCTCCCTACGTGCACAGCTGCAAATTAAATTTTGCCATGCACATGGGTGGCATTTTGCCCGGTCAGGGTGGAGCAGGTGTATTTTATCTGAACGCTGGGCTCCGAATATATGCAGCCCAGCAATCAGTTCTAAATCATACACCAATAACAGCAGGAATGCACTGAATAAAATGGCCGCTGCTCCCATCCTTGTAATTCAAACCCCGCCCATTATGTAAATCACCTTTTATATGAAAGATGTTCAGCAAAGACTTTCGCCTCCTGAAAATCTCTTGCTCTTTGGGGAAACTAGCTCAGTGTGTACGCACTATTTTGGTAAAAGATATATCTTTCAGAGATTTTGGCAAAGTCTTTTGAAATGAAAATCTTCTAGTGTGTATGGGCCTTAAGTCATATGGAAAGAAGGCAATGCTGCTTCTGCCACAGAATGGATGCTTGGATGGAAGCAGAGATTGAAACTCTACAGAGAACTGACATTCCTGGGATAAATTCAACAATGAGCATCTGTGTAATGTTCATTATACAACACAAGCGATATTACAGTACTTTCATCATAAGAGACAATTCATGGAACAAACATTACTGCTGTGAAGACATATAGAAGTATATTACAAAACACACACACACACACACACACACACACACACACACAAACAAACAAACAAACCATAGCCCCATCTAACCCCTCCAAAAAACCTATTGTAAACCAAATGCAGAAAAAAGTAATGACTAGACTATTATTTACTGCATTGTTACTTACCGTAGGAACAATGTAATGCCAGGAAGAAATCAGAAATGTGACCCGGACATCATGTTAAGTGTATATTTTCGGAACTATGGATACACAATGGGGGTAATTCAGACCAGATCGCAGAATTTGCAGTGGCCAACGTTCAGGTAGACCTCAGAGTGAAATTCACCTTGTGAATTAATGTGGTCATTGTGCAAAGAGATGTCTATGGCTGGAAATCTATTCGCAGCCATGCAAATAACTTCGAAACCATTCCTAATATGCTCACGTCCAATGGTTTGAACTTGTGCATGGCTTGACACCTCTTTTCTTTAATATTTGGGTTTCTGTTGCACATATCTTTAAATTGGAGTATAAAAAAAATTAACTCCAGAATATTTACAGACACAGAAAAGATACCTTTAGACAGAGCCGACTGTACCATTAGGCAGCTTTAGGCAGCTAGAACCACAATGAATAAAAACTCAATCAAATATAACAATAATTTCATTTATGTATAAAAATATATTTCATTTAATATTAGCACTTTAACATAAAACACATAAACAACAATAAATAGTGTTAAAAAAGAGACATTTTATCTCACTCTCAGGATGTATATGGGTGATCAGTCCAATTGAAGGTAAGTGCTCTATACCAAAATAACTGCAAATATCACAGTTGTGATAGGTTATGTATTGATGGGGAGGTAATCCCAGGTCCTCACTAGTCGCACGGATTCCACTCTGGTACCGCTGGAGGAGTCTGTGGATGGATACTAGTGGTAGCCCAAAGGTCCTCTCTGTTGTTGCGGGGCCCCCAATGGCCGCTTGGATACTTGGATATCCAATATAAGAATATCCCTTTTTGATAACTGGATGTAACTCTATGTGCCTGGGGGTATCCGATGAGTAATCTCAATGGGGGGGCGACAGTGGGTCCTATGGGGGTCACCCCAGGAATACACAGTCCTCTAACAGGTGGCTATGGTTGTTTGGAGCTCACATGGAGGTAGCCTGCTGGGTGTCCTGATGTTGGACCACACTTGGTCTTGCGAATGGTTGCCCTGGCAGGTAGCAGTGAAAATGAAAAATAGCAGTAGTGAGCGTCTCTTAGTCCAATCCTGGAGGCTAGCACTAATGCATTTCGCCACTGGATGTGGCTTTTTCAAAGGTGATTCTGGTGGTATATATACCCATGTCAATAAACAGCTGATTGGTGTTCAATCAATACAATCAATAAAAATAAACATAATATTAAAATATAAATGGCATATAGGAGACAAACGTATATATAAAATGGTGTAGTATTTTAATATTCGGTACTTGTTTCCTAGCATGGTGCCCTGATTTTCTACGTACGCTAATGTAGTGATATCGCATCGCATGCCGCTATATAGTGACATGCGATGCTTGCAATGCGATTTCAGTCACTCCCGTTCCCGCTCACTGTCTCCCGCTCTCTGGCTCACTGGTAATCCTGCCCCCTGTCACATCCTCACAGAAATCACTCTGAGGTGATTTTGTGAGAGGAGAGGACGTGCATTTGTGAGCTAGTGATATACTCCTGGAATTTTGGTTATTTCGACTGGTGATTTGCCTATTTCGGCTGAAATGGCATCTGCGCTGAATCTGTTTTCTTTGCCATTGACGATGGTTGAGGCAATAGAATTCTTTCATCGTCATCATCTTTAGCCGGTGGCGGCGAATTGTGCCAATGGGCATACTATGCAGCTGAGCATCAAGGAAGGTATGTGGCGGTGCTATGTGAAGGCTTGTCGGCTAAAGACAAGCCTTCGAGCAGCACTTTTTCCCCCCGGTTGCCGCTTTCCCTTCCTCACATTGGTGAGGTTTATCTACTCCTGGGCTCAGGAGATGACCTCGGTGGAGTACTGCTAGCAGCAGCTGGCTATGTCAAAGAAGAGTACAGTACTCTACAACAAGTAGATTCGGGAGGCCTGCCTGATGGATCTACTGGTGCAGCCGCAGAGCCGTATCGGTGGCCCAGAACGGATAGTGAAGGTTGACAAGACCTTATTCGTCAGTAGGCAATTGAACATAGGCTGCATGTTACCCCAGCAGTGGGTATTTGGGGGAATCTGCCGGGAAACAGGGCAGTGTTTCCTGACGAAGGTGGCCACCCGTGATGCCACCACATTAATGTCGGCCATCATCGACAATGTGCAGGGACTGTTGGAGGGCGTACAGCACACAGCAGCTGCAATTGGCTGGATACGACCACGCCCAGGTCAACCACCGGTACAATTTTATAGACCCATCAACCGGGGTCCATACGCAAAACATCGAGAGGATGTGGGGTGTGTGTAAATGTCGCAATAAACGTCATCGGGGAACCACCAGGCACATGTTACATCTTACCTGGAGGAATTCTTGTGGCAAAACTTTGGGAGGGGATGACCCTTTCACCCGTAACCTCCACGCCTTGACACTGTTACCAAAGGACAATTAAATTATTTGATTATGAGGACATCTTATTAATTAATCTTTCATGTTTTTAATGATTTGTTTGTATTACGTGTTATTTAATTGATTCTTACTTATTTAACTACTGTATTTGCTGGCGTATAAGACTACTTTTCCACCCTGAAAAACATGCCTCCAAGCGGGAGGGTCGTCTTATACGCCGGGTGCACTTATATAACAAACTCTATATTTTGAGTGGAAATGTTGGGTGGTTGTCTTATATGCCCAGTCGTCTTAT
This sequence comes from Crinia signifera, assembly GCF_055691185.1. Lineage (NCBI taxonomy): Eukaryota > Metazoa > Chordata > Amphibia > Anura > Myobatrachidae > Crinia > Crinia signifera. The sequence goes on along the minus strand of NC_139217.1, from coordinate 276,689,694 downwards.
ACGCCGGCAAATACGGTAAATTATTCTTCTTATTCAAGACATGTCGTCCTTACTGTGTCAGTTGCATGATTTTGCAGGGGTGAATGTGTTCATAATCCACCCCGAAGCGTGGCGAGTGCAGTGAGCCCCGTGAGGTGCGGCAGAACGCGTCCTCCGACCTTTTCATACCCCCACTATCCACGTCGGCATGGAGTTGATTTTATATAGTGTGGGAGCGCAGCGAGCCACCAAGCCTGAAGTGTGGCGAGAGCAGCGTGCCCCGCAGGGGGGCGCAGAATACATGTAAAGTAATCCGCGTCCCCTCGCGGGGCACGCTGCGCTCGCCGCGCTTCGAGCTTGGTGGCTTGCTGCGCTCGCCACACTATATGCTCCTGAATACCAATCGACACGGAAAATATACCTTTATCTAAGTTCATAGGCCAAAGAATAAGCCCCCATACATCTACTAAAAGAAGGCAGGACTTTATCCCTGGCCAGCATCACGTATGTGCACTGCGGCCCATATGAATGCACAGTTCATTGATAATCGGCCGCTGTGCAAAGTTACAGGTTTCAGGTCTGAATTGGACCCACTTTATGGAGGAAAATTGATGGAGGATTTGATTTGCACATTTATTGATTACTCACTCTTTACTGAAGGAACCTATATAGTATATATTTGCTTTACATCCTATTACTTAGTACCTGTTATTGTTTCTGTCATACGTGTTTTAATATGTTCATATTAATAACATTATAACAATAATATGTTTATTAATATTCACAATCAATGTCAAGCGGAATAATTTCAAAATTAATTCATAAATATATTTGGTGTTTTTGTTTTCTTTTCTTTTTAGTTACTATTTTTTATTTTTTACAGTTAAATTTGGTTATTCATAAATCTTCTGTATGACTGCAATATGTGTTATACAAGAACTGCTCTTTAATTGAAAGGAGATACTGCAGTAATATGTATATGTAAATTATTATAATGTGCTCTTGGATATTTGACTTTGTAATAAATCAACAGTTCAGTTCAGGATATTAAAACATATGTTCTTTTGTGAATATAGCACAGTGATACAACACATGAAAATTGTGAAGGAGCAATTCTGAAATACAAGTTAAAAGAACAGCTTTAAGTCACTTTGAAAATAGCATTTTCTATTCAGTTTTCCTTCTATATCGTTGATGTGTCAGAGCCGTTCTGCATGGAAGCCAAGGCATAATTATAATCTTTTCATGTGTCATAACACATCTCTAATTGGCATGAGTTCCCTCAAACAGGCTTTTTTTTCACACACAGATTTTCAGAACCAGAAAAGGGATGTAGTCAGGCGCCCATACAGACAGTTTTGGCAAAGAGCGAGAAAATTGCCTGGGCAAGGGCCAACCAAACACCCACTGAGACACTTAAAAGCTTGCCGCCTGCTTATTCCCTTCTTCTAAATTGACAATATGACACTGGATTAAGTGCTACTAATTTAATAAAACTCATCTCATCAACGTGTAGCTCTATGTGAAAGAACGAATGATCAGCCTCAGGGTAACTATGTATCAAAGTCCACTAGATTTCAAGCATCTAACTGATCAAAATCCCATTGTGCAGAGATTTCTAGGTCTAGAAACCTAATCATATAAGAGGAAGGAAATATGCTGAGATGTGTCTGTCCCGGAGAGTGCATGATTAGCTCCTGAAAAGAATCTGCACTGTTACTGTTGATACAGTCTGGTAATGTGCAATGTATCCCACACTATGGAAATTCACCCTTATTAAAATAGAAATAAGATGAATGCAGTAAAATTCTGTGAATTTAGCAGAGTCCACATGAATAAATGTATTGTGTAATGACTGTGATGATAGAGTGCATGACGATTTTACATTTATAAAATGTTATAATTTGATCATAAAACCAAATATCTTTGTATAAGATCTAAATCCCATGTTATATGAATTCTTGCTGATCTTCTACTGGCTGGGAGTGTGTAAATACAGCTGTTATTTAGCATTCTTAGGATCCAATGTAATGAGATATAACCCATACTTACCCACCTCTTCTGTCTCCTCACCGGGACTCTCAACAATTCTTTGGGGGAGGTGAGGACCTGATGTCATCAAGCCCCGCCCCATTACAATAAATACCGCAATTCATGGTTCTAGGGAAAGAGTTAAAATTACACTATTTGTGTAATTTTAGAGCCACCCCTCCTCTAGGAGTTGCAAATGCTGTATTTTGCAGGTGGAAGAGGAAGTTGAGGGGATTCTAGGGGCATGTGGGAGGATTTCCATCCTTTTCAGGGGGCTGGGAGGGGGACAAACATTCGGAAGCCTCCCGTCCATTCTGTGAGAGTATAAAAGTATGCATAACCCCTGTAGCAATCGCTATAGGGATATGTCCTGCTTTCTGCATTTAACAAGCAGCAGTAAAATATGTAGCGTTGATTAGCCAAATTCTCAGGCAAATTAATTTGGATGTGGACCTTTCTCAAGATTTCTCATCTTGAGAAAGGTCCACTGACTGAAACGCGTTGATGCTACTGGAGAGGAGTGAACAGCCATAACCCTTCGGATGTATGTATTGGACTTTCTGTTTTTAATATATTGTTTTTTTTTAAAAAACAACTGTTCATTTTTTAAATGGGAATTGTCTTAAATTTTTGAGGCCCTGGATAGGGCATTTGTATTTTTGTGGACTATCTGGATTAAAAGCTTTGTTTAAAACTTATTTTAAAAATATTGACTGGATCACAAGTTCTTCCCCCGGGACGGCTAGTAAAGAAATCGTTATAAGCTTTCTGCTGCCGTGACAAGCGGTGAGTTAGGTGCGCCATTATTCCTGACCTACCCTACTTTTATATTAAGGTCAAAAGAACATTTACACATTTGGCATATCTTTTCCTTACATGTAATCTCGATGAGGGGAACCAATCTGAGAGGGTTTTAGGGTCCCATTCTTGTAAAGAAACCTTGATGAGTGGACCACCCGACACACAAGTGTGAGTTGGGGTACGCCCAGAAATTTGAATTGTTTACTATAGTGCAATAACTATTAAGTGGTGAGTGAGGTATATTGTAATTTTTTGCAAAAACCTCCACCCCACTAATCTTAAAATCTTCACCTTCTGACATTTAGGGGAAGATTTAATAGGATGAAAGATTCAGAAAGTGAGAGATTTGGTAAGAAATCTCCAGTTTTTTTAAAGCGGCAATCATTTACACTGCAAAACCAGTGTGATTTTGCAGTGTAAATGATTGCTGCTTTAAAAAAACTGGAGATTTCTTACCAAATCTCTCACTTTCTGAATCTCTCATCCTATTAAATCTCACCCATGGTGTATTAATCTTTTGCCGAGAACACCCGGAAAACGGAATCAGAGTGAGATACTCGACAAACGGGGGACACTTAAAGAAACCTTTCTGAGTTTGAACAATACAAGAACTACCGTGAGTTGGGATACGCCCACATTCTAAAGATACCTTGATGTATTTATCACATGCACGCCTTTGGTGAGTGAGGTACGCTGTTTTAGCTCCTCAGAAATCAAACTAAACTTTGAACACCACGAATCTACACATTTTGTATTATTTTTCCTTTTTTTGAGCCTACCTTAGAAGTCACGGTCACAACCCATATCAAAGAGAGAGACACCACTGAACACAGCCAAAATTCAAAAAGATACCTTTATGAGCTTCATACCAGCTTACCCAAACGTGAGTTTGGTACGCATAATCCATCCCACTCCATTTCAGAGCACTTATAGTTTTTCACTATATGGACTAAATATAATAATTACACACACACTAAAATAAGTTCTTTATTTGCTTTATTTCATTGAGCACGGACACTTATCTTGACTTGAAATCGGACATCAGCACCAGACCCCAACATCATCAAAAAGACTGTGTCAGAAAGGAGGGCTATAACCCTAACAAACCTTTGAGTATGTTTAAAAGCTCCATTTTTCGTCCTTTCCAATCTACATATCAAGCTAAGTAAGTATCTGTATGTGTGGACTCTGTATGAAATAAAGTTAAATTTTTCTGGTGTGTTTGTGTGTTTATTTGCCTATGGGTTCTGCTGTGGAACTAAGAGTCCCAGCAAGCCCAATAATGGGCTGCATGCTGGGACTTGTGGTTCTCCAAGTCCCAGCATGCGGCCCAGGCTTGCTGGGACTCATAGTTCCACAGCAGAACCCAATAGGTTTATCTTTCTTTTACACTAACAGCAGCCCGGTGCCCACAGTGCCCACAGTCGAGGGCAGCATAAACAACTGTCAGCCCGGGCAGGGTAACTCTGGAGGGGGGACACCTTCATTTGGGGATTCCCATTTCCCCAAAGTTCCGGCTCAGGTTGACCAGTCAGTGGGTTAATGCTTTGGCCTAGGGGACTTGTATAAAAAGTCTCTCCCTGGCTGTGGCATTACCCTGCTGGCTGGTTGGGTCTGGTGCTGGTTGCTGAAATACATTTTGTCCCCGTATTTTCCCTTCCCTTTTTGGTGCAGGTTGCAGAAATTCAGGGGCACCCCTACGTCTTTTGCCCCTTGAATTTCTAGAACTAGGATTGGCTCTTTGAGCCCGATGCTGGTTGAGGCCATGGGGGGTAACTATACAGTGGAAAGGTTTTGTAGTTACTAGAAAATTGAAAGTGTTACCCCTAAGCTCATGCCAAATGGTAAACGCTACATTGTCTGAGCCCTAGGCAAAACATTCAATAATACTTGAGGACCTAGATCACCTGCATCCTCAACTAGAGCAAACAGTGTCTCTCCTGTTATATCCAAGATTTCAATAGATTTAATAAAAAAAAAAAAAATCACCTCCAGGTACAGTATATTAATTAATGTCTCTACTCCACAGTAATAAACCTTATCTCCTAATGCAGTGGTTCCCAGCTTCGGTCCTCAAATACCCCCAACAGTGCACGTTTTCCAGGTCACCCAGCAGGTGCACGGGTGTACTCATTATGAACCGATACATTTTAAGAGATGCACAGGTAAAGCTAACTATGTTACCTTTCCTAATGATTTGGTGACAATTTTGTGTCTCTTTGGAGTTTAACAAATTCTCTCTGGCTAATTTACCAACAAAATAAAATAAAAAAAATGTCCACGGGACACCTAGAGCCAGACTGAGTGGTGCACCTGTATGAAATGGGTCCCAAGTCTCCGTGACATGACAAGTCCCTCTCAAAATAAAGCAGGCTTCACTTTAGATTAAGTATTAATTAAGAAGAGCCTGGTTTAGTTTAATTATTCTGTCCTTTCGATAATTGCTGATTAAGATATCTGCCTCAAATATAAAACCTTACCTATTTTTTCACTGTACAGATCATTAACATAACAATGTAAGTATATTTTTATAGTATATATTACAATTATAAGACTTTAAAAGCCAAGTGTTTTACACATTATTTATCTAGTATGCTTAGTGTTTTATGTCTGTATTTAGGGGGTGATTCAGGTTGGTTTGCAAAAGCAACAAATGGACAAAACCACACGCACTGCAGGTGGGGCAGATGTAACATGTGCAGAGAGAGTTAGATTTGGATGAGTTATTTTGTTTCTGTGGAGAGTAAATACTGGCTGCTTTATTTTTAGATTGCAATTTAGATTTCAGTTCAACCACACCCCATCCCAATCGACCTCTCTCTGCACATGTTACATCTGCCCCACCTGTAGTGCACATGGTTTTGCCCATTAGAGAGAGTTTTTGATTTTGCAAGCCAATCTGAATTAGGGCCTTCTTTTCTATATTTTTGCTCCTTTTTCTTTTTACAACATTGGTGTTTTTCTTCTTATTTTGCTTATGCACTTGACTCTTACCATCATCAAAGTGATAAACTGTATTGTATTACTGCACAATTAAGCAACTTAATCCACCAGTTATATCACTGGTGGAGCCTCACCAGTTGTTAGATTGACTGGGTCTTACCATGGATAGCTTCCCCAGGTAAGCTCCTATACTGTATAACAGTAAAGAGATAAGATAGTCCCCCAAGGCTTTGTTCTTGGTCCTCTCATTTTCTCTATAAGACCAGACCTACAATAATGGGTGACATGAAGTACATGTACTCACTAGGGTAACTTTGGGCACAATAGTATTTCCCAAAGGAAAATTCACTGTCTTTTTCACAGAGATGAAACACATGGGATGTAGAATAGTTGACTTCTCGGAAGAAGTCTCTTTGTCAGTGGCACTAAATGAACAGAATAATGTCATGGCTTTAACAGAGAAATTTCCCCATGCAATAAATGCCACCATTCATGTGAAGCACATTTGAATGCCAACAACTTTGCAGTACTGCAAAATCCTACAAGTTGATGGCTAATAGGAGAAGGCAAAGAGCTTTTAAGCGAAGGCAGAAGCCCGAAGTAATGTAGCCAAGAAGTTAGATTTCCCGGGAGATTACTAAAACTTCACATACAAACTTGTCATAAGCTGCTCTATTCTGGGAGAAGATCAAAATGATTTTGGGGTATTGTAGACTACAACAAATTTATAATATAGAACCACGAATGCTGACTAAGCACTGAGTGAGCATAAACCCCTGATGGTTCCCCAGGTTACGCTGGAAGGTCAGCTGATATGCTAATAGGATGGGCACAAGGCCTATCAGAGCTGTGGGAGGAGTATAGACAGGGAAGAAAAGGATCATACTCACAGGAAGTCTTCCTCTGTCTGAAAAAGCGTGCTGCAGGATCAGGCAAGGCTGCTCTGCAGCAAGAAATTTCCGTTTGTCTTTCAAGCCTTTTTCTTCCTTCCCTAATACCACTCTGTCTCTCCTTTCTTCTCTTCATAGATCTGTCCCCTTTTCTTTACCTGTCCCTCTCTGTCAGATATGGCCTATAGGCCGCGCAGAGCGATCCGCCCGCCCTCCCGCCTTGCTGAAGCAGAGGCGGATTGGGAGGCGGCGGGGCCTAGTGGCGCGGTCCCTGGTGGTTCCAGTGGGGACCGGAGGGGATCGCGGCGCGGTCCTGCGGCTCCTGTGCCGCCCGCGCGTCATGGCGCGATGGTCGCGGCGCCGGCTGATGACGCGGCCGGGCGCCGGACCTCGCGTAGTGCGGGCAGAGGCCGCGGCGTGCGCGGCGGTGCTCGCGGCAGCCAAGGGGGGTCGGGCAGGGGTAGCGCCCGTCCAGCAAACACCCGTGCGAGCGGGCTAGGCCCCCGCACGTCGGACAGCAACGCCAGGCCTGGATCGCGGCCTTCCGCCCGATCCAGCGCCCGAGGCGCTGTAGTACGGGCCGCGCAGGTTGACCCCCAGCAATCACAGGGCGCCCATAGGCGCAGACAGGTTACCTGCGCCAGAGGCGCTGGGAGACAAGCCACACAGGTAACCCCTCTGCAATCACAGGGCGCCCATAGGCGCGGACAGGTTACCCGCGCCAGAGGCGCTGGGATACAGGCCACACAGGTCACCCCTCTGCAATCACAGGGCGCCAATAGGCGCAGTCAGGCTACTCGCCCCTCATCCATCCCCATCCTGACATCTAGATTGCCACAGAGGGGCCTCCCATCGGGAGTAACCACCCCCACCCCCAGCAGGTTGGGTAGGGGCCGCGGGAGGGCCAGTGGCCCTCATCCAGTCCCATCCTGGCTTCCAGGCTGACCCAGGGGGGTCTCCCCTCCGGAGCCCCCTCTCCCACCTTAATAGACCGGGTAGAGGCCGTGGGCGAGCCAGGGGAGGAGGTCAGGGGCCGAATAGGGTCCAGATGGTGCCAGCAGCCCCCGCTGACACCCCTAGGGGCCTGAGCATACTGCTGTGCAAAATCTTCTGCTGGGATCTGGGTAGGTGTTCCGCAGCAGCCATGTTATTCAGCTCTCATGCGGCGCATAGGAGGCAGTGCATGATTGCTGCCACAGGGGGCACTGCTGAGCTCAGACATGGTCTAGACTCTGCGGATCTACTGGTGACTCATGAGTCATGTAAATAGTTCAGTAGTTTAGTCAGTTCCCTTCCTACAGATCCAAAAACTAATCTCTGACTCATACAGCCATAATGAGACTGTACAGTGCCTCTGGGCGGCCATGTGTGGTACTGCCTTGCTCAGGCACATGTATGGAGCTGAACCATAGTATGCACTGCCATGCTGCCTTCATATTAGGGCACGAGCTACACTCCCAATCATGTATAGGATGTTATATACTGTAGCTCTGTTTACTCCACAGGACAAAGAGGGATAGGTATGAACCTTCATAATACATAAAGTGGAGCAGTTTCCCCTAGCAACCGATCGGCTTAGGTCACATTTAAGCTGTGGAAGATAAATGACAGACACTGACTGGATATTTTGCAAGCTTTACTTTATCTCTCTCTAAAGTCAGTTACATTGGGGAAAAGGGACATGTTAAATACTGTATTTTAAAAGCAAAAATAGTGACAGTATATTACTCTGCATTTGGGTATTTTAATTGCATATTATGGAAGTTAAAATAATAACCAAAAGGGGATAAGTTTGGCAGAGCTAAACAAAGAATAGGCCCCTATAGTGCGCTTTCGCACTGCCAAAACGCTCCACAAGCTTTATTTAAGGCGGTATTCAAGACAGGTCTGAGCCTTGACATTGCAGTAGATGGCCCCTTTGAATGCCATTTGAATACCATTCACATCAATCAACCCGTTTGATCCCCTCAACACGTTTCAGGGCAGTAGGTAGGGGACGGGTCTGTAGTCTGATGTTTGTTTCTGCTAAATACCGTTTCGAGCCACTCTCACTGCATAACAATGGCCCTAAAACGTGTAGGACCGTTTTGGAATATTGGTGATCTTTCACTGGTAAATCAACTCTGCACTTTCTGTTTGCCTTAAACGTGTTTAAATTGTGAAACAACGGCAATATTCCGTTCAGTGCAGTGTGAAGGGGGTATAAGGGTGCTGTATAAATTACTGCTTCTAAAATAGGTTAATAAATCAGATTATTCCCATCTGATCATCCTAACAAGAATATTACTCCTCCAATGAGCTAGTATAAAAAATCCCTGCTCTACGGGTAATAAGTTAGTCTGGTTCATCTAGTTCTAATCACTCCTCTCAGTCTCTGATGGTATAGTGAGCCGGACGGACTGCCGTAGGTAGGCTCGAGTGGAGGTCGTCCCGAATATAGAACTAAGCGCCTAAGTCTACATCAAATACTGGGAAAGCTTATTAACTCGAGTGGGACCCTCACTTGAGTATAAGCCGAGACGGGCCTTTTTCGGCATATAAAAATGTTATCGAAAAGTGAGCTTATACTCGAGTATATATATATGGTAGTCTTCTGAGCTAATCTTTTGGGTGAACTAGACCGTTATGAATTAGTCACAAAAATTAACTAGATTTCCCATCACTAAGGGGTAGGCCGCGGCAATGGCGCCAGGACCTCCTGGCAGCCCGGGGGGTTGGGCAGAGCTAGTGCCCATGACGCAACTACCCGGGGGGGCGACAGGGCCGCCGGGATGATGCCACTGCCCAGTCCCCGACATTGGGGAGGTACAGCATCTTGGCGCGATGGTTAACGCCATGAGGCAGGCTTCGACTCCCATAGGGGGCACCACCATATTATATAGTGAGGCCGTTAGAGGCAGGGGGCGGGGTACTCCTGCCACGATCACTGCACGCCCCTCTGGCATTCCCGGCAGTACAGATGGTGTAATGGTTAGCATCACTGCCTCACAGCACCGATGGCTTTGGTTTGGTTCCCACCATGGCTCCAACTGTGAGATGTTTGTATATTCCCCCTTTAGACTGGCCTGCGGGGTGACGTGTGACAGGGATGTAGGGCTGGTAGTGCAGGCTACTGGGGACGGCCACCCCCCCCCCCTTCCCCTATTGTGGGACCCCAGTCACTCCTGTCCATCCCCGGGGACATGCCTCCTGCAGGACCGGCCAGGCGACGATGGCTGCGGAGGACCAGGCTGGTCCCTCAGGGCAGCGCTAAAAGGGGGTCTCGGGTAGTTCCCGAAAATACTTCCCCTCTGTTGGGCTGGCGCGGTGTAGGGCCCCTGCCACCTACTGCCTGTAAGAGGGTACAGCAGTTTATGGCCCTTCTGAATTCCTTCATGGACCGCAGGTCTGGGTTTTCCCCTACTGGGGCTCTGCCAGCTCCCAACCCTGTTATTTTGCCTGCCCTGATGAGCTGCCTGGGGTTACAGCCTCTTCACGGGTGGCGCCCGTAATTGTGTCCCCAACATGTGCAGTGGCACAGGAGCTCAGGCCGTTTGCCACTTAGGCCTCACAGGGCGGGCCAGCTCCTCCTCCGGTGGTTGTTCCTGGAACTCGGCTGTTGGGACCCCTGGCATGTCCACAGAGGTGAGCCTCATGCCGGAGGCAGGCACTTCAGGTGATTAGCATGGAATGTAGGGGCTAGCCATGAGGGCTATCATGCCCGGGACACTGTGGTGCCATCAGGAGGGATGGCACGAGTGGGAACAGTTTAGGCTGTCTGCCCCTCATGCAGGTAAGACACCTGGTGCGGCTATGGTGGCCGTTGTCTGGAGTTGGTACTCCTTGGGGCGTTGTTGCCCAGTACGCAGGATGCTGGCAGGGGTGCCTTTTTTTTTTGTCTTGGCATGGTAGGGCGGACCCGTCCCGGTCCTTTCGGGTGCCCAGTGCGTTGCGTGGATGACTGCGCGCCTCGCCGGCACTCCCAGACTGCAGGCGACCAAATGATTTGACATTGCTCCCAGCCTTGCTGGGTGCCCTGAGGGACATTTTTGCTGGCCTGACTATGAGGTCCTGCTGTTCCGAATGGCGTATGCAACGGCGTATCATGGTGCCTTCAGGTTTGGGGAGCTGGTGGCGCCATCAAAGCGAATGCCCTCACCACTGACCGTGGATGACCTGGTGGCCCATGTGGATTCGGTGCTATGTCACCTGCGACGATCTAAGACGGACCAGGCTGGTAGGGGGCGGTGGCTGTCCTTGCTCCCGTGCACGGTGGAAAGGGCGTGCCCTGTGACGTTGGTCTCGGCCTTCGCCCAGGTGCGCCCGGACCTTCCAGGCGCATGGCTGATGCACGAGGATGGGTCACCGCTCACCAAATACCAATTTTGTCACGTCTTGGGACGGGCGCTGGAGGCCACGGGTCTCGATCCTAAGGAATTTGGGTCTCATTCCTTTAGGATTGGGGCTGCTACCTCGGCGGCTGCGGGGGGCCGCTCCGACGCAGAGATTCAATCTCTGGGTCGATGGCGCTCGGCAGCATTCCGGAGGTACATTCGGCCAGCTTTCTCTGTCACTTTTCACCATGGTCGACTGGACGCATAAGCGCTCGTCAACTTACAGTGGGGGCCTTGAGGTGTGTTTTCACATCCGTCTGGGGGCACAATTCGGCTATAATTACAATCTGGCATGGCGTACCTGTTAGTTTACTCCAGACGGTGTGTTTTGTGCCTCAAGAGCTGGTCGGCCACGGTTTTTTCTCATTCCTCTCTCTAACAAGCGTGGTGAATGCGTGGTATGCAAGCTTGTCGACAGCCTTCTAACCTCTTTATAAATATTTCAGGTCGACAGGACGTTAAGTCCATTTGGATGATTGGACATTCCTTTGTCTATTGGGCTTCCAGGGCAAACATAGTATCTGATGTACGCGTGTTTGGTCGAGCTGGGGAGGTTAGGTGGCTGTGTGAGAGAGGTATGCTATGGAAAGGGCTGCAGGCTGGGCTGATTCGAGCCCTGAGAAATGTTGGGGTCCCGAGAGTCATCATATTCCACCTGGGTGGCAATGACTTAGGGCGGGTGACCGCTCTCGAGCTACGCTCAGTGATTGTGCGGGACCTCTATTTTATTTCTTTGTATTTGCCTGCATGTAAGTTGGTGTGGTCCTCCATTATATCGAGGATAGTGTGGAGGAATGCGATGTCCTGCCCCCGCCTGGAGCGTTCACGGAAGACGGTGTACGCTGCAGTTGAGAAGTATCTGCTGACCAATGGCGGGGGTGTTATTCGCCATGACGCCATCAGCTTTCAGCGGAGTGCGCTGTATAGGAGCGATGGTGTTCATCTGAGCCCGGAGGGCGTGGCTCTGTTTTTGGGCGATGTCTTTAGTTGGTTAGATACACAGTGCTGGGCGTTTTCCTACTTGGTGGCGGTGCTGCGGCTTAGGGCCTAGCTTTGGCGGTAAAGAACGGTCATCCTTGTAAGTTTATGGTGAGATGGAAAGGTGTGGACCTGGGGATACCTGATGGGGAGTTTAAGAACCACGAATGCTGACTAAGCACTGAGTGAGCATAAACCCCTGATGGTTCCCCAGGTTACGCTGGAAGGTCAGCTGATATGCTAATAGGATGGGCACAAGGCCTATCAGAGCTGTGGGAGGAGTATAGACAGGGAAGAAAAGGATCATACTCACAGGAAGTCTTCCTCTGTCTGAAAAAGCCCCGCCCACCCTTCCCTATTTCTTTTCTCTCCGGCGGCGGTAAAGAACGGTCATCCTTGTAAGATCTTCATGTGTGTGTGTAGATAGTGGGGTGTCGCTCTCTCCTGACATCGATGGTCATCGGCCATGCTCCCGCCCGGGGTGGTGGTCACCACTAGCACGAGTGGATGACCGGGGAGAGCGATCACCGGCGATGGTGTGTATGGTAACATCTTTAACCCCACTTTCCTATAATGACCGTTCTTTGGTGCCGCCACCATTATATATATATAGTTAGTTTAATTGTCAAAATAAATTGACATTCATTTTGAAACGCCAGCACTTGTGTCTGTGTCTTTTTTATTATATAAGTTAGTGTTAAGGTTTAGGTTAAGTTTATGGTGAGATGGAAAGGTGTGGACCTGGGGATACCTGATGGGGAGTTTAAGATCCCAGAAGTAATTATTTATACATTTTTGGAACATGGCTACATAAACTGAATGACAATTTGTCTCAAGCCTTAATCCTTATTAACTTGTATACTCCCTGGAAATCTAATATAGGGATGTCTGTGACCCTTTTTTTTTTTGGTCAAAGATTTTATAATATTGGTTATTATCAATACTTGAACATAATGACATTTATTCCCAGATAATTAATGCAGGGTCTGAGACACCAGCGATGTATTTGATTAAATTTAGCCCAGTTCCTGCTGGTGACTTTGAGTCTCTGATGAAGCAATTGTGGTGCTACATTTCAGTGTCCATGTCGACTGTGTCGACATTCGGGGACAAAAAAAGTGAATAACTCCATGTCAACCTTTCCCATGTCGACCTAATGCCCATGTCAACCGAATGATCCTGTCGACCTAACCCATGTCGACATTCAATCATGTCAGCCTTCCTGCATGTTGACATTCAGTCACGTCAACATTCATGTCGACCTAGTGGTGTGAACCTAATGCTTGTCGACCTAGTTCATGTCTATCCAATGATCCATGCCCCTGCAGGCTTGTTCTGGTAAAGTAATCTGCAGCTGGTGACTGAATGAAGGGAATATGAATTCTGCATAAACAAGGATGCGTTGTGCAGGAGGGATTGCCTTGTGATCAGAGAACTGAGGAGACCTGAGAGACTGTAATGTTACTTCATGGCTGAAAGGGCAAGAAGAACACAGAGGGAGATCTCTGAGTGAAGATTTTAAACCTGACCATGTATTTCAATGTCCTATGGGAAACTGAGCCACTAGACACAGGTGCACTAACATTCCAGAATGAATTTGTGTAACAGACTGCAACTAACACTGGGTACTCTTAGGTGGGGTACACATCAGAATGATAGCATGGCTGATGTAGTTATATCACACGGCCATACATACTGCCCATACATACAGTGCGATATCTTGTACGACCTTGTGATATAGCTGTACATCTCGCATCCGCCTGTATTCTGTCATCTGCTGGGACGGCCCATCTGACGTGCAGCACAACAGACGATGCAAGTGAAAGCACAATTGAGTGCACACACTGTGCTATATTGACATTCTGTACATTCTGCACACATACTGTATGTGCATGTGTACTTCAAAATGCTATATACAGTAGGACTGTGACAATACAGTACAAGTGCCCATAATGTAGTTTACCACCACCCCCCACCGCCTCACACACACATAGAAACATAGAATTTGACGGCAGATAAGAACCACTTGGCCCATCTAGTCTGCCCCTTTTTTTAAACATGTTACCTCAAACCATATTTGATCCTTATTTTTTTGTAAGGATATCAATATGCTTATCCCAAGCATGTTTAAATTGTACTACTGTATTTGCGTCTACCACCTCTGTTGGGAGGCTATTCCACTTATCTACTACTCTTTCTGTGAAAAAAATCTTCCTCACATTTCCCCTGAATCTTCCTCCCTCTAGTTTCAGTGCATGTCCTCGTGTTCTGTTGCTCCTCTTCCTGTGAAGAATGTCTCCCACCTGTACCTTGTTAAAGCCCTTGATATATTTGAAAGTTTCTATCATGTCCCCCCTTTCCCTTATCTGCTCTTAAGTATACATATTAAGATCTTTTAGTCTTTTCTGGTACGTTTTGTGATGTAGGCCATGCACCATTTTAGTTGCTCTTCTTTGTACAGAGAACTGAACACAATACTCTAGGTGAGGTCGTACCAATGACCTATACAGTGGCATTATTACTTCTTTCTTTCTACTGCTGATACCTCTCCCTATGCAACCAAGCATCTGACTTGCCTTCTTCATTGCTTTGTTACATTGCCTACCTGCTTTTAAGTCCCCTGAAATAGTGACACCAAGATCCCTCTCTTCCTCAGTAGTTTCCATTATAGTGCCATTTATACTATATTGAGTCTTTGGATTTCTGAGACCCAAGTGCATGATTTTGCATTTTTTGGCATTAAACTGTAGTTGCCATTCTCTTGACCAGTTCTCTAATCTGCCTAGATCCTCAATCATTTGTTTTACCCATCCTGGTGTGTCTACCCTGTTGCATACCTTTGTGTCATCTGCAAAAAGGCACATTTTACCCTCAATTCCATTTGCAATATCACCAATAAAGATATTAAAAAGCACCGGTCCAAGTACAGATCCCTGGGGTACTCCACTTGTAACCTTTCCCTCCTTTGACTGTACTCCGTTTACTACAACTCTCACCACTTGTTATGTGACTTAAAACTATAGTTTTTTTATTTTCACCTTCAGTTCTTATAGAACCGTAATTATGTTTTAAAGCTGCTGCGTTACCACCTCAATGCTGAAGTTTACTCACCTGCTCCTTGGTCCTGGGTGTGGTGGAAGATGCAGCTGTTATTTCTATGGCCCCATGATTCATCTCACAGCTTGAAAGACGAGGAAGTAATGTGTCACTTGGAGAACCCCTTTAGAAGCTTCAGTCATTGGGATTGATTCTACTCAACTTTCTTCTCTCCTGCAGCCATTTAAAAGCAATGAACTTAAAGGCTTTGCCAGTTCTATATTACAGAATGTGAGGCGTCCAGGAAAACATGCTGTGTGTGGCAGCCCTTTGTGCAGATGAGTGGAGTATAGCAATTAGATAATACCGTCTGAATTAAGTCACAGGAACAAGAAAATAGCTGGGCAATCTTTATTACATCCATCACAAAATGGCCATTTCAATGGGTTTGTTTTAAATTGATATTTGCACAAAAAAAAGAAATTGTTTTACAATATAAAGTGATTGTACACAGCAACTTACTGTGCATGTAATGTAGTAAGGGGCCGATTCAGTCCTGTTCGCACTGGTCCGAATTTGGACTCCGCATCAAGTAGCTTTGGCAATATTTTCATTCGCCGGGGCAGGGGACGTTGCAGGGTGGACACCCAGCATTTCATAGGCATGCCCACAAAAACAGTGGGCACTCCCATAGAAATGCTGTGCGGGCCCCAGGGAACGCAGGTTTCCCCTCGGGGCAGGAGGATGACATCACATGATGTCAGCACCTGGCCCCAATTCGGACATCAACATGCAGCAAAAAAGTAAGTCCTGGGCTACTCTCCTGCTGCAAACAGAGGAAGAGTCATCTGATGGTGAGCAACCACCAAATGATTTTTCCTTTGTGCACTCGCTTGTAAGCATACACGTCTGCTCACCAGCATAGTGAGTGGATTCGGACAGAAGGGGTTCCCCGGTGCGGTGTTTGAATCATACTAGGTCTGCCAGGGAGAGAGCTATGAACATAGCCTCCCCTCTGTGATAGTCTAGAACTGCCTAGAGCTGGGGGCGGGGCTGCACTCTGTCCAAAAATACTGTAAAAAAAAGAAGTAGCTACAGCTCTTCCTCACTAAAGGAGAGTGGCATAATGCAGTGTCAAGTGACTTATTGAGGAAGTTCCCCAGCACCCAACTAGGAAAAGCCAACATAAGGCCTAAGGCCTTGATCGCAGGGCAAATTTGTTCTCAAAATGGGAAAAACCATGCTGTGCTGTAGGTGAGGCAGAGAGAGTTAGATTTAGGTAGGTGTATTCAAACTGAAATCTAAATTGCAGTATAAAAAAAAAATTGATTATTTACTGTACACACACACACACACACACACACACATACACATATGCAGCGATTTCCACTTGGCAGTCTCGATACAGTAAGCAAATATGCTGGATGCCCTCCCAGGAAAATGTAGCAAGGAGTAGAGGGGCAGCACTTATGGTCTTATAATAATTTAATAACGTTTCACTTTTATTAAAAAACCATTGTCAGGAAAAAATAAATATATATATATATATATATATATATATACATATATATATATAAGTGTGATGTTGTCAGACTGCGTGCAGGTATGTGCCCGTTACCTGGTGTTCCTGTTCTCCTTTTCGGCACTGCTTGGCTGCGACCTGCCTGCTTCACTCTGCAATTCAGAGGGTGGAGGGACAAAGGCACCCAGGGAAGACAATACCCCAAAACAACCACACAGAATGGTCACCACACGTGAGGACGGTGATCAAAATAAATTATTCAGCTGCTGAAAGATTCACGGATCACCGCTATGAAAGATGTTAAACAATGCAATGACAATAACACTGGAATGCAATAATTGGAAAAGAGATAAAGACAATTCTCCCTTATGATATTGTGTGCGATGGGGTCACTGTGTCACCATAGGCTGCACTTCGCACAATACATTGCAATAAATGCAATACACTGTTCTCAACAATCAATTCAAGGAAAACAAAAGAATAATAATGTTCTATAAAGAGGATATCGTGCGCGATGGGGCCACCTGTACCTCCTGTAGGCCGCAATTCGCACTGTATACTGCGTCACCAATATCACTATGCAATTAGGACTACAGTGCAAATAATTCCAACCAGCAATCAAAAGGACTTGTAATAACATTTAAATGAATGACAGTAGTATGCAGCAGATTATACCTTTCATCAATAGCCATAAGTGTCCAGATACAAAAGAATAAGTCCCTGAACTGCGCAGTTCTGCTGTAGCACAAGGTACCTGTTTGGGCCTAGGTGCACCGTAATTGAAATAGCAACTGCTAAAGAGATTTGTATTCCAAGGCAATGGTATTCTGAACTTTGGCAGAATGCCAACACTGAATGCAGCTCAGTGAAAAGGGACTTTGCTGAAGAAAAGGCCTGGGTCCAGGGCCTGGCTAGTCAAAGGCACTTTACTGAGGGGATTCTATGTCCTGTCCAAGACAATGAATGATGGGAGTAAAGGCAGTCACTCAGGATGTGGATTGCGCCTCACTCTGAGATAGCGCCGGTGCTGGGCTGTGTCAGTAGGATTTGTAGGTTAGGTAAATTGGAGGACAGTGTCAGTGTGTAGTGGCGGCGTGTCTGCGATGAGGTAACACTGCCTCGTGGTACCCCGCTGATGGAGCTGGCGGGTCTCTCTCTCTCTCTCCTGGTTGGCTCTCTGCTCTGCCTGTGCTGCCTCTCTCCAGTACGCCCTGCGCATTCACTCTGCTCCGGTCCTCTCTCTCCTCTCCAGCGGCTTTGCTGGGGGTCTCTCTCTGCAGCGCCCTGCGCACTGCTTACTCCTCACTCTCCCTGGGTGCACACTGCAGACTTCCTTCCTGGCTCCTCTCACTGCACACAGCACACATGTTACACTCAAATCTGCCCAGCAACAGGCAGGTCTCCAACTTCCTGCTTATCCAAGCACCTTGCTGGGTCCTATAGTCCCTCCTGTCCTCCTTGCTGCTGCGGGGTGGTTGCCTAGAAACCCCCCAAAATCCTGTGTGTTTTTAGGCAGCCCTGGCCACCAATGATTCTGTGGCACAAAAAGGGGGTACCCCAATTCTGGGATGCCACATATATATATATATATATATATATATATATATATATACATACATGCAATTAACAGTAGCAGAGCTATGACATACAGTACCACCATTTTGATATGGGAATCACAGACTGTTGCCAGCCTCAGGTCAACAATATTGCTCCTGGCCTACTGTCATCTGTGCTCGCTTCTGTGAACCTCACTGTCCGTGCCTTCTTCAGGTTCCTGCTCTCCTTACCAGGCACTATCATTCCCAGTTGCCTGGCAGCTATTTCTGCTGCTGATTTAAAGTAATTGAGAGAATTAAAAGTGATGGTAGTAAGCGAGGGAAGCAGGGAGTGAGCAGTGCAGGTGGTGATAGGACCAGGGGTCCTGCATGGAGAGGATAAGAGGTGACTTGTGTAAGCAGTGAAAGCTTGGAGTGAGCAGTGCAAGTGTTGAGAAGAACAGGGGGTCAGAGAGGAATGAAGTGGGTGGGACATGCAGGGTCTGAGTGGTGGAAGCACAGAGGGCAAGATGTACTAATCCTTGAAAAGTGATAAAATGGAGTGATAAGCTACCAACCGTTCAGCTCCTACCTGTCATTTTTTAAACACAGCCTATGACATGGCAGTTATGAGCTGATTGGCTGGTGGTTTATCATTCTCCATTTTATCACTTTTCAAGCTTAGTACATCTGATCCAGAGTGAGATAGGCAGTGGGTGAGGGATAACCAAGGGTACAGTGAGTGAGAGGACTAAGTGGTCAGACAGAGATTGAACAAGTGACTTACAGGGGCTGAGGAGCAGGTGCATTGGGGCAGATGTACGAAGCAGCTTTAAGTGCAAAAATGCACTTAACGCTGGTTAACTGGGGGGGGATTACGTTTATGCTAATGTATTACTAGCACACCTAACGTGCACTAGTGACCGCCCGCCGAGTTACGCTCAGCGGGGCTGTCCCTGCAATCCCCCCAGGGATTAACGGCCGGGCGATGTATTAACAGCCTTCAAGGCGTTAATTCGACCCGGCCGCTTCGCCAGCTCAGGGCTAGCGTTGTCCTATCCCCCACTGTGGGGACAATGCTAGCCCTGCTTCTGGCTCTGGCTGCGCAGGAGATCTTGCGGTTTTTACGAGATCTTGCGCATGCCCATTAGAGCCGGACAGGGGGGGAAGCGC
The DNA here is from genome assembly GCF_055691185.1 of Crinia signifera. NCBI lineage: Eukaryota > Metazoa > Chordata > Amphibia > Anura > Myobatrachidae > Crinia > Crinia signifera. Next base: position 276,670,433 of record NC_139217.1, on the reverse strand, counting down.
ACTGAGCATGCGCGGGATGCCGGGGGAGCCGATAAGGAGAGCCGTTAATGCTGGGCATAACGGCTCTCCTCATCGGCTTGGGGGGGGGGGGGGGTTTAATACATTAGCAAATAGCGGGTGCCTGCTTCTCCTCGTTATGCAGGAGAAGCGGGACCCGTTATTTGATAAGCGCTAAGGGGGGGGGGGGGGTTAGTACATCTGCCCCATTATGCCTGATGAAGTGATAGAGTCGAAGGTGTTGAAGTGCGTTGAAGTGCCAGCCAATTAGCTCCTAACTGGGTCTGAACAATGACAGTAAGGTGCTGACTGGCTGCTGCATTATCACCTTCCACTTTATCACTTCACCGGGCTAAATACATATGCCCCTGAGTGGTGAAAGCATAGAGTGAGTAATACAGTGGTTGAGATGGAAGCAGTCCCTGAGAGTGTAGCAGCGAATGAGAGAGAGAGAGAGAGAGAAAGAGAGATGGAAGGAGTAAGAGGTGCAAAGGAAAATAAATATAAAAGAGAGAGGACCATGTGAGGAGGGACAAAAGAGAGTATAGGTGGAGTGATGACATTATAATGTGCCTATTCACAAGTACATAAACCATAGACGTCACATACATAGTACAGTTTCCAGATCGTGGACTGTTGGTTGGTAAAAGTAAAAACATATTATGAATTCATTTGTGAGTGGGACAATGAGTTTATGACTGCCTAGGGGCCACCACAGGGTTTGACCTCACCATTGTGCCAATGCAATTATGCAAACATTGGGGCATGCAATAAAATGGAATTTGTTCTGCAGAGACTGTTTTGCAGTTTTTCAGATGACCATTAGTGACCACCAACACAAGATCATTTTATGAATAAACATTCTTAACCAGCTTCCAATTGCTTTAAATATATGTAGCAGGTTTTACATCCAAAATGCCACTTTATCTTGTATCTCTACCTAATGTAACAGTGGTTTGAAAATCCCTAACCTGAAGCTCCCATGTGCCAGATCGTTGAAACTAAACATGTTGTAATCCATAATTGTGCAGGATTTATTTAATTTAGTGTTTTATTTATAGTTGGATGGGGAATGTAATGTCTTTCTAGTGCTCTGCACTAAGATCTGTCAATTTTTATTGTGGATTTTCATTGAGTTCTACTAGCTCAGAAGCAAGATCATTAAGAAGAATGCTTTATCTCCAGTCTCTTGTCAGGACACGCTGTAAATAGAGATGAACTGAAGAAGTCTGACTCTCTATTCCACATGCCTAATTCTCTTATGTTATCACGTACCAGTGTGAAATTCACTGCAGGAGCTAGATATACCTTACTGTATCTCTACTTTCACAATCCAATCCGCAAATGAATCTCATCTTCATAACTGTATATCAGAATTGTCATCAGACTCGTGTGGGAGTCACATGACATGATTCACAGTGATTTGCATCATCCTGATTCTGCCACAATCTGCACAATGCAGCCAATCATGCCATTGTATAGCCATACCACAGTTCATAGCACTACAGCCCATCTGGACCTTCCCCTCCTGGTCAGCTCAGGTAAATAGATCTACAAGTACAGTGCATGGTCTCAAAGGCCGCATTAAATGGCCAGATCTGGAAAGTAAAAATGTACTTTCAGAAGTTTGACATAAAGAACAAATGTCTTCTTAAGCAACAGCAACAAATCTAAGACACTTGTGTCTACATTTAATAAAACAGCTGCACAATGCTACACTTCTACTTTCATAGGTAATTCTAAGTATTGTCATTTTATTTTTCAAGCCATAGTCTTATTGATTTGGAAGTCATTTGAAACAAAAGATCTATACTAAAATGTACGATATAACATAACAATAATTTGAATGTAGTTGATAATGTGTGCCACTGTCAGGCTCATGGCCGGCACTACCCACTTAGCAGAGGATGCAGAGCAGGGAGTCATCGGGCAGGCAAGTGCAATCTATGTCACAATCAGGGATGCTTCTAGGCAATATGGCTCTCAGTGTGAACTGTAAAGAAAGCAACCCCCCCCCCCCCCCCCCCGGATATTTTCAAAATGTTACATAGGAAGAAATATTTGCCATAATGAAAGAGGGCCTGCCTCACTACAAGGGCAAGACTACCTTACAGTTTTACACCCTACACCCCCAGACAGTGGCCCCCGCAGGAAACAAAATACACACAGTGTATGCTGTAATATACAATGTATAGAGGCACATCGCAGTATACCCTGCTCCTCTGCATGCAAGGTGAATGAGACCAGGAGTCGCTTCATGATAGAGAGCTACCACTAGGGGAAGGAGAGTTTGGTACTGATAGGAGAAGTAGAGAGGCTGATAAAACATAGTAAGGAAAATGGCTGAAATGGTAAGAAGAGAGGCTGGGAAGACACAGAATGAAGACAGGATGGCAAAGATAGGGAAAGGAGAGATTATTTTAGGCAGGGGTAGGACAGAGAGGCTAACATAGACAGGGTAAGGAGAAATGTTGGTAGAGAAGGAAGGAAGGAAGAAAGAAAGAAAGAAAGAAAGAAAGAAAGAAAGAAAGAAAGAAAGAAAGAGTATAAAGAGGAATAGAAGGTCAGAGATAACATTACAGAAAAGCAAGCAGAGCACTGGACAGTGGGGTGACGAGAGATAATGTGTGTGCATGCACAGTCCATTAATTGAGTGAAACCAGCAACAGACAGCAGGGGTTTGGGGGTGTAACCCTGGTTGGGTTGCAATACATTCTTTCATGTGCATTCAGCTGCATTAACTTTAGAGCAGCTTTTTTCATTTATTCTTTGAGGAGCAGGGAATGAGATGTTTGGGATTAGATGCTTTGTACCAAATCAAAAGAATAAAAAGTGTCACTCTATCTGTAATAGACCCCCGCTGTGTCGCTGCTGTGATGTCCTGCCGCGATCAGTTGCTGACAGAGCCTCTCCATGGGGCTGTGTGTTAATGGTGTTCCATGAACTGGGCCTTCTGCCCAGTGGGACCACAACTGTGTTGCCAAACATTAGGTTACTGGTATCTGTCTAATTCTGATCAGTCCGGTTTTCAGTACCTCAATACTCAACACTACCAGTGTGAGCGTTGTAACTCAGAGTCTTGCATGAGTTTACAAAAGTCCAGGGAACAACTTTGTATTTTTGCAGCAGCCTCTGGTTCCAGCTCAGAGGTACATAAGATAATCAGCCTCTGGCTCCTGCCCAGAGATCAGCTAACCAGCCTCCCTTCCCAGCAGGGAATTCATCTAATCAGTCTCTGGTCCTAGCCTTAACATTCTGGGCCTAATTCAGACCCCATTGGATTTGGCCTCGTTTCTGATGGTGGAGGTCTGTGAATGTGCAAAAATGCACATGTGCATTTGATAGTGCCACTGGCAGTGCCGACCTGTAACACTCAAGTGCATGCTCTTCCACTCTCTTTACACTCTTTCTTCTTCTTAATTGGGCAGCGGCGACATCCCCCTTTTTACAGCCATCATCCCCACATTACACTCAGCGACTGGTGGCAACTGACATCTCGCCAGCCGCGAGCTTGGTTCCCCTGGTTACAGCATGCGCTTCACTGACAGGAAGTCAGCGAGCGTGATGCGTTCCACAGGCCAGGGGACAGCAGCACCGGGCGATGACGTCAGACACCGTGCTGTTGCGGTGACATGCACGAGAGGCTGATTTACTGAATTTGGCGCTACTTTTAGGTGTTTAAACCCGGTACCCGGCGGTGAGTATGCAGGTCACTGACGGCTGTAGCAGATTGACCTAGTACCTGTGTTATCCCGTTTTTTCCTTGGAGACCAGTTCTATGTTGACTATTTCCTTGACAAAGATCCCGGCTGGAATCGAAACGTTGGAGCTTATCTTTTGATCTTACAGCAAACCCTTGGTATATTTACTAGGCGCACTAGGCGCACTGAGGTGTGACCTTAAGGGCACCCCACGCGTTGACATTGTTGTGTGCGAGTGCAGGTTCACAGACATATATATATATATATACTGTATATATAAATTGTTGGAATGCGGTCACTAGGTCTACATGTATTAGGGCGACAGTTATTAGGATGACCACTTTAAGTGGACACATGAAACAGGTCAACATGCGTTAAGCTGACATGGTCATTAGGTTGACACAAGCATAAGGTCAACTTTGAAAAGAACATAATATTGTGCCAATCATGGCGAGGCATGGTGCCCGAAGCATGGCATGCAAATCCATGCAAGGAAACACGTACCCTTATATACTGAACATATACTAAAGTCAAAACTCATGCTGACCTTTTTCATGTTGACCTCTTCCATGTTGAACTTATGTTTGCGTCAACCTAATGACCATGTCAACCTAATTCATGTCTAACTATTTCCCATTATAAGGAGGGGTACCTGTGGAGTCCTAAACTCTAGCTGGGGGGCCATCTTCTGGCACACTACGCATTCTTGACAAAACGTCTTGACTGTGGCATAGATGCCTGGCTCCTGCAGCAATGGGATGTCACGGCCCAGGATCAGTGGGTAAGGTGGTCGGGAAGTCACCGCTACTACCACCTTTAATGGGCAGGGGTAAGAGTACACATGTGGGCACTCCTCAACATCACTGTGAATGCACAACACCCTGACAGGAGGAAGGACCTTGCCAACTCCTGGAGGAGCCATATTGGTAGAGACATTGGCAAGTTCACTGCTAATGTCCTCTGGCATCCATATTTCCCAACCTTCCAGCTGTACCAGGACACAGAACAAGGTGGACTCTGCTTGGGGTATATTTCCAGCAGCGATGCTTAGCATTGGCCGAGCCACTTTCTTTGCTCTGAAATCCATCATCTCTCCCTGTCTTGGGCAGTATCGCTGGACATGACCAGGCTCACCGCATTCGGAGCACACAGTGGGAGGCGGGGCCTTCAGCTAAACCACTGGAACCCGAGTTCTGTGCTTTAGTACTGGCACAAATCCTGTCGTGGCTTTACTTAATTTCCCCAGGGTCAGGTGCCACTCAATTACCACTGTCAACTCCTCTAAAGTCTGGGGGTCAGCCTGAAGGGCCCACTGCTGCACTGTGTGGTCTAGCACCCTCATAGCCTGGTCCATTGTGACTATTATGATGGGCTAGTTTGGCCAGTTGTATCCTCAGAGGCTCAGATGCATCTAGACACCAGTGATGAAATTATTGGGCTTTCCTGGGGTCCATCACCCCTACCTTGCTGAGTATAGCCTTCTTAAGGTCAGGGTAGGAGCCACAGTCATGTCTACATAGGCTCTCTGTGCCTCACCTGTTAAACAGGGTGCAAGCCTGTCAGACCAGATGCGTGGATGTGCACTCAAATGTTCAAAGGAATGCCTCAATGTTGTCAGATGTGGTGAGCTTTGGTAGCCTCTCCTGTTCCTGTCCACCTTTTCTCAGCTCTTTTAACTCCTCTTGCAGCAGCTGAATCTGAGCTTGCTGTCTTTCTGCCTGAGTTTTCTGCCCCTCATGCAATATCTGAATATGGGCTTGCTGCCTCTGAATCTGGGTTTGCTTCCCCATGTTGTGACAAGGAATTACACTGGGTATAGATAACGTCTTTATTTTGTAGGAGTTAAACAGCATACCAGGTTAACAGCTTGACAAACAAGGTTACAGCATCACTGGGTTTTCCACAGATTTCACAGTCAGTGTCCACTCCGAAGCACCTAACGTCATATTACATTATAAGCCTATCACCCAGCTGCTTTTCAGCATTGGGAGTAATGACCTTCGGCCTTGACACAGCAACAGGTGCTGCCAATCAGCCAAACCATGTGGAAATATGCTGTCCCTTCCACAATTTAAACATTGGCAAATAGAACTCACCCAAACAAATAGCACTAAATGTATCCAACTGTATAGAGCTGATTTGTGTCCCATTACATGGGCCACATTTAACATGACCAAAACATCTGGATCTAACTTTTAGGTGTGTTTAGCTCATAGACAATGGTCCTTATTCAGATCAGATCGCAGTACAAATTTGTTCTCAAAATGGGCAAAACCATCTGCACTGCACGTGGGGCAGATGTAACAAGTGCAGAGAGAGTTATATTTGGGTGGTGTGTGTTGAAACTGATATTTAAATTGTAGTGTTAAAATAATGCAGTCAGTATTTACCCTGCACAGAAACAAAATAACTCACACAAATCTAACTCTCTCTAAACGTGTTACATTTGCCCCACCTGCAGTGCACATGGTTTCGCCTTTTTGAGAACAAATTTGTATTGCGATCAGATCTGAATAAGGGCCTATGTCTAGTTAGACAGTCAATAGGTCAACACCAAAAGTGAGACATGCATTAGTTAGATAGGAACAAAAGTAACGACACAAGTAAAATGTTGACATTAAAAAATCAGTATACAGTATGTACATCAACGCCATTTTAGTGTACCCTGTCCCCTTGCATGGGTCGCTGCGCTCACTGTGCCTTGGGCATGGTTTCTTGCTGCACTCTGCACACTATTTTGTTCTCCCTATATGCCCACTGGGATGGTAAAAAATGAACAAGTCAGTTTAAATGTCTAACTAATGCATGTCTAACTATGGTGTCAGCATATAAACTGTCTGACATTGTCTGGAGCCCCTAACTCACACACTATTACATTAGTCGACTTTGTGAAATGCCCAAATTGTGGATCCAAAACCGGCTGCCATTACATCCCGGGATATATCTCTGAATGGAAGATGCTCTGTGCACATGTAGGTTTACACTTTTGTAAAGGTACCAGAATGAATGTATTTGTTTAAGCAATGTGTACCATGCACTTGGAGTTATACTTGCACTAATACACAATAATGAAAAAAAAAAATGGTTGATGAATGCTTTTTTGCGCATTCCCACTGTTACAGCAATGTCTTTAGAAGTTTGCTAGCAATTAAAATATAAGTCTTCACTTTTTTTTATCTCTCAAGTTGGTCTGACCCTGCCAACAAAACAAGAGGCCATAAATCTTAGTCAAGCAATCACAGCTTGGAGCAGCTAAGCAGTCCTGACGTCCCCATTCCTTCAGAGAAAAAAACAAATTCCTAATTTCTTGTAATGTGAGCTCTCTAGAGTATGGCTATGTCAACGTATTAGACTTTTTACTTGGTTGTATTGATTCTGGTCTACACCAATGTGGTCCATAATGCTGCTTAATGTTATTGATGAGCCATCAGTCATGTAAGGAAGCATGGAGTCCGTAGAGTTCCCTGAACCGCAGAAACATTTTGGAAAAAAGCGATAAAGAAAAAGAAGGGCGGAGGTAAACCAAAATGGCTCATTTCGGACGGTGGAACAATATATAAAAAGCAGTAGGCTAAATGATATGAATGGGCTGATATTTTTAAAGCTCTTTGTTCATTAAATAGTTATGAATAGAGGACTTAGTCATGGGATGTCAGCAATAAACTTGCAATGACTGAGATCTCGGTACTCTGACCTGGAAACACCTCTGCATTAAACCATTTACTTGGAATGATTTGTTACAGAGAAGCTCACCTGATAATAACACTATACCTACTGCATTATACCATATGTACCACTATATAAAAATCATTAACTTTTTGCATTCCACTTAAGGGATAGCTGTCCATCAATATGCAACTTACTTGACCTCATTACTTTATTTTTTTTAGGAAGTGCTTTTTTTTGTGTTAAAATAAGCCTTTGTGCATTATGCATTGCACATAGAGGATTTCACAAGGGAATCCTGCACACCAACTATAAAGGACCATTTTACAGCTTTATTTGATTTTAAATACAAATACTACAAAATGGCAGCATTTATACATTCCCAAAATGCATATTAATAATTAGTTGGGCATATTAACTATTAAAATAAATTTGTGAAAAACATCTAACCTTAAATAAACTAAAAATTATATTATGTATGCTTACAGCATACAGTTTTGGAATACACTGCCATTTTGACCCTCTGTGAATGGGTATGGGTCATTAGCTCGACCCATAATAGGTCAACATACATTGGCTCAACCATTCGACCTTAACCAACCATTGAAGGTCGACATAGCTTAGGTTGACATATGAAATAGGTAGATGTGGCTAAGGTCATCAGGGTAGGAAGGTCCACACAAGCATTAGGTGAACAATGGCAAGGTCGACATACAAAGGGTCGACATGTGCACAGCTCTCTGCCCAGCTGTCAGTACTTTATAGATAGGCAGTATGTCTAATGGGTGGTCCGGTGCACCCCCGGACCACCCCTTAGATTTGCCTATGGTGACAGCAACCTTTTAGCCTCTGAGGGCCAGAGGCATAGCTAGGGTTGCGCCGGCAGAGCTCGTGCTCCGGGCGCCAAAGGTTTGCAGGGCACCCACCCCCCGCTGTGTCCTGTGCGCCATCA